>NW_026126588.1:2897500-3497500 GCF_943737965.1 Phodopus roborovskii | reverse complement strand
AAGAGGAGGAGGAAGAGGAGGAAGACTTCTGACCCATCTTGGAAGCTGTGCTGGAAGGCAGATGATAGGGTTAGAATTGCTTCCCTGTTCAAAGTGGCAACCAAACTGATCTTTTACTAGCGGCACACAGCATTCTTAGTTAGCGGACTGGCTGGCCTCACTCTCTGTAAAGTCCCTGAGCATGTAGTTTACTGACTCCCAACTTGAAGGTACTAAAACTTAATCAAAAGATCCATGCTTTAAAACAACCAGATTAACGGGGGTGGTGACTCATGCCTTTCATCCCAGCACTCGGGAGACAGAGACAGGTGAATTTCTGAGTTCAAACCAGCCTGGTCTACAGAATGAGTTCCAGGACAGCCAAGGATACACAGAGAAACCCTGTCTTGAAAAACCAAATAGAGGGGGAAAGAGATAGGTAAGTAGGTAGGTAGATATATAGATAGATGGATGGATGGATGGATGGATGGATGGATGGATAGAAAGAAAGATGGATGAATAGAAAGAAAGATGGATGGATGGATGGATGGATAGATAAAACAAGCAGGTAAATGTTGTAGAATATTATTAAAGATGTGTTCCATTTGTTTATGCTATGGAACATTTGTTTTAATGGTGCAAAGATGTGTTTCATTCTTTTATGTTGCATTTGTTTGCCTCTGTGAAGCTGTGTTTCTTTGCCTGCCTAAAACACCTGATTGGTCTAACAAAGAGCTGAATGGCCAAGGGAGGAGAAAGGACAGGCGGGGCTGGCAGATAGAGGGAATAAATAGCAGGGAAAACCTAGGACGAGGGATGAAGGAGTGAGAAAAGGAGAGAGGACATCAGAGGCTGCCCCCAGCTGCACAGTAAGCCATGGAGTAAAAGGTAAAGAAAGGAATAAAGAATAGGGAAAGGTAAAAGCCCAGAGGCAAAAAGTAGATGGAATAAGTTAAGTTAAGAAAAGCTGGCTAGAAACAAGCCAAGCTAAGGCCAGGTATTTATAAGTAATAAGATTCCCTGTGATTTATTTGGGTGCTGGGGGGTTCCCCAAAGAATATAGAATAAAAACAACATGTAAAGGCGTTTACTGCTGAGCCTGAGGACCTGCGTTGGATCCATGGTAACCCAGGTGACAGAAGCGGAGAACCAACTCTTCTTAGTTTATCCTCTAGCTTCCAGGCACACATGGCCACACACCAAATTAATTAATAAATAAATTAAATGTAACTTTTAAAAACAGGCTAGTCAGAGGGATAACTGCCTTAACCTAGAGACAGGAGAGAAGCCCTAGTCCCTACTTCACATGACCTGTCAGATCTACATGACCCCAACTGGACGGCATTCCCCTACATATGGAATTAGGGTGGGGGGGAGGGAAGGGAAGGGTGGTCAGGGTGCATGTGAGAGGGCAGAGAGGGTAAAAGGGATGGAGGGAGGAAGAGAGGGAGAGGGAACTGGGATCGACATGTAAAATAAAAAATTAAATTTAAAAAAATGCTTTGACTCCAAAATTTAAGTTCAAAGACAAGTTACTGGGGAAAAGGATTTCTAGTTTTGTTTCCACAGAAAATGAAAAGCTGTGGATTCCTTCCAGACTAATGTGGTTTGATCAAGCCAGACCGCCTGAAACAGAGTACCAGGTGATCCTACATTCAAAACAGCTGGACAAAACAGGCTTGCAGATTACAGCCAGGATTTCTGCATCTTCTTAGAATCCCCCATGACAGCTCCCCTTACCAGCAGGAAGTAGTTTGGAAAGAACGATGCCCAAATTCCCAAATATTGTCTATAAATGTTTGTTTTCATTTAAATGGACTTGGTTTTATATATATATATATATATATATATGTATATATATATATATATATACATATATACACACACACACACACACACACACACACACACAGGCTAGTCAGTTAGCAGCACTTGCTGTTTTTTAGAAAACTTGGGTTCAATTCCCAGCACCCACATAATAGGTCACACCTACCTGTAACTCCAGTTCTAAGGAGTCTGATGCCTTCTTCTGGCCTCTACAGACACCCAGGCATGCATAGGGTACACATACCTATATATTTAAACCAATTTTTAAAAATCAAGGTACTAGCTCCTCATACAGTAAAACATGGAATTGATCCATGACCTGGCAATTCTACCCCTAATTGTATACCCACAAGAACAGAAAACAGAAACTCAGGCAGACACCTGTCTGTGGGTGGGCATCGCAGAAAATGAATAACTCCAAGCATTCATCAGCAGGCAGATGAACAAATGAAATCCAGCTTACACAAAGGAATATAACTCAGTCTACAACAGAGTGGAGTTCTGCAACATGCTATCACTTGGGTGAGCCTTCAGAAAGTTATTTGAAGTAAAAATTAGCCAGACAGAAGGACAAGTCAATATGGCCCCACTAATACAAGGGCAGAGAGCGGCTGAAGGGGCAATGATACGGCTCAGTGGACACAGAGTCTGTGTTTGGGTGATGAATTGTTTTGGAAATGGGCAGGGGCTGGAGAGATGGTTCAGTAATTGAGAGCACTGGCTGCTCTTCCAGAGGACCTGGGTTCAATTCCCAGCACCCACATGGGAGCTCACAACTGTTTGTACATCTAGTTTCAGGGGATCTGGCTCCCTCACACAAACATACAAGCAGGCAAAAGTCCAATGTGTATAAAATATAAATAAATGCTATTTAAAAAAAAAGAAAATAAGCAGCGTCGGTGCTTGTAAGACATTATGAATGTAATCAATGCCACTTCACTGTGCTCTTAAAAGGGGTAAAATTGTATTTTAAAGATTTATTTTTGTGTGTATGAATGTTTTACCTACAATGTAAGGGTGCCATGTACACGCAGTGCCCATGGTGGCCAGAAGAGGGTGTCAGATCGCCTGGAACTGGAGTTCCTGGTGGTTGTGAGCCACCACGTGGATTCTGGGAACTAAAGCTAGGCGAGCCATCTCTCCAGCCCCAGGAATCATACTCTTGACTGTATCTCTTAGGATGCTCATTTTTTAATTTCTCTCATTCTTGTGTGTGTGTGTGTGTGTGTGTGTGTGTGTGTGTGTAAAACTCTCTCAAGGTGTCCTTTGACCTCCACATGTTCACAATGGCATGCATACATACACATGGGGTGAGGGGATAAATAAATAAATGTTAAAGAAAAAAAAAAAGAGGCCCAGAGAAGTGATGCAATTTGCTCAAATTCACACAGATCACCAGTGGAAGTGTTGGGATTTGAACCTAGGTAGCCCAGCTCTGAACCTCTTGCCTAGCAGGGCACACTTCTTGCTCACATGGTTCATCCCAATATTGTCTAAATCTCAACACATACACACACACACACACACACACACACTCACACACTTACTCGGAGTGAATCGACAATCCAGTGGGTACTGGAGGCTCGGTGAATCTCGGACAGGCTTCATCAGAAGAAGACGAAAGGCTGGTCCTTCTGTCAGAGGCCATCCTTTTGGCCAAGAAACCCCTGGATGCTAGACCATCAGTGTTATTGGTGCCTGTAACACAGATGCCGCCCTTTAAGTATATTGCTGAAATACCTGACACACTATTTTATTTCCTACATTATATTCGGAAATGTTGAGTGATCTGGTGAGATGGCTCAGTGGCTGAAGGGGCTTGCTGCCAAACCAGACAACCTGAGTTCAATCCCCATATCTCACAAGTGGCCACAGAGAACTGTCTCCTTGGGAGTTGTCCTCTAACCTCCTCATGGGCACTGTGACACAAGCACACCTGTACTCACACACAATGGTGACAAGCACACCTGTACTCACACACAATGAGTAAAATTTTAAAACAGCTAGTATTTAGTATTTACTGTGTCCTGGGGTTGGTGTTAACCACACACATACACACACACACTATTCCATCTAGCTCTCATTGGTGCTCTGAAGTGCACACATGACACCAGAGTCTCCATTTCCAGCCGCTAATGCAGACTGCATGACTCAGATCTCAAGCAGCATTGGAGTGGATAAATGTAAAGAATTATACAGGGGGGCGGGGGATATAGCTCAGCTGGTAGCATGCTTGCCTGGTGTGCAGGATGCCTTGGATTCCATCCCCCACACTAAAGAAAGCAACCATGGTGGCCCATGCCTATGATCCCAGCACTTGAGAGGTAGTCAGGAAGATCTGAAGTTCAAGGTTTCCCTCAGCTACATAACCAATTCAAGGAGGAGGAAAATGGAAAAGAAGGAAAATAATTCTAACCCTCCCAGCCACCCATAATGATGACCTTTAAGTCTGTGGCTGTCATAGAGAGAGATGAACCATTCTTTTCATTTATGTTTTATAAAAATCCATCTGTTCAAATGAAAAGATGTGGATTCCTTCCAGACTAATGTGGTTTGATCACGCCAGACTGCCTGAAACAGAGTACAAGGTGATCCTACATTCAAAACAGCTGGACAAAGCAGCCCTACAGACTACAGCCAGGATTTCTGAATCTTCTTCGAATCCCCCATGACAGCACCCCTTACCAGCAGGAAGTAGTTTGGAAAGAACAACGCCCAAATTCCCAAATATTGTGTATAAATGTTTGTTTTCATTTAATTGGACTTTGTTATATAAAATAAAATAAATTTTAAAAAAATCCATCTGTTCTCCGGCTGGAGGGATGGCTCAGCGGTTACCAGCACTGGTTGCCCTTCCAGAGGTCCTGAGTTCAATTCCCAGCAACCACATGGTGGCTCACAACCATCTGTAATGGGATTTGGTGCCCTCTGCTGGCCAGCAAGCATAGATGCAGGCAGAACTCTGTATACATAATAAATAAATACATCTTTTTTAAAAAGAAACAAGGGGAAAACCAGAAATTCATCTGTTCTCTAATCAGCATTGCCCTGTTTAGTTACCTTTTTTAAGATTTGTTTTTATTGTTGTCAATTATGTCTATGTGTGCATGCCTGCATGTCTGTATGTACACCACATGTGTGTAGTACTCATGTAGGCCAGAAGAGGGCAGCAGATCCCATGGAGCTAGAGTTACAGATGGATGTGAGCGCTGGGAACTGAACTTGAGTCCTCTACAAGAGCAGCCAGTGCTTCCCTGAGCCACCCCTCCACCCCTCCAATAATGTTTTAAGGCCAAAAGAATAGACACTGTACTTCTTCGTGCATAATTTCATTGAGCACAGAGGCTCAGTAGAAACAATATAGTCACTTGTGGTATGAAAATTATACAGGCCGGGCTGTGATGTCAAACACCTTTGATCCCAGCACTTGGGAGGCAGAGGCAGGCGGATCTCTGTGAGCTCGAGGCCAGCCTGGACTACAGAGTTCCAGGACTATACAAAAAAAACCCCACACAAACAAACAAAAACACATCCTGGCATCTTGCTCAGCAGTTGCATGGGGAGGTTTGCACAAGCAAGTAGTTAAGTAGTTTAACAGATGCTAAGGTAAGTTAGCTGAGGCATCTTGACCTCCCATTCCTAGAACAGAGCTTGGTAATTTTCCACAGGGCTTCCCATCAAGGAGATCAAATCTGTCTTGGAAATTGGGGCGGGGGGGGGGGGAGGGAGAAAGAAGAAAATAGATGAGAGAAAGACAGAGACAGAGAGAAGGGAAGGAGGAAGAGGAGATGGGAAGGGGGGAGGAAGGAGAGTGAAAGGATTGGACACACCCCACAGCCTTCCGGGGATGATGCTTGTGATTACAAACCTCAAAGGCCAGCTGAGTTACCCCACACACACACCATTTGCAGGTTTTCTGGGGTGTGGCACAGGACTGAGGCCTGTGGCAGCTACAGACTCCCAGAGCCCTAGGAGCCAGAACCCAGAGTAGCCTTAGGTACAGTGAGGCCAATGGCTGCCAGAGGTATGGACAGTGGTGATTAAGTCAAGGCCAGGAAAGTAGACGGGGAAGCAACAGCACAGTGAGGAAGGCAGGGAAGTCTCTGGCTCCAGAGACGGAGCCACAAAAGAGCCAAAAAGTGGCATACAGACTCCACCCAGTCCTCAACACAGAAATTAGAAATCAATAATAAAGATAATCCCAAGCCAACCCCCCCCCCATAAGCTTAGGAGCTCAAACCACACTGCTGAATAATTCCAAAAGAAATCATAGTGGAAATCACATTAACGTACCATGAACTTAGGTCCTGCACATTAAAGCCTGTAGGATTCAACTAAAACAGTAATCGGAAACTTGGGTCCTTAAATGCAAACACTATATTTCACTGAGTATGAGGCACCATCAATTCTAACAACCTTGTCTTATGTACAAAGAACAAAGGCTATCAATTAAAGAGTGTGTGTGTATGTATGCATCTTGTGAATCCAGGCGACTGGAGTTACTGGTTGTTGTGAGCCCCCCCCCCCAGTGTGGGTGCTGGGAATCGAACCCAGGTCCTCTGCAAGAGCAGCAATTCTCTTGACCACTGAGCCGGCCCTCCAGGCCAGATGACCTGGAATTTTTACTTTATCCCTATTAAAGTATTCTTTTAGACCTGGATATAGGTTCTAATTCTACTGTAACATAACATGGGCACATACAAAGAATAACTGGTCATGGCATTCTTACACCTTACTCAAAACATCTGGCTACTAAATCATTTTCCAACTTAGCCATTTATGTCCACATTTTCTAAATAACGACCCCAGTGCAATGAAGACATACATGGATGCTCGTCATTGTCTCCCGAGTGTCCTTCCAAGCGCACACAGGAAAGGCTTGACAGCTATGGCACACCGCTTGCTGCCTGAAGAGCTGGTGATACCAGCTCTGCCTTCAGGATACAACCACAAAGTGGCTCAGCAGGGGACCAGCACTTGTCAGGCAAGCCTAGTGACTTTAGTTCCATCCCAGGGCCCATGTAAACTTGGAAGGAGAGAAGTGGTACCACAAAGTTGTCATCTGTCCTCCTGGCAGTGACACACACACACTCACACACACATACACACACTCACTCACACACTCACACACCACATACACACACACCATACCACCCTCACACTCACACACACATACACACACTCACACACCACATACACACACCATACCACCCTCACACACACACACCACATACACACACTCACACACATACACACTCACACACACTCACACTCTCACACACACTCACACACCACATACACACACACCATACCATCCTCACACACACATACCACATACATACATATACACACACTCACACACACACACATACATGTAATAATTATGCAATTATGTTTTAAAGCCAGATGTGGTGGCATGCACACATTTCTAATTCTACAACTCCTTCAGTAAGATGGAAAGTAGAGACAGAATTGTCCACATGCTCTCGGGCCAGGTAGTCTGGACTACAAAGAAAGGAGAGACCCTGCCTCAGCAAGGCAGAAGGAAGGAGCAACTTCTAAAAGTTGTCCTCTGACCTCCACCACACACACACACACACACACACACACACACACACACACACACACACACACATAATTGACCCCCATGGATAGTACCAGAGGGTCTCACTCCTTGACTATTTTATCTGTGTTGGGATTCAGGGAGTTTTTTGTGGGGAGGGTGGTTTTTTGAGACGGGATTTCTCTGTGTTACAGAGCCCTGGCTGTCCTAGAAATCACTTTGTAGACCAAGCTGGCCTCTAACTCAGTGAGATCCTACTGCTTATGCCTCATCATACCACCATGATCGGCAGGATTCAGGGAGATTTTTTTAAATGCTACATCCCACCAGGTGGTGATGGTGGCTGAATCCCAGCACTTGGGAGGCAGAGACAGGAGGGCCTCTGTGAGTTTAAGATCTAGAGACCAGTGCACACCTTTTATCCCAGTGCCCCTGAGGCAGAGGCAGGCAGATCTCTGTGAGTTGGAAGCCAGCCTGGTCAAGTTCCTGGATAGCCTCCAAAGCTAAATAGAGAAACCCCGTCTCAAAAGCCAAAACCAAAAAATGAAAAAAAAAAAAAAATTAATGTGTCTGGGCAGTGGTGGTGCACGCCTTTAATCCCAGCACTTGGATGGCAGAGGCAGGTGGATCTCTGAGTTCAAGTTCCAGGCCAGCCCAGTCTACAGAGTGAGTTCCAGGATAGACAGGGCTACACAGAGAAACCCTATCTTGAAAAACAAAAGTGTGTGTGTGTGTGTGTGTGTGTGTGTGTGTGTGTGTGTGTGTGTGTGTGTGTGTGAGTGTAGTTGCCCATGGAGGCCAGAAGAGGGAGCTAGAGTTACAGGTGGTTATGAACCTCCCGAAGATGGTGCTGGAAAATGAACTCAGGTCCTCTGCAAGAGCAGCAAGGGCTCTTAACCCTCGGGCTATTTCTCCAGCCCCCACTTTGCTTTTTTAGTCAATGTCATCTTTTTCTCATCCTACCGTGTTTTAGAGAGTCATAGCTTACTTGGCATTCATCACAGCAGGTCACCTGTCAAATCATGAGCTCCTGGAGGAGTGTATGAATCCTGAGTTTATCATTCCTCACCACAGCCTTTGGGCAAGGCAGCAGAAGGTGGCAGGAGCTGGGAGCTGGGTTCGGGGAGGGAGTTGACTTCTCCAGACAACTGCCAACATCAGCATCAGAAGGCACTTTTCCTGTGCCTGGGCAGGGGAGGCATCTTGAGGTCATGTTTAATGTTCCCAGCCCACATTTGACACAGGGACACTCCTAGGGAGATCCTGTAGTCAGCTTGAAATTGGGGACTGGGACATTTATCGGAGAGATGGCTTTGACCACCCTTATGTCAGACAAGCCTTCCCATCATGGAAGCCTTGGGTCACTTTTTATTAGTGTTGCTACTGTGAAACTGATTGAAAATCAAGGAGGTACGCTAAGCTTTTATGTGTAGCTCACTGTCCACTCATGTGAGGCATGTAGCACTTTTGTGTGTTTGTTTTTGTGTTTTGAGACAGGGTTTCTCTGTGCTGGAACTCACTCTGTAGACCAGGCTGGCCTTGAACTCACAGAGATCTACCTGTCTCTGCCTCTAAAGTGCTGGGATTAAAGGTGTATGCCACCACCACCCAGCCACATTAATTTTTTTTTTAATGAACCTTTTATTAAAGACCACAGAAAGGTTCTAGGAATGAGAAAGAAATTCAGGGAGAAAAGGAATCTGGAAGAAAGACTGTTTTTGGTGCCATCTGTGAAACCCAAGGAGATTTCCACGTCTTTGAGCAGGAACAACAGCTTGTATAACCAAAGTGTGTTCTCACACTTGTCTTCTGGGCTCACTCAAGCTCCTCTGTCTGGCGGGGAAGGGGGGATAATTCAGCAAACTATGTTGGCTTAATATGGAGTGTCTTTAATAAGAAAAAAAAAAAAAGCTCCTGGTTTTCTGCTCATCAAGCAAGCTGAAGATCTAGGGTGGGGACCTATTAAGATAAGTCAGCCCTACAGCAAGGGAAGTAATGGGCCTTCCCTGCTGGAAAAAGGCATGTACCCACACACTGTACAAGGGGCTAGCTTGACTCCTCCACTCCCAAGACCTGCACTCCCTGTTAAGCTGAACCTTAACTTGTGTCTCCTAAAAGGATGCATTGAGAGTAGACCACTCACTAAAAAGCATGGGTCCTCCCTAGCTCACCCTTAAAGGGGAGTCCTCCTTACTCCAAATTGGAAAAACAGAAAGTTCTGGAAGCTTAAAGTTGGGTTCCCGGGGATTGGAAATGTGGCTCAGTTGGCAGAGAGCTTGCCTACAACACTTGAAGTATAGGACCAGATATGCTGGTGCACGCCTGTAACCCGCACTCAGGAGGCGGAGCAAGAGTCATCCCTCTGCTACACAGTGAGTTTAGGCTAATATAAAGTATGCGAGACTGGATTCACCTGGACAGGTCTGTAGCAAACTGTGTTTATCCTCCAGACTCTGCGCCCTCAAGAGAACTGAGCTTCCATCCTCCCGTCTCCACCTTAAGAGCCAACTATGGAGTACCAGCCATTATTTCATTTAAACCTGCCTTAGAGTGCTCACAATTTCCACCTGCAGCGTCCCAGTCAATAAGCAGTACCATAAATCTACTAATATCTGAGCAAGAAAAAAATGGATGCGGACAGGCTCTAGAAGCAAGCAGAGCCAAGCCAAATACCAACCTCTGGCTCCCTTTATCCATTTGCATCATACGCCCCAGCTGTTTGGACTCCAGTCAACAACACATTTGAACCTGTTTTGACAGGGTGTCCTGGAGCGGAGACTGGCCTCAGAGTTGCTGTATACGAGGATGACCTTGAGTTGACACTCCTGCCAACATCTCCTGAGTTCGGGCATTGCAGGTGTGTGCTCGCCAGCTCTAGCTCGGGCTATTGACGATATCCTCCACCTAATCAGATCTTGAATACAGACACGAGTCCATTGTATATGTCCCCTAACTAACTCCTTTAACTTGGATATAGAATGTTCTCCAAAAACCCGTTTTAAAGACTTAGTTCCCAGTCTGCCACACTGTTGGGAGATGGCGGACCTTTTTGAAACGTGTGAGGTCGTGGAGATGGCGAGATGGCTCGGCAGTTAAAACACTTGTTGCTCTTGCAGAGGACTGGACGTCTATCCCAGTTCCCACGTGGTGGTTCACAACCATCCTAACTTCAGTTACAGGGGACCCAGCACCCTCTTCTAACCTCTGCTGGCACCAGGCACCTAAGCAGTACACTTACATGCAAACATGCAGGCAAAACATATGTATAAGATAAAGGCAATCTTTAAAAAAACCAATTTGACCAAGGGGGGGATTGGGATGCTTTGGTCTGACAAATGATGTCACTATGATATGCCACCAAGGCTACGGGGCCATGAACAAACTAAAGCCCCGATCAACAGAGGCTTGTGATGATCCCGGCACTTGGGTGGTTGAGGCAGGAGGATGGGGAATTCCAGGGTAGCCTGGGCTACATAAAGGGATAGCAGTGGTGCTCAATCTAAAAAAGAAAACCATAAAGCCACGAGCCATGAGGTTTAAGCCACCCAAAACTCAACTGTGTCTCTTTTCCACCTTGGTCACTACGTTGCCACTTTTCTCGGGGGCCTTCTCCAGCTCTCTAGTACTGGCTGCTCTTGAAATGGAAGGAAGTTGGCAGCCAGGTTTGCCGTTTCCAATACTCATGGCTAAACCTGTGCGCGTGGTGATTTTAAGCATGAAAGTAACCGGAGACAAAGGGTCTTGTTAGAAAGGCTATCTTTCAAAACCAGCATACCCCATAAGCCTTTGAAAGTCAAGAGGCAGAACAGGAGCTCCTAGTGGTGTTTCCGGGGTTTGGATGCCAACTCCTACACCCCCCTACAGCCCCACCCCACCCCACCCCCACCCCACCGCCGCCGCCCTCGGACTCGGGGCTCCAGAGAATACTCGTCCGTCCGGTCCCGCCCCAAGGTCTCCTTTCCTCTGAGTCCTACACTCACTTCCCTGGGGGAGCCCTAGATCTACCCTTGGAGGACCCCGTGGAGGAGATGGCCCAGATCAACGCACCAACAGGATGCAAAGCGAAAGCAAGGGCGCCGCCTGCAAGCCTCCGTCCAGGGTTGCCAGGACAACCCGCCACTTCCTGCAGGCTAGCGTGCTAATCCCTGCACCTGCGCTGTGGCCTGGGCTGAGGATGGGGGTCTCAGGCCTAACGGCTGAAGAACTTCATGATTTTGTTTTAGCTTGTGGCTCTTTTCCAAGCAACTGTCATCGCTGTTCCTGTAGAACTTCTAGCGGCCGTGAACGATGCATCCTCCACAAAGGTTGCAGATGCGGGTTTAGAATTGGCCCTGATTAGGCAGGACCCACCCACCATCCATAGTGCCTTTTTCTGGACCAGGCTCCCTGCTGGATGCCATCTTCCCTCAACAGCCAGCTGCGTTTCTCAAAATAGAAAACTGGGCAAAGGCTCATTCAAGGTCACCCAGAAAACAGATTCACGCCCAAGTTTCACCCCTACAAATCTGTCATTCTTTCCATGGCACAGATTGAAATTTGTCTAGTACATCTTGCATAGAAAATTGTTGGTTTGGGGATTTTTTTTTTTTCTCCAACTCAAGCTAAATTTACATTGAGACCTAGTTTCTCCTATGGTGAACTGGGAAAAAAATACAAATGTTTTAATTAATTTAAATACTCATATTTGTGCTTTGCTGTATGCATATGTGTGCCCCTATGTGTGTGAGGCACAGTAGCCTATGCTCGTGCACGGGTGTCCAGAGGTCAATGTCATGTGTTATTCCCCATGCTCTCCACCTTACTTTTTGAAACAGGGCTTCTCATTGAACCTGGAGCTCTCTTACTGTTACAGCCCCAGGAGTCCCAGGGGATCCAACCATCTCTGCCCCACCTGGCCCTTAGTGTACGATGGGGATCCGAACTCAGGTCCTCACGCTTGTCCAGCAAGCACTTAGCCGTCTCCACAGAGGGTTTTATTTTAAATTGTTTCAGTGATTGTAGAAGAAACAACAGAGAAACTGAAAATCTTGAAACACAGATGGGGAGGTGCTCTGCAGGCCACGCCCCTTACTGAGGAGCTATTAAGCAGTTGGTAGCCTCTGGGATTATATAAAAGACAAACTCTAGCAGCACAGGACACTTGGGAAGGGGAGGCAAGTGGATCTCTGTGAGGCCAGCCTGGTCTACAAAGTGAGTTCCAGGACAGCCAGGGATACACAGAGAAACCCTGTCTTGAAAAACAAACAGAAAGACTCCTCTTTTCCTAGAGAGTGCCGGAAATGTTGCCAGTGTTTGTCTGCAGATTGATTGGTTACCTGACAGTTGCCTCGGAGCCACACTCTATCATCAGTGGGTACAAGCAGGTTCTGGCTTTGTCTGTGGAGACTGAGTACACCTTCCCAAGGCTTCCTTGGCTGACCCACCCTCATTTTGGCGGCTGCCCCTCCCACTCCCGCTGCCTCTACAGCCCCAGGCAAAACTGAAGCCAAGGAAGGGTCGGAGGAATCCGATGAGGAGATGGGATTTGGTCTTTTCGACTTCTGCTCAAAGCAACCAACTCAACTAGCTTAATTTGAGGCACGTGGAAATAAAAGCTTACTTCTGTTAAAAATAGATAGATAAATAAGACTGAAGGGCCACCGTCGAGGCTAAAACATTTGAATATTGCCAGTTTCACAGGATTGGAGTTTAAGAGATGTTAGCGTTTAATAAAATGTTAGAATTCCTAGCAGGGTCCACAGCAAAGTCAAAGGCATGTACCAGCAAAGCGTTGTCCGGCTCTGTTAATTTCAGCTGGAGCATTTTCCCATTAGTGGTGAGTCACATCCCTCTTATGTGACTTCTTTAAAAAAAAAAAAAAAAAAAAAAAAAAAGCTACAACGTTGGAGCCAGGGCGGCTTGGTTTTTACTTTATTTTATTGAGGCAGGATCTTACTCTGTAGCCCCAGCTACCCTGGAACTCTCTATGTAGACCCGACTGGCCTCAAACTCAGATTTGCCAGCCTCTGTGTCCTGAGTGCTGAGATGAAGTTGCTTGACTCTCCACTGGTGTATGTTAGGTCTCTTCCAGGAGCCCTGGCAGCACACAGTCAGGCTACTGCCCTTATGCTGGCCGCAGCCACTCTGACACTCCAAGGACTTGAGGAAGTCACACAGCTCCCGGGACCTTGCTGCTGGAGGTGCAGCCCCACCCAGGAACGCTTCAAACAGCTTGCACTGAGTGCACTGTCAAAAAGAGCTCTGGCAAACTCTGAATGATCTTGCCCTTCCCACCCAGACCAGAAGAAGGAGACTTCCCCGGCAGCCCAGCTGAAAACCTGCAACTGCTGTTAACCTCGTCCTTCATTTGCATCAAAGTTCTCGGTGATTGGTGCAAACATCCTATTTCCAGCTGCATAAGCCAGTCAGCTCCCTTTGTGAACAGATGGGTAGGAGACACTCTTCTGCGCTGCCTCTTGGGATTGCAATGGTAGACCCAATGAAAAGGCTTCTCTCAAGTGATCTTTCTCATGGTGTGGGCTGGGGGGGGGGTGCACATGTGTGTGCGTGTAGTGGAAATGGCGGTCAATGGCAAGTGGTTTCTTCAGTCACTCTAAATCTTTTTCTTTCTTTCTTTCTTTCTTTCTTTCTTTTTTTGAGACAGGGTTTCTCTGTGTAGCCCTTCTGTCCTGGAACTCACTCTGTAGACCAGGCTGGCCTCAAACTCACAGAGATCTGTCAGCCTCTGCCTCCTGAGTGCTGGGATTAGAGGTGTGTGCCACCACCGCCTGGCTTGCCACGTTATGTTTTGATAGAGGGTCTCTCACTGAATAGTTTACCTCTTCAGCTAGATTATCTGACGGGCAAAGCCAGGGATCCAGTCATCTCTGCCTCCCTAGCAAGGCCTTCTTGCCTCCTCCCTTAGTACAGTGCACTCACCTAGTAACAGGAAGAAGGAAGATGTCTACCGGGAAGCAGACAGCAGTAGAGATAAGGGCAGTTGATCAAGAAAGGAAGCTGGATGCCATGCCAAGTTCGTGAGACCCAAAACAGACCACTGAGGAGCCGACTCACTGATGCCAATGCATATGGTTTATTGTTAAGTTACAAGGCTCTGCAGGGACTCTGTCCAGCAAACTGGCATAGCGGCCGCAGGAAAAGGGTACCCGGCCTCAATTGTAAGGGTTTATAAAGGGGGGGAGCGCAAGCAGGGTCGTCCATGCCTTGACTGGTTCAGGATTGGGTAAGAGTAGGTGACCTTTGGATTCACTGACGTGGGGTCTAGGGGTATTTCAAAATTATTACTAACAGTTGCCCACAAGAACGGTTGGTTGTGGCGAGGAGATTTTATTTACCAAAATTAGTCATTGCTGACTACCCGGACGGGGTCACTGTGTCTGGGGTGGGCACAGTTTGGGTGCTCCTTGGAACTGTTTATGGTTCCTTGGCCGGAGCTGAATCAGTCTTGTGCCACGAAGGGAATTTCTCAAGGTGGGGTCTCCTGAGGATGGAGTCCTCTCCAGTTTGCTCTGCTCTTACACTGGAAAGTTCCAGAGAGTTTCCATGCCTTCATAGCCAAGTTTCCAAAGAGCTGTGGATAGCTAAGATTCCAACAGCCTCATTTAATCCCAGCACTCGGGAGGCAGAGGCAGGTAGATCTCTGTAAGTTCAAGGCCTGTCTGGTCTACAGAGCAAGTTCCAGGACAGGCTCCAAAGCAATACAGAGAAACCCTGTCTCAAAAAACCAATAATAAATAAATAATTCCAACACAACACGTGTGACATGGGTTGCTGCATGAGTCAGGGTCCTAGGAACCTGAGACCTGCCAAGAACTGTAGCCTGGAAGGTGCCCTCTGCTGCCGCTGGGGTTGGCTACCACGTCTGTCAGAGGTGGGGGATTCCAAAATCCGCCAAGTGCTGGGCATGCTGATGCTGAAGTTAAGTCTCTAACCTAAGTCTCTGGCTTCTAAAAGATTTAAAACTCTAAATCTATGAGGCTTAGGCACTTGGTTCAGTTTGCCAAGACCTGGAGATCTTGTTCTCAACATCCTGTGACTCCTATAGGGCTCCTGCCATCTGATAGGGGACAGAGAGAGGAACTGCCTGAAGCCTGCATTCCTGACCTTTGCTCTACAGGACCCGGCTTGTCAGTTCAATGACCTGGAGTGCGGCTCCGGGCAGGGAAGCAACATGGGCAGCTGCAGACCCTGAGCCGGGAGAGCCGCTGTCTTTTGCTGCCCGCACCTCCTACAACCCCATCTTTGAGAAAAGCTGGAGCAGCAGTAAGAATTGGGTGTCTGGGAATAAGAAAACCAGCAGCCCAGGAGAGAGATATCAGATAAACTCTCCCTCGTGGGTCTTGGCAACGCAGGAAGTGATGCTGTGAAGAGAAACTTGAGTCAGACCTTATCTGATGGCTGAGGAGTCGCATACATTGGTAAGAAGACTGTGTGATCGTTCAGGCCCAAGAGCTACAAGCTAAGTTTGGGGGCTGGAGCTCAGCTGCACTGCCAACCCCCTCTCCTTCCCCTCCCCCCCCCCACAAGAAGCCTTTCTTCTTCAATGTCAGAAAAAGGTCACCCACTGCAATCATCACGGCGCCCGTTTGTACCATTAGTGTCCACCAGAGGGCAGTGTAAACCCAGGTATGGAGAAGATGCCAGCTTCCTTATCACAGCGGGAAGGCTGAGGCCTTATGGGTTGGAGCAGGGTGTCTTGGGGTGTCAGGCTGAGTTACAAAATGAGGTGAGAAAGTATGAGTGACCCCAAACTTTGTCTCCACATCTACAATGGAGGACAGTTAATCTCCAGATTTAGTATCAACTCAGGTCCGGACCCATACTCACTTAGCTTCTGTATTCCAAGGACAGGTCTCAGTGCAGACTCAGAGGTGAATAAAATGCAGTCTTGGGAGTTGGTGAGATGGCTCAGGCAGTAAAGCGCTTGCTCCCTAAGCAGAAGGACCCGAGTTCAATTCCCAGTACCCACATAAAAGAACCAGACCTTGATCCTCTCACCTAATAAAGAGACAGCCAGGGATCGGGGGACAGTGGGGTGGCGGTACCAGCCAGGCCTAGTCACCTCTGCCACTGTCTGACAGCTGCCCAGAAAAGATCTGAGATGACGAGTATTCCAGAAGTGAAAAAAGAATGGAGAGAGAGGGAGAGAGAAACAGAAAAGTCCCTTTATTCTAGGATTTGGGGGCAATATCCCAAGAAGCCTGTGCTCTTTGGTGGGGTTGCTATGGGGTTCCTTGAATACCAAGATTAACCCAAAAGGGAATACAAAGTCCCTGCCGTGGTCATCAGAGGGATGACCAACCAACAACGAAACCCATGTGTAGCCGCGGTCCTCCCTCCGCCGGGAGACTGCCCTATATGGATGTACATCCCCAGCCCCCAGCGGAAAGGAGAGAAGGGAGGGGAGCAAGTTTGGGGCTTCTTCCCCCAGCTCCTCCTGTTGTCTGTCTTGTCCGTGTGCTCTCCTTGGGGCCACAGCTGTTGTCAGTGGCCCTGTCCCCACACAGACAGACAGACGGACGAGAGAACTGTCCAATGACTGCTTCCTTCCTGGTCTCCGCAGTAGGAATGTGCTTTTGCTGCTTCAGCCTGGGACACCACCCCATCCCTTAAGGCCACACCTCTGTGAATAGCCGTTTATTACACTCAGTACTCACCCCACTGAGTCAAGTGTGCCATCTCTTCTACTGAGACCCAAGAGGGAGATTAACCTGATAAAGTGGAAAGGCAGAGAGAAAGATGGAAACAAAGCTAAGAGGACAAGCTAGAAAGGAAACAGTCATGGGGTATAGTATAGTTGAGCAAACTTTTTCTATTGCCTGGAATTGGTACCTGATCCTCCAAATTGGGAACAGAAACATTACACAATCCATATTATTTTGTTATTGTCCTTGTATTTGTTTTTATTTGATTCTGAGACTGTAGCACAGGCTAACCTCAAATTTGAGTTCCTCCTGCCTCTGCTTCCCAAGTCCTGGGACCATCCTGCAGAAGCGAAGAGAACATTCCCGAAGAGAACATCTACCAGCAGAGGGCAGACTCTTCCTGGGGCTTAAAAAAAAAAAAAAAACTGGAAACAGCTGAAGACTGCAAAAGTTTTGTCCCTTTTCCAAAAAGAGAGGGGGGGAAAAAGTTTTTAAAAGCAGAAATAGATGTTATTGAGACTCTCAATCGGCCAGCGCTATGAAAATCAACACGGTAACATGGATACCTGATTCCGACCCCCTATAAAATACACAGGAGCCTGGCCCGCTACCTGTGAGGCAGAAGGTGAGCAGTGCCTCACCCTCACCCAGCAGGGTTCACAACCTTAGGCTACCCCCTAAGCAGGCCTGTGAGGAGGGGTACTAGATCCTGGCAGGCTAAATATGAGCTGTCAGCATACACCCTGCCCACACCCCTTGCCCCATGTCCATGTCCTCAGTAGGCAAGAGTGTTTGAACATTTGGTCTCCAACTAGTAGTGCTGCTTAGGAAAGCTGTGTAAAATCTAGGCACTCGGTCACGGAGGGTGAGGCTTGAAATCCTATGTCCCCAGTTCCTGTCTGCTCTCTGTTCCCTCTGGCTCAGAAGTAAGGTGATTAACCCCCTCGCGCTCTGGCTGTTATGGGTGCCCACCAGAGAAGACCACGCAGACACAGTCTATATCAATTCAAAGTCTTTATTCCAGTCAGTGGGACTACCCTCAGGTATTTGGGGCCCAAGTGTTTGGAGTAAGTTAGTCGGACTTTTTTCCAGGGACCATCGGCTCTTCAGTAATGACACAGAGACACTTACTGATTATGAGAGCCCAGCTGGTAGCTTAGGCTTGCTTCTGAGTAGCTCTTATAACTTAAATTAACCCATTTCTATCATTTGCTTTCTGCCTCATGGATTTATTACCTCATCTCTGTACTGCCCATCCTGCTTGCTTTCTGCATCCCCTGGCAACTCCCTCTCTTCCCAGTAAGAATTGTATGAAAAGCCCTAGGTTATTAAAACATCTCAAGTGTCATATCCTGTAGGTCTCTGAAATGGTTGAAGACTAACCATTTATCTAAAATATATCTTTGTATGACTTTGAAAACATGCATGACATGACTGTAAGTGTGATTGCTATAGATTGCTATAGATGACAAACTGTTAACCTGTCTTTCCTTATTATCATAAATAGCTTTCAAAGACTAAAACTTTACATTATAATTTTGAAATGAGTTGTGTAGGTACAAGACCTTAAACAAGAATAGAAGCATATATACACTATAACAAAAATAACCTTAAATTTGTATCAATATACGAAAATCCACATCAATGTAAATAAAATATTTGAGACTAGTGGTTGTTCAAAAGTAGACTCAACAATTATTTTTATCTCATCATTTCTATATTATCTCTCCCTTTTTCCCTTCATAAAGAGATCTCTGAGTATAATCTCCTTTGTTTAGTTTTCTCCTTGACCATGACCAGTAGAATTTGTAACCAACCCCCTAAATGATGACAAACATCCAGAACCCACTGAACATCCAAAAACACCCACCCCATCTCTTGGGAATGTGGGCATTGTGTTCTCTAGTCTGCTTCCCGTTGTCTGGAGATGCTGGAATCTTTGGGTGATGCTGAGAAAATTAGGTTAATGGTCAAGCCCTGGCTAGAATAGTCTGTGAAGTTGGATCATCTCAGTCAGCAGCCTTGAAGCTGTTCTGGATGCAGAACTCTGAGGAGACTGTTACAGAGACATTCTGAGAGGCTGGACCATCTGGGCCTCTGGTTTTCACTGGTGTCCGGTCCCCTTGCTCTGAAATCAAGTAACCTCAAAGGTGGCGTACATGTCTGCATTAACACAGGTATGGACTGATCATTGTGCCCAGCCAGCCAAAGATTGTTGTTTGTTCTATACTTGAGTAGGTAAAATATACATCACCTGTCTTGTAGTTTTATTACTTTATGTCTGTAGCCAGGATTTCCTGGGGTCTCCCCCAATCAAATCTGATCTCTATCAACCTTGAATGAATCCACAGCCTTTCCTTTTCTGTGGAAACAAAAGCATAACCTCTTCCCCAAAGTAACGTAGTTCTTTATTTCCATTTTGAAGTTAAGACACTTTAAATAAATATGGGTTGGTTTAATTTAGTAGTTTCCATAACTCAGTGTCTCTCGGCAGCTATTGTTCACTCATCAGCAATCAGAAAATTTGAAGTTAATACAATAGCACATAGGATCCAGATTCCCCATGTATTTCCCAATTCTATGTGGCTTATCCTTTTTATGTTTTTTTTATTTTCTCTTTAAAGAATTTATCTTATTATTTATAAATTATTTTTATGTCTATGCCCATTTTCTTTTCTTCTTTAAGCCTATGCACATTTTTTAACACACTGTAACCTTTTAGAAGTTTTTTTTTTTTTCTGTATCCAAATCTGGATCTGTCTTTACTACATATCTGTAACCATTTCTGTCTGCATAAACAAAACAAACCACTCCTTGACTTAGCTTAGCACATGGTGCTGAAGGCTGGCTCCAGCATGCAGTGGCCAGTAGCTGCATCTCTGTGTGCAAGACTGCAAGACTAGGAGGCTCCTACATCTGGCTCTTTATCCAGAACTTGTTTTTGTTTTGCACTTTCTCAGGCCCTATGTTTGGATATTCAAGTCCCCACTTTGAATTCCATTTATAGTCAGACTTTTTCAGTGGGGCCATTGGTTGTCCAATAATGACACAGAGACTTATTAATTATGAAATCCCAGCTGATAGATTAGGCTTGTTTCTGAGTAGCTTTTATAACTTAAATTAACCCATTTCTATTAATTTACTTTATGCCTCATGGCTCTATTACCTCATCTCTTTATTGCCCATCCTTCTTGCTCTCTGCCCCAAAACTCTTGCCTAACTATTGGCCATTCAAATGACCATTCAACCAATCCAAGTGACATATCTTCACAGTGTACAAAAAGATTATTCCACAACAAAGTAGGCTGGTTTTTTTTAAAGGCAAAAAAAAAACCCCCACACAAACAAACAAACAAAAACACATCCTGGCATCTTGCTCAGCAGTTGCATGGGGAGGTTTGCACAAGCAAGTAGTTAAGTAGTTTAACAGATGCTAAGGTAAGTTAGCTGAGGCATCTTGACCTCCCATTCCTAGAACAGAGCTTGGTAATTTTCCACAGGGCTTCCCATCAAGGAGATCAAATCTTGGTTAAATCTAAATGGCCTCCACAAGAATACAAGATGAAGGAACCTCTGTATTGCCTCACCCTGTCACACTGACATCATGCCTTCCCCTGCCAAGATGATGAAATACCCTCAACCTGCATCTAAAATACATCCCTCCTCCCTAAAGTTGTTTCTTGTCAGATATTTGCTCACAGCAAAGAGAAAAGTCCCTAATCCAGCCCATTTGCCTCTCTGTTGACCTTTGAACCAGAACCAGGAACAAGGAGCCTCAATTCAGTTGACTTTTGAAAGGAGATGGAGAAGATTCCTTCTTGGGAGAGATGGAGTTCTGCACATGAAATCTAAGAAAAACTGCAAAGCAGGTTGGACAGGGACCTCAGCGTGGGATATCCTCCACCTGAAAAGACAGGTGCAAAGCTGAGCCAAAGCAAAGTCCAAGAGAGGAGGAAGAACAACATGTTAGTATAAAGGCATCAGTCCAGCTAGAAATGCTCCAGCTCATGCTGGGACTCAAGGTCGCAAACACAAGTGCATTGGAATGAGTGGCCACCCAGCCACCCTGAAAGAGTGGCTGGAAGAGAGTGTGCCCACAGCCCAAGGTGGTAGGATAGGATGGCCTGCTGAGCTATGTGGTCCAGTCCCAGGGCCAACTCCAATTTCTCCCACACAAGCAGAAGAATAGACAGTGTCTGTGTGTGTGTGTGTGTGTGTGTGTGTGTGTGTGTGTTTGAGATAGGGTCTATGTAGCCCAGGCTGGCCTTGAGCTGCCTTGGGTTTTCTCAGTCTCCTTAATGCTAGGTTACACACACACCTGGCTAGGATTTTTGCTTGTTTGTTTGTGTTTTTCAAGAGAGGGTTTCTCTGTGTAACAGCATTAGCTATTCTATAACCTGCTCTATAGACCAGGCCTGCCTCTGCCTCCCAAGGCTGGGATCAAAGGTGTGTACACCCTGTGTAAGCCTTGTTTTAGTTTTTTAAAACAGAATATATCCATATGTTCATTAAGTAATTACAAATAATTTCCCACTGGTTGGTGGTGGCACACGCCTTTAATCCTAGCACCGGGGAGGCAGAGGCATGAGGATCTCTGTGAGTTTGAAGCCAGCCTGGTCCACAGAGCTAGTTCCAGGACAGCCAGAGCTACTACAGAGAGAAACCCTGTCTCAAAAAACAAAAACCAACCAAACAAAAAATAGACAGTTTCCCTGAGAAAAGAGAAAACTAAGGCCAGCCGGCTGGCCAATGAGAAGTTGCGGGAACAAAATGGGGGGTTGGTGATGAGGTCAGATGGCTGCAGCCCCTTACATTAGACTCTGCTTTTGTTCAATGTCTAGGCAGAGAAAAGTCCAGTATCTCCTCCTTTCTGGTATTTTTAAGGAGAAATCTGGACCATCAGAGGAATCAAACTTCCACTCTTTGGAAACCTCTCAGATACTGGCAGTACTGGTAAAAGACACCAGACAGGTACAGTGTTCACAAACGACTCTGTGTGTGTGTTTGTGTGAGTATGTAATGAAGGGATCAGACCCTCACCCAGCCCCTTGCTTTAGCAGCCGTGACAGGCTGCAGAAAAGACCCAGCAAGATGTAGGCCTCTGACTCAGCAAAATGTGCTGAGCTTCCTGACCCTGCCCGGCCTCCTAGTCACTAGGAGGTCAGATAGCCTCCACATGGCAAGGAACCAACCAGAAGTTAGCTGGCAGACTCTGGACATGCTTTACAGTAAAAGTGGCCTAACAGTGAAGTGCACAGCATCGCAACCGCCCTGGGAGGGCGTATAGGCCATAGCAACCAGTTAACCAATCAACACAGGACAGGTCACCCAAGCCCAGAAGTGCACCAATCCTGAAACTGTTGTGTACCCCTAGACACTCCCCTTGCACACCCCCAATAAATCCCCTGCCTTAAAGCCCCTTCGGATCTTACTCATGACAACCGCTGTGTTGGATGGATGAGGGAACTGAGACAGTTAACTTGTTAAATAATAAAAGACTCTGCTTTTGCATCGGAATGGGTCTCTTGGTTCAGAATTTGGGCACAACAGTGTGTCCTTTTCATGCTACTTAGCCCCAGACGGAGCTGCACCATCAACCTTCACTTCCGGCTTGCCCCACACGCCAGCACCTACTTCACTAACCTGCACATCTAGCTCCTGTCATTTGTCCTGTGTATTAGTCAGCTCTGGCCACGATGTGTAACAAACTACTCCCCAAATCAGCTGCTTACAACAGCCGGCATGGGGTTTCTCATTCATGCGTCTGGAGATCAGTGCTACCGATCAGGTTCAGGCTAAAGGCTCACCCCTGGGTCTGTTCCACTGCCCTGGGAACAGCAGCCGCCCCAGGAAGGGTGTTCTCATGTCAGATGGCAAAGGCCAGTGAAACAGAGTGACTAATGACTCAACTTTCTGAAAATGTCACATTGTCACTTCCCTCTGGGCTGTTACTCAGAGTCACATGGGAACATAGACTCCATCTGAGGCAGGGAAGAAAGAGGAAAATTGAGGGGATCTGGGAAGGGGGAAGGAGTCTGCCTGGAGACTCTCACAGGCTGGGCATCAACCCAGTGTAATTAATGTGCCTGCACCCATGTGAGTGCCTGCACCCATAAGTGTCAGAAGAGGGCACCAGATCCTCTGGAACTGGAGTTCCAGGCCTTTGTGAGTCATCTCTCCTCCCCAGTCTCCATACAGATGCCTGCAACAGAACTCCTGTCCGCAAGCACTCATAACCACTGAGCCATTTTTCCAGTCATAGGGACTTTTTTTCTGTTTGTTTGTTGTTTTTGAGACAGGGTTTCTCTGTGAGCCCTGGCTGTCCTGGAACTTGCTCTGTAGCCACAATAGCTTCAAACTCAGAGAATCACCTGCTTCTGCCTCCTAAGTGTTGGGATTAAAGGAATGTGCCACCACACCTGGTCTGACAGTATCTTTTTTTTTTTTTTTTTTTTTTTTTTTTAAGAAAGTAAAAATAGCCAGTTGGGGCCCGGCAGCGGTGACACATGCCTTTAATCCCACCACTCGGGAGGAAGAGGCAGGTGGATCTCTGTGAGTTTGAGACCAGGCTGGTCTACAAGAGCAAGTTCCATGTCAGCATTCAAAGCCACAGAGAAAACAAAACAAAACAAAACAAAAAACAACAACAACAAAAAAGCCAGTAGGTGGTGGCACATGTCTTCAATCCCATTATTCATGAGGCAGAGGCAGATGGATCTTTGTGAGTTTGGGGCCAGGCTTCAGCCTTCAGAGTGAGTTCCAGAACAGTATCCAATGCTGCAGAAACTCTGTCTCATACAAACAACAACAAAAATAATATAAAAATAACAATAAATCAAGAGTAAAACCTATGTGTATGCAATCTCAAGTATGGCCTCCCTCCTTGCCAGAGTTCTCTGGTATCTGACAAACAAGTTATCTGTAGCACAAGTTCTAATTGGTCTAATTTGTCTTAATGATTAAAAACTCCCAGCCAGATATCGGAACAAATGCTCAAAGATCAGAGACAGAAATAGCCAGTCACAGCCAACTCTTAACGTTTCTAACTCGTCACCCAGAAGAGACCGAGTTTCTGCCTCCTCCTGCCTTATATTCCTCTCTTCTCCCAGCCATATCACTTCCTGTCTGTCTGTACAGACCTCCAGACTCTATGGTTAGCTAGTGGCTAGCTCCACCCACTGACCTTCAGGCCAACCTCAATCCTGCATCTTTACCTAGCATGTCACCTTATCTGTCACACGCCTGTCAGAAACCACCCTGCATACACAAATTCCTTAATAACAGCTGGAGATAATAACCTCACAATTCACCAAAACTGTACAGATTGTTACAGACAACCGAGTGTGGTACTCCTTCAAGAAGCCCACCCCCAACCTCTCAGGTAAGCCCCCACACTTTCTCAAGCTCCTCTTTCTACCAAGCCCTGTTTTTAAATGTCTTTTTAATAAACTCCATCCTGGCTCATATTTGCTCACCTTGAGTTTCTTCTCAGCAAAGGATGCTGCTTTACCTGAGTGAAGGTCTCTAAAGGATAAAGGAGCTCCTCAGGCTGCTGAGGGCAACAGTGTGGAGCAGTATCTCTGTCCCCACGGCCACTGCACCTCCATAAGCAGGAAAAATACAAAGGTCTCATGACCCTGGGAACCGCTGTTCCGTGCTAACATCCAAGAGTTTAACTATGATAATCCATTGAAATTTACCTTCTCCACAGCACATCCCAAGAGACAATCTGGGGAAGTAATAGGTCCTTGCTAGTGTGCAAAGAGTAAAACCTCCTCCTCTTCTGCCTTCTCCAACTCCCAGGAACGAACTTAGGGTCCACATTCATGGCCTCTACAGGGCTTTGGTAGGGGTGGGGAAAACTTCAGAGCAAATGCCTTCAAGATTCCTGTGCCCGGGAGCAGACAGGAACACAATCTCCCAGCACACTCCAGTCCTCTCAGAGTTTATTCTGCTCCTTCACTTTCCAGCAAAGACCCAAACCAGACGTGCCTTTCTCCAGATGACTAAGTGGGCCTGGGAAAGTCACAGCTGTTCTGACAGCAGGGAGGGCAGAAGAGAAACAGGCCAGCCGGCTCAACGTTCATTTTTAAGGTAAGAGTTATTTTATTTGGTGTGCACGCCTGTTTGCATGTGTGTGTGTGTGTGTGTGCATGCCTCTGTGTGTGTGTGTGTGTGCTCACAACACAACCATCTTTCTACAGCTCCCTGTGATGTGATCTGGCACCCTCTTCTGGCTTAATTACATCTATGCATAACACATAACCATACATACATGCACCTATGTGTGCATGCGTGCATGCATGCATGCACGCACACACACACACACACACACACACACACACACACACGGTGTGATACTGGGAACTTAAATGTGGCTCTCTGCAAGGGCAGAAAGCTCTCTTAACCACTGAGCCATCTCTCCTGCCCTCACCACTGTTTTTTGTTTGTTTTAAGCACAGGTTTGGGTATAAGACCTACCAATCTGGAAAGAAATCTTTCAGAGAAGAAGCCATCGAGATGGCTAAGCAGGTAAAGGTGCCTGATAACTGGAGTTCCATGACCAGAGCCCACCTGGTGGAAGGAGAGAAGGCTCCAGAAAGTTGTCAGCTGCCTTCAACACACATGCTGTGGCACATGAGCAGAGAGAAAGAGAGAGAGAGAGCGCTTTCAGAGCAGGTGGAAAAAAGAAAGAAAGAAAGAAAGAAAGATTCCAAAACCATCTCTGGCAGAGGCAGAGGCTCCAAACACAACTTTGATGCCTGAGAGACCATGCTCACTGAGCAGCTCCGCCCCATGCTGTCCACTTACTACTAAGATCAGCAGAAAGTTGGCTATGAAATTGGCAGTTCCGGTTACACATGCTAGGGGCCATGTGGGGAGTCCGAATACCAGCTGCCCAGCAGTTTCCCCCAGTGGGGACAGAAAACTCCACAGGAACAGCCCAGAAGGTGCCCCAGCTGGCTGCGGACCGGCATCACACGCTGAACACTAATAACTTCCAGCAAGTATAAAGGAACCATAGCGGTGTGGTGCCTGGTGGTCATGGGAACAGCCAGTCCGCACTACATCACAGGTCCACACCTGGAATGGCCACGTTCACAGGGACAGAGGGTGGATTTGTGGCTGCCAGGGACTGGGGAGCGTCCAGAGGGCACGGAGGCTTCGGTACGGAGATGGAAAGTAGTGGCAGTGACACAATAATGTGAAAGGTCATTTTAAAGGGTTAGACGGGGGCTGGAGAGATGGCTCAACAGTTAAGAGCACTTGCTGCTCTTCTAGAGAGCTAGAAGTTGGGTTTCCAGCACCCAAGTGAGGTAGCTGACAACTGCGACTATAGCCTGTAAGTCCAGCTCCAGGGGTCGGACACCCTCGTCTGGCTTCTTTGAGCACCAGCGTTTATGTGCGCATACACACAGACACACAAATACATAGTTAGAAATAATTTTGATCTGTGTACAGTGATGACACACGCCTTTAATCCCTGCATTCAGGAGACAGAGGCAGGTGGATCTCTGTGAGTTCGAGGCCAGCCTGGTCTACAAAGTGAGTTTCAGGACAGCCAGGGCTACATAGAGAAACCCTGTCTTGAAAAAAAAAAACAAACAAGCAAAAAGCACCAAGCCCTGGTTCAATACCAGCACTCCGTAGAGCAGACAATCCAAACACTCAGGTAGGGACAAGACGCTCTGGTCCAAGGCCACTCGTCCTTGGCTACAGGGAGAGATGGATGTTAGCCTGGCCTACTTGAAACCCTGCCTCAAAATAACAAAGTCTCAAAATAGCAACAACAATAACAATTGTAATAATAATGTTTGGGGGCGATGGCCAATGCTTGTAATCCTAGCACTTAAAAGGCAGTGGCTCAGTAAAGTTCAGGGCCAGCCTAGTCTATGTAGTCAGTTTCAGGCTACCCAGGGCTACATGAGGCCCTGTCTCAATGCAAAAAATTAAAATAGTACATACATAAATAATCTGTTTTAAAGCTCGTGATCACTGGGAAATCCACCCCAAGGGTTCATCTAGGAACCTTTCTGTATTTTATACTTGGGTGGTAATGAGGGCGGGGGATGCCCGTGCGTAGGTGTGGAGAAGCCAGAGGATGACAGAGGCCTTCCTGTCTCGATGACTGCCTTATTCCTCTGAGACATGCTCTCTCTGTGCCTCGCGATGCTGACGTTTCAGGAAGGCCCACATTCCCCGACGTGTCTGTAGGTTCTGGAGATCTTTCCGCATTCTGGTCCTCACATTCACAGCAAGTGGCCAGCCTTCCCGGGCTCTGCCATCTTCTTCTTCCGGCTAAGCTGGTAGCCAGCAAGCCCCAATGATCCTCCCGTCTCTGCCCCACCCCACCCCGAACGCCCACCACCCCGCTCCCTACCCAGCAGTGAGTTACAGACATACAACCTTGCCCTGCTTTCCATGTGGGCACTGGGAACCTTCACTCTGGCCCTCGTGCCTAGGCAGCAAACACTTTACCAATTAAGCCATCTTCCCAGCCCTGCTGGCAGTGTTTGTAGGACAGAGAAAGAAATTCGGAAATGAGGAGGGGAACTAAACACTAAGAAGAAAGAGAAATCGTGTATGTATAGGGAAACACAGAGGAGAAAAAGGCAGGGCTTGGCACCCTCAGGACCAGGTGGGCCATGGTAAGGATTTAATTTTCCTGTGAACATCAGGGAGCAAGTTTATACTTTTTGTGTGGGGAGCAATAGATAAAAATTCAAGTACTGGGTATAATATACTAAATATTGATGGCTTAATGTACAGTGTCAGTCCACTGGGGATAAACTGCAGGATTTCTCATGCACAGAAGTTAAATTTTAATTTTGGCCGTATTCAAGAATTTTTATCTCAGTGAATTATTTACTCTGTTATAGTATAAACTTTTTAAATCTTCTCACAAATTTTTGCATGAAAAAATTCTGACAAGTCTTTTTATTGAAAGATTATTGGGGCCTACAAGATGGCTCAGCAGGTAAAGATGCCTGCCACAAGACTGATGGCCTGAGATGTCCCCTTACATTCATGGTAGAAGGAAAGAATTGACTCCTTCAAGGTATCCTCTGATCTACACACATAACTCTCCATACATGTCCACACACACACTCACACACACATTCACACATAACTCTCCATACATGTCCACACACACACTCACACACACAAACACTCACACATAACTCTCCATACATGTCCACACACACACACACTCCATACATGCCCACACTCACACACAAACACTCACACATAACTCTCCATACATGCCCCCCACACACACACAAACACTCACACGTAACTCTCCATACATGTCCACACACACACTCCATACATGCCCACACTCACACACAAACACTCACACATAACTCTCCATACATGTCCACACACACACTTACACACACATTCACACACACATAACTCTCCATACATGCCCCACACACACACTCACACACACAAACACTCACACATAACTCTCCATACATGCCCACACACACACACAAACACTCACACACACTCTCCATACATGTCCACACACACACACACTCCATACATGTCCACACTCACACACAAACACTCACACATAACTCTCCATACATGCCCACACACACACAAATAAATAAAATGTTTAAAGTACAAGAGTAATTTAAGTCAAATGAAGCGGGGGAAGCTTAGCCTTTGAATGTTTATCTGGCAACTCAAAGCTCAGGTTTCATTTCTAGCACTGTGAGAAAGAAAATAAAAAGCAGTGAATATGTGTATATATCTGTGTGTACATACATATGTACATGCATATGTATTTGCATTAGCTTACATGAAAGAAAGCGATTTTCCTGAAAATAAAATTACAGTTTTCAAGCTCATGACCATATGCTGTGGGACTTGACTCTGACTCAGAGCTTGGCCCCAATCAGCTCAGCTCTTTCCTCCGAAGACTGGGGGGGGGGGGTAACGATGAGGTCACCTGAGACACCAGGAAAGCCAGCTCTGAGGGAAAGCGCAACAGGCTGAGCCTGCCACTGTCACGTGACTTTCCCTCTCTGTCACCTCTCTCTTCCCAGCTGCCATCATCCAAACTTCTTCCAGAGTTCAGTGTCTGAAGAAAAGAAAATGTCAAGTGTCCTGCAGGCATCGATATTTCTGTAAGTCTGTTCCAAAGTCATTCATCACTGACTTTTTTTTTTTCATCTTCCCAAGTGTTATTTAATACCTTCAATTCATCATTCCCTGCGGTCCCTGCTTGTGGGAGGGTGACATCATCATTCACAGACCTGACGGCCAGGGTTTTTAACTCAGTGTCTATCTGCCTGTCGCTGTGGGCAAGGCTGTCTGTGAATGCCGGCCCTAGCCCCAAGGCCCCCTCCCCTCCCACCACTTCCTAAGGATGAGGGAGGAAACGGTAAGAGGACACATACTAAAACCCCAGTGTTTAAACCAGGGAGGAAGGGTCAGAAGTTCAAAGTCGTTCTTGGCCACATAGAAAGTTCAGGAACACTGGACATGCCCTCAAGCAGAGTTCTGTGAGTTTGAGGGCAGCCTGGTCTACATAGTGAGTTCCAGGCCAGCCAAAGCTACATGGTGAGACCTTATCTCAAAAGAAAGGAATAAAAGGAAGAAAGGCAGGGAAGGAAGGCCTGGTCTTGAACATGAGACCTTGTCTTTTAAAAGAGGATGAAGGAAGACGGTAGAGGCGAATACCGTTGCCCAGATGACAGCTGGAGGTAACACTACTGACCAAGGGCCACGTGGACACCTTGAAGTCTACAGAAACCTACCTCCAGGTGGGAGAGCCTTGGAACAAAAGGGAAACTGAGGAACTCAAGATGGAAGTTTCTGTGGCGGCGTATATTCCTCTAGACAGAGAAGCCCTCTGGCTCCCCTTCAATTGAACAAGGATAAGCCTTTATTTAAGAAAATTCCCATACCATCTAGCAAAGAAGCTCCCGAGGCCCAGCACAGAGTCTGCCTAGACGCCACCAGAATCTTCTTTTTCTTCAATACCAAATCTAACACAGCCCAGGCTAGCCTAGAACTCAGTGTAACTATATATTGAGAATAACTTTGCACTTCTGGTCCTCCTGGCCATAACAGAAAGGGGATAGAAAGATCTGTGTCTTTCCACTTCTGTCGACCAAGTGTGAGGATCACAGGTGCATACCACCACATCTGCTTCATGGGGTGCTGGGAACCCACCAAGGGCTTCAAGCATACTAGGCAAGCACTCTGCCGGCTGAGCCCACAAAGAGCATCTTGGCCCCCAAATCAGAGTCACACTGTGTGCTCCCCAACTACTGACCTGTACACATTCTCCTGAGTGTACCCTCTACAACCACAGTAAGGGTCTAGCTTGACCTGAGTGCAGGATCTTGCACCATAACACTGGCCCTGGCCTGTTTCTCCACCTGCTTCCCAGCACTCCAGACAGACAAAACCATGGGTGTGTTATGCCAGGCTCTGTGACTGGCATCATCTTTTATGTGAGTGTGAGATAAACCAGGTACATTACAGCCAAAGGGAAGTCATTTCTGTCCTGGCCACAGTGGAGGCCCCTCCTTCTGACCCAAATGGCAGGGATCTAACTGTCCTGCTGCTACCCTTGACCATGCTTCTGCCAACAGGTCCCCAGTAAACTGTCCTCTGTGATCCCTGACTCTTGTCTTTTTCTTCTGGCTCTTAGCATCTTTGCAGTCAGTTGTTCCCTACCCCATTTTCCTGGAACGCCCCAGACACAGGCACACTGAGGGCGCCCTCAGGACAAGGACTCCGTTAGCCTTGCTGGGCACATAGTAGTTACTCCACACATTTGCAGAACTGAATGGAACGTACGTACACTCTTAATTCTAGCAGCCAAACAGAACCCAGACCACCCACCCTCTTCTGCGATTGTTGAGGAATCTTCCAAGGGCATTTCTGAATCACTGAAGTGCCCCTGCTGATCCCCACCCAGAGCTGCATGGGCTAACTGCACTTACTTACTGTAACATGCTCTGAAGAGTTCCTTGGCTTGCTTCCAAAATGGGGCAAACGCACGTGCGTGTGTGCGTGTCTGTGTGTGCGTGCGTGCATGTCTGTGTGGGGGGGGGTGCGTGTGTCTGTGTGTGTGTGTGCGTGTGCATGTGTGTGTGTGTGTGTGTGTGTGTGTGTGTACTGTCTTTTGCCACCCATAGTGCTTCTATTAGCTTGCAAATCTGGCTGCCAGTAGAGAGACTTAGGTGAGTCAAACAAGAAAGGCTACTTTTCTCTCCTACAGCAATGCAGTCCAGGTTGCCTAGCAACTGCAGGTCTTTGCATCCTTTTTCTCTGTCCTGGTCAGATGTGGCCCTTCCCATCAATCCAACCTGTAAGTGTGTGTCTCAGCCTACGAGGGTTAGAAGGCAGGCTGGTAGAGTTTGTATGACCTGAAACAGATTGCTTCTGCCCCCATCAGGGGGAACAGCTCTGAGCCACCTGGCAGCTGGAAACGCAACCGCCATGGTCCTCGGTAAAGTTGTCACTGTGAGGAGTGGGTTCTCTAGAGAGCCTGTTTCCTAACCTTCTGAGAATGAGGGTCTCAGATACATGGACTTCCAGAATTGTGTGTGTTCCATACACACACATAGAGTTAACAGTGTGTGCATTAGAGGCAAGCTGTTTAAGTTCAAATCCCGCTCTACCACTTATTAAACACACCACTCATCCACTCTCGCGTGTAAAATAAGGTTGATGACAGCTTAAGCAGAGAAGTAAGTGTTTCTACATGTAAAGCATGTTACCAGAGACTGGGTATGTAGGGTCGGAGATGGACAGCTTACCGAGCATGCAGGAGGGTCTGGGATGGAGTCCCAGCATGGAGGGTAAGAAAAACACATCACCTGACACATACCAGGTTCTCTGTAGAAGAGTATTGGGAAGGCAGTCCTTTGCTGAGTCCCAGGTCCCAGGTGACTATATGAGACAGCCCCATAGAGTTTGGCTTCCTTGGCTCTGACAGCACCTGACCCTGCTTGGAGACCCTTTTCCTTCACACTGATGGCTGAAAGCCACTGGGAGCCAAAGGGCCGGGAAATGGGTGCCACCATCAATTAGAATCAACTTGTATTTTGATATGCCCCATCTCGCTCACATCCTGAATGCATTTTTAATGACATCTCGGAGGGTAATGGGGTAAGCCGATAGCAAATGAAAACTGCACTACAATTAGATCTTCAATCTGTGTTTACATCTCTGCTCTCCAGACGCCCTAACAGCCAGGCAGAGGCCCCATTTCAAGATGGGATAATGGAACTCTGTGTTCTGCTTTATTAAATATTCTTTGCGAGAGAGCTTTCTAAATCAAAGCCATAGTGATTGTCTCCACCCATGACAGCTAAGTAACAAAAAAGGGAGCCACAGGGACGTCAGATACCTGAATAAATGAGCCACAGGCATCTTGTGACACCTTCTGTGGTGGCATGTGTTCCAGAAGATAGCTCTCTCTTCATACCTCAAATCCCACTTCTGAGAAAGGGACCCGGCCAAATATCTGTAAACAGAGAGGGACCCAATGGTAAACTGCCTTGGAAAATAAGCAAATGCTGCTTCCAATTCTTTGTTCTTGGAACAAGAATCTGGAATAAGAAAGCAATTACCAAGTTTACAAACTTGAAAACTACAAAGACTGGGCTAGAGAGTATACCCAGGCAGGGGTGGCTCATGCCTGTAATCCTAGTATGTGGGGAAGTAGAGGTATGACGATCAGGAGTTCAAGGACAGCCTCATCTACACAGTCAGCTGGAGACCACCCTGAGTAACAAGAAATCCATCTCAAACAAACAAAAAAGTAAAGAAAAATGTATCACACAAGCCATAAATATAATGGCAACTAAAAAAAAAATCTACTACTAGTTGAAACGAACAGTAATAATAAGATTACTAATCTTTCATAAGGACCCGGAGTGTTGGGGAAATGATCCAAAGGATAAAGTGCTTGCCACACAAGTGTGGGTATTGGCACTTAGACCCCCAGAATCCACGTTCAGCCAGATGCAGTTGGGCACATCTGTAATCCCAGCACTCTTCCATAAGGATGGGAGACAGATGCAGGAGCATCCCCTGAAGTTTGTGAGCCAGCTAGGTTGGCTTGAGCAGTGGTAAACAAAAGGCCCAGCTTCAAATAAGGTGGGTGGTGAGGCCAATCACCTGAGGTTGTCTTCTGACCTCCACACAAATATTTGCCCTTTTCTATACTACTGACTAAGCCACTGGCTAGCCAACGGGTCGGGGGAAGTGTCTCCTCATAGCAAGACTCCAACTAAACAATAACAGTGACAAGAAAGAACTAGAATTGGTCATGTTGCAAATCGTAGCAAATTAATAGAAACAGGGTTGATGCTATTGATGTCGCTGAGGGGACAAAAAGACAGACAAAACACTCACATACATAAAGTTAGAATGACAAGAGTTTAAGGCCAGCCTGGGCATTCCTAGGACCCTGTCTAAAAACATGAGGGGAATGGAGTTAAAAACAAGCATCTGGCTGATAAAAGAAATGCAAACCAGGGGTGGGGTTGTAGCTCCTGGCATGTACAAGGCCCTGATTCTATCCCTTGCATCATATAAACCAGGCATGGTGGCTCGTGCCTATAATCTCACCACTCAGGAGACAAGGCAAGATCAGAGGCTCAAAGTCATTCTCAGCTACATAGCAAGTCGGGGGCCAGTCTGCACTACCCGAGAACTTGTGGGAAAAAAATGCAAATTGAATGTGAGTATTAAGGTTCATTATATACATGTACGAAAATGCACATTATTTTTACATGCACTAATTTTTTAATTATTTAACACGCACTAATTAAGGGCCAAGGATGACAACGTGGTAATAACTATGATTGTCAGGGCGTTGGATGCCTATGAAAGGAGGAAAGTGGGTGGAGTTGGAGCAGAAGACACAGACGGCCCCTAGGGTAGGTTCCATTCCTCATCCAAGATACTAGAGACAAATGCTGGTCACTTTTGTGTGGGAATTTTTATTTGTTTACTTTTAGTTTATTTGCATGCTGGAGAATCAAACCCAAGGCCTCGTAGATGCTAGGTGCATGCTGCCTCTGAGTGCTATATCCCAGCCACAATCACAATATTGGCTTTGTGTGTGTGTGTGTGTGTGTGTGTGTACAGGCCCTTTGTCTTCAGGTATGTCTGCAGACCAGAAAAGGGCATCAGGTTGTGAGCTGCCGTGTGGGTGCTGGGAATTGAACTCAGGGCCTGGAAGAGCAGCCAGTGCTCTTAACTGCTGAACATCTCTCCAGCCTGTGTGCTACATCCCAGCTCACAATATTGGCTTTCTAAATATTAAGCTATACATTTGTTCTGCTTGAGTTTCTACATTTGTGTTTTATTATGATTTCTAAATAGTTTGCTTTATTTTGACTCGTTTTTTGTTTTTGAGGCAGGGTCTCACTGTGTATCCCTAGCTGACCTGGAACTCACTATGTTGATCAGACTAGCCCGGAACTTACCAAGATCCTCCTGCCTCTGCCCTTCTAGTGCTGGGATTAACGGCTTTAATGATCCAGCTATATTTTGCTTGTTTTACAATCTTTCCTGCAGAAACTGGGAAACATTTTTTCAAGACAGGGTTTCTCTGTGTAGATCTGGCTGTCCTGGAACTGGCTGGTCTCATATTCACAGAGATCTGCCTGCCTCTGCCTCCCAAGTGCCGGGATTAAAGGTGTGTGCCCCCACAGCCTGGCATTAGAGATTGGGAAACTAAGTTTTGTAGGCTAAGTGGCAAAACTGAGAACATGCAATTATATAACCATTTAAAATATAACAACTTGCTGGGTGTTGGTGGCGCACACCTTTAATCCCAGCACTCAGGAGACTGAGGCAGGCAGCTCTCTGTGAGTTTGAAGCCAGCCTGGTCTACAGAACGAGTTCCAGGATAGGTTCCAAAGCAATACAGAAAAACCCTGTCTGGAGAAACCAAGTGTGTGTGCGCGCGCGCGCGCGAGCGCTTTTTTTTTTTTTTTTTTTTTTTTTAAATACTAAGGGTATGTCTGCAGCATTAGACTAGATCTTCGGGAGCCCACTACTCCTTAAATTCCCAGTGCCTGGTAGCTCCCACCTAGCCAGCTGCACACAGCGTCCCATCCCTGAGAATGCCTTTCCTTTCCTCTACTGGGCTGCAAGAAATATCTTTCTGTCTCTAAGCAACTGGAGAAAAGGAGCTATCAGGCAGGCACAACCACACAGCTAGCTCTGGATTCCACCCAACTGTTCAGAAAAAGCATGGAGCGCAACTCCCCAAAGAAAGGATAACCTAGGTTCACCCAAATTTAAGGCCCCCAAATGGGCCCACATCTAGACTCTACTTTACTCTTGTCATTTATGTAAAATTTAGAAGACTAGCAACAGCATCTCCTGGAAACCTGCTAGAGATGCAAGCTCCTGGGCTGGTGAAATGGTGTGGTGGGTAAGGGTGCTTGCTGCCAACACAGACAGATTCCTGGAATCTACGTAGTGGGAGGTGAGCACTGACCCCTGCAAGTTGTCCTTTGACCTCTACACACACTCTACGCCATGCACGTGCCCACACTAGTACAATAGATGATGCCAGGCGTGGCGGCGCACATCTTTAATCCCAGCACTCGGGAGGCAGACGCAAGCGGATCTCTTGAGTTTGTGGCCAGCCTGCTCTACATAGTGAGTTCCAGGACAGCCAGAGCTAGGCAGAAAAATCCTGTCTCCAAAGGGGGAAAAAAAATGACATGATGCATGACAGATAGACAGATGATAGATAAGATAGATACCTATCTGAAAAGACCTAATTTAAGGCTAACAATGCTGGGACTAGACCTCACCCTTACAATACCCAGGAAAAGCCACAAACTGTACCCTGCAGGGGACCAATCAGAATTGAGAAAAACAAGCAATAGATGCTCCAGAATGTTAAGAATAGCTTACCTAACTTGTATATAGGTTGCCAATTTCCTTAAAGCAACGCCAGGACCAATCTTGTTTGACAAGACTTCTGTTACCTCACTCCTGTCAATCAAGAGTTCAACCCCCATCTGATTTCAAAATTCCCCTTACCAACCCCCTCCCCATCCTTTACTCCTTAAAGGCCTGCCATAGCTGAGTTCAGTGCTCTCCCTGATCCAACCTCTGTGTCAGATGGACAGAGAGCCCAAGCTCAGAGCTTGCAATAAACGCTCTTTGCTTTTGCATACAAACACAGACTCTCAGTGGTCTGGGGGGGGGAAGGGGGAGCTCATGACAGGGGCGTAACATATCAAAGAAAAAAAGAAAGTCAAGCTCCTGCTAGAAACAGACAATAATGACTTGTCTTCCTGCTGGAATCCCAGCCCGGTCCTAATCCATCAGTGTCTGCACTTTTGTAGGGCAGGTGTTTGTAGGAGTTGTCTGTGTATATATATATGCTTGTATATGCATCTGACTGGAGCCAGAGATCAATCTTTGCTATTATTTCTCAGGAAATATTCACTATTTGAGACTCTAAATAATAGGCTAGTCTGGCTGGCCAGCCAACCCAGAGAGCTTCCTGCCTGCCTTCCCAGAACTGGGATTATAGGCACTTGCCACCATGCCCTATCTTTATGATGGGGCTGGGACCCCTGGTCTCATGTTCACATGCCAAGCACTTTACTGACCGAGATAAACCCCCAGCCTCCGGCATCTGCATCTTTAGCCGTAGCCTAGGAGACCCATTTTTCATTTCCCAGAAGAGACAACTCCATGATAAATACATCATGTGTTGAGGCCTGTTAGACTGAACTGTAAAGCTCAGGCTACAGCCTTTCCAAGAGGACGATCTCAGAGCTGCTTCACCGGGCTCTCAGGGTGAAAAGTCCCTCTTCTCAATGTGTCCAGCAGTCCAGGACGGAAGAGTTAGTTCACAGAGCTTGAGTTCCTGCTCTCACAGCAAAGGGGAAATCACAAAGGCCATGTTCCATAGCCAGCACAAGGGTGTCAAAGGTGGACGCTTTGTGTCTTCCATGATAAGTAGGTCAGGCTGCAGCGCAAGAGGAGTCCCTCGGAAGAAAAAGCCCGCTTTCTTTACCAACCATGTAGGCAGCGCCCAGTGCAGAGCTCGTGAAGCTCAGGCCAGGGAGTGACCAAGAAACAGTTAGCATTTGCATTTTAAACCACACAGTGAAATTCCTCCAAACACTAAAGCAGTGAGCGGTTCTCCCCAGAGACATCCCCAGGTTGGTAACTTCCTGTCTGGCAGCTCTCTCCGCCTCCGGCTGTCTTGGGAAGGTACAGACCTTCTCGGTTTAGCTCAACCAAAACAACTGCTCTCCCAGCCCTAGACCAAGCTCTGCCTCGCCAGGAAAAACCACACAGAACTCCACATTCAAAAAGAAAACGATCGGCTTCTAACAACGTGGGCAAAGTATTAAGAGGGGAGACCCTAGTCCAGATGGAAATGAGGAGAAATGCATTTGCATTTCATTCACGAACCCGCAAAACATTAAATGAAAGAGGCCAGCGGCAGGGCTGCGGGAATGGCCCCGCAGTTAGGAGCGTGTTAAACCCGAGAATCTGGAGGAGAAAGACCTGTTCTATAATTGTCAGATAAAAGCAAGTTTTATTAAATACCGGTCAGGAAGATGATGCTGGCCAGGTTGATACCTGGGATTCCTAGAGAAATGGTGCTGAATTATGTCAGTCAGATGCCTATAAAGGCCAAACCCACAATGCTATGGTACTTCCCTCCGTCACCTAATCCAGGCAAGCACGCGATCACACATTCTGTACAACCAACCTTGCTTATTGAAGAGAGGTCATATGTGTTGTTATCTTACAACAGCAGCCCTCAGCCTTGCAGGAAGTTGTCTGTCCTTGGGCAAATGGGACTTACAAGTTAACTTTCGCCCTTACACATGCTTGTTCGAGAACACCAGAATTCACTTCCCAGCACCCACCCACACCATGTGTGCCTGCAACTCCTCCTGCTCCAGGGGATTCAACACTTCTGACCCCTACAGGCACCTGCACTCACACATATGTATCCATGTACATGCACACACACACACACACATGCACACACACGCACACACACATGCACACACACTTACATGAATGTATACATAATTTTTTTAAATAATAAATCTCTTTTAAAAGAAGCCATCCACAAAAGGCTGCATACAAATGAAGCTATTGATAGAAATGCCCACAATAGGCAAATCTATAAGGATAAAAAACTGATTGATGATTACCCTGGGACTAGGAGGGAACAAAGGACTGGAGGGTAATAGTCAAAGAATGCAAGACTGGTTTCTAGGGCAACGGCTGTGGCTATGCTAAAAGCTTTGTTCACTCTACATGGATGAACCTATGTGTGGCGTCTGAGTTTTCTATGTGGTAAATGTGCACATATGTCTGCGTGTACACCAGTATGGAGGTATGAAGACAACCTGGGGTGTTGACCCCTGCCTTCCACCTCTGAGACAGGGCACCTTTGCTCATCCTACTGCAACTGTTATTCTGGCTGGCCCATGAGCTTCCGGGAAGCTCGTGTCTGCCTCCAACCTCAACGTACGTAGGAACACTGAAAAGATGTGCACACCTGTCTGGCTTTACATGGGCTCTGAGGATTCGAACTCAAATCTTCACATTTGCATGGCAAGCACTGGGCTGCCACTCTTGAGTTTTATTTCAACAAAATTATTTCTTTGCCAGGCAGTGGAGGTGCACACCTTTAATCCCAGCACTCTGGAGGCAGAAGCAGGTGGATCTCTGTGAATTGGAGGCCAGCCTGGTCTACAGAGTGAGTTCTAGGACAGGCAGGGCTACACAAAGAAACCCTGTCTAGGAGGAAAATATGTTTTCTTTGCTGTTGAGACAGGATATCTCTCCCAGGCTGACCTCAAACGGTGTAGCCAAGGATGACCTTGAACTTCCCATCTTCTTGCATCTACCTCTTGAGTGTTGCAATTACAGGTGTACTTCACAATGTCCAGTTTATGTAGTGCTGGTTGATGAAGCCAGGGCTTTGTTAGATGCTAGATAAGCCTCAATCGTGAGGTCTCACACCTGGGACAAATGGCTCACTAAGTTTTCTATTTAATACATCAAAGCAGACCTTGCTGCCAGGTTTTCCCAGCGTCCTCAGTCCCCACCTGTTACAGGGCATGGCGTGCATATCCTGCCCACTACCCTGAACTTCTCCAGCCCAGGAGCTGGGCTGCCTTTCCCTGTATAATCCAGCCATTTGGGTTATTCAGTTCTTTTTATCTACCCTTTACTCTCCTGGTCTCCTAGTTACCTGGCTCTCCTCTCTCCTCCTCCTCTCCTCACATAGCCAGGCCCAGGGTCACGGGCTCTCTGGACTCTCCCAGATGTCACTGTCTCTGGGTATGCTCACTCTCATATCTACAATAAACTTTCTCCTCCACCATACCTAGGAGTAGCCATGTCTTCCTTTTTATTTTTCTTCATTCACCAATAAAGCTAATTTTTTTTTTATTTGAGACAGGGTCTCTCTGTGTAGCTCTAGATGTCCTGGAACTCTGTGTATAGACCAGGTAGGCCCTGAAGTCACAGAGATCCACCTGCCTCTGCCTCTCCAGTGCTAGGATTAAAGGTGTGAGCCACTATGTCAGTTCAATAAAACTGATTTTTAAAATTCTAGTGCCATACTAGATCCAGGCTAGTCTAAAGTATAGATCCCCTACTATAACACAATGACTGTGGGTAAAATCTATCTGGAAAAACAGTCTCAGAAATCCCTGACTGTCCTAAAAACACTGGGGGGGGGGGAAACCAAAACAGACAAAATAATACCTTTAACCTATATAGAAAAGGAAGAAAAACAGAGGTGCATGGGATAGTTATGACAGGCTCATCAGAATTCCCTATTGCTATAGAAACTCAAGTCCAAAATAGACTATGCATGCCTTGCAAGGGAGCTGTACTTCAAATAACACAGAAAGGCTGATGGCCAAAAGAGTCCCCCCCCACCCCGTGGCAGCCAAGGCTGTCTTCCTAAACAAAATGAGCTCAGTTCCGCTACCTCTATTTTTTTATTTATTTATTGAGACAGGATTTCTCTGTGTAGCCCTGGCTGTCCTGAAACTTGCTCTGAAGACCAGGCTGACCTCGAACTCACAGAGCTCCTCCTGCCTCTGTCTCCATAGTACTGGGATAAAAAGGTGTGTGCCACCACTGCCCTGCTACCTCTATTGAGTCTTGAACTTCACAAATCCCTTTCTCTCTCCAGACCAAAGGCCAAGGTCATCATGAGAATCGTGGGCATCTCAGTTACTGCTGTCACCATGGAAAGGAAGTCAAGGGCACTGGGCCTGGGGGACAAGTATCCCTTACCCTCAGCAGAACACACAAAACCTCAGGGCACGGGCAGCCTTATGGAAAGTCATCCCTGCAGCTTTCAGCCAACAGCTTTGTCCTGACCTGGCGACCCGAATTCTCTCATTCCCAGGCAAATTAAAAGACCAAATGTCATTAAGCAATTAATAATGGAGCAGATGCAGTTTGGCTCCTGTTCCTCCACAAGACTCCTGCTCCAAAGAGCCTGCTTCAGTCCCTAAGGCAATGCGGCTCTCCAAAACAAGGGCAGAGGAGGAAACGCCAAGGTCCCAGAGCAGTGCTTGGCACTTACGGAGGGTTCTGAATTCATTGATCACCTCTTGAATACTCGTGATCCCTCGGCACTCTTCGGCCTGGAACAGCATAAACCACACGACCCACGCACGGAATCGCACCCACACCTGTTCATTACAACCCAACAAAATCAATAACGTATCAACCATTAGTACCAGATTATAGATTTTTAGGGGCTGAGGCATTTGTGTTCCTTTTGTTACTAACGTTCAAAATAAAACCTAGCCATAATGATCTTTTTATAAATATCGGTTTAATGCTAGATGCATTAAGGGACTACTATGTGCAATGTGGTCTGTCGGACCGCTGGCCGTGGGAAGGGAGTGTCCTTCCACTAGAAGCTGAGGCTTGCCCTCAGTCTTCCATCCGCCAGGGGCCGCTGCAGGAAACACAAGGCTTTCTTTCACGCGTACGTCACTCTCTGACCCTGCGAAGCCGTTGCCCGGAACTAAGATGGCGTCGGTGGTTGCTGCCGCCGGGAGGCTGCGGCGAGCCTTCGGAAGGTCGTGCCCATGGCAGCAGTTCTCAACCGTGTCCCGTCCACCCCACGGAGCGGCCGTGCGGGACACCTTCCTGAGCTTCTTCCGGGATCGCCATGGCCACCAGCTCGTGCCCTCTGCCTCCGTGAGGCCGCGCGGCGACCACAGCCTGCTCTTCGTCAACGCCGGCATGAACCAGGTAGGGGCGGGGCCTCGCCGGCTGGGGGCGGAGCTCTGGAGTTTGCCCGAGGAAAGACGCTTCAGGATTGGGCCAGAAAAGCGAGGGGCGGGACTCAGAGCTCTTGTAGAAGAGGCGCTGGGTGAAATGACTGGGGGCCTGGTTAGTTCTTGGGGAATGAATCTGGAGACTTGTGGGGAGAAATTAAGTTTATTATCCCTGGACAACAAGCGTGGAGCCCCGAGGGTCAGGGTCCGAGTAGAAGACGATTTAAACAAGTATAACTCATGCATTAAGTAGACGTCTACTGTGCACCCGCTAACGTTCTTTGACGCTGTCCAACCACTTCTTACATGTAAATTTTGCTGCTTTTACTAGGCAAGGATCTTTGGTTTGATTTATATACCTCTTCTCTGTTTCACGTACACCAGGGATGCCTGCCTGAGCTCCTGGCATACGCAGGGCCAAACCCCCATTGCACCCTTGGGGGTCACAAACAGCCTTGAGTTGGAACATCCATCTTCATCACTCCCCATTTTAACCTTCTGTAAGGAAACTAAAGAACTCCCCTCCCCCACTTCTATGTGTTTCTAGTTCAAGCCCATCTTCCTGGGCACTGTGGACCCCCGGAGTGAGATGGCAGGCTTCAGACGTGTTGCCAATAGCCAGAAATGTGTGAGAGCTGGAGGTCGCCATAACGACCTGGAGGATGTGGGCCGAGATCTCTCGCATCATACCTTCTTTGAGATGCTTGGCAATTGGGCTTTTGGGGGTGAATATTTTAAGGTGAGTTTCCAGGGAGCTGTCGAGTTGAGTCTTTGAACCCTCATGCTGAATACTGTGGCCAGGCGCTAGACAAGACGTGTGATGGGGGAGATGGAAAGATGGCTTGGCTGGTAAAGGGCATGTGGATCCCCAAGAACTCACATAGAAAGTGAAGGCTGATAGTGGGTGCCTATAATTCTGGAGCGTCCAGATGGGAGACGGAGACAGGAGCGTCCACGGAAGTTCCCAAGCAAGCTAATCTGGTCTGCATTCAGAGAGATCCTGTTTCAAACAGAAAGTGAAAAGCGCCTCAGTACGGCTGCCCATAGTTGTCCTTTAACTTCCACACATGCATACCCACACCTAACGTACCCGTGTGCATGGCACACACACACACATGCATTCAAGGACACACACAGGAAGGAATGGTGCTCACTTCCCTGATTCAAGGATGGGCCTGTGCCTCCTGCCTAACAGCTGCTTAAAACTTATGTGAACGTGAGGCTGGAGATACGGCTCAGAGGTTAAGAGCGCTGGCTGCTCTTCCAGAGGACCTGAGTTCAAGTCCCAGCACCCACATGGCGACTCACAGACATCTGTAATGAGATCTGGTGCCCTCTTTCTTAGGGCAGGCATACATGGAGGCGGAACACTGTATACATAATAAGTGAATCTTTTTTAAAAACTTATATGGACAGATGGCCAGACAGTAATGCTGGGCTGGTCACTGGACATAAAGTTCCCAGGTCAGGGTGGGTGGGTGGTGGGATCCATCTGGGACTGGAAAGGAGGCGAACTTTATAAGAGTGAAGACACTTCCTAGGCAGGGGGAACTCAAGGCTGAAATGGACGTGGCTTGGTCTGAAAATAGGGTGGATAGTGAGAATGTTTTGTCTTGGGTTCATGAACTCCCACAGCCTGACTGGAGCACCTCTCCACCCTGCCACCCCTATGCTGGTTTCCCTTGCAGGAAGAGGCCTGCAGCATGGCCTGGGAGCTGCTGACACAGGTCTATGGCATCCCTGAGGACAGGTTATGGGTCTCCTACTTTGGAGGTGACTCCCAGATGGGGCTGGCCCCAGACCTGGAGACCAGAGACATCTGGCTCGGCTTGGGGTAAGTCAACCCCTTTCTCCTGTCCACCCCAGGCAATAGGAAGACTGGAGAGCAGACCCTCAGTACAGGTGCTCAGAGTTCAGCACACCTGAGCATGCTGTGGGCCAGCCCTGGGACCCCTCTGCCTGAGTTGGACTTGAGAGAGGTTGTCGTAGCAGAGGAGGTGCCAGCTTCTAAACGCGCACGTCTTCCACCACTTACCCGGCTTCCTGCCCAGGGTGCCTGCCAGTCGTGTGCTTTCCTTCGGACTACAAGAGAACTTCTGGGAGATGGGAGACACTGGGCCTTGTGGGCCTTGCACTGAGATCCACTACGACCTGGCGGGGGGAACGGGAGCCCCCCAGCTGGTAGAGCTTTGGAATCTGGTCTTCATGCAACACAACAGGTAATGGTGACTGACACCAGCATTAGTTCCTATGAGCTTACATACCTTTTAAAAGTAGAAACCGACCTATCCTAGTCCTTGTCCATGACAGTCTCAACTGGGTGCTGCTCTTTGGCCTCTTGGCCCCATATGAGGGAGTTAAACTTAGTGATCACTGAGATTTTCTTCTAGCACATCTTGACATGCGTCTCTCAAGATAGTGAATCTGGCTTAGTAGTCATGTCTGGGTCCCAACTAGGGCCCAAGGGAGAGGAAGAATGGAGTTAACCTTCTTGAGAAAGGATAGGACTTGCCCAGCATTGGTGGCACACGCCTTTAATCCCAGCACTCGGGAGGCAGAGGCAGGCAGATCTCTGTGAGTTCGAGGCCATCCTGGTCTATAGGACAGGCTCCAAAACAATATAGAGAAACCCTGTCTCAACCCACCATCCCCCCCACACACATTAAAAAAAGAAAGAAAGGACTCAGGGCCTTCATCATCTTCATTTGTGTCGAGAGGGGAAGGGGACACTGTCCTTCAGGTTCCTGCCTCTCTCAGCCCCTGGTCCTCATGTTCCTGTGGAACTTGAGTACCTGCCTCACACCTGTCAGGCTCAGCTGGCCTCCCCTTGCACGTTTTCCCTGGCCAGAGAGGCAGATGGAAGCCTGCAGCCACTGCCCCAGCGACACGTGGACACGGGAATGGGCCTGGAAAGGCTGGTGGCTGTACTTCAGGGCAAGCGTTCAACATATGACACTGACCTCTTCTCTCCACTGCTCAGTGCCATACACCAGGTGAGCCCGCCCCTGCCTCAGTACCATTGTTAGTTATCTCTCCAAGGTGTGCGTGCGTGAGCGTGTGCGTGTGTGTGTGGGGGGGTCCAGATGACAACATTGCTAGTTATCTCTTCATGGTGTGTGTGTTGGGGGGGCAGGGTCCAGATGACAACCTTGGGTGTCATCTTGAGGGACGATGTCTACCTTCATTGCCTTGTAGCTCACCAGTTAGGTAGTGCTGGCCTTCAAGCCTCGGGCTCCTCCCATCTCTGCCTCCCCAGCTTTGGGATTACAGCCTATGTGCCTGTGCCAGCAGTTTTACGTGAGTTGTAGAAGTCAGACTCAGGGTCTCATGCTTGTGGAGCAAACGCTGTACCAGCTGAGACACCTCCCCAGCACCCCCACCCCATAGCGCTAATTTATTTGGTGAGAGCTCAGAGCATTCCCAGCATGCAGAGACAGTATGACCGAGGATCCTAGGATGTCAGATATGCCGCTGGCACTCCCTGCTACCCCATGTTGCTCCTAACTCCTCCCCTTAGCCATTCAAAATATTATTGCGCCCTTTGTGAAAGACGCTGGGCTTGGGGCTCAAGGGGTCAGTGAGGCAGATTGTCCTTCTAGAGAAAAGGGTTATTGAGAGAGTTATTAACTTCATGGACAGACAGAGGGCAGCAGGGCAGGACTCTGACCAGATTTCAGGTCTCCGAGGATGAGTGGTGTCCTTTCTTAGAGGTCTTGGAGGAAGGGGAAGGTTTTCGCGTCACGTAATTGATAAGTAGTCCACAGTGCAGGCCTGTATTCCAGAAACGGAATATGCTTCTCCAAGAATGTGGGGGGTGTGACCGAGAGGGCAGGCCTACTTGAGTTTACCCACTCTACCAGTAGCCCTCTGGTGCCCCGGTGTTCTGGTGTCCTGCATCTGGCGACTGCCTTGGGAAAGTAAGAACGGCACTGCCATCCTCCTGGAGTCTTGGCACGTGAGGAGTTAAAGCTGGCCTTTTGGTCTGGCTGGCCTTTTTCTTTTAGGTGCTATCAGAAGCTGTGCATGGCTTGACTAGCCCCTAATCCCAAACCCTTATGTTTGGAACGGAGGATCAAAAGAGATTCTGAGGTTACCTTCAAGCATGAGTGACAGAATAAATCAGTGGGTGAAAGCAAGATCAGAGCTCACAGGTTCTGAGCACACAAAAGGCATTGATTGCAGATGGTCGCTGGTGGGGCTGTTACACTGCTTGTGTGGAGAAGACTTGCCAGGGAGATGACCTTTGATCTCAATCCTGCAAGGAGAGTCAGGACAGAAAGCTTATTCCAGACAGAGGACAGTGGGTACCGTGGCAAGAAAGGCCGTTGTCAGCAGTGGCAAGGCCCTCCACCCAGATAAAGCAGGGTCCTTGACTGCGTCCAGAAGCTTGGAGTGAAGCAAAGAGTGAGTTTATTAAGTATTTAGATGGAGAGAGGGAGGAAAGGGACACTTGAAGCATGGATGCAGGCTCCCTAAGCCAGCTGTGTTCAGATGTCTTCACAGTGGCTGTGTTTATGGTGGCTTTCTAAGTTCTGTGTCTCAAAGGATGTCATTTGCAACAAGGTTTAAAGATTAATCAAATCTAAAAGTATAAACTGGTTTATTTATTTTTTCTCTAAGAATCCCTTTTCTGAAGTGCCTTGTTTACATTTAGGGATGAGGGAAGTGTGCTAATAAAGTAAAATTTACAGCCACAAACATTCTGGCCCCAAATTAGCAGAGTTTGTTGCGTGGTTGGTTGTTTCTTTGCTTGGAGGTGGGGGGGGGGGGGCAGTAGCTACAGAGACCAGAAGAAGGCAGGGCATCCGATCATCTGGGATCCAAATCCTGGGAACGAAGAGTACTAGGATGACTGACTGGAGAGGCAAGCGTGGAGTCACACCAGCCTTGTCCACATTTCAAATCTACTCCTAAGGAGCTAGTGGCCTCAGGAGGCTTTATTTTTGTTTGTTTGTTTGTTTGTTTATCTTGGTTTTTCAAGACAAAGTTCCTCTTTTAATGAGACAGTCTCATGCATCCTAAACTGGCCTTGAACTTGCCAGGCAGCCGAGGATGACTGTGAACCTCAGATCCTCCTGCCTTTACCTTCCAAGTTCTAGATCAGTGAAGTATACCAACATGCCCAGTTTTATGTGGTGCTAGGGGGTTGAACCAGGGCTACATGCATGTTAGGTAAGCGCCCTACCAACTGAACCACATCCCCAACCCTGTTTCCTCTTTAAAGCATCGAGGCCAGGCATGTGCAGACGATCCCTGTGTGTTTGAGGTCAGCTTGGTCTGCACAGCAAGTCCGAGGCCAGCCAGGGCTACATAGCAAGACCCTGTCTCAATCAATAAATAGATAAGTAAATAAAATAAGCAAGCAAGGGTGATAGTGCCTTCTAGAGAGGCTGTTTTAGGAATGGTTGGTGAGGGAGGGTTTATTGTGATCCCACATCAGTCACATCAAAGAAAGCCAGGGCAGGACCAAAGTAAAGGCTATGAGAGCGTGCTACATACTGCGTGCTCACTGCAGCTTGCTCAGCCTGCTTTCTCATAGGACCCAAGACCACCAGCCCAGGAGTGGCTCTGCCCACAGCGAACCGGCCCCTCCCACATCCATCGTCAACCAAGAAAATGCACCGCAGGCTTGCCAGTATGGTGGGGCATTTTCTCAGTTGAGGTTCCTTTTTCAAAAAAAAAAAAAAAAAAAAAAAAAAAATGGCTCTAGCTTGTGTCAGGAGGACATAAAACTAGCCAGCATGGATGGCATTGCTGCAGGGATGGAAACTCAGCAGGTGATGGCCACTATGGGCCTTTTAGTGCAGCACAAGTCCCACAAAGGGCAGAGTCCTGTTCCGCCATCAGCTTCTGCAGAAGGTGGTTCTGTGTGTTTGGTTCATTTTGGTTTTGTTTTTCTGAGACAGGGTTTTTCTCTGTGTAGCCTTGTCCGTCCTGGAACTCGCTCTGTAGACCAGGCTGGCCTCAAACACAGAGATCCACCTGCCTCTGCCTCCCAAGTGCGGGGAAGGTCATTCTAGATGCTGTCACCACTCTGGTTGGTGGCGTGAACCTGGCTGACTAAAGTCTCATGCGATAGCCAACTTTATTCAGAGCATCAGACAATTTATGCTTGGAGGGTCTAAGGTATGCAATCACAAGAACGTGCCACACACGACAACGGTTTCTCCACTGAGGCCATTAAATAACAGCTGAAGTAAACTCACTCCCATCAGCTCCTGGGAGGAGCATGAACTCACTTTCCAAGAACAGCTCTGTGTTCTGAAGAAACTGGGGTCACAAGGCATGTTTTCCTGGAGTTTTTTCCGCAAGGCACTCAGAAGTCTCACACGACCTCATCCTTGGATTGTGTTCCAACAGGGTGTGGTCAGTTTTAGGGCAGAAACAGGCACCTGCGTGGGTCAGGCAGAGCCAACAGCTGTGCCCATTTTCCTGCTTTTCAGGGCTGCGGGGCGCCCCCTTACTCTGGCCGGGTAGGGCCAGCAGATGAGGGTCGCATAGACACGGCATACCGCGTGGTAGCCGATCATATGCGCATGCTCAGTATCTGCATTGCTGATGGTGTCTTTCCAGGGATGTCCGGTGCCCCGTAAGTCTGGACCGGCAGGTGCTGAGGGGGTGGCAGGGATGGGGTGGGTGGAAAGGGGGAGATCAAGAGCTCAGAAGGAATATGGGAAGCATCCCACTCCCCATATTGCTGGTCAGATGACGCTAGGGGCTCTTCCTGGGCTGTGAACCCCTCCAGGCTAATTCTTCGTCGGATTCTCCGTCGAGCTGTGCGCTTCTCCACAGAGGTCTTGCGGGCACCGCCTGGCTTTCTAGGCAGCCTTGTCCCGGTGGTGGTGGAGACACTGGTAAGTGCAGAGCCCCCTCATTTCTGCATGCCTCTTGGGTCCTTGGGAGCATACCACCCAGCCCGACAGTGACCCACCCTCACTGCGCAGTCCTGCGCCCGCCCCGTCAAGGAAGCTGAGAAAGCTGGTCTTGCTCACAAAAAGCAAGGAGACCTTGGAAGAATCCTCGCTCAGGCTGCTGGACCTTTGACCTTGGGGTTCCCTTCCCATCCTCACATGCCTGCCCCATTGGGGAAACCACTTCCCCGTTCTCAGAACATCTTAGCCTCCTGGGCAGGTGTCCCTTGATGCCAAGGTAGGGAGGAAGGGTGGGCTGTTCACTTCCACACTCTCCTGCACCCCTAGGGAGCTGCTTATCCAGAGCTTCAGAAGAAGTCAGTCCAGGTACTGATCCTCTAGGGGAGGTGGGGGCTGCCGGTTTCCAAGGAAACACAGCTCCACTCCTCGGCCTGCCTTGGTTCAGATAGCCAGCCTGGTGTCGGAGGATGAGGCAGCCTTCCTGGCCTCCCTGCAGCGAGGCGGGCGGATCATTGATCGGACCATTAAGCGCTTGGGGCCTTCTGATTTGTTCCCTGGTGAGCAGCTGGGAGCCTAGGCAAAGCAAAGGGACTCTCATTCAGGCACACCAGAGTGAGCAAAGGCAGCAGCTTTCAGCACATCAGGGACCTCATGCTCACCACCCACCACCCACAACTTCTGCCAGAAGTTTCTCGAATATGCTTGGCCTGACCACTACAGAAACCCTGCCCTGCCACCCCCTTTCCTAACTGTCCAGCCAGCTCCGCCTCCCGTCCTCTGTTTCCACGGTCAGCTTCATAGACTGAGCCCACCAAATGCCATGCGTCTTGGGAGTATGTTGGGCTACCATTATCTGACCTTGAAGATGGCTCCTCACCTGGGGGTGGGGGACGGGTAGGCTGTGTGTGGCTGAGAACACCTCAGCCAGCTTCCTCCCTCTTCCTTTGATCTGCCTTCCCCCCTCCTACCACTGTTTTCTCTTTCTTCAGCCGAGGTGGCCTGGTCATTGTCAATGTCTGGGAACCTGGGGATCCCCCTGGATCTAGTGAAGTTAATGCTGGAGGAGAAAGGCGTGCAGCTGGACACTGCGGGACTGGAGGAGCTAGCCCAGAAGGAGGCTCAGGTACAGGCTGCTGGAGTCCGGTAACCCTGCTGTCCCTTTCAGCCCTGAACTGGAGCAAGAATTAGTCATAAAATTAGAATCTGAGGTGGGGTCTGTCCCGTCAACCCCGTGAGAGAGGGGACAAGATTGCAACCCTTCTCAGTCTGTAGAGACGGGACATCAGCCCCAGGGCCCAAACAGGCGCAGAAGAGAGGAAGCCAACACAGAGTCCTAGAGAGGGTTCCCAGGGATGGCAAGGAGGCCTGCCTGACCCCTGTGATGTCCGTTTACCTCCCAGCTACCTAAGATGGCCCTCCAGACGCCAGCAAAGTCTCTTAGGTCTTACTCCATGCAGGCTGCAGGGTCCAGGTCCACAGAGACAGGGCTCTCATTGGCTCAGTTTCCATCCGGTGATGGGTCCTGGGCACCCGCCCCACCCACATCCCCCCCTTTGTCCTGCAGCACCGGGCCCAGCAGGCAGAGCCAGTTCCAGAGGAAGGACTGTGTCTTGATGTCCACGCACTGGAGGAGCTGCACCGTCATGGGGTACCCCCAACTGATGACAGCCCCAAGTATAACTACTCCCTTCAACCCAATGGGGATTACGGTGAGAGCCTAGACCCTATAGGCTGGTAGTCACAAGCTTACCTGACCTTGACTGGAAAGGAGGGAAGTGATAGCCACCAGCTTCCTGCATTCCCCAGAGTCCCCAGCAGGGGTTACTGCCTCTTTTGTCTGGAAACGCCTTCCCCACTTCGCCCTCTAAAGGCAGATGCCTTTGCCTCAGATCCCAAGCCCATCACATCCCCAGGCCCTAACCCTGATAACCCTTGTGGCTCTGGCAGAGTTTGGCCTCTGTGAGGCCCAAGTGCTACAGCTGTATTCCGAGGATGGGACGGCTGTGGCCTCTGTGGGGGCGGGCCAGCGCTGTGGCCTCCTGTTGGACAGAACCAACTTCTACGCTGAACAAGGGGGCCAGGCTTCGGACCGTGGCTACCTTGTTCGCACAGGGCAGCAGGTGAGCATCCGCTGCCGCCTCAGTCGCGCTTCCGTGGGAGGCAAAGGTGAGGCTGGGGACAGCCAGTCATGGTGGCAGCTCGACCATGTTCTCTTCTCCCCAGGACGTGTTGTTCCCTGTGGCCCGGGCGCAGGTCTGTGGGGGCTTCATCCTGCATGAGGCAGTGGCCCCCGAGTGCTTACAGGTCGGGGAGCAAGTGCAGCTGCACGTGGATAAGGTGAGGCCCCTCCCTACCCCGGCTGCCCCAGACACCCTGCAGCCCCTCTCCCTCGCCACTCCTACCCTCCCCCAGGGCCCTGGGTGACAAAAGTGTTCCAGGCCTGGCGAATGGGATGTATGGTGAAACACACAGCCACCCACCTGCTGAGCTGGGCACTTCGTAAGACCCTCGGGCCCACCACCGAGCAGCGGGGCTCCCATCTCAACCCGGAGCGGCTGCGCTTTGACGTGGCCACCCAGGTGAGCGCGACGTAGAAAGACAGGCATTATGGGAAATGGCAGGCTGCAAGACGGACCGGAGGTGGGTTGACTAGTCTGAGGACCTGGGCTGTGGGCCAGCACCGCCATCCTGTCCTGTGGAACCTCACCCTAGCAGGTCCCCGCTACTCAGGACACTACCCGTCAACCTCTAGCCCCTCCTCGCCTTCCTCGTTCCCGATGGGGACACCGTGTCCCTTTTCATGGACAGAAGCAGTTACCATGTGCCCGTTGCCGTTTCTCCACCTCACTCCCAGGCCCCACTGACCACAGAGCAGCTCCGGACAGTGGAGAGCTACGTGCAGGAGGCTGTGGGACAGGACGAGGCTGTGTACATGGAGGAGGTGCCCCTGGCACACACCGCCCACGTCCCCGGCCTTCGCTCACTAGATGAGGTGAGTGGTGAGGGTGATCCCAGAAGGCTTCCGTCCGCCGCGGGAGGCTGAGAGCCCTCGTCCCACCCTTCCTTCAGGTGTACCCAGACCCTGTGCGGGTAGTGTCAGTGGGCGTCCCTGTGACCCAGGCCCTGGCACCGGCCTCCCAGGCTGCACTGCAGACGTCTGTGGAGCTCTGCTGCGGGACGTACGTTGCCCTTGCCACCCCCTCCCTGGGCCCCGGGCCCTCCCCCTTCCTTAATCGTTGCAGCCACTGCCCTTGCTTTGGGCTCAGACTTCTCCCTTATCTCCGTCATCGCCCTTTCCCTCACCTTCCTTACAGGCACCTGCTGCGTACCGGGGCTGTGGGGGACCTGGTGATCATCGGGGATCGGCAGCTGGTCAAGGGCATCACTCGCCTCCTGGCCATCACTGGGGCGCAGGCCCAACAGGTGAGAATATTCAAAGCCCTGGGGAGTGAAGGGACACAGCTGACACCCAGGCTCAGGCATAGCCCCTGGCCATGCCAGCATCCCCATGGCGATGCCAGCATCCCCCATACCATACGCACACGGCTGTGACTATAGCGACTGCTTGCTGGCAGCTGTTGATTTAGGGCTGGTGCCTTGACTGGCCCCAACTGGTAAACATTTCTGGCATGGCTCCGATTGCACTGAGATATGAGACCCTGTCCTGGGAGAGGGTGAGTGTAAGCCTGGGAGCCTTCACCTTCTTGCCCTCTTCCACAGGCCCGAGAGCTGGGCCAAAGCCTGTCTCAGGAGGTAGAAGCAGCCAGGGAGCGACTAAGTCGGGGCAGCCGGGACCTGCCGGAGGCTCATCGTCTGTCTAAGGACATAGGACATCTCACTGAGGTCAGGCCACCCTCACCACTGGACTCCCGGCCTTCTGCTGGCCCCGTTCCTTCCCCCGTGCTTTTTTGGGGCCTTCCCATTCCTCCCCGGCCTTGCATCCGGCCCACATTCTTGTTTTCGGGGTGGGTGTGGTACCTGCCCTGGCTCTGTTAGTCCTGTGGCTGGGGTGACAAGGGGCTCTGCCTACAGGTCATAGAGTCCGCTCTGATGCCTCAGTGGCAGCGGCAGGAACTACAGACCACACTGAAGATGCTACAGCGCCGTGCCAACACTGCTATCCGCAAACTGGAGAAGGGCCAGGTGAGAGAAGGTGCAGCCATGCAGCCATGCAGCCATGCCTGGTACTCACAGGTGTCACCACACGAACACTAGAACGTGTCCAGGACTGGGATAGGAGTCTGTTTCCTCTGTTAGCAGCCACCGAATCACTGCGCCACCTCTGCCTGGCTGTAGCCCTGCCCTAACCCTTCCCTCTAGGCAGCCTCTTGACTCAAATGCCAGTCAGCCTTGATTGCTCCTTGACTGTCAGTTTCCAGCCCCCTCCCAAGCCATCTGTGCCATCTGGTCTTCTCCCTCTCACCTTCAGCAACTGTTGTAGGGCACATTAGAAGAGGCGAGGCAGCCACAGAAGGTCACAGATGGAACCCAAGAAAGCAGGCCATGCCTGGCAGATCCCCTGTCACCTCTCCTGAGAGGCGATGGCCTGTTGAGGAGAGCATGGGAAGGAGGGACCCGTTAGGCCGGATCTCAGTTCGGAAGCAGAGACTCCATGCCTGATCCCTCCACTGCTCTCCTGCCCCACAGGCTGCCGAGAAATCCCAGGAGCTGCTGACGCGTCACTCAGAGGGCCCTGTGATTGTGGACACCGTCTCTGTTGGGTCCCTCTCAGTGAGTGCTGTGCAGGGGGCTGCCTGGGGCCTACAGAAGGCGGGGTCCTGCCTGGGAGGTCCTGGGCCTCTGGGGTGGGGCGGCTCACCGCGCTGTCGCTGTCGCCACGCAGGTGCTGGTAAAGGTAGTGCGACAGCTGTGCGAAAAGGCCCCCGGCCTGTCTGTGCTGCTACTCAGCCCCCAGCCCTCTGGCGGAGTACTGTGTGCCTGCCAGGTGGCCCAGGTGAGGGGGTCCCTGGAGCCCACCCTGAACGGCCCCTGGGGAGACCAGCTATGGCAAGAATAGAGAAATCTCTCCTTGTCCCCGAAGCTACCCACTTCCTCTTCCCAGGAGGCATTGAGGGCTTCCTCAGTCAGCTGCCTCTTCAGCCTCAGTCCCTTGCAGTCTCCGGTGTCCGTCACTCCCAGTCCCAGTCCAGCCCTCCCCTTGTTGCCTCACCAGATGCCCTACTTTGTGCTCAGCGCGGGAGAGGGTGTTGGTTGCTGGTGACTGCGTTCCCAAGGGTCTACTACATGGGTAGTGGCAGTGAGGACTGCTCCACATGGCTCCCCCTCCTCATTCTCTCCCCAGGGCGCCACACCCACCTTCACAGCGGAAGCCTGGGCACTGGCGGTGTGCAGCCGCATGGGAGGCAAGGCTTGGGGCTCTCGAGTGATAGCCCAGGGTACCGGGCACACTGCTGACCTGGAGGCTGCCCTGGGGACAGCCCGAGCTTATGCACTCAACCAGCTCTGACTAAGCTCACCCAGGACCCAAAGGGATGAGGCAAGCATCTGGAGCCCTCATGGAGCCACATGGCCTTCCTGGAGGCTGAGGCAATGGGCCAGCAGCTGGAGGCCAGGTATCTGAGCTGAAGAGGGACACCTGGGCCACTTGACAGCAGGAGACTAGAGGAGACAAACGTGGACTGAGCAGCAGCAATCCCAACAAATGTGAAGTCCTGGGCTCTTGTGGCTGAGAGTGCCTATTAAAAGTATTTCACAGGGCTGGGGAGTCGGTTCAGTGCTTAAGAGCACGTGTTCCAGCCGGGCAGCGGTGGCGCACACCTTTAGTCCCAGAACTTGGGACACAGAGGCAGGCAGATCTACCTGAGTTCCAGGCCAGCCTGGTCTACAGAACAATGTAGACCAGAATGGCCCGGGCTACACAAAGAAATCCTGTCTCAAAAAGCAAAACAAACAAAAAAAGCACTTGTTCCTGGAAAGGGGTTCGATTCCCAGCATCCACACCGAGGCTCCCCGCACCTCCTCAGACACCAGGTATGCATGGGTTACACAGACACACGTGCAGGCAAAACACTCATATACATACAATAAAAAGTTTTTTAAAAAGCATTTAATGGAAGATTGGGAGTTCTAGAGGATAATGTTTTTAAAAAAAAAAAAAAAAAAAAAGTTTGGCCTGAGCCAGAGGCAGGTGAATCTCTGTGAGTTCAAGACCAGCCTGGTCTACAAAGTGAGTTCCAGGACAGCCAAGGCTGTTACACAGAGAAACTCTGTCTTGGGAAAAAAAAAAAAAAAAAAAAGGATGACCTAATCACACAGTGGTAGGGCATGCCTCGGGAGGCAGACCCCTGAGTTCTACAGAGTCTACAGAGGTCTACAGAGTGAGTTCCAGGACTACATAGAGAAACCCTGCTCTTCAGAGGCCCAAGTTCAGTTCCCAGCACCCACATGATGGCTCACAGCCACTGTAACCCCAGCACCAGCACACCCAAGTCCCTGCTCTGGATTCTGGGGTCCCCTTCAATATGACTCACACACGCTCAGATGCAATGTGAGTGGCCTTCCTCAGCATGGCATGTGCACCCCACCTAATGTGACCTCTCACCCTATGGAAAGGCATCTGCTACCTAAATCTAGACCATCCAACCAGCAGAGTGTTCAGATGGGGTCTGTGGGCCAGGATTGGCTGGGTACCAGGAAGGGTTTCCTGGCTGTCCAGACCCAGATGCCATTTGGAGATCAGAACAGCGGGACACATACCCCTGTGTCATTCCGCTAGTTAACAGTGACTTGGCTGAAGTAAGGCCAGGGTGGCTCGCTCATACTTGGAGCACAGGCAGGGCCTGGTCAACTGTCAGTGACAGGCTCAAGGGCATCTCCCCTTGTGGGACCTGCTTCCAGGGGGAAACTGGGAGGGAGGGGCAGTGGAGAGGGGGTGTCAGGGATGTGAAAGGAATGGGCACAGGAGGACAGGAGTGGCGTCCTGCATCGCTGTGACCAAGTGTCTGAGCCGAAAGGTAAGGGTGTGAGCCTGAGGAGATCTGAGAGGTGTTTGAGCTGCAGCCATTTGCCCAGGCTGTGGGAAAGGATTCAGAGAAGGCACGAAGGGTCAGACCAGTGGTGGACTTTTATGGTTTTATTTGTTTACATTCCAATCCCAGTTCCCCCTCCCTCCTCTCTTCCCCACCCCCCACTCCTTACATCTGCTCCTCGGAGAGGGTAAGGCCTCCCGAGGAAATCTAAGTCTGCCTCATCATCTTGTTGAGACAGGACTAAGGCCCCTCTCCACCCCCACACCCTGTGTCTACGCCACTGCCAGTGGCCTCATATATTGTCCCAGTCACACCACTGTCACCTATTAAGGGAGTCTAGTTCGGTCTTGTGCAGATTCCCCATTTGTCAGCCCAGAGTCGGTGATCTCTCAGTGATGGACTTTTTCTTACCTGAGTTAGATAGGGTTTGCCTATATACTTGTTCCTTTGGCCTGGAACTCCCCGTGTGGGCCAGGCTGGTCTCCAGCAGAGACCTCTGCCTCCCAAGTGCTGCTGAGACAGGAAGCATATACCACCATGCCCAGCCAAACCATACCATGCCCATCTCCGTAAAGGTGCTATCTCCGTAAAGTACTTGCTTTGCAAGCACTGGGACCCAAGCTCAAGTGCCAGAAGCCACATAAGCCCGGTGTAGTGATATACCCTTCGAATTCCAGCTGTGCAGTGTGGGGAGGCTGCAGAGACAGGCAGGGCCCTGGGTTCCATGTGCCATCCAGCTCGAGAACAGTAGAAGACCCTTTCTCAAGGTGGACAATAACGCCTGAGGTGGCCTTCTACCGCCCATATGCATGTACTGTACACACATGCCCCCATTCACACCTGGACGCTACACCCATAGAGCAGCCGAAGCTGAAATGTGGCACTCGAAGCAGGATGAAATCAGGGGAGGCCCCTCCTGTCTCAGAACAAAACCACCCAGCCCGTGTTCTGCCTGGATTCAGGAAAGAGTGAAGCGCTTGGGAACAGCAGCCTGGCTCCTCACTGCGTGGCTTGACCTGCGGAGCTTGCTAGTAGGCCAGTCTATGTGCTTACCACTGGCCCCGCTCCTTAAAGCTAGGCTTCGCCTCTCTGGGACCCCTCCCCCCTCCCCCAGTCTGCTGTCCCTCTCTCCGGAGAAGGGTTCCTCTTCCTACACATAACCAGATCCCTGGAGTCGGGACAGCAACCCGTTCCTGCCATGCCAGGGTTGGAAGCTGAGCGGACGCCAGGCTTCGGGCTGAGCGAAGGAGCCCTGTGCAGGCCCTGGCCCTTTCTGCCTGACACTGGTTCATACTGGAGAAAGGTGAAGGGGCTCCCCAGCAGAGTTGGGGTCCTCAGCTTGGCCACAGGGGCATTCCAGTGACTTAAGAACCTTTGCCTCCTTTGTTTCCGCTTGGGCCTGCCCCCCTCCCCCACTCCTAACCAGAAGTACTTCCTCTCCGTGCGAAAAGCTTCTGCATCCCGAAACACGCAGTCAGAAAACACGAACAGAGCCCAAGGCCACAGGGTCGTGAGCTGAGCACTCGGGCGCGCGGGGGTGGGGTGGGGGGTGTTAAGCCAGCCAACGCCCGGAGCGGAGGTCTCACGGCCCGCCCCCTGGCGACTCAGGCGTCCCTAACGACCAAACTGTAGCAACCGGCCAACCGCGGCTGAGAGCCATCTCCTGGGTCCCGGAGCAGGTAAGGCGACCTCTGGGAAAAGGGGTGCCTAACTCTGGTCTCCCCATCAGACCCCACTCATCCTGGTCTAGTTCCAAAGCTCCGCCAGATCCTGCAACCCACGCAGGTCTGTGGCCCAGCAGCCATCATCTTAGCTTCTGTAATGAATGGGAGAACCTGTTTTGCCGCTACTTGAGACCCGTAGCTCATCCTAATTTTGGAAAGGTGGGACCCGGCTCGGTATCCCACACAGCAAGTAGAGAAAGAGGGGGGCCTAGGAAGAGGATGGTCTCCAGTCTTGGCTGAGGGCCAGTGGCTTGGACACCTCCCTCAAGTCCCCCACGGCCCTGGTCTCTCAGGGTTACCAGGGGAGGAGGAGGGACTTGCTAACCTTTGAAGCTGAGCTTTCCCGCTGGGTGGCTGAGGGGAGGTGGCTGGAGTCGTGGGGAGCTATTGCTAGTATCCCTTTCCACACAGCAGATGAAGGAGCCTGAGCTGGGAGGGGGAGGGCCCAGGGGTTATGAATAAGATATCTTTCTGGGCCGGAGACCAAAACGGGGTGCTCAGAAAAAACTTTAAAAAAAAAAATCTCTTTTCCAATTCACAACAGGAATTTGGGTAAGAAAAGAGAAGTTAAGGAAGATTTAAACAAGCCAGGCCGTGGTGGTTCACGCCTTTAATCCCACCACTCGGGAGGCAGAGGCTGGAGGATCTCTGAGTTTGAGGCCAGCCTGGTCCAGGACAGCTAGGGCCGTTACACAGAAAAACCCTGTCTCCAAAAAGCAAACAAAAGCACAGGGCCCTGAAAACCGGAACCCGGGGCCTGAGAAGGGCTCCCATGAGGGGACCCGGGAGTAAGTAGGGATGGGAAGCTGGCTGAGAAGTAGGAAGCAGGGGCAGAGAGGAGTGGAACCCGAGGCCCCAGCAGACCACCATAGCTACACTTTCAGAAGATCCTTCGCTCTCCCGTTTGGGTAGGAACCTCCCTGACAGGGCAGATTTTCCTGGGGACTGAGGAAGGACGAAGGTGGAAGGGATATGCTAGAGATCCAGGCTTGACCCAGGATGTCAGCAATGATCCCAGGGGCACCATGGGAGCCGCTGGTCTCAGCAGTGGATAAGGGAGGTAAAGGCTGGGCTCCACAGAGGTGACTAGAGAGCCCATGAGTAGGAGAAAGTTGCAGAAGACTTACTAGAAAAGTGAGCTGAGCCACTGCCGAGGTGGCGCACACCTTTAATCCCAGCACTCGGGAGGCAGAGGCAGGTGGATCTCTTAAGTTCGAGGCCAGCCTGGTTTACAGGGCAAGTTCCAGGACAGCCAGGGCTACCCAGAGAGACCCTGTCTCAAAAGCTAAAAACAGAAAAGTGATCTGCACCTCAGAGAAACAGGAGGGCCCATTGGACAGACATGCTACTAGAAAGAAGCGTGGCTCTCACTTGCTGGCTAGGTGACACTAAGTCCCTTCGGTTTTCCAAGCCTCAGTTTCCTCCTGTGCAAAGTGTGGACAACGGTGTTATAATGACAAGCCTCACCCATGACTCTGACAGCTTAGTGAGCTTCACTCGATGAGCTGCTAGCTTCTAATGCCCCTATCTTGAGTGCTGGCTCTAGGCCAAGCCTGTGTGAAATGCCATGCATCTTAGCCCCTTAACTGTCTACGTGAGTGATGGGTGATGAAGGTGGGATTAATTACTATCTCCATTTGACAGATGATGTAGCTGAAACTTGGTGAGGTTGTCCTTGCCCAAGGTCTTACAGATGTGAGAGGCAGAGTGAGGATACGGCAGTCCAAGGCCTGACCACCCAGCCAGCCACTGTAGGGCCTCCTGCGGGCATCTGCTATTGCATGCAATTAATCATAGCTATACAGGGCCAAGGCTGTGAGCCCAGACCACCTGCTCATCACATATAAGCCATCCAAAATGAGGACAACCCTGGCCAAAGTGGGTCGGCGCTTTCACTACCTGTACCAAGGCCTGGACATCCCCAACCCTTAGAGTCGTGACCTTGTGTGGATGTCCCCTTCTGTGATTTCATACTCCTGTCCTGGTCCTGAGGACACAGAGATGGACTTGGAGGAAGAAAGGCCTTTCCCTGCCAGAAGTGGTCCTGGTTGGCTGTGCTTGGTGACAGAGACACAGCCATGCAAAGCCCACAGGCCCATGAGATAGGCCCCAAGTGGAAAGGCAACTGTGCAGGTCCCTACCCTTACGCTTCTCCACTGCCCTTAAGTGGGGACATCCCATAGCAGACACACGAGATACACACATTTCTGGTGCCCCCAACTTCTCTGGAATGCCAAAGAGATGAACACACTTGCAGGACTAAACTCCAATTCTCTCCCCACTCCACAGGCCCCCCCCCCAAAAAAAGAACAAGGCTCTAGAACAGCAGTTCTCAACCTTAGAGGGTCGAATGGCCCTTTCACAGGGGTCACCTAAGCCACGATTCATAGCAGTAGCAAAATTACAGTCACAAAGTAACAACAAAAATAATTGTGTGGTTGGGGGTCATCACAACCCAGGGAGCTGTAGTAAAGGGTTGCAGTCTTAGGAAGGTTGAGAACCACTGCTCTGGAAGCAGCTGGCCTCTCTGTCTCTCCTGGAACTGTCTCCCTTCTGTGAGCCTTTGGGAGTGTCTGGTTGCCCCTCAGATCCCCAGCAAATGGGTTTCTGTGCATGCCTGCAGAGCCCCAGGGAAGATGATGTCACTCAATACCACCTCAGGGCAGCCTGGCGACAGCCAGCCAGACTAAGGCCAACCAGTGAACGATGTAAGCGGCTCTGCCCATCTCTCCCTTTCCCCTGGTGCCGCCCATCTTTCTTCTCAGAGTGGGGTAGTCTGTCTGTCTCCCTCCTTTCCTTTCCTTTTCTCTCAACAGGGTTTCATGTGAGGCCAGATGGACTTGAGACTTCCTATGTAGCTGAAGATAACCTTGAGCTTCTGATTTAGGGGTTCTCCGTTTCATTCACCAAGCAATGAGCCCAGCGATGCTCAGGACCCTGTGGTCCCAATGGACAGAGAGGGACATGCCATGCTTGTTGGGACAGGAGTGTGCAGCCAGTTCTGGGGCTTCGGGCCACCCGTACCCTGACTTCATGGTCGCCAGTACCCCCTAGTCTTCACCGTCTGCTGCTGCAGATAAGCTCTGTATAAGTCAGGGAAAGCGACTCCCAGCAGTGGGGCTTCTCCTTCAAGGACACACAGCTGTCCTTCCTTCAGTCAGCCTCTACTTGGACAAATCCTAAGAAAGTCTCTGATTGGCTGGCATTAGGAAGCCACGCCCATCACCCGCTGTAGCCAATAAGACACTCTTCCGAATCTATTATTAGAAGCAAATAGGGCAGACCCAAACTACCTACCTGTCTACCGCAGACCTGGCACTGGTTGGGGATGCTGATCCGTGACGCAGAGCTGTCTGCTATGGATTTGAGCTCAGGGTGAGGGGGCTCAGGTCCTGGGAGGCCGAGGCTCCAGCGGGGGGCGGGGGGGGGGCATGAAGAATTGGTGAATAAACTAGTCAGGGGATGGAAGTCTGTCTCTTTCCTAGGACAAGATGGTAAGGAAGGCATGCCAAGTTTAAAGAGTGGTCTGAGCAAAGGCCCGAACTGGCCTCCTTTGTCCTGGATAAGAGCAGGCTTTATTTCAGAATGCACCAGTCATGGTCAAGATGGAAGGTTCTTGTCCTCTGAGGAGCTAAGTGAGCAGGGTTTGCCCCTCAGGCACTGATGAGCCACTGAAGAGGCCTGTCGCCCTGGCTGTGCAGGGCTGACCCTGGCTGTACAGGGCTGACCGTGAGAGGACCAGACCCCATGCCAGGGCCACGTGCAGAGCAGCTGAAGCTGTGTGTGACAGACAGGCACTCCACCGAGGAGGCACAGCAATAAGAAAGGACAGTGAGAGGGGACAGGCCAGAGCCTGAGAAAGGCCAGAGCGGCCTGCGTGGCCCACAGAGAGTCCGGCTCGCTACTTTCAGCCCCAACTTCTGGTTAGGTTTAGTCTGAGAGATTTGGATGGAAGCCCCAGGCCCTGAGTGTAAAATGAGCTGAGTCTCCTAACAGGAGCAAGATGGGCAGAACCTGAGCGTAGAGAGAGGGCCTGAAGCCTGCCATGCGGACATCCAGAAAAACAGTGGCCAGAGGGGCTGGAGAGATGGCTCAGAGGCAAACAGCCTGACTGCTCTGCCAGAGGACCTGGGTTTGGTTCCCAGGACCCGGGTGGTGGCTCACAAACCCTGTAACTCCAGTCCCAGGGGGTCCAGTATCCTCTTCTGGCCTTCCCAAGTACCCGACATGCATGTGGTGCACAGACACACATTCAGGCAAACACACATACACATAAAATTAAAATTTTTTTAAAAGATGGCGAGAGAGGCAGAGAAAGATCCAGGAGTGACAAAAGCCAAAAGAATTGCTTTACTCCCCATTCTTTTAGTTTATTCTTTCTTTCTTTTAGTTTAGTTTTATTTTATTTTTTAATGACTTAGTTTTATTTTATGTACTTTGGTGTTTTGCATGCATGTGTGTCTGTGTAAGGGGATCAGAGCCCCTGGAACTGAAACTACAGACAGTTGTGAGCTGCCGTGTGGTTCCTGGGAGTTGAACCCCTCCTCCTCTGGTAGAGCAGCCAGTGTTCTTAACCACTAAGCCAGCTTTCCAACTCCCTTGCTTTATTTTTAAGTGTGCATCTCTTCATGTGCGTGTGCACACTTGAGTTCAGGTACCCTCTGAAGCTAAATGTGTTGTGTCCTCCTGGAGCTGGAGTTGGGTGCAGCTGCCTATGTGGGTGCCGGGAACTGAACTCAAGCTCTGCAAGAGCAGCGTACACCCCAGCTGCTGAGCCCTCTCTACCTCTCATTGTTAGTTTTTCAAAATAGATTTTTAAAATCGGTTTGTTTGAGACATGTTGTAGCCCAGGTTGCCTCGAACTCATTAAGTAAACAAGGATGACCTTGAATTTCTGATCCTCCTGCCTCTACCTCCTCAGTGCTGGGGTTACAGATGAGTACCATGGTGCCAGTTTAGGCAGGGTCAAACCCAGGGCTTCCAAAATGCTAGGCAGACACTCTACCAGCTGTGCTGCACGCCCAGCCCTCAGAATAGATGCTTGAAAACACATGGCACTGGAATCTCTATAGATAAACTCTTTGCTTGGTTATTTTATTTCTTATTTTTGGCAGCACTAGGATTTGATCCCATGGTTTCATGCATGTCAGGCAAATGTTCTTCCACTAAGCTGTATGTATCCCCAGCCCTCTTCTTATTTTTATCTTGAGAAATAAAAAGACAGAGTCTTACTAAGTTCCCCAGGGCAAGCTTTGAAGTTTCAATTTTCCTACCTCCATCTTGTAGCAGGGTTTACAGGCCTGTGCCACCAGACCCTGCTGTGCCTGGTAATCATTTTCCTGTCAAAAAATCTCTTTATACCCAAGCCTGGTAGTGTGGGCCGGTAAACCCGGCTGCTGGGGAGGCTACTACAGGGAGCTAGGAAGTTCAAGGTCTGCCTAGGCGACAGAGTGAGTTCAAGGATGGAAAATAAGAAGTGGGTTGAGGGTATGGCTCAGGGGTACAATGCTATCTGCAAGGCCCTGTGTTTAATCTCCATACCACAAACAATATAACGTACATATACATACTATAAATATATTGTACATCTGTGTATACTATATATGTGTATATATATTTAAAACAATCAAAGGAGGATTGAATGAAAATGGTCAACTCTGACCTTACAATGTAATTGCTTTCAACATTTGCCTTAAAAATGGCATTAGCCTGGGCATGGTGGATGTCTTTAATCCCAGCACCCAGGAAGCAAAGGTAGACAGAGCTGTGTGAGTTCAAGGGCAGCCTGGCCTATATAGTGAGTTCCAGGACAGCCAGAGCTACAAAGTGAGACCCTGTCTCAAAAAAACAAAACAAAACAAAACCCAGGAGTCATCAGACCAAGGACATGGGTGCCTCTGTAAACACGGAAGCCTGGCATGGGCTCTTGTCATGTCAGCTGTACCTGTGGCAGCCACGGGGGTAAGGGCTCTACCCCTACCCCTGTGAAATTTGTCAGGGACCTGGGTTCCTCTATGACCTCTGCCAGAGGCAGACTGCAGGCACAAAACAGCAGCAAAAGCAGCTGGAACTAGACTTACGGAAGAAGTGCCTGGTACCTAGAGAGAAAGACAGTCAGAAGCACTGAGCTGTCCCACCTGGCCCCAGCTGAGATGGGGCCTCCTAGGAGGAAGGGGCAGGGCCGTGCCCCAGGCTAACGGGACTGGCAGCATGTGAATGATGCCCGAGACCCCTGTTCTTGGCAAGAACTTGGGCTCTCTTGCCAAGCTTGCCCCTGGGTCCCTGTGTGGTCCATAGGTATCCTAGGGAATCATGCAACATATTAGAGCCGAGCCTTGGAAGAAGGAGCCCAGATGCAGGACTGCCAGGGATGGAGCTAGCCTGTTGCCTCCAAGCCCCTTCCAGCGTCTAACCACAGTGTATCTGACCCCCAAGTCACCACTGACCCCTTGCCCTTTACCCCTTCTGCAGAGACAGGGACAAGTCTCAGAAACCCATCTCAGCACTCTAGACAGGAGTCTTCACAGAGGTCTGCATAGGAAGATATTATTATCTCATTTTACAGATAAGGGAAGGGAAGAAATTGACGTCCAGAAAGGTTACGCAACGTGGCTATGGTCACACAGCAAGCCAGAAATGCAAAGCCAACTGGTGCCTCTATGTAAATAGTATCCACCTTCAGCTCTGTCCTCCTTCTTTTTTCTTCTTTTTTTGAGATAGTCACTATGTTACTTTGGCTGTCCTGGAACTCACTGTGTAGACCAGGCTGGCCTCAAACCCACAGAGATCCACCTGTCTCTGCTTTCCAAGTGCTGGGAACAAAGGCTTTAGTTGAAGATGGACAGTTTGTGAGTTTGCATTCGATTTGCATACAGGGTGATGCAATGCATAAATATCTTCCCTACAGTGCGTCTCTCCCCAGGCTTTTCCTCCTTGAGCTGCCTGGCAGGCTAGGGAGTACCATCTGGTCCCTCCCTCTGCCAAGGATGTCTTTGCTGGAGCTCGGTGCTCTCTCTCACTGGCCACACCACAGTGCAGCACAAAGGGACACTCCCCAGAGGGGCAGAGGGCCCAGACAGCCCCACTCTGCCTCCAGGTCACTAGCAGGGTGCCTGCAGCAGGAGGGTAAACGGATGGCACACGCAGGTCCCCCAGACCCAGGCAGCATCCTCGGTCTTCTGTCTTAAGCCCCATATTTAGCTACCTTCTCGCCTCCCACGCCTGCTTGCCACCGTCTGGTATAAGGGAGACTGAAGTAGGAGCCGGGTGTGAGGAGAGGCATTGGCACTCTGGTCAGGCTTGTGTATTCTTGTCCCCTCCTGAGCAGAGACCACAGGCTCAGATTTGATGTGAACACAAACGTACCTGTTCACAACCTTTACACAGGGGTGTGAAGAGCGCGCTCAGCAGTTAAGTGTGCTAACTGGCTGGCCTTCCAGAGGACCCGTGTCCAGTTCATAGCACCTGCAGCTGGTGGCTCACACTCACTTTAACTCCAGCTCCAGGGGTTCTGACACCATCTCTAGCTCCATGGCCATCCATACGCACTCACACTCTTGTGTGCAGACACATATGTACACTTAAATAATAAACCAAAATATAAACATAAACTGTATACAGATCACACATTTAAATGATAATATTTTGAGCATACTGCATTAATTGTAAATTGCACCAGTTTGTGGGTTTTTTAAACTTAAAAACATTGTACACAGATTACACATTTAATGATAATATTAATTATAAAAATTAATTTCACCTGCTTTAGGTTTTTGTTGTTTTGCTTCTCCTGTGGGCTTTTTGTTTGTTTGGGGTTTTGTTTTGTTTTTAGCTGGGGTGCCAGGCAAGCTCTGCTACTAAGCTACCCTACCACCAGCTCAACTTAAGCCTTTCTTTCCATATTTAAAAAATTCTGGCCAGTGGTAGAGGTGGTGGCGCATCTGTAATCCCAGCACTTGGGAGGCAGAGGCAAGAGTATCTCTGTGAGTTTAAGGCCAGCCTGGTCTACAGAGGGGGCCCCAGGACAGCCAGGGCTGCACAGAGAAACCCTGACTCAGAAAACGAAACAGCTAGTTGTTTTATGTGTATGTTGCCTGCGGTTGTTCATGCACTACGTTTTTCCCCCAGGGGGATATCTCACTACATCACATCCATGAAGTGCCCCTGGAGGCCAAGAACGGGATCAGATCCCTAAGTTCTTGAGTTACAGAGGGTGTGAGCCACCACGTAGGGACTGGAAATCAAACCCAGGTCCCCTGGAAGAGCAGCCAGGACTTCAACTGCCGAGCCATCTCTCCGGCCAGTGCTGTAGCCTCTGAGCCATCATCCAGCACTCTGTTTACTCTTCCCATGTGGATGCTAGAAAGTTTAAAAACAGGAACTGGAGATATGGTTGAGTTGGTAGAGTGCTCGCCTGACCTGATTCTCATCTGGGTCCAGAAACTGACCCCAAGCACATCTGTGCCACTTAACTCCCCCCAAGTAACACTGTCCCCCTTCCTTTTGCTCAAGCCACGACCCCCATCGCACATCCTGCCCGAGTCAACGGTTTTCCAGTTTAAGAAGGTTCCTGTAACAAGTTGTCAAAGGGCTCCCTGCCCTTACCTCGCCTGCAGCCAACATGCAGGACACCCCAGCAACATCATCGGTCCCCGGGTCTCGCAGCCAATCGGCATTAAACATCCAGCGCCAGGCCTCTGCTATAGGTGGTACCAGCTCAATGCCTCCCTCCTTGAAGACTAGCCCAAGCCCTGCCCCAGCCCACCTGAAGCCCAAGATCCCAAATGTCCGGCGCATGCGCCGGATCATCTCCGAGGACGCAGAGTGGTCACTGGCCATCGTACCACTCCTTACAGAACTCTGTATCCAACATATCGTCAAGAACTTTCAGAGTGAGTTCATCTGCCCTGGGCTGGAGAAGGGAGACCACCACACCCGAGCCTGGAAGCACTCTCAAATCCACTCTCATCCAGCACCAGAGGTGTCTCCCGCTGTCCCCATCCCCCAGCACACACACACACACAGACACACACACACAAACACACACACAGACACACACACAGACACACACAGACAGACACACACAGACAGACACACACACAGACACACACACAGACACGCACACACACAGACACACACACACAGACACAGAAACACACACACACAGACACACACACAGATATACAAACAGACACACAAACACACAGACACACACAAACAGACACACACAGGCACGCACACACACACACAAACAGACACACACACACAGGCACGCACACACACAGAAACACACACACAAACAGACACACACACAAACACACACACAGACACGCACACACAGAAACACACACACAGATACACAAACAGACACACACACAGACACACAAACAGACACACACACAGATACACACAGACACACACACACAAACACACACAGACACACGCACACACACACACAGAAACACACACACAGACACACAAACAGACACACACACAGATATACAAACACACACACACAGAAACACACACACAGACACACAAACAGACACACACACAGATATACAAACACACACACACACAAACACACACACAGATATACAAACACACACACACAAACACACAGACACACAGAAACACACACACAGATACACACACAAACACACACACACACACACACAGACACACACACACAAACACATAGACACACACACAGAGACACGCACACACACAGACACACAGAAACACACACACACAGACACACACACAGACAGAGACACACACACACAGACACACAGAAACACACACACACAGACACACACACAGACAGAAACACACACAGAGAGACACGCGCACACACACACACACACATACACACACTGTGCCCTCCATGCTTTTGCCCTTCTCTGCTCACATCTGCTCTCTCCAGTAAGTTCAGTCTTGGCCACATCTTCCTTTCCCTCCTCCAGGAAGCTCTCCAGGTCTAATCTCCCATCTAATAGTCTTCTGGGACACAGATGGGTTCCTGGTATCCTCTGTACTCTAGCCTTTCTAGAGAAAAGTAGCGGATCTTTCCTACTCTATGGGACAAGGGCTTCCTGAGGCCTGGCCACCTAACATAGTATGTTCCTCTGTTGTTGTTGGCCATGTGCCACAGCAAGCTAAGTATGAACTCCAAGAGGCCAGGGCCATGACTGCTTCCCTCCCTCCTTCCCTCCCAACCTCCCTTTCTCCCTCTCTCTGTCTCTGGTCTTGTTTTGTTTTTTGTTTTTGTTTTTGAGACAGTTTCTTTGTGTAGCTCTGGCTATCCTGGAACTCATTCTGTAGACCAGACTGGTCTCGAACTCACAGAGATCTGCTTGCCTCTGCCTCCCCAGTGCTGAGATTAAAGCCGTGTCCCGATGTTGCCACCATCCCCTGGCCATTTTTTAAATGTACTGGTGTGTGTGAGAGAGAAGGAAAGAGAGACAGAGATGGACACGCACAGAACACAGTACACATGTGCAGATCGGAACACAGCCCTGCGAAGTCAGGCCTCTCCTTTCACATCTGCATGAGACCTGGGGTAGAATTCAGGCATCCAGTTCTGCTCAGCAAGCGTTGATAACTCACTGACCCATCTTTCTGGCCCCTTCACTTTTTTTCCAGTAACGACTGGTACATAGTAGGTGTTAAAGTGCATTAGTTGTTCTGAAATGAATGAATGATTGAAGTCAGACTGGGCATCTCAGAAGTCAGCTGTCGCTCCCAACAGATTAGATAATACACTGTGGTCTGGCCCGGAGATTTTGTCCATTCCTCCCCAGGTGGGTCAGCTTGAGACCAGATACTCCCTAGTGCAATGGCCAGCAGGCAAGAGAACCCTAAAGAGTGTTTGTTTAAGAGACTGTTTCTCCTCTCGGAACAAAGCTCCCGAGACCACAGAGGGCCTTCCCTTTCCTCAGTGTGCCCGGGCAGCCATGTTGTGATATGCCCAGCCCTGTGGCTGAACTCTGTTTTTCTTCCTCTGTATCCAAAGACAACCCTATCCTGAAGCAGCTGCTCCCAGAGCACCAACAGAAAGTCCTGAACCACCTTCCCCCTGACCTGCCACTGACGGTGACCGCCAACCTGATCGATGATGAGAGCTATTGGCACCGATGCTGCATCAAGCGCTGGCCCGTGTGCCACGTGGCCAAGCATGGTGGCAGCTGGAAGCGCATGTTCTTTGAGAGACACCTGGAGAACCTGCTGAAGCTCTTCATCCCAGGCACCACGGACCCCAGTGTGATCTTGGACCTGCTGCCCCTCTGCAGGAACTATGTTCGAAGAATCCAAGTGGATCAATTCCTCCCACCTGTGCGGCTGCCGACCCCGCCCCAGGCTGAGGATCAGTCGGACTCTGGCAGCGAGGGGGAGGGGAATGAACCTGAGAAGGACCACTACCAGTTGGAAGCTCTGGTGGCCGGCCTCAAGCACCTGGAGGAGCTGGACCTGGTGTACGGTGTCAAAGACTGTGGCATGAACTTCGAGTGGAACCTCTTCCTCTTCACCTTCCGAGACTGCCACTCGCTGGCAGCCACCATCAAAGCCTGCCACACCCTCAAGGTACCACCCCTCACCTGCCCCCCTTCTCAATGCCTCTAGGACCTGCTTCCCTCGTCTCTTCCTCTCCTTCCACCGCCTCCTCCCATTTCCTTTCATGCGTCAGTAGAGAAGGGGATTGTTTTGGGGAAACTTTTGTTTAGTTTTGTTTTGTTTGAGACAGGGTTTCTCTGTGTAGCCCTGGCTGTCCTGGAACTCTCTCTGTAGAGCAGTCTGGCCTCAAACTCACAGAGATCGGCCTGCCTCTGCCTCCAGGGTGCTGGGCTCAAAGGCGTGCACCACTACTGCCCAGCTAAAACATTTGTTTGAGACAGGGAGGGTCTCACGTAGCTTAGGCTGGCCTAGAACTCACTGGCAGCTGGAAATGACCTTGGATTTCTGACCCTCCCACCTGTGCTGTACATACATGCGCGACAACACACACAAACATGCATGCCTAAGTGCTGGGATGGCAGGATACACCACACCAAATCTATGTGATGCTGAGGACTGAACAAAATGAAAACTGCCCAGGTTGAGGGTGCAGCTCACAGGCAAGGAGTGTTCTCAGCATGTGTGCGGGGCTGGGGCTCGCCCAGCCACTGGAAAGCGCATTACTACGGAAGGATAGCTAGTTTTAAACTCACTTGTCTTGTTGCTATGATCAAAACCTGGCAGATGTGACTTAAAGATGGAAGTGGGTATTTGGCTACAGTTCCAGAGCGTGGTTCCTTGTGGCAGGGAAGCCATGGTGGTAGGGACAGGGCCTTGAGGGGTTGGTCAAGCAGAGATCGTGGAGCAGTGATATTCAGCTTCCTCCTTTTTATTCGGCCCAGGCCCCCATCCATGGTTAAAATTCAACTAGATAAGCTGGGAGGTGGTGGCACACGTCTTTGATCTCAGTACTACAGAGGCAGAGGCAGGAGGATCTGAGTTTGAGGCCAGCCTGGTCTACAGAGTGAGTTCCAGGACAGCCAGGGTTACACAGAGAGACCCTGTCTCAAGGGAGAACTGGGGGGGGGGGGGAGGAGTTTGACCAGGTAATTTAAGTAGCTATGTAACTAGAAAACCCCCAAAGACATGCCCAGAGGCTCATCTCTAGAACATTCCAGATCTTGTCATTAGCAATGTTAACCATCGCAGTGGTCATACTGAAAATTTCCGACAAACAGTTATGTCCCATGTAATATTTGGGCTATACATCCATACTGTGGTTTTTATCTAAAATTCAAATGTAACTGGCCATCCCATGTTTCTGTTTGTGGAATCTGACAGCCGTATCCTAGCTGCGATTTTACACTGACATCGCTGCTCATTAGTGCCTTTCATACCACCAGACTGCTCGCTCCGCTCCACAGGGCACAAATGGAGTAATTGTGCTGGCTCTGCATCTTCAGCACCTGGGACAGGGCCTGATACTGTTAGTCTGTTGGCTGACTGCAAAAGCTGGTGAGCAGAGGACGCCGGGCATTTTTTTCTTCTGTCTCTTCACAGAGCCTGGTAGTTTGATGTTGTTTCCCTACCATGAGGAACCCTAACCCTCGAAACTGAGAGCCGAATAACCACTTCCTTCCTTAATCCGCCCGTGTCAGGTTTTTTTGGGGGTTTTTTTTTTCTTCCTTTTTCTTTTTCTTTTCTTTTTTTTTTTTTTTTTGGTTTTTCGAGACATGTTTCTCTGTGTAGCTTTGGAGCCTGTCCTGGAACTGGCTATGTGGGCCAGGCTGGCCTCAAATTCACAGAGATCGGCCTGCCTCTGCCTCCAGAGTGCTGGGATTAAAGACGTGCGCTACCAATGCCCGGCATTCCTGTTAGGTATTTAATCAGGACAATAAGACAAGCTGCTGAGCACATGTGACAGGCTCTCTCTGGGGCTGGTAATCAGAGCTTAGCAGGCCTGAGTCTGGGGATTCAGTTCCCAGCCCTCTAGCTCCGTTGCTAGAGTGTTTGCCTCGCATGCATGAAGCCGGGCAGTGCATGAACTGAGTGTGGTCTGTAATACCAGCACTCTGGAGTTGGAGACAGGATGGTTGAAAGGTCAAGGCCATCCCTGGCTACATGGTGAGGTGAAGGGCCATCCTTTACTATAGGAAACCGTGTCCCAAAAAATTAAAGAGGGGTGCTCAGTGGTTAAGAGCACATACTGCTCTAGCAGAAGGCTTAGTTCAGGTCCCAGCACCCACATCAGCTCATAACTGCCTGTAACTCCAGCTCCAGGGGATCCTACTCTCTTCGAGCCTCCCACATATCCACCCAAAGACACAACATGAACAGCATGCTTTAAAATCTCTCTCTCTCTCTCTCTCGCTCTCTCTTTTTTTTAATAAAACAGAAAACATGAAGGAGGAAGGGAGAGGCATCGTTGGCTTAAATTCTGGTGGCTGAGGGGACTCACAGGCCACACAGTGCCTGCACTAGTATCTCCCCTCCACTAATGGTAGAAAAGCAGGAAGAAAAAGATGGGTAGAAGACAGCCAGCAAACTACTCCTGCAAGAACTTGGGTCTCAAGAGATCATCACCAGTCTTTTCCAAGGGCAGTGTCCCTAGTGACCTAGCACATTCCAGCAGGCGCCTCCTCTTAAAGGCCCCACTGCCTCTCAGCATCACTTAGGGGACCAAGCTTTTGCACAAAGATCTTTGTGGGGGTGGGAGAGGGGGCTGCCTACCTCATCCAAAGTAAAGTGCTACGTAAGGGTACTAGACTGTACATATGGAAAAAGCCACTGTGGTTATGAAAGAGAATGGCCTGGACAGAGCCACAGTACACGTGGCAGGCCACCCAAGAGACTATTGCAAGTGCAGATAAATGGAAGGTTGGGGCTGGGAATGTAGCTCAGTCGGCAGGGTATTTGTCCAGCATGCACCTCACAAGCCAGGTGTGGTGGCACACATCTGTGATCCCAGCACATGGGAGGCAGAAGCAGGAGGGTTATCCTCAGCTACACATCAAGTTCAAGGCCAGCCTGGGCTATGTAAGACTGTCCTGGTATCCTTTCTGTTGCTGTGATAAAAAACACTCTGAGTAAAACACTCTTAGGGGAGAGATGGGATTTGTGTCACACTTGCAAGTCAAAGCCCATCGCTGAGGGAAGTCAGGGCAGGAACCTGAAGGGCGGCCTGCTTGCTCTTCCCCACAGTATTGCCTCCAAGCAAGGAACTCACTGCACAGCCAAAGAGGTCCAGCAGCAGGACGTGATGGAGGAATGCTGCTTGCGAGCTGGCTCACAGACCAGCTTTCACTCCGCTAGATTTCTTTCTTTTTCTAGGTTTATTTTTATTACTATAAATTATATGTATGAGAGGGTACATTCACATGAGTTCAGATGTCCACTGAAACCAAGAGAGGGCATCCGATTCCCTGGATGTTGGAGTTGCTAGCCACCTGATGTGGGTACTAGAAACTGAACTCTGCAAGAGCCGCACTGGCTTGGAGCCGCTGAGATAACTCTCCAGCTCGTCAGCTCACTTTCTCATACAGTTTCATACAGTTCGCCTGTGTAGGGATGGTGCTGCCCACGGTGGACTGGGCCCCTCCTACATCAATTAGCTCTCAAGACAGTCCCACACAGACATTCTCCCAGCCAATCTGATCTAGGCTATCGCCTCTCTTGTCAAATGACTCTAAGCTGTGTCCCTGTCCCCTTCTCCCCGTCCCTCAAAACCATAAGGGTAGTTAGAACCATAGCCATATCTGCAAAGATGGATGAAACACAGGCTCTGGAGAGAGATACAGTCAGACCACCTGCACTGTGATGTAAGGAGGATGGAGACAGGAAGGAAGAGGCAGAGGTGTTGAGGCTCCTTCTCATGAGACCAGATGCTGTGGGAATCGTTGGCAGACTAGAAAGAGAATAGGAAGACCATCCTGAGAGGGAAAGCATCCTGAGAGTTCCAGCTTGAGGTGGCCTAGAGCAGAGGTCATCATGATAGCCGGGTAGAGGATCTGATGCTGCAGGGGAGGGGGGGTGGAATCTAAGTTGAGCTTTGAAAACCGTGTCTTAAGTGTGACCTTGCATTTGGATGGAGTCTTAGAAGGAAGAGCCAAAAGGGAGGCAAAGAGAAGCCTGGCACATGATGCTGGGGGAAAGAGAGGGAGGAGGGGGAAAGGACATAACTGTGTCACAGATCCCAGATAGGGCCATGTTTCCAATAGCAGGAGTGAGTCACAGGGTAGGATGGAGTCCAGGACTGGCCTAGTGGCTCAGGCTGTCTCTGGGCTGCTTCAGTGGGCCCTGGGAGCAGAAGCTAGGCAGCTGTGGATATGGAGAGAGTGGGAAGTGAGGAGGAAGGTGGCTGTGATCAGCTTCGTCAAGAGCTTAACTGTGAAGTAGGGAGCAGAGTAGATGAGGGACCTGGGTCTCTGTAGAAGAAATGGCAAGTATTTCATGCCGGGTCTAACAGCAAGAAAATCGTCAGTTGTATGTAGGAGAGGGGCTCATGGGTCAGGGACAGCTCTTGCTGGGGCTGAGACCTGAAGTGGGGCCCTTGGGCATGTGGCGAGTAGCCGTGGATGTCTGCATTGGTATCAAGAAAACTGGAGGGCCCGATTAGTGGCCAGGAAAACAGAAAAGAGGCCATCATCGGGAAGGGGTCTCATAGAAACGCTGGCATGTGGACGAGGCAGAAGGGGTTGAAATTTGTCACAGACTATAGGAGGATCTGGTGTCCAGAGAGATACGGTTGGATCGGCACACTGTACTGGGAGGTTCTGTGATACCAGCCAGTGACATACAAGGGCTTTTCCACTGTCCACTGTCGAAAGAATGCAGAAAACATAGACGGGCCTGGGCATGGGGATGCCCTTTCCCGCTGCCGCCTGCCGAAGCACCAATTCCGCATCATTGGGTTGAGCTTCCTCCCATTTAAAAGCCAGGCAGGTAGGTAGCCAATACTAAGTTTTGAGCCTCCCGCCACCTTGTGTCTTCCTTCCCTACCAGCACAGGGCAGGCTACCCTGCACTGGCAGATGCAATAAAACTATCTGCCCACAGATCTTCAGGCTGACCCGCAGTAAGGTGGATGATGACAAGGCCCGCATTCTAATCCGAAGCCTGCTGGATCACCCAGCCCTTGAGGAGCTGGACCTGTCCCACAACCTCATTGGAGACCGTGGCGCTCGAGGAGCAGCCAAACTGCTGAGCCACAGCCGCCTGAGGGTGCTCAACCTGGCCAACAACCAAGTGCGGGCTTCCGGTGCACAGTCGCTGGCTCATGCCCTGGCACACAACACCAACCTGGTCTCCCTCAATCTCCGCCTCAACTGCATCGAGGACGAGGGTGGCCAAGCAATTGCCCATGCCCTGGAAACCAACAAGTGCCTCACCACGCTGCACCTCGGTGGCAATGAGCTGTCTGAGCCCACGGCCACACTCCTATCCCAGGTGCTCCCAGTCAACACCACACTCATCAGCCTCAACCTCTCCTGCAACCATATCGGGCTGGTGAGCCACGGCTTCTGGGGCAGGCGGGCATGGGGTGGGGCCCAGCTACTCTCGCTGGAAAGCATTGGACTGCATGGTGTACTGCACAGAGACTGTGTTCTCCTCTGTCGTGTGCACTCCACTGTCCATTCTTTTCCCTTTCGTTTCCCTGTGTCTGCGGTGCACATGCGTGTATATATATATATGTTTTTGCATATATGCATGTGTGTCGAGACTTAGAGTTGATGTCAGGAATCATCCTCAATTGTTCTTCTATCTTATTCACTGAGGCATGTCTCAGGACATACAGCCTTCCAGGTACCCCCCATGAGTCCCTGTCACTCTGACTGCCAACCCTGGGACTACACCCGTAGGAACTACATCAGCCTGTGGATCCATGAGAGGATCTGAAGTGATGGGTCTTGATTGCCAGCTTGCTTTGAAGATTCTCTCTGGAATGACAAGTGGACTGCTATGCCCACTCGGCATTCCCATGGATTCTGGAGATCCTAATTCCAGCCCCCATGCTTGCACACGAGTGCTCTCCCCCACTGAACCAACTCCGGGGTCCACATCCCAAACCAGACAGGTTATATGTGGCTTTGCAAAAGGCTTTCCATCTGTATGGCACTGTGTGTACCCGTGACTCTGGGGCATAATGGGAAATAACCTCTCTGCCTCATCCCTACACAGGATGGTGGGAAGCAGCTCCTGGAAGGCATGTCAGACAACAAGACCATTCTGGAGTTTGACTTGCGTCTGTCAGATGTATCGCAGGAGAGCGAGTACCTCATTGGCCAGGTTCTGCATGCCAACCGAGAGGCCGCCCGCCAGCGGACCCTGAATCCTGGCCACTTCATGTTATCCATCACTAACAATGGTCCTGAGAATTCTGTAGGCTAAGATGAGGGACAGGCCTAGAACAGTGATCTGATGGGTCACTGTGACACCCATACCTTCATTTCACATCCTTGCTGTTCTGAGGAAGAGAGAAGAAGGGAATCATGAATCTCCTTGGAATGAGTTTGTATGCAGGAAAATGCTGAGGTAGGGAAAGGGGCCTAAGGATGAAGAGATGGTAAGCTAACTCCTACACCTGGAAAATGACCATACTAGATCAGTATAAATGATCGGCTTCCAGGAGCAGGGAAGGACTCTAAAGAAACCATCCCTGCCCAAACTCTTCATGAACACCATCTACCTCTTGACTCACCCCACCCATTTCCCTTTCTAGTAAGTATGCCCTGGAGCTCTGACCTCAATCTACACACACACACACACACACACACACACACACACACAGAGAGAGAGAGAGAGAGAGAGAGAGAGAGAGAGAGAGAGAGCAAAGTTATGCCTGCCCGTCACGATCCTGGTGTGCTCACTTCTACAGATCACTAATTCTCAAGCTGGGAAGGGGTCACAAGCGACAGAGGGGCTCAGACACACAGACCTCCTAACAAGGGTAGGAAATAAGTGTCGCTCTGAGGAGAGGAATCAGTGAGTCGTCCACACTTTTATTATCCACCAGTGTGATTTGTACAATCTTTGCGCTTGGAATTCCACGACAAAAAGGCCACAGTGTGATGCACCCAATTGGACAGAGATCTGTCTCCTCCTGAGCCAGGCCCAGCCCACCCCACAAGCCCTTACCCTCAGGACGTACAGCCTTCCAGGTACCCTCCATGAGTCCCTGTCACTCTGACTGCCAACCCTGGGGCTACACCCGTAGGAACTACATCAGCCTGTGGATCCATGAGAGGATCTGACTGACCAGTTCAGGCCGAGCCCCTTTCTCCCAACTCTCCTTGGGCTGAGTGGCCCAGAGCCCACCTATCCTAAAGAAGGGTGACTGAACTGCAGTTGCCATCCAGAAGGGCCTGCACTCCAGGGACTCTTTGCAACAAGCAGACACTGGACAGAGCACCAGAGGGGCCTGGGGGTGACTATGTGTGCCTGTCCCGGCAACCGAGAGTCATCTGTGCCTGACGCCCTCTGACAGTTCCAGAGTGCAAACACGTAGGTGTTGAGGGTGTGTGTGTCTGTGTGTGTGTGTAGCCACAGCTGCTAGCAGAGGTTCTAATTAGAGAAACAAGAACATTCAGTGTAAAGTTTAATTTTAGAGATTAATTAATTTTCTGGTTTTCATTTTCCCTGGCAATCAATAAAGCTACCGAGAAAAGAGACCAAAGAATTGCTTTCTCTCTAAGTCTGTGCATGTGTGGGAGGCGAGGCTGTCTGAATGAAAAGATCTAGGCAGAAATGGTCAGGCAAAAATAATAACAGGGCTTCCCCTCCTCCTCCTCTCCCAAGGTCAAGCTCTGTCTCTGAACCCAGCACGATGGAGAATGAGCCAAGTCCTTCCTTCCTTGGAGCTATGAGGTGGCCAGGCCGCCCCTAAATGAGAACAAGACATCCAGGTGCCAGCTGGCCAAGAACTGGGGCCCAAGGCCACAGCTCCCACCGCCTGTGCTTCAACAGATGCCTGCTCAAGGGAAAGCAGGTGCTCCAACAGCCAAGCCACCCCCCACACACACACACAAACTCAAAACTCAGGCTCCTAGAGGGCTCAATGCTGGCAGGCCAGTGGACATGGCTGCCCAGGAACCCTGGTGAGCAGCTATGCGGATCCCACATCCTTCCCTCACCCAACCATCTCTATATGCTCAGAAAGCTCAACCCCCATTTGATCCTGGCATCCCCACAGTTTGGGCTCCCCGCGGGAGCCAGACGAGATGTTGCATAGGTAGGGCCCACTCCCATTGCTTGGTGTAGGCTCGGTACAGCCAGGAGGAAGAGGGGAGGCCAAGAAGATGGAGTTCTGGTGACGAAGGCAAAGCAAGAAGCCCAGGGAGCAATACTGGGTGGATGTGAGCCCAATGCCTGGGTGCTAAGTCTGCTGGGGAAACTTCAGCCAGGACAGCTGGGAGAGCGAGGGCCAAGCACAGACATGCACAATAAAGCACAGTGGGTGGAGGGGTACGGGAGTATGGGGCGTGGGATAGCGAAGTCTGTGTGAACGCTTTGAAAGGACAGACAGGACAGGGGCTGGTGCCCTGGGGCGTGGGATAGCGAAGTCTGTGTGAACGCTTTGAAAGGACAGACAGGACAGGGGCTGGTGCCCTGGGGCGGTGGCATGATGCCCCTCTGAAGACTTACAACTTCAGCTCACGGGATAAGGGAAGTGGAGGGTCTGGCAGCAAATGGTCTCCTGCCGCTGGAATCGAGTACCTCTCCAGCTAGGCTGTGATGGACTGAGCTCCACACCCAGGCGTGTGTTAAGAGACATACTTCCTTCAGCGCCTTGGAGAGGAAAAGCTATGCTACCACCTCTTCAAAGCTGGTTTCACTCCGCCCACCATTACCAACCCCCCCCCCCTCTTTCTCTCCACCTGCCTCCTGAGTTCTCTTGACACCAAGGTGTGTCTCAAGCTCCTGTCCACTTGGTCGGTCACCCTGGCCAACTTTAATGAGGGCCTCCAGCACCTTACTTAGCCTCCTAATGGAAGCGCCTATCGAGACGGAACCCAGGGGAGGGAGCTTCTGATTGATGGGAAGCTGGGCCTTTTCCAGAAAGGGCTGCCGGTGCATGCCCTCCCCCCCCCCCAGCTTCCCTTCTCTCCCTCTGCACCCTAACAACAGCTAGTAAGCCCCGCCCCCGCCGTGAGTGACGTCATTGGTGTGTTGAAAAGTCCCTCCAGGACCAGACCTCTGGGGCCCAGTGAAATAAACAAGTGGTGGCAGTGGCAGAAAGGAACCACCAAGCTTTCTCAGCCACCGCCAAGAGGCCGCAGCTTTTTCAAGGTGTGGAAAAGAATACTGGGCTGCCAGCTGGCCCCATCCTCAGACCCGGTGAACTCAGTAGCTGGTTGGAAGCCAGCCCTGCAGCTCTTCTTGCCCAAACCACCGCGCTCCCACACACAGGGGACCGGGTGGGGCGAGGCAAAAGAGAAAAGAAAAATAGCCCCAAGTGTCCTTCCTGCGGCTTGCCACCGTGGCTTCCTTGGCGGGGAGGCCAAAAACGGGTCTCACATCATAGTTGCCTAGTAACAGTCAAAACCTAAAGAAAGCCTGGGCGGGAAACCTCGAGTGTGCGTGGAAAAGGAAGTGTCCCCGTAGGAACTCGATGGGGACTGGAAGAGAGCCACCTCTGCCCCGGTGGGTGGGATTCTCAGACAGCTGCCAACCTCCCCATCCTCCGTCTGTGTACAGGGAAGCAGTCTCAAGCCCAGTGGGGTCTTGTCTGGGCGTGCCTCTCACCTTCCGCCTTCACACATACCCTGCCTGGCCTCAATCGCCATCGAGGGGCAGGAGGGACAACAGGGCAGGCCCCCTCCAGGAGCGGAAGGTCACAGTGAGGTCTCCACGCAGGAGCCATGGCGGTGCAGTGGCCGGTGACTGTGGCCCAGACACCCCTCCTGACGATGGACGATGAGGACAGGGAAGTAGAGGGCATCGTGGTAGGGCGGCGGTGGCCCGGCTTCCTCCTCGTCGTCCTCGTCCTCGTCGTCCCGCATGCTGGCCTGGCTCGACAGACGCGTCTGCTCCGTGGGGCAGCTCGCCTCGTTGACGCTCCCGCTCCGGCTGCGCCACAGGCAGCTGCGCCGGGAGCCATAGAGGCGACCGAGCGAGAAGCGACTGCCCCCGCACCCAGCACTGGCTCCGGGCCCCTGGCCGGCCCGCGGGCTGGCGCAGATACTCAGCGCGCTGCGGGAGAAGATGGACGAGCTGCTGACAGCTCGCTGACAGTGCTCGCAGCTTCGCCGGTACGGGGCCACGCCCGCCGCGCCCGGGCCACCCACCCCGCCGTAGCGACACGTGGGCGCGTAGCCACCGCCCCCTGCCCCGCCGCAGCGCGCGCCCAGCCCAGCTAGGTCCATGAGCACCGCTTCCGAGTAGCTGGGTACCAGCTGCTGATTGGAACGGATGTGCCACTCGAGCTCGGTGCTGTCCACCGTGTTGACCCGCGGCAGGCGATGAGTGAGCGGGGGCAGCAGCTCGTCGCTGGGACTCAGGCCACCGCCTGCGCTGCTGGCTGAGCCTGGCCCCTCCAGGCCGAAGAGCTTCTCCACGTGGTAGTGCGCGTACGCTGTGCGGTACTCGGCCAGCACGCGCAGCGGCCACGACAGCGTGAGCAGCGCTGCGGCCCAGAAGGCCGACGAACAGGCGTACCAGGGTGGCCGGGCCGGGTCGGGGAAGGCCACCATGAACTCGCGGAAGTCCACGTTCTTGAGATGCATGCCCTCTCGCGCCTCCATGTAGTCATCCAAGCCCTCGTTCTCGGCGAAGAAGCGCGCGCGCTGGCACAGGTAAGCGTTCTCCGCCTCCACGCTGGCGAAGCTGAAACACTTGGTGAAGCGAAGCCGAGTGGCCGGCGCGCCCTCCAGCCCCACCAGCGCCTTGGACACGTCCCGGACGCCACAGCGCGCGTAGTCGAACTCGGCCTCCGCCACGTGTGTGTTGACACGCTCGTGATAGACCTGCAGCGCCCAGGAGGAGGCTGGAGTCGCAAGGGGGGCATACCGCGGCTTTTGTCTGTCTACCCATCCCAGTACCGAGATGGAAGTCAGTCTACCTGGAATCGTCTCCAGCATCGTCGTCTCCCCCTCCCTCTTCCAGCCCCAAAGGGTTTAATATGGTAAGTGGTGGTTGCCCTGAAAACTCCGTACCACGCACACCCACCTCCTCTAAGAGTCTTGGGCTGAGATCCAGAGACCTGGGTTTAAGTCTAGCACTGCCAAGTAGAAGCAACCTCAGGCAAGTCTGAGCTGAGGTCTCCTTAGCTGTGAATAAGTATTCAGGAATAATTACTTCGCTGAACAAGTAAGCATGGACACGTGAAGCCATCTGTGGCCGTGAAGCACCGAGCAGACTCCAACCTGGGGAACCTGAAGCCAGCCCATCTCCTCACTGTTTGACCTTGGACAGGTTGGTTTGTTTGTTTTTAACCACTGCACACCCGTTTGCTCCTTTTTAAAAATGGGGATATACCTACTTCATTGGTTGGCTGTAAGGATTAAATAAACGGTTTAAAATCTGGAAGCGCCCAGAGCTTTGGCTCTCTTGGTGTCTGCTTTTATTACCCCGTGCCCACGGGGATGGGGGGGGGCGCTCACTGCTGTCTCAGGCTCCCTCACAAGCAGGGAGAAAGGCAGGCAATCCAATGAACCTCTCTCATCTTGAACAGCCTGCACTCACCTCTAGCCGCTCACCTGGGTGGTAGTGTAGGCATCTCCGTTGCGGTACCGGGTGACCTGGCGAGTCCTTCGCACATAGTGGTAGCTGATGGCCTTCCACCAGATGCAGGGCGTGGCCTGCTGCATGCGGCCCACGCGCTCCCGAACACTGCTCACATCCACCCGGTGCTGCAGCTCATGGCGGGCTTGGCAGTGCCAACACTCCACCAAGTACACCGCATACAGCATGAGCAGGAAGGCCAGGGGGATGTAGACATAGCCGTTGGAGCAGGGGCTGTCGTGGTACATGAGGCTGTTGCCCTGGTAGGCGCTGCTGAAGGTGAGGCGGGTCACCGTGGTGACATGGCACCAAGCCACTGCCCCCAGGCAGCCATACATGAGCAGCGAGAGCAGGAGGCACTTCCAGTGGGACTCACGGCAGAGAGATTTGGTGAAAGAGGGCTGGACGGGTCGCTGCTGCTTAGACGGGCAGGGAGGGACGCCAACATGGGGGGGGGGGTGAAACAGAATGGCAGGACCCAGTGCAGAGGTGAATACAGAGATTGAGAGGCAGAGGCCGGCGGGCCAGCACGAGGGTGACAGACGGCAATGTAATAGGAAGAGATGGGAGCCAGTGACCAGAGATAAACACGGAATTGACTCAAAGGGAACCATGAGGACAGAGAAAGTGGCCAGAGTGCCAGTTGGGGAGAGTGCAAAGAGACCCCCAAGAGGCGGAAGTGCAGGCCCAGGAAGCAAAGAAGACAGAGATAGGCAGGATGGAATCAGAGAGAGGCCACAACAGACACAAAGACGAGACGGCAATGGAGCAAGAGAAGGTGTGGAAGGAGAGGGGACAGACAAGTCGGCATTAGCGAAGGCATGTCCCCAGCCCAGACCTCCCCCGGGTGTCCCAGGAAAGCAGGGGAGGGCCCACATAACAGGTGGGGCCCTGCCCTCTTACAGGTATTGTCAGCCCTGGGTTCTAGAGAAGCCGTCTCCTTTGGCTCACCCACCGCTCTCTATTCCCCCACAGAAAATCTAAACTTCCTTCGGAGAAGGGGCTTTCCCTAGGCCAGCCTCATTCCCCCTGCCTTGGCTATGTGAGCCTGCCCACTGTTCACCCGCCTCCCAAACACACGTTCTCCTCTAGGATGGGAAAGAAGGGCTGAGGCCCCTTCACACAAGACAGTCCAAAAGGGCAGAGGCTGAGGGGAGGCGGGGATGGGGCCCGAGAAAGACACTGGAAGCCCAGCCATTCTTCACTAATCCTTGATACTCTCCTAGGGCCTGTCTGTTAAAAGCACTTGGCACATTCTGAGTTGTTTACATGTCCTGTTCTCCCACCAGATGGAGTGCTCCTGAGGGCAGGGCCCCGGCTCATTCCCATTGCTTCCTGAGTCACACCCAGCAGACATATAACCAATGAGGGCTGAGTCTGACTGCTCAAATAGCCTGTCTTCCCAACCCTTATGCATTGTTGCACACCCATGCACATATGCACACACACACACACACACACACACACACACACACACACACCCTGCTGCGGTGCCTGCTGGCCCCTTTAATTCCTCATGCCTGGCCTTGGGGCCAGCCAGTGAGAGAGAGAAACCAAGTTAACAGGCAGCCGGCCCTAGATTTCGGTAAATAGGTAGGAAGAACAGGACAGACCTGTGCCTGCAAGGAAGAGATCATGCCTCTGCCTTTCAGGAATGGTGTCCTTGGAAGCTGGGTACAGGCGTGTGCCTGTATGCCCGCCTGGTAAGGCGCTTGTCCCGGTGTTGAGTACAACTGAAAGGGGCTACCCGAAAGCCTATCCCCACTCTCCTCCTGCCCTTGTGCGATGTGCATGGTGTGCACAAGTGTGCACGGGAGGGTGGGGCCGGGGGAGGGGGGCGGCTTATGGTACTTCCCTTAGTTTCTTTGTCTCCAGTTTTGAAGACTAAAGTAGGACCCTAACTAGGTACACGCTTAGTACTGACTCAAAAATTCTTAAGCTTAGTGCCCCCTAGGGGGAGCAGTTGGCACTGAGAGCGAGAGAGGTGAACAGCCCCCTGACACACACTCAGGATCCCAGTGACCCCAGGGGGTATGGCCTCTGCACGTCTGACCTTCCTGTGGTCCTAGCTCAGGTGACACCATAGCCTCACCGAGGCACCCTTCCCGGTTCCGAGCCCCCTCCAGTCCCCCTTCCGGGCCTTCAAGGTGGGATGCCGCCCACCATCCTCATCCAGGGGCCGACGCAGCCCCTCTCGGCTAAGCCCGGGGTCTGCGAGGCTCCGCCCCGGGCCCCTCCCCCTGCCCAGGACCCCCTGAGCCCCGCCCCCGGCGCGGCCCCGTCCTCGCCGCCGCAGACCGAGCGGGCAGTGGCGCCGGACTGCGGCTGCGGCGGCCGGCTCGGGGTGCGGGGCGCCGGCCGCTCTGCGGCGGAACCGGCGGGGACGCTGCGAGGCGCGGGGGATGGGGGCTGGATCGCGGCCGTGCGGGGGCACCGAGGACCGCCGGCTCTCACCTCCTCTCGGGCGGGGCCCTCGTCCGCCGCTGCCATGGGCTCCTCCGGGACCCCGGAGCCGCCGCCGCCGCCGCCGCCGCCGGCGCTCTCTCCCGCGGCCGAGCCAGGGGGGGACATGGCGTAGAGGGGGCGCGTCGAGCTCAGGACCTCCCGGGGGGCTGCGGGGGGCCGGGGGCATCCTGCGCTGGCCCTGAGGAGGGGGCGCGAGGGGCGGGGCCCTCTGCTCCCCACCCCCCGCCGGGGGGAGGGGGCCTAGGAAGGGCACGGAGGGGGCGGAGGTGGGGGGGTGGGTGGGAGGGCGGGCTGGAGGGGCCGGGCTGGGGGGGCCGGGGCCGGGGGCGGGTGTCACCTTGAGGCCCTCGCGGCGCCGCTCCGCCTCCCGCCCGCTCCCGCCGCCGCCTTTTGTCTGAGCCGAGCTGGAGCCAGCGCGCCCCCCCCTTCCTCCCAGTGCAGCAGAGCCCCGCCCCCGGCCCCCCAAACTCCGCCTTCCCCAAGCTTCCCTAATAACCACCGCCACACCGCCCAAGGGGTGAAGCAACAGGGGCTCCCCGCACCCTTTCTGCCGGCCCTGCTCACTGCATCTTCCTCCCGCCTGCCCATTCTGGGAAGATCACAGCCCCAGCTCCTCTCCAGCTGCCCTCGCTAGAAGAGCCAGGAGGAGTCAGCCAGCAACCCTCTCCCGTCCTCAAGTCCTTGAGGCTGAAGACTGGGGAGAGGAAAATGAGTCTGGGCATTCTAGGGAAGACCCTTACTCCTAATAGCGGGACAGCGGGTTAAGACGGGAGCCAGACTCCGGAGGGATGGAAGGGAAGACACCGACGCCAGATCCCAGAAAGGACTACTAGAGGGCAGAGATTGGGAACACTGGAACGATCTCCCTCCCTCCCTTCCTCCCAAGAGTAGCCCCAGAAATGCGATGAAGTGTATCCAGTGCCCTGAGCTGGGGGTCAAGGGCACCTGAGTGTAACGCTTAGTTCTGGCTCTGCCCTTAGACAAGTGCCTTCTCTCTCTGAGCCTTATTTCCTCCGCACTAGGCTGCCAGAGTAGGGAGGCAAAGTCACAAAGCAGGCAACCTGAGTGACTGCAGGCAGCTAAGCCCTCGTGCCATCCGCCCACTGCTGTTTCTCCCTGCATTGCCTAGGACGCACAAGGGACTGATGTTTTTTTTATTTTTTGGGCATGCATTCGTAGGTACATCCATAAATGAGCAAGTATACAGCAACGACTGTGTGTCATGTATAGAAACAAAATAAATTTTCCTACCCTCAAGAAGCACAGTCTAACTAAGAAGACATGCAACCCAATCTTTATAATAGAGTAGTGTGGCAAAGGGCAGGCGTGGTCACTGTGTGTGTGTGTGTGTGTGTGTGTGTGTGTGTGTGTGCGCGCGCGCGCGCGCGCACGCGTGCAGTCAATGTTCCATCCTACTGTGTTCCTGGGCTCTGTGGCGTACAATAACTGTTCTCTCTTACCAGTAAGGAACCAAGGCATATGGAGGGCATGTGAATGCTTAAGGAGTCACCTGCCAACTCAGAATTCCTCCTGGAATTCAGATCTTTTTCTGGAGAGAAAGTTCATGAAGGGATGTAACACACACCTGGGGCAGGAGGATCAATACTTTGAGGCTGGGCTGGACTACATAAGGAAACACAAAGGAGTATGTTGGTAGTGCATATGGTGTGGTGGTGGCTACTGTACCCACGTCTTCATCACCGTGGGACTCAATCCCAGCCAGCCAAGTAGATAATTGTTGGCCCTGAGGCGCTGCCCTGGCTCAGCCACCCACCCACTGAGGCTGGCAAGTTGCCTGTCTTCTCTTTTTAGACATGACAGCCACAAGTTGGTCTCTAAGTCCCACCTGCTGAGGGCTGAGGAAAGCAGGGTGATTTCATCCCCTGTCCAAAGACCCAGGAGAGTTGTGTATCCAGCCTACAAAGCTGCTCTGCTGCCACGCTGTCTGTTTGCAATAAATCTGTATTTAAGCAAAAAAGAGAGAGATAAAATGTTGGTCATACACCTTTAATCCCAACAGAGGCAGGGAGGCAGAGGCAGGAAGTATTCTGTAAGTTTGAGTCCTGGTCTACAAAGGGAGATCCAGGGCAGTCAGGACTATTACACAGAGAAAACATGTCTCAAAAACACCAATAATAATTAATACTAATAAAAGTTGGGGGATAGGTAGTAGGTTGGAGCTGTAATTGAGTGGTAGAACAATTGTCTGATGTGTGAAGCTCTGTTCAGTCCCCAGTACTGGGAGCCCCTTTTTAGGGACAGTGAGTGGCCTTGAGGCAGTTTTGATATCTGGTCTTTGGGGACAGAAAGGAAGCATTCTCAGGTGCCTGGGTACTCTCTTGCCTCTTCTGGACCAGGAAAGCCACTCCCATCCTCACCCCTGCTCCCGCCTCCATTTTCCTGGTCCTCCCTTTCCAAGTGAGGACCAGCAACTCAACTTTCTGCCCACCGACTGATTCGAGGTCAGCCAGGATGACCCTCTTCAGGTCAGAATGCCCATGCAGTCTCCAGAAGGGAGAGCTTCCCATCCACAGCGTGATGGCTCATTCCAGTGGCTCCCACCCTCACTGTCTGGGAAGCCTGCCTCACAGCCAACTCCAGCCCCTCCCTCTGGCTTCAGTCCCCCCTGCACAGATACTGGCCTTTCCTAACCTGCAGGGACTCACCATACTTTCAGTGCAGTACTGATCTTCCTCCTGATGCCCATCCACCGTCTCTACGTCAGGGGACACTGAAAGAGAGTTCTCTCCCCTACCTTCTCTGGTCATAGCCAATAGCCTTCCCAGCAGCTCCAGGAAATGGGGGTTGGAGTGGGTGGGGGGTAGTGGAAGGAGCTGACCGCCTGATCGCCATGGAAACTGGGCCTGATTCTCTGAAGATAAGCCTGGCTCAGTGGATGGAGATGGGAAATAGAACCATCCAAAGGGAACCAGAGGACACCAGCAGAGGGAGGGGCTAAGTGGCCTCACCTGGGAGAGGACTGTTGTTAAAGAAAGTCAGGACCTGACCACACTACAGTCTGAGTCAAAAGCCAAAGGTCACCCCTTCAGATAACACTGCCACTGGGGTCCTTGTCCCCACTCCGGGAGTGACAGAAAGGGTCTCTGTCAGTGTATAGGCTCTTCGGCTGGAACTGTAGTGGCTCAATGCTGCCCTCATGTGGTCAATAAAAGGGTTGCCACACTCCTACCTGTTAGGGCTCAGGACCAGGTTGGGTGGAAATAGTTGGGTTCAAACTTGGCTCCTTTGTGAACTAGAAAGGTGGTCCCTGCAGTCCCCGAATCCTGTGCCTTTGCAGAGTGCACAGGTTCCACCATCAGTGAGATTTAGATGGATATGGACTTCATTGAAGAAAACTTATAAAACGGGATTAGGTCAGAAGAAGCCAGTTCTGTATTTTTCTGACTATGGGTTCTTGGGCAAGTCAGCTGACCTTCCTGAGCCTCAGGCAGTTTGTTTTTTGTTTGTTTGTTTTGTTTTTGTTTGGTTTTGTTTTTGAGACAGGGTTTCTCTGTGGTTTTGGAGCCTGTCCTGAAACTAGCTCTTGTAGACCCGGCTGATCTCAAACTCACTGAGATCCACCTGCCTCTGCCTCCCTCGTGCTGGGATTATAGGCGTGCACCACTACCATCATTTGCTTACATTTTGAGAAGGGAGAGGAAGCTAAAAACTCCTGACCCTAATGGAGTGCCTGTTGTTTTGATTGGTTTGGGGTGTTTGTTTTGGGGTGTTGTGCTAAGGATCAAACCCAAGGAATTGCATTTGCCAGGGAAACACTCTGCCTCTGAGCTACATTCCTAATAGATGCCTCAGTTCCTTAGCTGTCCTGTCAGGACTCCAACCTGCCTTGTGCTTCGCACGTCCTCTTGCTCGCCCTCCAAGTGAATAGGCGCGTCTCTCCTTCTCAACTCTTCACCCTTCCCTTCCATCTCCATTTCAAATCCAGCCAACTTCGTCCCTCTCCCCACCCTGCTGTATGACAAATCTTCTAAGCTGTAACTGCCAGTTTTTTAAAGATCTATTTCTTTTTACTTATGTGCAGCACGAGTATTTTGCCTGTGTGTGTGCATATGGCAAGTGCCCGTGCAGGTCAGAAGAGGGCATTGGATCCAATATAGATTGCAGGTGGTTGTGAGACTCCACGTGGGTGCTGGGAACTGAACCTGGGTCCTTTCCAAGAGCAGTAAGTACCCTTAATTGCAGGAGCATCTCTCCAGCCCCAGCCAGAAACTTTTAGAAGACTGGAGGGTTTTCTTTCCTTATGGTGATGGTGATGGTGGTGGTAATGGTGAAGATGATGGTGGCTGTTGGTTGTTACTGTGGCTATTGATCTATCTCTCAGATCAGCGGATATCACATATATTAAAATAGCTCCACATATGTTTGCAAATGAGTGAACAGTTGGATAAATAAGCTAAGGCTCCCCTGGAAAGGGCAGAAGAGCATTGCTATTTGCCTCAGCTTCCCTTCCCCAATGCCGGGAATGCAAGGAAGCTGTCCCCTTGATTGGTGAGGACCTCCTGAGGGTATTGCTAGCCCAAGGAAAGAGCAGCATGAAGCTTCAGCTCAAGGCTCCCCTGGGGGTGGTACGCTCTCAAACCCAGTTATGTCAAGGAAAAGCAGGACAGGGAGAGAAAGATGTTTCATGGCTGGGGCGGCTGGGGTGGAGACCTCAATAGTGTCAGGGACCTCCCCACCCTGGTCCCCACTGTGCGGAACTAAACTCTGACTACTGGGGGGTAGCCAGATACTGCACCCACCAAAGGCCAGTGCACCACCCTGTGAGGAAGAAGAAGCCACATGACCACCATGACTTGTTAGACGAGTCTGCCCCAGAAAAGCCACTTCTCCAAATCACATCCTCCTGCCAAATCTGTAATCTGGGGAGCTGACACAGGAGACTGTCTATAAAGACTCCTCAAGGAAAAGCTGCCTCCCTAAGGATCATGAAGTGTACCCCTTCCTACCCATACCCCTGGGCAGTGATAGATAGGAAACTGAGAAAAAGGCAGAGTAGGGAAGCAAAGCCTCCCCATCAGTGCTGGCTGGCCTTATGTCAACCTGACAGGAGCTAGTTATCGGAAAGGAAGGCACCTCAATTAAAATGCCTCCATGAGATCCAAGCGTAGGTCTGGAGAGATGTCTCGTGGTTAAGAGCCGTGACTGCTGTAGTAGGAATTCTTTTCCCCAATAGCTTCAGTTTTAGGAACAAAGCCACGCCCTAAGACTCTGAAACGATTGTCGGAAACAAATTCCCACTACAAACTGCTCTTTCAGAGAACCAGGGTTCAATTCCCAGCACCCACACGGCAGTTCACAACTGTCTGTAATTCCAGTCATACATGTAGGCAAAACACCAGAGCACATAAAAATGAAATAAATTATTTAAAAGGAGCTAACTGTAGAGCATTTTCTTACTTAGTGATTGATGGGGAGGGCCCAGCCCATTCTTGGGTTGGTGGTCCTGGGTTTTATAAGAAAGCAGGCTGAGCAAGCCACTAGATGAAAGCCAGTAAGCAGCTCCCACCATGGCTTCAGCATCAGCTCTTGCCTCCAGGATCCTGCTCTGAGTTCCTGTCCTGACTTCCTTCAGTGGTGAACAGTTATGTGGAAGTGTAAGCAGAATAAAAACCCTTTCCTCCCAACTTGCTCTTTGGCCATGGTGTTTCCTTGGAGCAATAGACCCCATCCGGCAGGGCAGTGGTAGTGCACGCCTTTAATCCTTTAATCCCAGCACTCGGGAGGCTGAGGCAGGTGGATGTCTGTGAATAAGAGTTCAACCTGCTCTACAAAGCAAGTTCCAGGACAGACTCCAAAGCTACACAGAGAAACCCTGTCTCAAAATACCCAGCCAGAAAGAGAGAGAGAGAGAGAGAGAGAGAGAGAGAGAGAGAGAGACCATCCCACCAACCTATTCAGACTCTGCATAAAGCAGCCAGTTTGTGCAGAAAACCAAGAAATAACACTTCTTAAACAATGGACGAATAAATACTGAAGACACACTGAAGAACTAAAAGAAGGAACGAATGAATGCATGGAATTAATGAATGAAATAAAAACGAAGGGGAAGAGTGAAATGAGTGATGAACGAATGAAGGAAGGAAGGAAGGAATGAATGAATGGGGCGAAACAACGCAAGATGAAGCAAGATGAGTCAAGACCGGTAACCAGAGACTCCCCAGCCTACGCAGGCAATAGTCAAGGGGGATTCCGGAGGGGCGGGGCTCTACCCGGAAGCGCCTTGAGGGGCGGGGCTGTGGGCGTGGCCGTGGCTGGCCGCCACTTCTTGGGCCCGGGGGCGGGGCAAGAGAGAAGACTGGACTGGACTGGGGACCGTTCAGCCGCTCGAAGCATCCGCTGCGGTGGACCTGGCGGGAGGGCGCACCGGACCTCTCACGCTTCGTGCGGCTCCTCGCGCCTGCACAATCGGGTAATGAGGCCGCTCGGAGAGGGGCTCTGGTCCCGCTAGGCGGACCCACAAACCCGGAAAAGCGCGCAGCACATCTCAGCCTTAGATCCCGCCGGACCCCGGACCCCGGACCCCGGGCTGGCGCGGCCGGCATGTCGGATGCGCGGAAGGGGCCGGACGAGGCGGACGACAGCCAGTGCGACTCCGGCATAGAGTCGCTGCGCTCTCTCCGCTCCCTGCCCGAGCCTACTGCAGCCCCAGTCTCGGAACCGTCGCACAAAGGCTGCCCACAGCCCTGGAGCCATCATCCTCCAGAGACCCACAAGGAACCAGAGGAGAAAGAAGATGCGGATGGAGAGCGGACGGATTCCAACTATGCCTCTTCCTCTCTCACCGAGTCCTTGCCCTCGCTAGGGAGACTCGAAGTGGAGGGCCCGGCCCCAGGCTCACCGCTGCCCCACACCGAGGTGCTCAGCCCTCAGCAACTCGAAGCCCTCACATACATCTCTGAGGATGGAGACACGTGAGTAAACTGGCTAGGCTGAGACGGGATGCTCAGTCAGAGCCTTCACTGGAGCTGCAACTGAGTGGGCCCCCCCACCACCATCATCCCTGGAAAGGCCAACCCCCTTCTCTTAACTCCAAACTTAAGTCGAGCCTACTTTTAAGCTGTAGCCAGGTTCAGACCACAAGACCAGACATCATCTCCCGCTTTGGGAGTGGGCAGAGCTAGCAGGGCCCTTGGAACCTGGAACACCAGCCAGAATCTTGACAATCTACCAATGACCCACCCCCACCCCCCGGGGAAGAGAAATTCCCCCACAACTGATTCAGTTTTTGTTTTTCTTGTTGGGAGAGAGGATGTTCCTGTTTGCTCAATATTGGAGATCCCAGCTGTCTGGCTTCAGAGTGCCCTCTCTATCCCAAGGAACAAAAAACAACACCAGGCTACAGGTTACCATTTGAGCCGGGGAAGCTCACTTAAGGGTGCTTCCAGGTTGCCGCTTTGGAATTGGTTCCAAAAGAAGGGTGACTATAGACCGAGAATTCTTGCCCCAACAAACAGGACAGGCAGCTGGCTGCCCCAGCTTACTTCCTTCTCCGCTGAGAAAAGGGAAGTGAGAGCCTCCCCAGCACCCTGCACATCCTCAGCTCCCCAAATTCTCGCCTCTCTCCTGTCTTATTCATTTTCTCCCTTAGGCCCGGTTGGAGTCAGGTGCAGCTGGACTGACAGGCAATCAAGTGTGTAGGGTTGAGTAGCCAGTGAGAAATGGCTTTAGGTAGAAGCAGCAGGCAGAGTGACTAGGCTTTGGAAATGACAGATAGAATCGGGGGCCGTTGGAGTCCCAGATGAGAGATGCCGGACTGCAGGGGGTTACCTGTCCTGACCTGCTTGCTGGAGATACGGGGGTCTTGGGTGGGTACTTGGCAAAGAGTCTCCACGCTGTGAGTGGGAGAGAGGGGGTAAAAGCCTGTTGTACTTGGTGCTTGGATCACAAGCCCTTAGCCCAGACCTCAGTTTTGGAAGCTCCATGCAGAACTTCCCCTACTGCCTGCCTTTGTGAGCCTCTGAGCTATAGCCTTGAGCAGCTCTGGTTAGAGACAGACGTGTGTGTGTGTGTGTGTGTGTGTGTGTGTGTGTGTGTGTGTGTGTGTCTGTGATCATCAGGACTCCCCAGGGGAGCTCTTTCCTCCTGTGGAGGTGGCTGGACTGTGGGAATCGTGGAAGTGCGAAAGGAAGTGGGTGGAGGGGAGAGAGAGAGGGAGAGAGAGAGAAGGAGATGGCTGCAGGAATGTGACCCACAGAGCAGGCCCTGGCCGAGGGGATTTCCAGAGTGGTTCCTCCCTCCTTCCGTCACTCTCTCCTGGCCTTCTTTACTGCTTGCCTACAGCAAAAGCTTGCCCCTCTCCGGCCTGAGTATCCCCCCTCCCTAGCCCAGAGAGGCCTTTCGACAAATTGCCCCAAGGCAGCTGTCCAGGTCTAGACTGTTTAACCCTGGCTTTCATTTTCCCCACCTGATGCGGGGAAACCCCAAGACTGGAACTTCCCATCCCAAATGCCCCAGTTGCCCCTCAGTTACAAGTCTCGTCACCCCCTCCCCATCAAAGACGTTTCCTGCCCTGCACCAAACTCCCGCTGGAGCTGCACTTAGGCGAGGGTTTCTGACCAGGCCCCCTCCGGCCCCTCTTGACTAATGGGTAGGGCAGTAATTCAAGGTGCCATGCTTGCCCTCTTCCCTCCCTTGGAATGTGTGACATTGAGTTGCTGGGGGGGAACCCCCCCATCTGCCACCTCCTGTCCTCCCTGTTGTGGGGAGGTGGGTAACGCAGCCCTGGAAACCCCCTCTGTGTCCCTCCAGCGGCTTTCAGTTTAGCTTTGAGCCGCAGCTGGCCTGGCAATGCCCTGGGGGGGGGGGCAGAAGGGAGCTGGGTGTGAGCAACTTGGACAGGAAGGCTTGTCCTGTCAGCACCCTGCCCACATGCCCACCCAGCCGAGGCCCTCCACAGGTCTAGCCATCGGATCGTGGAGCTCCTACCTCCAGAATCCTGGCTTCCTGTACCAACCCCTTACTTCCTGGCCCAAACTCTCACTTCCTGCACCACTTGGTTGTGGGTAGCTAGTTAGAGGTTGATGCATTCATTCTAAGCTCAAGCCCCCAGCACGCCCTCTCTGGCCCAGGCCCTGACCCTAGCCCTGTCCTGCTCCAGGCTGCTCCACCTGGCCGTGATTCACGAAGCCCCAGAGGTGCTGTTCTGTTGCTTGGCTTTCCTGCCCCGGGAAGTTCTGGACATTCAGAACAACCTTTACCAGGTGAGTAGAGAGAGAAGCCTACGTGCAGACAGATACCTGTGTGTAACCCGGTCACCAAAAGCCAGCGGCCAAAGCAGAGGCCATCTGCCAGACAGAGGCAGCAGCTGCAGCACAGAGATGAGTAAGAGGGGCGTGCCCGCAGACTCCCCACCAGCTCCTAACTACACAGCATGGTGACAGTTGTATTGAAGATTGTCCTAGCTTCAGTGGGGGCTAGAGTCTTTGAGGGACAGGCCAGGAAGGCCACATGAAAGAGAGGACATCTTAACCGAGCCTTAAGGAGAGAGCTGTCTGAGAGACTGCCCTGGCTGCTCTGTCTTTCCTCCCCTCCAACCCCTGCAGACCAGCCCTTGAGGGTAACACAGACGTCTTCAGAGGATGAAGGACTAAGAGCAGGAGGCTCTGTTTCCCTCACCCTGCCGCCAGAATTGGAGTCCTGAGCACCTGGGAGAGGGGCTTGGCAGTCATTTCAGGCAACAGCCACCTCTGGCTTGTACAGCTCCTCTCAGAGAAGATTCTGGGACGTAAAGATGGTTGTAGGCCGCTGCGGCAGCGGCCCTGTGACCCTGTGGCCCTCTCTGCCCACAGACAGCCCTCCATCTTGCTGTTCACCTGGACCAGCCAGATCTAGTTCGAGCACTGGTGCTGAAGGGAGCCAGCCGGGCACTGCAGGACCAACACGGTGACACCGCCCTGCATGTAGCCTGTCAGCGCCAGAACCTGGCATGTGCATGCTGCCTGCTGGAGGAGCAGCCAGAGCCAGGCAGAGAGCCATTTCACCCCCTGGACCTCCAGCTGAAGAACTGGCAAGGTGCAAGTAGTGTCGGGGCCTGAGGGGTTACCAAGGGCTGGACGGGGCCCAAACATCAGAGAGGAGGCACCCACCCTGCCTGTCGCTCTCCTCCAGTGTGAGTGCGTGAGCACTCAATACATGCTCACTGAAGGACTGGGTGAAGGATTTGTTTCAGAATTTGCCCAGTGCCTGCAGGGTGATGAGCAGAAATCTAAAGCTTGCCCTTGAGATGTATAACTTAGTAGCAATCAGATGAACAAATGAACTCACTTTCAGCGTGTCACCCGTTGTCCTATAGGAGCAGAGCTTACAATCTGGAGCAAAACTAAGAAAGAGGGAGGCAGGTGATCAGTGTCAGAGCGAAGTGTGTGTGTTTAAAGGAAGTGAGCGTTGCAGAGAAGCAGAGGGAGGGGGGATGCGGCAGGGTCCGGGGTGATTTTTGTACGGTGGCTCAGGGAAGTCCTCAGAGTCAGGGATCTCTGAACAGAAGAGACTGGAAAATGGTAAAGGATGTTAAGTTTCGATCTAGGTCTGTGTTACAGGCAGGCTTAGAGAGAGGAAGGGGGTTCTAGACCAGAAGGGATATAGCGAAATAAAAGCCATGGGGCACGTAGGAAGGGACCTGCCTCCGGGTAAGGTAGAGACTGGGGCCAGGAGTATTCCCGGGCAGGGAGAAGGGGGGGGCATGTTGGAAGAATGCGTGCATTTGGGGTTGCCACTCAGCAACCTGACCCTTGGAGCGTGAAAGTTTCAATAACATGACTGAAAAAATGGAAACTCTGAGTTCCCTTCCTCTCAGACCTCTGAGGGGGTTTTGGGGAGGTTGTATTTTAACAGTCCTGTGATTAGAGGCATTGAGTAGGCAGAGTCCCATGAGGCTGAAGGGTTGGGTAGTCCCTGAAGAAAAGGACCAGTAGATAGCAAACAGCAGTCCCCACCCTGCCCCATCCCAGGTCTGGCCTGCCTCCACATCGCCACGTTGCAGAGGAACCAACCACTCATAGAATTGCTGCTTCGGAATGGAGCGGACATCGATGCACAGGTGAGGCCGCTAATCAGGGAGCCACCTGGTCCAACACCTGCTCCCATCTGCTCTCGCTGCAGGTGTCCTGCTAGCGCTAACCATGTGGACGCCCCATCTCCAGAGCTCAGGCTCGGGCATATTAGCTCTTGACATTCATAAGTGACACCCCCATTGCTCTCCAGGAGGCCACCAGTGGGAAGACCGCACTGCACCTGGCTGTGGAAACCCAGGAGCGTAGCCTGGTGCAGTTCCTGCTCCGGGCTGGTGCCAGGGTAGATGCCCGAATGCTCAATGGTTGCACACCTTTGCATCTGGCAGCTGGCCGGGGCCTCAACAGCATCTCATCCACTCTGTGTGAAGCTGGTGCTGACTCCCTGCTGCTGAATGTAGAAGATGAGACACCCCAGGACCTGGCTGAGGATGTAAGAGGACCTTGCAGGGCAGCCCACCTATAGGCTCTTTCATTAGGCAAAGAACCCCTACCAATTAATAGTGCTGGGGTCAGGTTGGAGATGTAACTCAGTTGACAGAGTGCTTGCTTAGCACAGAAGAGGCCCTGGGTTCAATCCCCAGCACCACATAAAGTGGCATATATCTATAATTCCAGCACTTGGGAAATGGGGACAGAGGATCAAATACTGAAGGTCTTCTTCATCTATTATAGTAACTTCCGGGCCAGCCTAAGCTCAAACCCTCTTCCCTCCAAAAAGCTAGGGCAGAACAGGACTGCTGCTGCTTCTTATTATTATCATTTATTTATTTATTTATTTATTTATTTATTTATTTATTTGACACAAAGTTTCTCTGTAGTTTTGGACCCTGTCCTGGAACTTGCTCTGTAGACCAGGCTGACCTCAAACTCAGAAATCCTCCTGCCTCTGCCTCCCCAATGCTGGGATTAAAGGTGTGTGCCAACACCACTACTGGACAAAACTCATATTTTCTATACATAGAAATACAGTCATGTTTGCTGGCATACACCTTGTCCCAGCACTTCACTTGAGAGGCAAAAGCAGGCAGATCTCTATGAGTTCGAGGCCAGCCTGGTCTACAGAGTGAGTTCCAGGACAGCCAGGGTAGTCACAGAGAATCCCTGTGTCAAAAACAAACAACACAAATATTCAAAGCATTCCATGCTCACCCTTCCCAACACCACCAACAGAGAAGAGTCCAGTGGACTGGATCAGCTCTAAGTCACTCCTAGCTCGGATATCCTACATGATTTATTTACTTTAGAGCTTCCCTAAGTCTGGGGCTCTGCCATGACCAGGCCCAACCCACTGTATGGGAAGACAGTATTGGCAGAGTCCCTCACAGGTCCCTACCGCCCTCTCATGACCTTAACGCTGTTTCTCTCCATTTGCCTTTCTCAGCTTCTTTCTTATTTGCCCTTTGATGACCTGAAAATCTCCGGGAAGCCACTGCTGTGTACTGACTGAAGCCAGGACAGGGTCCCACCCTGGAAGCTGGAAACGCAGCTGCTGCAATTGGGGCCCAAGCAGCGCGGCCCTCTGCTGAGGCCAGAGCCTGGGGCTAGTGCAGTCCTAAAAGGACAGGGAGAGGAAGGGTTACAAAGGAGGATGGGCCCGTCTGGAAGGAAGAGCTTCCCAGGTGGACAGGATGGAGTCTCCAAAGACCCTCCAAGTCCCAGGTGTCCTGAGTGAAGCCTGCTTACTTCTGTTGAAGAGGACATGGGCTGAAGTTGCCAAACATCGGAGAAACAGGAATGAGCAAGCGGGACCCCGAGGGGTCTTACCTAAAATCCCTCGTGAGTGTGCTTGGGATGGGGGTTGAACTTAGAGCCTCCCAATGGCAGGCAAGCTTACTTGCCTCTATCCCCAGCCCTCTTTTTACTTTTAATTTTGTGACAGGGTCTCACTGAGTGCCCTGAACCCAAGCAGTCCTTGAACTAGGATCCTTCTGTCTCAGCCCCCTGAGTAGCTGAGAGTATGGGTTTCCTATCAGTGGGCCTGGAAGAGCACACTTTTCTGAAGACTTCATACATAAGGCTCCAAGCTGAGCCTTTGGGAGGGGACAATTCTGTAACATGACACTAAAATGGAAGACAGAGACTTAAAAAAAAAAGGTTTCCCCCGCAGGTCGGTGGTGGCACACTCCTTTAATCCTAGCAAAGGCAGGCGGATATCTGTGAGTTCGAGGTCAGCCTGGGTTACAGAGTGAGTGCCAGGACAGGCCCCAAAGCCACAGAGATACCCTGTTTCGAAAAACCAAAAAAAAAAAAAAAAAAAAAAAAAAGTTTCCCTTCTACAGTTGTGTGCATAGGCAGGCATGACATCATCTGTGATTCTGAGGCAAAGGCAGAGAAGGAAACTGGCCCCTGAGCCAGGAGAGTAGGCTTTCCTGGGTAGGGTAGGAGGATGGCCTGTTTCCTGCCAACACAGACACATCTCCTTCATGTGGAAATGCCCAGGGATGAAAAGTGAGGAGGGACATAGAGACACCTGTCCCTGAAGAAGCCTGGCGACACTGAGCACAAGAAAGCTGCAACTCTTTTTTTTTTTCCCGTAGATTCCACACAGTGAGGGCCCTGCTAGGTCAGGCCCTTGAGTGGCGTGAAAGACAAGGAGAAATAAAGCAACATAGTTTCTGACGCTTAGCACTTATAAACTCTAAGCAAGTACATCCTGTGAGTGAGACAGCTATTAAAATTATAAACAAATGCATGGTCATACGTGGCGGTGGGTGCTGGGAAGGGAAAAACTAGCAGGGAGGAAGATAATGGAGTGGGTGGAGCATCAGTCTTTGGGTGGTCAAGGGAAGCTTCAGGTGGGTACCATAGAAAAATAGGACACAGCCTGGTGGAGGACACGCTTTTAATCCCAGTGCTCGGGAGGCAGAGGCACACGAATCTCTGTGAGTTCGAGGCTAGCCTGGTCTTACAGAGCAAGTTCAAGGACAGCCAAGAAGACTACACAGAGAAACTGTCTTGAGAAAAAGAAGGACGGAAAAGTTATGACATAGGATGAGCAAAGAAAGGGGCAGAGCGTTGGGGGCAGGCCTTCCATGAGTTAACGAAACGGATAACAGGTCAGCAAGATTGTACAGGGTCGGGTGAGGGAGTGGGCGAGGAGGACCAAAGAGGTCATATATAGTCTCGAAGGTCACGGTCACCGGTACTAGGTGATGGTCACTGACCCAGCCAAAAAAAGGCGACATCGTTGTTAGAAAATGAAAAAAAAAAAGAAATAGAAAATGGGAAAACATAAGGGGACGTGCTCAGATACTCAAAAGTCTGGCCCACTAGGCGGCAGTAGCCGTCCCTGCGTCTGGCACGGCAAGGGTGGATGACTCTGACCAAGCCGGCTCCTGGCTAGGGAGGGAGTCCCAACTGGGGTTCCCCGCGAGAACCGCGCCCGGTCTGCCTCCGGGCCGCGCGGGGGCGCTGTGGTCGGGGCGCCGAGGAGGGGCTCAGGCGGGGTGGAGGCGGGAAGAGCGCGCACTTCCGCTGGCAGGCTGGCTAGCTGGCTGCGGGAGCGGGCGGCGGAGGGAGCGGAGGGAGCGTGCGGCCCGGGGACTCGCATTCCCCGGTCCCCCCTCCGCCCCACGCGGCTGGGCCATGGATGCCAGGTGGGGGGGCCTGGGCGGCCATGGCCCACGTGATCGAGACCCCGGGGCCACGTGATCGGGACCCCCGGGCTCGGGAGGCGGGGTGGGGTCCCCCAGCTGCAGACCCGCGTGGCGCTGTCAGGAGCCGGTGTGGATGCAGGCGCAGCGCGTGGCCTGTGCTCCTGGGGGGGGGGGGCTTCGGGATGTCGCCCGGAGGGGACGTGGGACCGTGGCGCTCCGGAGTGGGAGGGGAAGCGCCTGTGGCCTGAGCTGCCCGCGCGTGCTGGAGGGAACAGAGGCGACCTATGTGGCTGGGCAGGCGGGGCCGCCCCCGGGAAGGGAGGAGGTGCTGCCTGGCCTGCATCGGACCCCCCGAGAGAGAGAGCGGGAGAGAGAGGCTCTTTGTCCGTCCCGCTGGACTGCAGCGGAGGGGGCGGGGACGCCACTGGGCACTTCCCTGGGACAGTCCCCCTCCGGAGGGCAGAGGGGCTGAAGAGCTGCAAGCCTAACCGCTGCTTTGGCTGTCCCAGCAGATGGTGGGCAGTGGTGGTGCTCGCCGTGCTCCCGTCTTTGGGAGCAGGTGGAGAGTCACCCGAAGCCCCTCCGCAGTCCTGGACACAGCTGTGGTTCTTCCGCTTTTTCTTGAATGTTGCTGGCTATGCCAGTTTTATGGTACCTGGCTACCTTCTGGTGCAATACTTAAGACGGAAGAACTACCTGGAGACAGGTAATGTGGCCAAAGGGTGGGGACATGGGCTAGGGATGGTTGCAGGTAGATATTCAAAGCGGAACATTACTTGGGAAGGGAGGGAGGCCAGTAGGTCAGACGGGGGGGGGGGGCGGGCTGGCTGTACTAGAGAAGTTGTGGAGCTTGATCTTGTGTGTCTTCTTCAGGCAGGGGTCTCTGCTTTCCCCTGGTGAAGGCCTGTGTGTTTGGCAGTGAGCCCAAGGCCTCTGATGAGGTTCCACTGGCTCCCCGGACAGAGACAGCAGACAGTACTCCCTCTTGGCAGATCCTGAAGCTGATCTTCTGTGCCTCGGGCCTCCAGGTAAGTAGCCGGGCTTCCCCTCTCTTCCCAGGTTGGGTACAAACAGCCAGGGACTCAAGGAAACCAAAGTTGTCCTGCCCATACCAAAGGTTTGTTGATTTAGGTATGGTTTGTGTCCCTGCAGGACGGTCCCCACCCTGAAAATGTTAAAGGAAATGATACTTTCTTCCTCTTACCCTTTCCTCCTCCAACACCTGCCCTGAAAGTTCACCATACACATGTGTAAATGATGCCTACTGTGGAAGAGGGGCCTGTCTTTTCTGTATTTTTTTTTTTTCTGTGCTTTTTCTGCGCTGTGTACTGTGTCTATTATATGAGCACACTGACAACATTTTTGGGAAAGCCAAGCAAGGTGGCACAAGCTGTCAATCCAGCTATTTGGAAGCTAAAGCAGAAAATTGAAAATTCAAGGCCTGTGCCTAATACACACACCTTTAATCCCAGCTCTCTGGAGGCAGAGGCTGGAGGATCTCCCTGAGTTTGAAGCCAGCCTTGTCTCCAGAGTAAGCCCCAGGACAGCCAGAGCTACACAGAGAAACCCTGTCTTGGAAAAAAAAAAAAAAAGTAGAAAAAAGTTGAAGGTCTGGCCTGCCTGAGCAGTTTAGTGTGAGATACATTTGTCCCAGCATGTGAGAGGCAGAGCAGGTGGATCTCTGAGTTAGAGATCATCCTGGTTAACGTGTCAAGTTCTAGGATAACTAGGGCTGCATAGCAATACCCCTGTGTCAAAATAATGAAATAATGTGGCAGGGGGGCTGGGGATATAACCCAATAGTAGAGTACTTGCCTACAAAAGCACAGAAGATCCCCAGGACCACACACAAAAGAGTTTAGGCAGCCAGTCTGCCTTTGTGAGTAGGATGCTATCACAGGCCATAGTTTGGAGTGGATGCCAACCCACCTTAGATGTATGTGAAAGTGGCCAGTCCTCCCTGAGGCTTGTTTTGAACTGGTTCAAAATAAGTAAAACTTTATCTGGTGTATGGAACCAGCTCTAATGAACTTGTGTCAAGAAGATGGACGGGGTGTGGTCCTAAAGCAGGTGTCATTGTGTTTATAACTCCATGTACTGCTCTACAAGGTGAATTAAAGCTTACACAAGAAGCCTCTACAGAGAGGAACCAGAAAGGGGGTGTCGTCACATCACATGCAGTCGTCCCAAGGATGAGGGAAAATCGAGGCTTCTGCCTTTCCCTTGTTTACTGTGACCATTCCCCCCCCCCCAGGTGTCCTATCTGACGTGGGGTGTGCTGCAGGAAAGAGTGATGACTGGCAGCTATGGGACCACAGCCACATCACCAGGCGAGCATTTCACAGACTCTCAGTTCCTGGTGCTAATGAACCGAGTGCTGGCCCTGATCGTGGCAGGTCTCTACTGTGTCCTACGCAAACAACCTCGTCATGGGGCACCCATGTACCGATACTCTTTTGCCAGTCTGTCAAATGTGCTGAGCAGCTGGTGCCAATATGAAGCGCTTAAGTTTGTCAGCTTCCCTACCCAGGTGCTGGCCAAGGCCTCCAAGGTGATTCCTGTCATGATGATGGGAAAGCTGGTATCTAGACGAAGCTATGAACACTGGGAATACCTGACTGCCGGCCTCATCTCCATTGGAGTTAGCATGTTTCTGCTGTCTAGTGGACCAGAGCCCCGAAGCTCTCCAGCCACAACACTCTCGGGCTTGATTCTACTGGCAGGCTACATTGCTTTTGACAGCTTCACCTCAAACTGGCAGGATGCCCTGTTTGCCTATAAGATGTCATCGGTACAGATGATGTTTGGGGTCAACTTATTCTCCTGTCTTTTCACAGTAGGCTCCCTACTGGAGCAGGGGGCCCTACTGGAGGGAGCCCGCTTCATGGGCCGCCACAGTGAGTTTGCACTCCATGCCCTCCTCCTCTCCATCTGCTCTGCCTTCGGTCAGCTCTTCATCTTCTACACCATTGGACAATTTGGAGCCGCTGTCTTCACCATCATCATGACTCTCCGCCAGGCTATTGCCATCCTTCTCTCCTGCCTTCTTTATGGCCACACTGTCACGGTGGTGGGGGGACTGGGAGTGGCTGTGGTCTTCACTGCCCTGCTACTCAGAGTCTATGCCCGGGGCCGTAAGCAGCGCAAGAAGGCTGTACCAACTGATCCCCCAGTGCAGAAGGTATGAAGAGTTGAGTAAGGACCCTCACTCTGGTTTTCTGTATCTTCTCAGAGGCACCGACTCAAGGGCAAAATTACTTCCCCAAAACCTCAGCAGCAGATTGGAGCCCTGGAGGCAGCCTCTTGCCTTGCCTTAAAGAGTCCCACCTACTTACATGGTAGTCAGTTGTGGGTCCGTTACAGAGGTAATCCAGATACAGCTCCTCCCCCGACCTGAGGTTTTGGTTTAGCTGGTAGACCTGAAAACCAGCACCGACTTTGCTTGTTTCCTTTGACACCCAACCCTCAAGACTGCCAGACACAGCTGGGCGAGAGCAGTACAACAGTTTACAGGCCCCAATGTGGTTGGGGTCAGGGGGCACCCTAGAGAAACTGGTGCTGTGCCACACAGCCCCTCCCAGCCCTCTTGCGGCCTTTGTTCCTTGCTCAAGTTTGGGTACTCGGGAATGTCACCTTTTGCTCTTATTTGATTAAAACTGCAGCAGTAACTTGGCCTGTGTTTTGGTTGGCTGAAAGGGACCTACCACCATCTTAAGTGTTACTTTACAAGGAGAACAGGACTGTATGAAACTGCATTTCCTTTATTTTCGCATACTTTTAATTTCAGAACAAAATAAAACAAACAAAAAACACAATACACAACACCCAACCCTGCTATTCTGTGGGAGGGGATTTTCCTGCCTTAAGGCACAAGGACAGGAGAAGAGAGATCCTCTAGCGTGAGCAGAGAGCCAGGAAGGTCAGGGCCAGCCAAGGTTTCTGGGGGCCACAGGGAAACTATACAGAGGACATGGTCTTCCCCGGGGACCTCTAAGGGGATCTCTAATCTACTTCTTCCATGCGGGAGGCATCCTCATCACCCTCCAGTGGGGGGATCTCATCAGGGACAGCAGCACTGGGCTCCTCTGCTGTCACCTCATCTTCATCGATACCTAAAAAAGAAAAATATGTCTTGAGCAAGATTGGTAGTATTGTTTGTTCAGGCCTCCAGCCAGCCAAACAACTTGCCCCCTATAGCTTGCAAAGGTAACAGACTCACCCAAGCCTAGTTTGATCATGCGGTAGATGCGGTTGGAGTGGGTTTGGGGATCCTCCAGTGAGAAGCCAGAGGAGAGCAGAGCGGTCTCAAACAGCAGCACCACCAGATCCTTGACAGCTTTGTCATTTTTATCGGCCTCAGCCTTCTGCCTCAGGGTCTCCACGATGGGGTGGTCAGGGTTGATCTCTAGGTGCTTTTTGGCCATCATGTAGCCCATTGTAGAGTTGTCTCGGAGTGCCTGGGCTTTCATGATCCGCTCCATGTTGGCTGTCCAGCCATAGGTGCTTGTCACAATGCAGCAGGGTGAAGACACAAGCCTATTGGAGATTGTCACCTGTGGATAGTCAAATAGTCAAGATGTAACCTTAGGTGTCCTGGAACACTCCACATGGGGCATGTAAAAGTTCTTTGGGGAAGATTACTAAACTCTAGCCACTACTATGGATGCTAAGAGTGCAGGGATTCAAGGATAACATGGGGAACACAGCCAAGGCCCTTTTTTCTTGCATGTATATATTGAATGTTGTAATCACTGTTATGGGAGAAGGGCCTGGTCTACACTACCTGACACCACTAACGGCATGTGTAGCTCACAACAAACTCACCTTCTCAACCTTCTTATCCAAGATCTCCTTCATGAGCTTGCAGAGATTCTCGAATTTTGCCTTGCTCTCCTCCATTTTCTTCTTCTCTTCCTCATCTTCTGGTAGCTCCAGACCTTCCTTAGTCACTGAGACCAGGCTCTTCCCATCAAACTCCTTGAGCTGCTGCACGCAGTACTCGTCAATAGGCTCAGTCATGTACACCACTTCGAAGCCCCGCTTCCGCACACGCTCCACAAAGGCAGAGTTGGCTACCTGCTCTTTGCTCTCACCTGTAGGATTATTAAATGACTCAGGGACCAACGGGCCTTCTACTGCAACCCCCCCCAATCCCACACCTGCAAGGCAGCTAGCTTTGCTCAGACCCAAGCTCTATCCAACATACCAGTGATATAGTAGATGGACTTCTGTGTCTCCTTCATGCGAGACACATACTCTGACAGGGACGTCATCTCATCTCCAGACTGAGAGGTGTGATAGCGCAGCAGCTCAGACAGGCGCCGACGGTTAGTGGAATCTTCATGGATTCCAAGCTTTAAGTTCTTGGAGAAGGCCTCATAGAATTTCTTGTAGTTCTCTTTGTCTTCGGCCAGCTCCGAGAAGAGCTCAAGGCACTTCTTCACGATGTTTTTGCGGATGACTTTCAGGATCTTGCTCTGCTGCAGCATTTCTCGGGAGATGTTCAGGGGCAGGTCCTCAGAGTCCACCACGCCACGGATAAAGTCTGCAATCAACCAAGGCAGTTACCAGGTGGGGCAAGACCAGGTGTGGTCCCTAAGCCACCCAGCCAAGTGAAGGTTTGGGAATCAAGGTCTGTAACTATCTGGGTTAGCCTCCGCTGTATGCCTGCGCTCCATACGCTCAGATACTCACTGAGGTACTCGGGTATCAGCTCATCACAGCTGTCCATGATGAACACACGACGGACATACAGTTTGATGTTGTTCTTCTTCTTCTTGTTCTCAAAAAGGTCAAAGGGAGCTCGCCGAGGAATGAAGAGCAATGCTCTAAATTCCAACTGACCTTCCACAGAGAAGTGCTGAAGGAAAAAACCCAATAGTACATTTCAGGACATGATCAACTCAAGTCCCAGTATCAGAGAGCTAACACTGAAACAATGCCACACCCCAAAAACCCCATGAGAAACTAGAAACTTAAGAATACTAGCAGCGAAAAGTATCCCTCTACCACCCAGATTTCCACTGCCAAGCACAGGCCAGGAAGTTCCAGTGGCAGTCATGAGATCCCATGGCTTTCAGTTCTTACCACCTACAGCACATCTATGTATCCCTCCAATTTATATGACATGCAAGTTTTCTCACCTTGACTGCCAAGTGGTCCTCCCAGTCATTGGTGAGGCTCTTATAGAATTCACCATATTCCTCCTGAGTGATGTCATCAGGGTTTCTGGTCCAAATGGGCTTAGTCTTGTTCAACTCTTCCTGATCAATGTATTTTTCCTTAATCTTCTTCGTTTTCTTTTTCTTGTCTTTGCCACTGTCATCCTCCTCATCTGATCCTACGTCTTCAATCTTAGGCTTCTCCTCGTCATCCTTATCTTCCTCCTCTTTCTCACCCTTTTCTTCCTCTGCCTCATCATCACTGATCTCCTTCTCTCGCTCCTTCTCCAACTAAATCACCAAATTGAATAATTAGTTGTGGAGACCTCAACAGCAGCAGAGGCAAAAGGCAACGTACAGCCTGCCACACTGCCAAGTCCATACTCACATAGAGGGTGATGGGATAGCCTATGAACTGTGAGTGTTTCTTCACCACTTCCTTGACCCTCCTCTCCTCCAAGTATTCAGTCTGGTCTTCTTTGAGATGAAGGATGACTTTGGTACCCCGGCCAATGGGCTCACCTATTAAAAACAATGAATAAAAATGAAGACATGGAAAACTATAGCTAATACTCTAATCCCCCCCTTTTCAGACAAGCGTTTGTGTACGCCAGGCTGTCCCTAGAACTCAGGAGATCCATCTGCCTGTGCTTCCAAAGTGCTGGGATTAAAAGAGTGCATGATGATTTTAAGACTTCTGACTTGTCCTCTAGAGAATTCTAAACACCCCAATGCAGACAGCCTGCTCACAGCCTGCTCACCGTGGTCTGCACGAACTGTGAAGGATCCACCAGCAGAGGACTCCCAGGCATACTGCTCATCATCGTTGTGCTTTGTGATCACAACCACTTTCTCTGCCACAAGATAGGCAGAGTAGAATCCAACACCGAACTGCCCAATCATGGAGATGTCCGCACCAGCCTGCCAAGTACAAGTAGAAGTGTTTGCTGAGCTCCAATTAACAATTAAGGAGTTTGATTCCTGGAACTACTGGTCAGTTATCCTGACCTCCACATGTAGTCATTTTTAAAACCTACCACATACAATATTGACGCAAGTTTTAGAAAACTACTAAGCCAAAAGCAATAATGAACGGAGAATGTTGTGGATATAAGGCCACACACCTGGAGAGCCTCCATGAAAGCCTTTGTGCCAGACTTGGCAATGGTTCCCAAGTTATTTATGAGGTCAGCTTTGGTCATGCCAATGCCTGTGTCCACCAAAGTCAGTGTGCGCTCCTGAGGGTTGGGGATGATGTCAATTTTCAGCTCTTTACCACTGTCCAACTTGGAAGGGTCTGTCAAGCTCTCATAGCGAATCTTGTCCAAAGCCTGTAAATGAACATACACAGCCACATTATTCCATCTGTGCAAGCATTCTCTTCACTTCTGGCATCAACCACTACACTATTACTCCCAACCTCTCCCACTGCACTTCTACGAAGCTGTTAGCACTCACATCAGAAGCATTGGAGATCAATTCTCGAAGGAAAATTTCCTTGTTTGAGTAGAAAGTGTTGATGATTAAGGACATGAGCTGGGCGATTTCTGCCTGGAAGGCAAAGGTTTCCACCTCTTCCTCGCCATGGTGCACTTCCTCAGGCATCTAAGAATGAAAGCATCACGTTACCAAGGCCCATGGCGGCTGCATTTTAAAATCCAGCTCAAACTGCGCTTTAAACTGGGTAGTGTCCATTCCCAAGGGATGAGAACCGCCATTTTTAAAAAACCTTGAAAAGCTACAGTAAGCTGGTCAATCGGAAATGGAAAAAATCCAAAGGATGGATGATTCTTCAAACGAACGCAAGTCAGAAGGGTACACTACTGCTCAACCAACAGGCTCTCAATCCCTGACAACACACCTTGTTAAAATTCAAGAATGTGTTACCTACATTAAGAACCCCAAGCAACCTCTGTGAACATCTAGATAGAAAACCCTTTACAACTTTATTTGGGCAAAAAAGAAACAGCAGCCATTTCTATGTACTGCTCCATCCTACCAAGGCCGGGGAACGGGAGGCTCGTCTCGGAGGCACTCAAGGGGCAATTAAATCAGGACAAAGAGGTAAAAGCTCTACCACTGCGCAGCCTGATCACAAGCAAAATGGTGGCCCAATCCGTCCAGCGACCCTCGTCACTGCCGGACATGCGTCGGCGGCAGCCACAAGGGGAGGGGGCGCCACCGTAACCCTCCCGCTGCCCCAGCATCCGGGCACTGGGGCGGGGCACCAGAAGCTTCCAGAACAATCTGAGCTCCCGGGAGGGGAGGAGTAGGGGAGGGACCTATGAATCTCCCCGTGCCAGCCCCCTCCCGTCTCTTCTCCTCCTCCTCCTCCACCGGGAGAGCAAGAAAGATCTGGAAAGGGAAATGGCAGTGGGCTCGAGCGTCCCTGCCAACTCGTGGACCACCCCTGCCCCCACCCAAAGAACCCCGAGCACTTGGGGTAAGGCGCCCGGGGAGGTGGCCAGGCCAAGCCCGCAGGGCCGTGCTGAGTCACGCCGAGGAGCCCGCCACCGCGCGGACCCTGCGGACCCTGCAGCCGCGCCCGGAAGTGGAGGGCAAACATGGCAGCGCCCCGGGACGGCGGCCACCACGTGCGGGGACCTAGCGCGGGGCTGGGCCGCACCCCCAGCTCCCGCGCTCGGGCTGCACCCGGGGCCCCGAGGAGCCTGGCCGCGCAACGCCGCGGGGTCAAACACAGGCAGGCCGGGGCGCCGCAGCCCACAGGCCGCCCGGGCGGGCGGGCGGGCGGGCGCCCTGAGGACAGATGGGGACGGGGAGCGCAGCAGCCCGGGGGAGCCGCGGGGCCGGGCCGCGGCCTTACCTTGACGGGAAAGCCGAGCACAAGTACAAGGCAGGGTGGGCACGGGGCGCGTCCGACTCGCACGCAGGGCTCCGGCTGCGCGGGGGTGACTCAAGAGAGCTCGCGGACGCCCCCGACCGCCCTATATAAGGCGAAGCACAGCTCGGCCCCGCCCTTGGATCCCTCCGCCCGGGGGGCGGGGCTTCGCGGCGCGCACCTGCCGCCGCCCGCCCACCCTGACGTCAGCCAGCAGGCAGTGGAGGGGGCGGGGAGGGGGGAGGGAGGAGGGGGCCGCGGCCCGCCGAGGTGAGGGCCGGGGCGTACGCACACGCCTCTAGTGAGGCCTCGCAGGCAGGGCGCAGGTCCCGCACGCTCCCGCAGACACCTCGAGGCCGGCGCCCCACTCCCAGGACAACCCGCAGGGAACACTAGGGGAAGAGCACGGAGACGGCTGGCTCGGCGGCCGTCCTCAGCCCCCACCTCCCTAGGGTGTGCTTGTGCACTACGAATCACACGCCGAGAGGACAGCACAATCAGAAACTCGTCGTCCAACTTTACGGCGTCCCGATCCCCACCCTCGGCAACCGGGAGCAGCTGCAGGCGGCGAGCAGCGCGGGAGGGGGGGCGGGGGAGGGGGCGGGGGAGGGGCGGGCCTGGGCTGGCAGGGACTCTTTGGCGGCGCGCGGCGGAGGGAGCAGCGCCGGCGGTACTGCGATTTCTTCCAGCAATTTCTAGGGCTGTCTCGGCGGTCTCAACCCCTCCCCCCGAGGCTCCACCTCCCCCGCCACGGCGGGGGCAGCCGCTCGCCTAGTCGCTCCCCATTTCCCAGGTCTTGCTGCCCAGATGGCTTCCCCCGGTCCTGCTCGTACTGCGGGCTGCGGTTAGGCGACCGTCTGCGCGTGGCCCCGGGAGGCCCACGTTGCTGTGGGGGTGTGGAGCGCGGGGTGGGCTGTGGCGCACAGAGGGAGGGATGGCTGGCTGGCTGACCTGGATCGGTCACCGGACACGGGATCTGCGGGGGTGAGTGACTGCGGACACCTTTCTGTGGACAGACAGGGAACCGGACACCGCTGGGTGGAACACTTGCCACCCCGCAGCCTCCGAGGTCGCCCACGTACAGAGCAGGCGCGCAGGGCCATGCGCCCTCCCCTGCGAGCACAGCAAGCTGTTTCTCAAGCTGGTTTCGTTTTTCTATCCCTCTTCCCTGCTGCAGCTCTTTAGACCTAGGGAGAAGGAGATAACCCATCTTTTCAGATTGGCGGCTGCGTGAAGATACTGGTCGCGGGTTGGCCCAGTCCCAGGTGCCAGAACCAAATTGCGCTGGAACCTCAGCCCTGCTTTCCCACTGAGCTGGCCCTCCATGCCTCGCCTGTCAGTCTAGCCTTGCCATTTTCCAAGGCCGCCCCTGGAAGCGTGTTGGGCTGATGACCAAGGTTCCTCCCCTTCCTTAGCCCGCTCTGGCCAGCGTCCCCCACGCCACCGCCCACTCACACCTTCACTCCCAGTGAGTTCCTGCAGCCCACCTTCCCCAATGTGCTTTCATTGTTGAACAGCAGGTCCTGCCCTGCCTTTATCCTCTCCTTAACTGTACCGTGTGAGAAGCCTGTAGAGAAACCAATGAATGCAGAGATGCTGGGAAGGATTGCGGGAAAGACCCCAGGGTGCTGCGTTGGATCAAAATGTAAAACTAGGAAATTCAGCACCATGCCCTCTCTCAGTAAAAGGGGCCTAGCTGTTCTCTAGGCTGGACATGCAGCTCCAGGGAAAAATGTTCACCCCCAGCTCTTGAAGGGCAGCTTTCCTTGACCCCTAAAGGAGTGAAAGCTAGTCTAGACATTTCAAGAGCAGGAAAATGAAAGGTTCCGTGAATAGTGGGGTCAGGAAACCCAGGTCTGGAAGTGGAATGGGGACAGAGGCATGGTCTCTCTTCCCAGGACCCGAGACTGAAACAGACTCCCCTTTGTCTGGTCTCCCACAGTGTCAGAACCAAGGCTCCTCAGCAGCTTCCTGGGACTTTATCAGTTGGGAAAAGTTCCCTGGGCATGGTGGTACACCATGTCATTCCAGCACAGAGGCGGCCGAGGCAAAAGGATTACAAGTTATGGCCCAGCATAGGTAGGCCAAGAGTGAGATCTGTTGCATTAATAGTTAAACAAAAACAGAAAAAAGTCATTTTGCCCCAACTTAGGGATTCCTTTTATGTTGCTGGGTCTGGTGGCAAGTGTCTGTCTCAGTATTAGGGTGGTTGAGGCAGGAGGATGCCTGTAATTCCAAGGCCAGTCTGAACGACACAGTACTGGACCAGTTAAGGATTATGTAGCAGATTTTATCTAAAAAAAAACTAAGAGGGAGGAGGGTTGCTTAGGGAACAAGATGACTCAGTGCTTAAAAACATTTGTCCTTGCCCTATAGGCTCATAACCTAGACCTGAATTTGATCCCCAGATCCCATGGTGAAGGGAGAGAACACCCTCCTGAAATTGTCTTCTGACCTCCGTATGTGCACAGAGGCCCAGATCCCATGGTGAAGGGAGAGAACTCCCTCCTGAAATTGTCTTCTGACCTCCGTATGTGCACAGAGGTCCAGTGGTGCCACACTTACACACGCATGCTTTTTTATTTTGCTTTTTGTTTGTTTGAGACCGGGTTTTTCTATGTAGTCCTTCCATCCTGGAACTCGCTCTGTAGACCAATCTGACTTCAAACTCAGAGATCCATCTGCCTCTGCCTCTAAGTGCTTGAAATAAAGGTGTGTGCCACCACTACCACCTGACATGTATATCTTATACACATAATAGTCTTTTTCTTGGGGCAGGGGGTGTCAAAAATAGTGTCTCTATTGCTGGGTGGTGGTAGTTCGCACCTTCAATCCCAGCACTCAAAGAGGCAGAGGCAGATGGATCTCTGAGTTCATAGGACACAGCCTGGTCTACAGATAGAGTTCCAGAACAGGCTCCAAAGCTACACAGAAAAACCCTGTCTACAAAAAAAAAAGAAAGAAAAATCTCTGTAGCCTTGCAGGAACTCAATTTGTAGGCTGGCCTCAAACTCAGAGATCAATTTCCTCCTGGGTGCTGGAATTCTTTTTTTTTTTTTCTTTTTAATTTTTTTTGGTCTTGAGGGGGTGGTTAAGAGGTACTGGCTGTTCTTCCAAAGGACCAGGGTTCAATTCCCAGCATCCACATGACAGCTCACACCTGTCTGTAACTCCAAGATCTGACAAACACTCACACAGACATACACGTAGGCAAAATACCAATGCAAATGAAATAAAAATAAATTATAAAAAATGCCCTGGGGGGGCTCATCAGTTAAGAGCACTTGCTCTTTCATAGGATCCAAGTTCCATTCCTAGCTCACAACCTGTAACTCCAGCTCCAGGGAATTCAAAGCCTCTGACTCCACAGGCACCTGAACTCAACTGCACACACACACATCCACACACATAATACACACCTCACGCCACTCTCACACATGCACACACCATACACTCCCACACATCACTCATACACACCTCACATCACTCATACACACATTCATGCACCATACACTACACACACCACATGTCACTCACATACACCCCACATACCACTCACACACACACCAAATACACAATTCAATAATGTTATTTTTTATAATTTACTTTATTTGCATTGGTGTTTTTCCTGCAGGTGGGGCCAGATCCCCTAGAATGGAGTTACAGACACCTGTGAGCTGCCATGTGGGTGCTGGGAATTGAACCCAGGACCTCTGGAAGAGCAGCCAGTGCTCCTTAACCGCTGAGCCATTTCTCCATTATCATTATAATTATCATTAATTATTATCATTATTGGTTTTTCAAGACAGGGTTTCTCTGTCTAGTTTTGGAACCTGTCCTGGAACTCACTCTGTAGACCAGGCTGGCCTTGAACTCACAGAAATCTGCCTGCCTCTGCCTCCGAAGTGCTGCGATTAAAGATGTGTGCCACCCCTGCCCAGCTCCCAACAAATTATTTTTTTAAGGTGAGATTGTTCGGTAGGTAAATGTGTTTGCACTGTGAATGGGTGGTCCGAGATTGAGTCCCAGAACCCACATCCGGAGAATTGACTTCACAGAGTTGTCATCTGGCCTTCAATGTACATGGCGTGTACCCAACCCCACACATAATAACAAAATTACTTTTTAAATTTGCTTTGAAAAGGCCTCTAGCAGTTGGGACCAGGACCTGTCCCTGATGCATGAACCGGCTCTTTGAACCTATCCTTGTGGTGGAAGGCCTTGTTCAGCCTTGATGCAGGGGATGAAGCTTGATCCTACCTCAATTTGATATGGCATGCTCCCATGGGAGGACTTACCCCATCTGAATGGAGACTGAGGAAGGATGGGTGGGGGACAGCAGGACAGAGCCGGGGAGGGAGGGGAAACTGTGGTTTGTATGTAAACAAACTTTAAGATCACGAAAATTTTTATTTTAAAAAATTGTACTGGGCGGTGGTGACGCTTGTCTTTAGTCCCAGCACTCGGGAGGCAGAAGCAGGTGGAACTCTGCGAGTTCAAGGCCAGCCTGGTCTACAGAGCAAGTTCCAGGACGGTCAAGGCTACACAATGAAACCCAATCTAAAAAGAAAAATGTGTATGTGCTCAAACCGTGAGTGAGTCTGCTGAGAAGCCGAAGGGCTTTGGATCCCCTGGAGCAGGACCCCGATTCAGTAAGACCCTGTCTAAGAGCCGGAGAGATAGCTCGGTAGTGGGATGCTTGCCTAGCATGTAACACGAATACCATTAAAAATTCCATTTCCCTCTGAGGAACCAGTCTGGGAGACCTGTCTGTGTCCGGAAGCTCCACCCCCTCCCTCTAACTGACATTCCCAGGTTCCCATTGAAAGCCTTGGCTGAGGATGCAAAGAGGTGTACATGGTAGGGGCGGGATGCAGGGCGGGGCTCACCCCACTTGGGCCTATAGCAGGCCAGGGATGAACCGGGATGGGCTGAGGAAAGGGACAGGCTTAGGGGCGGTCGAGTCCGGTTAGTGCAGAGGTCTGCTTCCAGAAGAGAGAAAGCCAGGAAAGGAACCATAGATCAGGAGCCCCTGGGAAACCTGGGTTAGAACCGAAAGTGAGCCTAAGGCAGGGGCTAGGTTATAAAAGCTGCAGGCGCCACGCCGAATTGTAACCTGAGTGAGGAAGGCCATTAGAGACAGCCTTAAACCCCTAAGCCACCAGGACCCTTGGTCCCAGCAGCAGCTGCAGCCGCCATTGTTCCCAGGATGGCGTTTGTTCTTGCTCAGGTCTCAGAAGCTGTTGGAAGGCAGCCAGCTAAAACGGGTTAACAGGCCACTGCCTGCCACTGCCGGGCCCCATGCTTTTTTTTCCTATGACCTGTAGGCAAAGACTTATCTTTATAACTGTTAGTGAGCTGAGAAAAAAAAAATCAGAAAATATAAAATCAATCCCCCTCCCATTCCTCTTTGCCTTCACTCTCGCCGCCTTTCATTTTGATTGGTTTCCCAGTGTTTTCTAGGCTTCCAGAATGCTGGAACAAGCAAATGCCGCCATGCCTGAGTTAAAGATGGTATTTTGATAAGAGAAAATGACATGAAAGCTGAATCATCGTCTCTATAGTTTTAAGTGACTTTTTATTTTTTTCCTTTATTCATTTTTAAATTTTATTTTGTGTAGGGGTCTTTGCCAGCCCATGTGCACCGTGTTACACAGTACCCCTTGGGGCCAGAAGAGGGCACTGTTTCCCTAGAACTGAAGTTACCGATCCCTGTGAGCCACACCCAGGGCTCTGGGAATTAAACCCTCATCTTCTGCAAGAGCAAGTGCTCTTAACTGCAGAGCCATCTCGCTAATTCCCCAAATGGAAATATTTTAAGACTGGAATGTAGCTCAGCTGGTAGAGAGTGTTTGGCTGGCAAGCAGGAAGACCTAGGTTGGAATCCCAGCGCTGACTAAACCAGTCATGGTGGCTCATTCTTACAATCTCAGCACTTACAAGATAAGATGCAGGAAATCAAAATTTATGGTCATCATTGAACTGCATAGTAGCTAGCCTGTCTGGTCTGTATGTGTGTGTGAGGGAGGGAGGGAAGAGAGAGAGAGAGCAGTTAATAGAGCTTGCTAGTCTTCCCAAGGAACTCAGTTTGGATTCTAACCCCCATGCTGAGTAGGTCACAGATTCCTGTCACTCACACATCCAAGAAATCAAATCATATCCTTTCTCCATATTTATTTTCTAGCCTGGGGACTAACGCAGGGTCTCTGTCAAATGCTAAACCAGAGGTCTGCCACTGGGCTTAAGCCCCTAGCCCTTTTGAAGGAGTTACACAGGTGTTGGTATGCAAAGTTGAGTCATCTTTGTCGGCACACACCTTTAATCCCAACACTCAGGAGGCAGAAGCAGGATGATCTTTGTGAGTCTGAGGCCAGCCTGCTTGCTCTACATAGCAAGTTCCAAGCCAGCCAGGTCTATAAGATTATGTGGTAAGATCCTGTTCACCACCTCCTCCTACAAATAGCTGGAGCATTTCTAAATATCAACCATACTTTACGTTATAAATAAAGTCTCAGCCAGGTGGTGGTGGCACATACCTTTAGTCCCAGGACTCAGGAGGCAGAAGCAGCAAATCTCTGAATTCAAGGCCAGCTTGGTCTACAGAGCAAATTCCAGGACATCCAGAGCTACACAGAGAAACCCTATCTTGAAACAGCAAAGCTAAAATAAATCCATTCTAAACGGGTGTAACAAGTGAAGCGTTATCCCAGCACTCCAGAGGCTGAGACAGGAGGACACAGGATGCGGAGATGACTTGGCACTCAGGACCTCTTGCTGCTCTTGCACAGAATCAAAATGCAGAGGACTGTGTGAGTTCAGTTCCCAGCATCCGTGTTGGGAACTCCTAACCACCTACAAGTCCGGCTCCAGAGGCACTGATGCCCTCCCCTGCTATCATTGGACTGGATGAAGCTGGAGTTACAGTTGGTGTCAATCACGCACTGTTGCTACTGAGAAGCAAACAGGATCGAGCACTGTTACCTGCTGTATCACCTTCCCAGCCCCTTTCTGTTTTTTGTTTGTTGAGATCGGGTTTCTCTGTGCAGCCCTGGCTGTCCTGGAACTCTCTCTCTGTAAACCAGACTGGCTTTGAACTCACAGAGATCCGCCTGCCCCTACCTCCTGGGTGCTGGGATTAAAGGTGTGCACCACCACTGGTTTCTTTCTTTGTTTTCTATTTCCTAACTTAAAAAAAAAAAATTAAGGTTTTATGTATATGAGAGCTCTCTCTGCGCATATGCCTTTATGCCAGAAGAGGGCATCAGAGATGATGTTGCTGGGAACTGAACTGGACCTCTTGAAGAGCAGCCAGTGCTTTAACCACTGAGCCATCTCTCCAGCCCTCTTTCCCAACTTTCATATTTAGCCCATTACCATTAAGATTTTGCCTTTCACAACATGAGGACTTAAGGCTACACATTCTCAAGACTGTTTGGTAGAACCCACACATTTCAGTAGACTGCAAAGCACTCAACCCATCTCACACTGCTCCCTGAGAGCTGAGGTGATAGGTGTGTGACACCAGGCCTGGCTTCTCTGTCACCAAAAGCATTTTATACCCACTATGCAGCTCAGCAGAGAAAGGGCTTGGCGAGCAAGCCTCATAGGCAGAATCCAATCCCAGAGCACACAGAGAGGCAACAGTGGAGTCAGACCCTAAGCTGCAGTGCTGAGTTCAAAGCTCCACACTACATAGTGAGACCTTGTGGGGTGTGGGCTCCGGGGCTGGAGGGAAGGAGAGTCCAGTTTTAGGCAACCGTGGGTACCAAGAACTGTCCAGCAGGCAGAGGAGTAAGTGAGGTCTGGACTGACTTGGATGGAAGACCCAGGCCTCATCAAGCTGATAGCTAAAGTTACAGGAAGGGACAGAATTGCTAAGGGCGCTATGGTAACAAAAGGGACAGGATTTGTGGCCCGGCCCAGTCTCGAGTATAAATGGACACCTCACTAACTTGCCCTATTAGCACACCATGACCACCCAATCTCTGTTCCATGGATCCATGTTCCTAAGGCGTGTGACTAACCAGCCTGGAATATTCCACGTCCTCACCCTCTCCCGCCTCTCAGACTTGACCTCTGGTGCTCCCAATCCTTCAAGGGACAGTGAAAGGTGCCACGACTGGAGTTCATGCTGGAGCTGGCTAGCCAGGGTAGGGACCAGGTGGCACCACACACATAGCCTACTTAGGGCTCTGCCTGCCACCTGTTTGCCCCAGGCACTTAACTCCTTTACAGTACACAGGTCACAGCTGACTGGATTCTGTCTGAGCCATTAGCTGTGCTCTGTGCCTGCCTGCGTCTACTCAGATATGGGACCGGGAGGGCTGCCACAGTGATCCTGGGTGGCAGAGGCACATATCAAGCACTCAAACTTTCGCCTGGCATGCTGACTGGGTTCAGCGTGCCAGGCCTGGAATCCCTGGGCATGTGGATGGGTGCTCCCAGTGTTCCAGAAGGTGGAGGATCATCGGAGTCCTGTCTTGTCCGTGTTCCTGAGAACTGCCCTGCCTGTGTGGGTTGAGTAGATGATAGGGATTATAGAGGGTTTAGTAAACTGCAGTTTACAGACTCTTTTTTCATCCTTTGACCTTGCATTTTCTACAGTCAAACAGGCAGGGCAGGAAACAGTCTGTAGCTGTTGGGGGGGTGGAAGGGGTCTGTGAGACTGTGACATTGAGTGTGCCTAAGCGTTGGGCAGAGGGACAAACCATTGTTGTCAGTCAGCTCAGTGGCTTTCCTGGTGTTACCCTCCCTGCTTTACAGAGACTCTGAGACGCTAAGTACCTGCATCAAGGTGATTGCAAGGTGCAGTGGAGGTCCCTCGATCTGACTTCCCCACCCGCACGCCTGAGTTCACAAGCAAGCCAAGGTGCTCTCACCCACCTTCCTCGGCGCCGGCAGCCCCTCCCCCAACCCCAGCATGCATAATGCGACCCCCACGGACTCATTCCTAGGCGCGGACTGACTACAGCCAGAGGTAATCAAACACACTCAGAATCCAGTAACGAGGCAAGGCTAGGTTCTCAAGGCTTCCAGGGCCTGGAGATGTGGGGGAGGGGAGCAAGTAGCCTGGGTAGACCACTCAGGATGCAGACTCCTCCTGGTTACTAAGGCTCTTATCTTCTTACCCTGCACCATCTCTGAACAGATGGCTGTAATTCCCTCGGCAAGTCCTTACTGATACTGTCATGCCCTGGTGAGGAGCCAGAGCCAGAGGATGAGAAGCCGGTCCTCCAGAGAAATATTCTATAGATCTGAATTCACGCCATGGACCGGTCCCCAGAAAAAGGCAAGAGGTTGCTGCGGTCTTGGGTAGAGGCCTTTGCAGTGCCCTGCTGACCCACAGCACTTCCCCACAGTCTGGGGCAGGAAAGCAGCTGGTTATTTGGACTGCCACAGCTGTAGAGGGCTGAATGGAGACCCCATGAAAACAGGGAGCCCCAATGGACGGCTAGGCTCTAAGAGACTGGCTAGGACAGAGCCGCTGATGGGTTTAAGGGACCAGGACTCTGTCCACACACACACCCCCAGGAACCAGATGGTCCCCAGGGACCTGCACACTCTGCCAGCCTCCTGAAGTCACCATTCCCGTGTCTACAATGACCAGACAGCACAGCTCTTTAGTGACTGCCCCTCTCGGCTCACATCCATTTTGAATCGCTATCAACTTAGTTCTAAGAATAATCTAGTTTTTGTGAGAATAGGGTTTCTCCTGTCACGACACCTCCCTTTATCCGTTTCCACATTTCCTCCTTTCTGTACCTAAATCAGTTTTTTGTTGCTTTCAAGGCTTGTGTAGCTCTGGCTATCCAAGAACTCTGTAAACCACGCTGGCCTCGAACCCTGAGCTCCGCCTGCCTCTACCTCCCTCGTGCTGGGATTAAAAGCATGTGCAATCACCTCTTCAGCTAAATTAGTTTTTGGGGAAAAAAAAATTTACCAGTCTTCTCAGATAAACAGCAAAAAGCAAACAGATACTGCAGTCTCAGACCTACTCAACCTCAGTAGATTATGACCACAAGAGGGCGCACTGACGTCAACATCACCTCGGCCGGCACAGTAAAGAGAGAGATCATGTGTTCGTGGGAGTCACCGAGGACAGCTTAGTAGATTTCTTTGAACAGAAATTACAGGGAAGCTGGTGTCCAGCACTGTGGCAGGAAGGACACCTGGCTCAGCCCTCCCTCCCCCATAGGAAGCAGAAGTGAACAGTAGTGGTTCAGCATGGCCTTAACCTCCCCCTCCCCCAGCCGGCACGTGGTCAGCAGCCATCACTGTAGTTCCTCAGGCTGAAGACTGTAGGAGTAAGATTATATTCCAGCTATTTTCCTCAACACTGATTCAGGCGCAGAAAACAACGTGTCTGAACCGTGAGTGTCTCCTCGTCCCCTTGGGGTCAGTACTGGGGACAAGGGCAGGGGCAATGAGCGCCACTACACAGGTAGGGCACGAGATGGTAGTGACTGATGTCACATGGTGGTGAGCTAACGAAGTGGACATCTTCAGAGAGCCCCGGGAGCCAGGTGCAACACTCAGTCAAAGCCCCAACCCTCAAAAGGAGTATGACATATGACAGGAGATAAGTCACATAACAGCCTGGGGAGCTGGGCAGTGCTGGCACACGCCTTCGGCCCCAGCACTCTGGAGACAGAGACGGTCGAATCTCTGTGAGCCTCATCTACAAAACCTCCAAAAATAAATAAAAACTGCAGGAAAAAAAACCTGTCTCAAAAAACAAATAAACAATATTAAAACAAACAAAACACACACATCCTGGGGTGCAGAAACGAAAGAAAATTGCATAAGCTGGTGGGGTCTGGGCAAACATCAGGGTGCTTTAAAATCAGTAGGTGCGGATTCCAGGGAGAAGCCCAAGTCCCCTGTGGTAAGGCCATGCCTACAATCCTGGCCCTCGGGGAGGCCAGAGCAGGATTGCTGTGAGTTCAAGACTAGCTGTGGGAACATACCAGGTCAGCTAGGAATGCATAGCAAGAACCATCTTGGTGAATCCTGAACGCTATTCTGAAAAGCCGAGACTTCCTACCCCTACACCAGTTTCTTGCAGCCACAGTGAGATGGATTGGAGGAAACTTGGGAGCTAGCTTGTAAGAGCAGGTGAAGAGGGTGTGGTAAGAAATACAGGTTCCCCGGGCACTGCTGAAAGCTGATAGGCCTCTCCAAGTTCTGGAGCAAGAGGAAGTCAATGGAGCTCAGGGAAAGCAGAAGAGACTTCAGCTTGTATTTTCAGCTTGCCTTACAGCCAGGGAATAGGCGGTTTGAACCAGACAGCAAAGAGAGGCCATTTCCACCAGCTTGAGTATGCTGTTTTGACAAACCAGTCATGGATTTCAGTGCCCAGCACAATAATACATTTAACCCCCAATCCGCTATCAAGCTTGACCTTAAGAATTGAAAATAAGCTGGGTGTCGGTGGTGCACACATTTAATCCCAGCACTCGGGAGGCAGAGGCAGGGGCAGGCAGATCTGTGAGTTCGAGGCCAGCCTGGTCTATAGAGTGAGTTCCAGGACAGCCAGGGCTACACAGAGATATCCTGTCTTGGGTACAGGCATTTAATGGCAGCAGAGGCAGGTAGGTTTCTGTATTTGAGGCTGGCCTGGTCTACAAAGGTCCAAGACAGCCAGGATTATAGAGAAACCTGTCTCAAAAAAAAAAAAAAAAAAAAACCAAACAAACAAAAAAGAAATACCACTACCAATGAAGGCCTGAAGTCTCAACCTCTGGGTTGAGACCCCTGTGGAGATCAAATGACCCTTTTACAGGGATTGCTTAAGACCATTGGAAAACACACAGACTTACATTTTGATTCCTAACAGTAGCAAAATTGCAGTTATAAAATAAGCAACGAATATAAATTTATGGTTGGGGTCACCACAACATGATAACTGTATTACTCAACATTAGGAAGGGTGAGAACCACTGGTTTAAATGAAGCTTCTGTGAAAAAGGAAGTCCTAAAAGTAGGGCCAACCCTGTAGTCATCAGTAGTCAAGGACCAGCAAGCAAACAGCCTGGGCCAGGGGGCCAAAGCTCCTGCACTTCTGGGAAGAGCCTGAGACACCTCCCAGGACTGGGGCTGAGGGGTGCTTATGGCCAGCGCTCTTCTGTCAACTCCACACTCACACAGCCAATCCTGAGCTGGAGCACCAGTGGAAATGTCCCCTCCACGGAGACAACCTCCCACCCCATCCCGCCCCAACCCACCCTTCCTCAGACCAGTGTGGTTGGAAAGAGCGAAGGTCCAATCCCAACACGAGGACACATAGATCCCTTGTTCTCCAGGAAGTCTGGCAGCCTGGGCTTCAGTGTCAGGGCCTGGAGCCAAGGTAAGGGAGAACTCAGGCCTCAGTCTTTTCCTGCCCAGGGATGCGGGAGGAGGGCCAGAAGCTGGGGGTGGTGTTGGCCAGTTTGGCAGTTCATTCCAGGGGCTGAGGACAGCGTTGTGGGGGCGGGGAGGGGGACAGTAGAGACACAGCGCTATAAAGCTGCTTCCATCTCCAGTCCTTTGGTAAGGGAGGGGAGGGGGACAGTCCTTTGGTAGGAAGAGGGGCTGGCATGTGGCTCGGTTAGCACAGTGCTTGCCTAGCGTGCACCGAGCCCTGGATTCAGTCCCTAGGTCCAGGACATGGTGGTTAAAACCCCTGCAGTACCAGCACTTGAGGTAAGGCAGGAAGGAGGAACAGTTCAAGGTCACCCTCAGGGATAGGAGGAACATTCGGTCAGCTTGAGCTTTAGCTTGTCTCAAAACAACAAAAAAAGGTGATAAAAAAAAGAAAAACTTAAGTCTTTTCAGATCTCGGTCACAGTCTGGGGTCTTGGTTCCAGACCCGTCCCTTCTCTGAGGCTAAAGGGGCTCCCACCCTCCCCCCTTATACTCAGGTCCAAACTTGGGTCACGTTCAAGTCCTAGACTCAGGCTGCCAGCCTTCCTCTCCAAGGGGTTAAAAGTCTTGGGAGGACACAGGGAGCTATGGAACAAAAACAAAACAAAACAAAAAACCAAACGTCTATTTAATCAGAGAGCCTCTGAAGGCACCTGGTTTCTGTCAGTATAAAAAGGCGTAAAATGACGAGGAATAGGAACAAGGAGAACAGGCATAGGAGGAGGGACCATCAACAGATCACGTGACACACCAGCCAGCCTTCTACCTCCACCCTACCCTTGAGAGGGGGAAAGAGCTCTCAGCCTAGGAGTGTCGTGTGCTGGTCTAGGCAGGACAGTCAGCTTTCCGTAAGAAGAGAATGTGCTCCCTTGCCATTCTGATCCCTCAATCCCAAGTCCATCCGAGGAGGAGGCTCCCTCCCTGGAGCCTGGACATCTGGGCCCAGCACATGCCAGAAGAAAGCCAAGGTCAGCTAGAAGAGCAAACCTCTGGGTCCTGCTCATCCCAGGCAGGGATGAAGCGGGTAGGTGATGCAGTCTGTCTGTCCCCGTATGGTCACACAAGTGCCTTTAACAAGAAGGACAACACAGCTCCCAGAGCCAGGCCCAGACAAAGAAAGAAGGACATGATGTTTCCCGCTGTCTCCGCCTCAGCTGGTTTGACTTTCCTAAAAGGAAGGCAGGGTGATCTTAGGACAGCCCAGCCCAGCCCTGCCCCCACCCCCCATGCATACCATCCTAAATTCCCAATCCTGCTTGGGGAAATATGTCCTGGACCAACCTCCACCCTCTCCCACAACTCAGCATGAGCACCCTTGGAAGCCCTTACCTCCACCCCTCACAACCCCCAAGCTGGGCACTTTGCCACAACCAGCTCCTTGCAGCTTTGAGATGAAGGACTCTCTGACTGCTGTCTCACTCACCCGGAGAACATCCCTGGAACTCTTAATGAAATAAATCCTACCTGATGTCCCCAAATTCCCTCCTGGTCCCACTCACTTGGGCCCGAAGCACATGCAGAGGCTGGCGAGGTAGCCATTGGAGAAGGCAAAGGCAGCCATGAAGATGATGAACCAGGCGTCGTGCGTAAAGATGGAAGGCAGGTAGTGTCGCTCTTTCACATTGCATAGCAACAGCAGGGGAATAAACACGATCCTGGAGACCACCAAAACTGGCAACCAGCGGCTGTCCTTACCAGGCTGCAAGGAACAGGTAATGCTCCAGCCCACATCAGTATCCACTGTCTACTCAGGGGCCCTGGGGACGTGGGAAAAACTTCTAGGCCTGGTCACTAACTGCCGGAGTGGAGCCTATGGGATCCTGACCCCCCCCCCTTCTTTCCTTTTTTTTAAAGACAAATTCTCACTTATCCCAGGCCAGCCTCAAGCTCACTGTTTCTAGTTCCCAAGTGCTGGGATTTCAGGTATGCAATTCCATACTTGACTTATGAGCGGTTTTGGGTCAAACTCAGGGCTTCATGAAATAAGCTAAGCAAGCAGACTTATTAACTGAGCAATACCCCCAGTCCTAAATCCTGGAATGTATCTTGTGATCTGGGTAGATATGTGCTTATGTGTATATATGGTCCTGCCAGGTTACACACCTAAGAGCCATACATGTGGGCTGGAGCGACAGCTCAGCAGTTAAGAGTGAATACCGCTCTTGCAGAAGAGCCAGGTTCAATTCCCAGCACCCACACCAAGCATCTCACAAACTCCTGTAACTCCAGCTCCAGGGGCTCTGACGCCCTCTTCTGGCCTCTGTGGGCACCTGCACTCACAAGCACACACTCCCAGTATACTCTTAGCTGGACAGTGGTGGCACATGAACTTGGGAAGCAGAAGCAGATGGATGTTTGGATGTTTGAGGCTACCTAGTGAGAGCCTGTCTCAAAAAAAAAAAAAAAAAAAAATGTAATAATATTAATTTAAAATTCTAAAACTAAAAAACAGCCATTACACACATATAAATTACATGTAGAGTTGATACAGTTTCCTTCCCACTGTATTTATTTTTTTCCCCTTCCCGCAGCCCGCAGGGTTACAGATGGAACCCAGGGGTCATGGACCGTAGGCAAGCCTTCTTCTACCAGACAGCCCAACCCCCAGCCCCATCCACCACTATACTTTCTGGGGGTCCCTCTCTGCCCCAGTTGGACACTTTGAGCCTACAGGCCCCACAGTCCTACTTACCCACATGCAAACAGCTGTAAGGCTCCGGCCTAGCCAGTCAAAGACATTGAAATTTAAGAAACAAGCCACAGGGATGAAGTATCTCTCTGGAAGAGGAAGAGAGAGACTCAGACGCAATGCCTGGCCCTCTCTGCGCCTCAGCCTCCTCACTCTACAACAAAGAGATGTTTCCAGCCAATGGCAGGGCAGAGGGGTCCCCAGGCTGCCCATGCTCCACCCCGTCCCCTCTAGACACTGGCTGAATCTGTCCCACAAGTGAGAGCCCTTACTCCAGACATTGGCGCCAGCGATGCCGGACTCCACCTCGGCAGTCACAGCAGGGAATAACCCAATGGTCACAGTGAAGATGAAACAGACCGATGAAGCCAGGACCGAGATCTGGAGAGAGAAGAGAGATTCCATCCAGGTTCCTGGTTGTCATGGCGACTGTGGGCCTTTAATCCCAGCACTCAGGAGGCAGGGGCGGGCAGATCTGAGTTCCAGGCCAGGCTGGTCTGCTACAGCAGCGTGAGTTCCACGACAGCCAGGGCTACTCAGTGAAACCCTGTTTTGAATCCCCCCCCAAAAAAAATCAAAGAATTCTCGATACGCACACATGCATGTGTGCGCGCACATTCACAGAGCATTCACAGAAGGAAGACAGAAGTTCAACCTCAGGTCGGGACGGGAGGTGGGTAAGGAGGGAGGTACGGAAGGGCGGGCGGTACACCCCAGCCTCACATACACTCTTAAGTATGGCCTTGATGGAGTGGTTTTTGCTGGTGGGCGGAGAGCTGGGAGCTGGTACTCCAGATTCCTCTCTTCCTCCTCTTGGCTCCTCCCCTGTTGGGTGAAAGGTTATACAAGGCTCTTTAAGTTTGGGGGAGGGAGGACAGAGCAATTGGAAAACTGAGCTGGAGGTGGGCATCTTCCTTAACTGGTGGGTCCACAGTTACACCCTAACACCCAAGGAGCTAAATGCCCTTGACTCAAGCCCCTGGGGGCTACTCTTCCCCCAGGGGCTCCTGTTACTCTCTCTGCTCCTCCTGAAACTGCTACCTCAGTACAAACGCCCGAGACATTCAGGGTAAGCCAAGTTCTGCTATTTTCCTTCTTGAGACAGGTTTTATGTAGCTCTGGCTGGCCCTGAACTTACTGTTCAAGGATTCCAGAGCAGGAACGAATTCAGGGCTTTGTGCAAACACTGAACTCTGAGTCCCCTAAGGGCTCCATGCTGTCTTTCACAGCTCAGTCCTATGTGACCCCACCTTACTCATGGTCACTCTGACCTCCTGGCTCATAGCTGCCAGTTAAGACAACGTAGCCACGCCCGCCCCCCCCCCTTTAGTAATTAAGACATTTACTGATTAGATCCAACTTGGTCTCCTGGTCGGAGGGCCCTTCAAGGTTCAGCTGCAGGTAGTACCGATAGAATTCCTGTTCAGCGAGGGAGATGGGGAAGTAGAGTCAGGGGCACCTCCAGAACCCCAACTAGCCATGTTTCCATTCCAGAATACCCCTGCGCTGAAACCCTGCGTCCTCCCCACTCCCCCAAGCAGCTTCCTCCATCTGCTCACCAGCCGAGGCAGAGCCAGGTAACACACTATGGCCAAGACAACAACTGCACAGGCCGTGATGAAATAGCCAAAGGCACTTTCTGACAGCTTGGAGCCGCCTGGGACAGACAGGGGACAAGATCAGACGTCCCCCACCACTCCAATCACCCTGCCCTGCCTCCCCCAAGCGGGACAGTAGGACTCACTGGCAATGGCACAGATCATGGCCACAGACGTGAAGAACCCAGCCAGGCCCTGGCCACTCATGATGGGGGCTGTGTAGTTGGCTGGCAGGACACCCGCCAGACCAAAAAGGCTGGCTTGCAAGACGGCACCAAATGCTGGGGAACAGTGTAGACAGCATGTCAGCAAGGATAAGGGCCCGGCAGTTGGGGCTCCCAGGGAGCCTTAATTCGAACTGCCCAACTCCCAACCCGGGCCCAGAGCTGCCCATACTCTGTCCCTCAATTACAGTTAATGAGCACGATCTTGACCATGGTGATGCTGAAGAAGGTCAGGGCATCCATCTCCACTTTCACCAAGATGGCAGTGACGAGGAACACCAGCAGGATGGCCACCAGGCTGCCCAGGATCCGAACAGACTGAGAGATCCTGTAAGGGAGGCAGGGGTCGGGGTTGGGAAGGGACTGAATGGAGGCGGGCAGCCTGGGGCCCCCGGGATGGGGAGGCTCACCTCTGATGCAGGAAAGAGTTGAGGCAGGTGAAGAGCAGCAGGGGCAACATGGCACACAAGGTCATGACATTGTTGAAGATGGCACTGAGAGAGCTCCGCTCTGGCGAGGACACTGTGGAGGCAGGCAGGGCCCCGGTGCCCTTGCCTGATTTGTCAGTGACTGAGGACACATTCTGGGACAGGTCCAGGCGGTTTGTGAAATACTGTGGGGTTTTCAGAGGTTCAGTGCTGGAACCTGTTCCCCTGTGCCCGGCGGCACACAGTCAGGCCTTGCAAGCCTAGGGGACATGTCCTCTGGAACCTAGTGCCTCCCCGCCCCCAGACGCACCTGAGTTGCTGTCATGAAAAAATTCCAGGGGAGCAATGTCCCCAGGCCCAGCACGAAGAAGATGAGCCATACTGCCTTATACCTGGATAGGAAAAAGGCAAAGTAACCTATCAGCCCACCTTCCCAGTCTTCCCAGGGGTCCTAGTTCTGTGTGCCCTTCTATGGAGGTATGTGGTGATGTGTAGTCCTATGGTGCAAGGCAGGATGTTAGATGGGTCAAGGGAGACAGTTCTGAGCGGCATGGATAACAGAAGCCTTCAGGCTAGGAAGCAGTGGTTTTGGAACTTTGCTAAAGGGTTGGTGGGTATATAAAAGAGCGAACACAAACAAGCCTCTCCCATCCCACCACATAGGCTGGAAGTAATTAGGCTGTCTAAGCAGGAACTCAGTAGTTCTCTGAAGGACTCCAAGGTCAAGAAACACCCAGATCATTCTGGACCCAGTGGGACAGATGGGCTGGGTGCCTGAGAAATAGGGAGCTATAGATCTTCTTTCTCCCTCAGCAGACAGAACCAGTTTTGTAGGCCAAACTACCCAGGACAGGGCAGGCCGACTAAGGCCTATGGATGCCATCTGGTCCTGAGCAGAGCCAGTGACTCTGGATAGTCCTTGCCTATAAGCTTAGCAATCCCAGTCCCTGCTCTTAGCCAACACCCATGTGCTTCAGAGATGGTGTCGAGGAAGCCTAACACAGTGAGACAGGTCTGGCCAGGAAAACAGGAGCTTAGCTCTTTGCAACGGGAATAACTCAAGTGGGCAGGTCTGAGCCATGACCACCGTTGCCTTCAAACTAACCCCTGGAGGTCAAGATGCTCAAAGCTTTGTCCAGAGGTTCAGAAGAAGGCAAAATTCCAAGGGAAGGCTATGTAGGACAGGAGGGCAGAGAAAGGACGAGGGATCTAGGCAGCAGTGTAATATAATGGGCAGAATGTTAAGGGGCTGGTCCGGGTACCAGGAAAGGAGTCAGGAAAAGTGGCAGAAGCCGGACACTCATGGTCCCAGAAAGATGAAGCTAACCAGTCAGAACAGGCCTAGTTACATAGCCTTTGGCACAGGAGGAAAGTGGTGGGCAGAGGCACTGGGCGGGTCAGAGACCCAAAGGACAAGGCAAGCAACTTTCACAAGCCTCAGCACCTCTGGAGAACTCAAGGGCCTCTTCCCTCATAACACACATTCCCAATCCTAAGCAGCTTGAGGAAGTTCACAGGCTCCTGAGAGAGGAGGCTAGAAGGGTCAGGCCAAAGAGCAGGGTGGGCTAAGATCACAAGGCAGAGGCCCCAGGGCAACCCCCAGGGACAGGGCAGTCCTTCCAGATGTGTTCTGGAAAGAGGGAGGCAGCCAAGTGTCTCCCCACCGTGGTGGCGGGAGGAGCCAGCAGCTGCGTGTAGCTACAGAGCCACAGTGGAAACACTGAGAGAATCCAGCAGGGACCGCTGCCCACCTAGTCCTGCAGGCACGCTAACTAGCCGGCTCCTGGCCAAGGTATGCAAATTCCCGGCCACACCCGATGGATCCAGACCCGACTCAGAATCACCAGCCCGGGAAGTAGTTAACATTGAGATAACTTCAAGTCCCAGATAATTCACCTAGCCCAACCCCTACCCTAGAGACCCATTCCCTAGATTCCCAGCTTCCCTCCCTGCCCCCTCCCCAGTACCTGTCCTGAGGCTGGTGACCGGTTGTCATCGTTCCAGCGTCCTCGGCTGTGCCTGGCTGGCAGCTCCCTCCCTCTGGCTCTTGCTGGGGGGGGGGGGTCAAAGGAATATTGAGGCCCTGTCCGGCTCGATTCCACACTGCCCTGGGTCCTTCTCAGACTCTTGGGGGTAGGGGCTGGGGCACACAGCACAGGCAAGGGAAGGCCCTGTATGAGCCTCTGTAGGCTCAGGACCACTCAACTTTGGCCCCAGTAAGCCTGCTCTGTGGTCTCTGCCTGATTGGGCCGCACCTGGCTGCCGGCCTGGCCGCTGCCACCGCTATTTTTATCCAGCAGCAGAGGCAGTTTATAAGCTTGGAAACCAAAGGGTGGGGATCAGGAGAGGAGGAGGCATGATTGAGAGGCAGGGGGGAAGACTGTCCAGGACAGAAGAGAGATGAAGGACAGGAACACTGATGACAATGGATGGGAGACAGGGGACAGGGGGCAAAGGGGAGGACCCAGAGGGAAGAGGTGAAGTATGAAACTGCACACAGTCCTGCAGGAAAGCAAGTCCCCCAGGGCCTGCTCACTCTCCAGGGGCCCCACCCCCACCCAATGACGGCTGGGTGGTGGCGATAGACCTTCCCATTCCATTCCCTAGAGTAACCAGGAGTCAAGATTCTGCTGGTAGCGTCTAAGCTTTTCTTTGCAACCACAGCCCAGGGGCTTTCTGAGTTCTCAACCAGTTTTCCAAGAATGCATTTCACGATGATGGGAGGGACACAGACTCTTCCATAGCCTAGCATGGACGTTCCTTTCTTTGACCCCAAGACCTGGCCCCAGGGCCTCAGTTCCTTTCCCAGTCCCAGGCCACTATCCTGTTCTCCTCTGTGACAGTGGCCTTGAAGGGCAAAGTGGTGCACGGGCCCTAACAGGGTGTTCCCAAGCTTCTGGCCACCCCCTCTGCATCCCTCTGAGTGGCCGCTCACATAGAGCAGACACACAGACCAGCCAGCTAGGCAGTTCTGCAGCAGGGAAACAGGACCAGAATATACAAGACACACCCTCGATTGGACCAGGCTCCAGACTGCTATTTCTTGTCTAGGGCAGGCTGCTCCTGTTGCAGGTTTCATCACTCACCAGACTCGTAGACTGGTCCTGGGCGGTAGGGTGGGAGCCAAAGGAACCCAGGTAGTCCCCAGGAGGGGGTCCTAGCTCAGGCTCGGGCAGAAGGCTGGGTCCTGGGTGAGGGTCCAGAGTGAAAAAGTGGCCACGGCTTGTCAAGGGAGATGCCTCAGGCCTCGAGGGGCCCCATCCGTGCAGTCACACAAGCTGAGAAGCTGGAAGCAGCCACAAAGCTGGGAGAGATAAAGGGTCACCCTGAAGCTTCGAGATAGACAGCAGAGGCAGAAGACTGGGGGGGGGGGAGCTAAGCATGTGGCACCAGGTTTGCTCCTAGGTGCAGCCAGCACTCCAGGCCCGCCCACCCAAACAAAGAGTCACAGCCGACCACCGAGGCCTTGCATTGGCTTTTACCCTTCTATTGATAAACCCCGGACTGTCCAAAGATCTTCTCAGTCCTGGGCAGCACCTCCTGATGGAGGCAGACGACTCCTTCCAATGGTTTCAAGAAGCAGTTCCTGAAGGTCTGTGTGTCAGCCAGGTACGGTCCTAGGCATGGGAAAGAGCGGTTCGCAGCGGTATGACTACTTTTTTCTAGGACAAGAAGGCTCTGCCGGGGCTGGGAAAGCCAGAGAACTCAGGTGTCCATTAGATTAGAAAGGGACCCCCATCACATTCAGCCAGCCCTCCTCAGCACAGCACTCGACCTCGCCCACATACCAGCAGAGTGTAGCCTCAAGCCAGCCAGGACAGGGGAAACACTCTTCCTTCTGAAACTGGCCTAGGCTTGGAGCTTGGAGAAGTATTTATTTCTGGGCGTGCACACGCGCGCGCATGCACATGCACACACACACACTCACACACCCTCCTTTGCAGCAAAAGCGCATGCACATGCACACACACACACTCACACACCCTCCTTTGCAGCAATCCCCACCCCACTCCTGGGCACCAATTAAAGCCATGGACAGCTCTTGGGCCCTGCCCACATCCTAACATTCCATTCACCATCTCCGTGCTTTGTTTTTGTCTGCCAGTGATTTGATAGCAGTTCAACCATGCCTTGACCTGCACATGTGGCACCCTGAAAGCCACCACCAATCTGAGCCCTTCTTCGTCCCAGGGTCCCAACATCTCTCACATATGGGTTTCTCCACGAAACTTGTGCTACGTCTGAGTCTTTGCATGCAATATGCAGATGCCGCCTCTTCCAGCTGCCCAGAGCTAGTACTAGACAGTTTCTACTAGACAAGGCCAACTGAGGTTCAGAGTGGCTGCATCACTTGACAGAAGATGCAGAGACAGTGGGAGGGGGAACCAGCATTAATACTCAATGTATGGCTTATTCTAGATTTCTTCTCGGGGTGGAGAAGGAGAAATTAAAACGGCTCCCCAGCTAGCCCTGTAGACTTCGAGGAGGGGAACTCTGCTCCAACTAAAGGGTTAAAACAAGTTGGGCGATTCAGGTCATTCTCAGCCCCAAGTAACATTAGGTTCAGGTTCAAGGCACCTCACAGCCATCCCATGACACATACATTATCGCATGCAAAGGTCACACAGGCGGGACAAGACGAACAGAATGCGCGGGTGGTCAAGAGAGGGCTGACTATCCGCACCAGGTTGGAAGGAGGGCCCTAGTGGGGTGGGGTGCGGGGGTTGAATAAGCCTTCATCCCCCGGGAGCCTGGGTGTGCGCGTGTCACTCACTCTCCGTGTTGAGTAAATGAGGTCGCGCCCAGGAAAGGGAGGTCAAGGGCAGGAGTTTAGCCTGCGAAGGCGCAGCACCCCCGCCTTCATATCAATACCCGAATCCCCATCCTCCTTGCCTCGGGGCAGAAGGCGGCGCGGCTCCTCTCGGGTTCTTACAGGGGCGGTCACTCGCCGACCCTCTGCGGTCAGTATAGCGACAGTGGCCTTCAGGCCCCGAAGCCAGGCTGCCCTGGGCCCCGCTTCCCCGGGGTCCGCACACAGGGACCACCCCCAAAGCCAGAGCCAGTCCCATGCGCGCCACGTGCTGCGCTGCTCCGCACGCGCCGGGTGGGGGCCGCAGCCCGAGTCCCCGACGCGGCCGAGGAGCTGGCAGGCCAGGCCGCCCTTCCCCTCGGGCAGGCCGGGCACGCCACTCGCTGCCCCGGAGTCGCCGGCACGACCTACCCGGGCCCCGCGAGCACCTGATGGAGAAGGACACCTCCTGCGCCGAAATCTGCGCGCTCGGCCCGCGCTTCCCGCGCCCGCCGAGCGTTTTCAAACCCGCCCTCTGCTGGGCCCGCCCCGGGCCGTGCGGGCCACCTCCTCCGGCGACAGCCGCCTCCCTGGCCCCGCCCCTGAGCTCCCCGCCGCCCCCTCCGCGGTCGTGGGCTCCCAGCCCCCGAGACCCTGCGCCTAGGGCCGCCTGGGAGGCTTGCTTTGGTGACGAGCACATCTTGGGGATCCTTCCCAACCGTCACCCATGCATGCGAGCCTGGCAGGGCGCTCGATCCCACACTGGGTAGCCCTAATTTCGGCGCTGAGCCCGTGTTCCTAACTCCTACACATTCCACGGCGGGACTCTTGCACAGACAAGCCCTCTGTTCACACAGGCCCAGACGCCCCCCCACTCCACCTCAGGTGTTCCGTTATCCCTCACCGAACCCCGCCCACGCCATCACTCACATTCCACCGTTTTACCTTGCAACCCCCACACGCGCCCTTCCATTGCAGCCTTCTTCCTTTCCACCCCTCCTTTTCCCTTCAAGAAGACTTCCCTCCCCCTCCCCTGGTGGGATACTTAATTGACTTGACGCAGGGGTGTGTTTTGTATTCTCTCCAGCCTTCACAGACTGGCACACGCACGCACGTACACACACCACAAACAACGTTGCCCCCACCCCCACCAACTTTGCCTTGAAGGCTGTTTGCTTAGGGGACAGCCCCCGAGGCCTCAAGGAAAACTAACACAGCTGGACACCGGGGAAGGGGGAGCCAGGAAAAGCCTCACATCCTCCACATCCCTTTGTCCTAGCCGGTATCTCTCTGTCCCAATCCAACACGATAACGGTTAGGACTAGAAGCTTGCTGAGTCTCCTAATCCTCCGGTGGCTTGGGGGTGGGGTGGGGTAGGCCATCACATGCCTCTAGAGGCGGGCAAGGATGTCTTCCTTATTTCCAGTTGGCAGCAAAGAGGAAAGGATTTATCCACTGTCCCTACAATACAATACCCCCACTGTCGGGTGACCCAGAGGCTGGGGAGGGTCCTGAGGAGGGATCATTCCACCCAGGCCTAATCCTTCCCGAGGGGCCTGCCCCACCTCCACCCCAGAAGTCATTGGAACTAATTAACAATTTCCAGTACTAAACTTCACAGGGGAAAGGTGCGGTCATTCTCCCTACAGAAAGACTGGGCCCTGAGGAGGTGGCTGTCCCAGGCCATTCTGGTGGGGTGTATCCAGCCTTCCGGATCCCAGAAATGACACATCTCCCCTCTAGCACTAAGCAAACAAGGCCGGAAGTCGGGCTTGGGTGGTATTTTTCTGGGCACTGTCCCACGGCTTGAGAGAAGTTGTGTCTGTCCGCAACTCCGGATCCCTGCCCTGTGTTTGTCTGGTCTCTGTCTCTCCACTGCCTCTGCCTCCTTTCTTGGCCCGCTGCCCAACACCCAATTTCCTTTCCCAGCTCTGGTCCTGTACCAGTAGCTGGCACAGCCGTCAGAAAGATCCACTAGGCATGGCCAGGCTGGGGGCCAGTGGCCTGTCCTTGTATACAAAGGACAGGAGGGAGGTGGTGAGGGTCCTGGCCAGCCTGAGGAAGGCTGGTCCTTTTCCTCATGCCCACTGGGACCTGGCCATCTATGCAGATGGCCACAGGCAGGCCTGTTGTTGTTGGAGAGCAGCCCATCTGTCAAGCTCCTTGCCTGGGTTCCATCCAGCACCCACACACCAGGCAGCCTCGGCTGGCCACTGGTGCCAGGGCCCTCTGCCGGACAGCCCTAGGCACCCAGCTCCCACAGACAGGTTCTTAGGTACCAGACCAGTTTCTCCTTCTCTCGTCGTCCTCTCTGTCCGCCTGGCCTGATGCTCACTTTTGTGTCCTGTTGAGCACCCCAGTTGGGACTGTGCCTGGCACTCTACTTCTCCACCTCCCCCTTCATACCACACTCACAGCCCTCTCCCCAGGCCTGTGTTCGCTGGCTGTTAGCAGCAGCCATCCGGGTTTGTCGGCCTGGGCCGGGGTGGGGTGGGGTGTCGGTTGTCACAAGCTGTCTCAAGTTCTCTGTTGTTTGTGATTAAATCCCTGTGGCCTTGTGGCAGAAAAGGAAATAGGAAAGCCCAGTGAAACACCAACATGCTAAATAAATATAGGGGCTACCAAAAAGATCCAGCAATGAAAAGGAATTTTTCGTTTGTTGTTTTTTTTTTTTTTTTTTTTTTTTTTTTTTTTTTTTTGTTTCTCATGACAGGGTTTCTCTGTGTAACAGGTCTGGCTGTCCTGGAACACACTTTGTAGACCAGGCTGTCCCTGAACTCAGAGATCGGCCTGTCTCTGCCTCCCAAGTGCTGGGATTCCAGGTGTGGCCACCACCACCCCGCTAATGAAGAGGAATTTTAAGGCAATGTGGGTTTTGTTGTTTTGTTTTGTGATGCTGGGGTGGGGGTCAAGTTCAGGACCTAAACACATGTTAGTGACACATTCAGCCACAGAGCTAGCTCCTCAGCCCTAATGCCACTGCTAAAACAAAACCGTAAATTAGTGGGAAGCCTGCATAATGAATACATTAGCAAACTGAGGAGGGCCGGGAACACCCTGCTGTGCCGCAGGGACCACCCACATCCACATTATCAAGATTATCACTTGTGTTTGCACGGGGGGGGGGGGGGGGGGGGTGAAGGCTTTGGCTCTCTGAGAACCGGAGTCCCAGGCAGTGTGAGCTACCCAATTGGGCATGGGAACTAAACCCAGGTCCTCTATAGGAACAGTAATCGCTCTTCAACCACTGAGCCATTTCTCCAGCCACCTTGCTTTGTGTTTATAGACAGGGTCTCACTAAGTACTCTGGCTGGCCTTGAACACACAGAGATCTGCTTGCCCCTGCCTTAGCAGCTGCTGGGATTAAAGGCGTGTACTGCCAGTGACGCAGCACTTCTAACCATAGGCCCTCTCCCTTGCCTCCCCAGTGCTGGGGTTACAAGTGGCATCACAGCTTGGAAACAAAACAAAACAAAGCATTTTTTTTCCTTCTAACTTGGGTTCTGAGGGTTGAGCAAGTCTCCCCATGCCCAATATCAAATTTTCAAACTAAGACAGAGCTGGCTGTACATGGGGCAGATACTAGGTCAGGGTTCAAGAAGTGACTTTTTTCATTCCTCTGAGCCTGGGCTTCCAGCCAAATTTCTCACATGTGTCTCCTAACCCCTGGGTTGGCAGGTGGGCAGGGGACAATTTTAGGTGGCCCAGACCTTGACAATCATTGAATTGTGGGCCTACAAATTCCCTGAAAAAAGAGATCCTTGAAGGCCTCAAGAGACAGCAGATTTGGATTCTGCTGAGCCACATCCTCCTCGGAGGGCCTGTGGGACGCGACAGGGACAGAACCGTGCAGTCCCGTGCAGTCCTGGCCAGCAGCGCCCCTCCTCCCATTCCCCGCCCCTATGCACCTGCTGAGACTAGGGTACCCACATCCGGACAGGTAGAGGAACTGGGCGGGAACCCCAGCCTCCTCCCGACCTCCTCACCTCGGGGTGGGGGTCGCTGCCAAGGCCGGAACTAGCCGGTCTCTGGAACAAAAGGAACGGTCACCGACGCTAGGCCAGCAGCTCAGCAGCGGCTGCCTGCCCCGCCCTGAGCCGCTCTAGGTGTGGACATCCGAGGACACCAGGTGGCCGGGAGGAGGCCCAGTGGGAGGGGCCGTGGGGCTTAGAAGGGACGAGTTAGGGGAGGTAGGACTGCCCTTAATCGCTTGTCCCCACAGGTCGCACGTGCTGTAATTTCTGAGGACTCTAGGAAGCCCCAGGGCCCGCCCCCCTCCCCCAAGGAGGAAAAGGAGAGGATGGAAAAGTTCGTAGGGCCTGGGAGATAAATGGGAGTGGGAAGTTGCAGCTCAGTTTAGATGTCACTCCTTTCCTAGCCTCTAGTGTCTATAGGAACCTGTAGGGGGACCCCCCACTTGATCAGGGATCACGGCAGATGCCTGTGTTCACTATACTCCTTTTAACCTGGAAGGATTATTGTGTGGGAATCATCAGTTATCTGAGGACCTTACTACACAATGACCGCCCATGCATGCACATACACACAAAGGCTCCTAGGGCCTCTGCTGGGGAGCAGGAAATAAGGTTTTTAAAAATTACTATTTTACGTGTATGGGTGTTTCCCCTGAGTGTGTGTCTGTGCACTAGGTCTGTGCCTGTTGCCCTCAGAGGCCAGAAGAGATTGTGGAACCAAGGTTATAGAGGGTTGTGAGCTACCATGTGGGTGCTGGGAATTGAACTCAGGGACTCAACTGCTGAGTCATTTCTGCAGCCCTATGATGTGAAAAATCTTAAGGGACTTCCTATTTCTTCCAAGGTAGTATGACTTCGGTCACAGGCATGCATGTCCCCACTTACCTGTCCACCGCCCAGCTGGCCAGTCTTCCATTTCCCACCACCTCTGGCTGAGATGTCTCCAAAACCTGCCAGGGATGGATTTTCCTTTTCCTGTCTGCCAGCTAGCCTTCCTGTAACAAAGATCTAAGAATACTGGGCCACAGTGGGACACTCTGAACGAAGTTACACAACTACAAACAACTGTAGCTTGTGAAGACAGATGGAACAGGTTACCCAAAGGAGGTCTTGCCATCGTCTTCTCCTACCCCTTCTCCAGCTTCCCGCAGATAAGGGTTGATGGGCAAGAGCGGGGATGCTGAGACTTTCAGATGGCCCCAGTCGTCCAACACACATAGAGTGCCCGCCTGGCATGCAAAACTCCGGGTTTAACAATGTCACGCAAACTGGGCCTAGATGTGGCTGTATGCCCATAATGCCAGCAGCACTCATGAAGTAAAGGCAGGAGGATCAGAAGTTAGTTCACGATCATTCTCAGAGCCAGGCCGTGGTGCTGACACACACCTTTAATCCTGGCACTCTTGAGGCAGAGGCTGTCAGATCTCTGTGAGTGCGAGGCCAGTCTGGTCTACAGAGTGAGTTCCAGGACAAGCTCCAAAGCTACACAGAAAAACCCTGTCTTGAAAAAACAGAACAATACAGAAAGATCATCCTCGGGAGTCTGTGGCCAGCCTGGCCTACACAAAATCAGGTCTCACAAACAACAACATAATACACTGCTGTTTATTGCGTACACGCTGCATGCTGAGCTTTGAGAATACAACCGCCTCAAAAGGGAACCAAGGTCTTAGTATTTTAAGGTAGATTTTACATCTGCAAGACTGGTCATTTGGGATTTAAATACCACCTCTTTGCTAAACTGCCCTGAGTCTAAGTTACACATTGTCTCTTAACTGACCTCGATGCCCTCATTTGCAGGTCTACCCTGGAGGCCAGAGGTGGCAAAGGGAGCCACAGGCAGGCTGGGAGGGGGGGGCGGGGACGGGGACGGGGGGGGGGAGAACCGGGGAGCTGTTCAGGCCAGAATCCTCTTATAATCAGCCCCCACTGCTTCTGCCACTGAGCATTCTGCAGTCAGTACAAGATGCCAGGACCAAGCCACTTCAAAAGAAAGTACTTCGATGGACATTGCAGCTTCCACGACTCACGGCCTCACTTCTGGGGGCCCAATCTCTCCTTCCTCTGGGAGTGGTCCACTCGGGAGGCCTCTGCAGCGTCCGGTGGCTGTTGCTGGCTGAGGACAAACAGCAGACAGCCCAGCAAAGCTTCTCTAAAGTCTTGGGAGCTGAGGCGGCGGGCCAGGCGGCGCAGCAGGGGCAGGAGGTGCTGGCGGGCCAGGCGGCCAACTGGCAGCAGCAGGCGGGATAGCAGGGACCGAAGCAGCAGCGGGAGAAGAGGAGCAGGCATGGCAGAGCTTGGACCTGCAAAGGGAACCCAGGTTCTGGGCCACCTCATCTGGCAAAACCCACGGGTGGACAGGGGTCCTTCTCCCTTCAGCTTATTCCCCTCTGCTCCCTAGCCTTTTGCGTCGGAGCAGCCCTTTCTCCTACCAAGACAGCTGACTTGGGGGGTGCACTCCCTGTTAGCCCAGATGGGAGCAGGGCCCGGGGTGCGGAGTGTGGAGCTGGAGCTACAGCTTGCTGTTCTGGCCTCTACTACCACTGCTACTGTCCTGTACCCACTTCCTGTCATCACACCACCACCACCTTTGCATACTCTGACCCGAGGCCTGCACTCCTTACCCTCCCATCCACCACCACCACTAACCGGTCAGCGGCGGCTCTCACCAGTCAGAAGCGCTGCTCGGAATCAATTTCTGGATGCATTTGCCTGCGGTGGGTACAGCATCACTGGACAGCACGAGGCGGCCCCACCCCCCTCAACCTCCACCCGGCTCTGCTCACTCGGGCGTGGAGGGGTACCATGAGGGAACAGCTGGGTTCTGGCACCTGGCATGTTGAGTCCAGCTGCTGCCTCTTGCCATCTGAGGAGAAGAAAGGAGGCGACACATGCAGGAATCCCCCTTGGGCGGACAGGCGTCAGCGTCAGCCCAGAATCTTCTGGGCTTCAGTCAGTTCCAGAAGCGGAGGAAGAACTGGAGGGACCACAGAAGAGGATGGCATGTGGTTGATACCTCAGGTGCAGTAAAGCTGTGTGCAGACACACCTCCGAAGTCCGTCCATGCTATGGGAGGGCTAAGCCATCGAGGGCCAGAAGGGTCTCTCTCATAGGCCATCTTCAGGGGAAAAGGATGGGATGCACAGCTTCTGTCCTAGTTGACAACAGACCCGTACAGCTGGGTGACATGCCTGTGAAGGACAGACGGAAGGGTGTGCAGTTTTTCTTGGTTTTGTATTTTTTGTTTTTAAGAATTTCATTCTTCACAGGCAGTAGTGGCTCACGCCTTTAATCCCAGCACTCGGGAGGCAGAGGCAGTGGATCTCTTCGAGTTCCAGCCTAGCCTGATCTACAGCCTGAGTGTCAGGGCAGGCTCCAAAGATAAAAAAAAAAAAAAAAAATTTCATTCTTGGGGCTGGAGAGATGGCTCAGCAGCTGTGACCACTTGGGTGTTCTTCCAGATGTTCTGAGTTTAATTCCCAGCACCCACATGGTGTCTCACAACCATCTGATCTGTAATGGGATCAGATTCCTTCTTCTGGTGTGCATGAAGACAGAGCACTCATACACATAAAATACATGAATAAATAAGTCTTAAAAACGAATTTCATTCTCCTTCAGAAAGCAGCTGTAATTCAAGGCTGGATTCAGTGCGGATACCACTATTATGGTTGGTTTTAATATCAGTTTGCCATAGATTAAAATTACCCAAGTAGGGGGCCTCCACTGAGGAGTGTCCTGATTGCCCTAATTGATGCAGCAGGAGCCACCCTGGTGGTAGGCAGCAGCTTTTAGAAGCAGTCTAGATCAAAAGAACATGGCAGAAAGAAAATGATCTGACTTTTGCTGGGTTGGCATCCCTCTTGCCCTTAATTTAATTAAATTATTTAATTTGGGGGCTTGAGAGGTGGCTCAGGGGTTAAGAACATTGGCTGCTCTTCCAGAGGACCCAGTTTCAATTCCCAGCACCCACATGGCAGCTCACAACTGTCTGTAACTCCAGTTCCAGGGGATCTGACCTCCTCACATGGACATACGTGCAGCCAAACACGAGTCGATGCCCATAAAAGAATTAAAAAAGGAATCTTTAATTTTGATATGTTCATCCCGTTGGTTCTATTCTTCAAGAGAACCCAGAATAATACAGACCCAAACTTCAAAACCGTGGGTATATGGTCACTTACCATCTGCCATTATTAGCTGTCCCCATCAGCATCAAAGACCCTAGAGGAAGAAAATGTTTTAAGGTTAAGAAGGAAAACATGGAGAGAGGGACGAATGTGGATCTACAAGCATCCAGTTTCTCTCCTACTCGCTGTGATCAGGTTCAGTAGTCACGAGCTTGTCCCACCCTCCTCACCCCCGACATCTTTCCTGCCCCTCACATCCCTCCAGCATATCCCCACCCCTGTCAGCCAGCTGCTGTTTGGTTACCTAGCAAAAGCAGGTGAGTCTTGAGTTCATGATCCTGTTCAGTTTCTCACCTCCGCCTTGCAGGGAAGCAGCGGTTACAGCCATTTCAAAAGTGAGCGACCTGAGATCCAGGGTCATGGTCACACAGGATGAGTGAACAGGCCTGCCTTCCCCTATCATCTATAACTGCAATTTCCATTTTCCCCCCAGTGACTTGGGGGTACTTTGCTTGCTTCCACTCAATAGCAAATCTACATGGCTTTATGTTAAAAATGGAATTTGGGGAGACGAAGGGATGGCTCGATAGTTAAAAGCAAGTATAGCTCCTCCAGAGGTCCTGAGTTTTGTTACCAGCGCTCATGTCCAGTGTCTCACAACCACCGTAACTCCAGCTTCAGGGGCTCGGACATCTTCTGTCTGACTGCCACTGGCACTGCGCACACAGTTTGTGTAAAATCATCGTGGTCATCGTCGTCATCATCATCATCGTTATTGTCTCTGTGTAGCCCTTGCTGTCCTGGAACTCACTGTGTAGAGCAGACTGACTCACAGAGCTCTGCCTGCGTCTGCCTACCAAGTACTAGGGTGAAAATCACTCACCACTACACATTCTGCTTTAAAAAAAAAAAAAAGAAAAAGTGGCTGGAGAATGCTGGTGCCAGGCTTTTAATCCCAGCACTCAGGAGGCAGAAACAGTCCCATCTCTAAATTGAAAGCCAGTCTGGTTGGTCTACAGAGCAAATCCCAGGACAGTCAGTGCCATACAGAGAAATCTGTCTTTGGGGGAAAAAAATGTCAAATCAGATCTTTGGGAAAAAAAGGGAACCTATGGCCAAGGCATGGTGGCTTAGACTTACAATCCCAACATTTGCGAGGTGGAGACAGATGAACAGTTCAAGGCTATCCTTGGCTCCTTAGAGCCTGAGGTTCGTCTGGACTTTGAGGTCAGTCTGATTTTATGAAACCCTGTTTGAAGTTGGAAAATAAAAAAATCTGGAGCTGGGGATGTAGCTCAGTGATAGAGAGCCTAGGCCTGATAAAAAGACAGCGAAAATTATGGGAACATGAGGATAGAAAGGGGCCTCTCAGACTTCATAGGCATGAGTCTGTGGGACCATTCCTATCCAGTCCACCACAGTCTTGAACTTACTTTTAGCAAGGATGACTTTGAACTTCTTATCCTCCTGTCTCTACCTCCAATGTGCTAGGATTACAGGGCTGCACCAGCGCCTGGTTTATGCTAGGGCTCAAACACAGGGATTCACTCTACCAGGTGAGCTATAGACTCCATCCTGATCTAGTGTTATCTTATTTCAGGAACTGTCCTGGGATCTCATTTAAATCCTTTCTTTCTTTCTTTTCTTGTTTTTAAAGATTTATTTCTTTATTATGTATACAGTGTTCTACCTGCATACCAGAAGAGGGCACCAGATCTCATTACAGATGGTTATGAGTCACCATGCAGTTTCTGGGAATTGAACTCAGTGCTCTTAACCTCTGCAGCCCTCATTTAAATTCTTAGTAAGGGTTTAAATAGTGTGTGTGTCTGTGTGTGTTTATCTCTCTGTGTGAGTGTGTGTGTGTGTGTGTGTGTGTGTGTGTGTGTGTGCACGTGCGCACATATGCATGCATGTGTGTGAGGCCTCCTTTGGGAAAATCAAAAATCATACCCATACTTATGTCTCACTTTTCCCGAGTACTTTTCTATTAACCCCTGCTCTTCAATCTGCTAAAACAATGTCCTTTAATAAACTTCAACTCTGCTTCATACTCTTTGTCCTGAAACTCTTCTGTGTCAAAGGCTTTCCCTGAGCGGCAGAAGTCTCTAGATTCTGGGGATAAAGGGAACCCCTTACTGCCTACAGACGAGGAACAGTGCGCATCTCCACCCCTCTATTGCTGATTGCTTTATCTAGCCTGCGGCAGTCCCTGATGCTACGATAATTACTCTCACGTGAGCCTCCTGGCTCTCTCTAGGATTACTGCTGTAGCCATTAGACTGATGTTTCCTACTTATCTTTTGTGACCCAAACAGCCTTCATAAAGCATGAATCACATCTGCCCTTTTTCTGTGCCAACTGCCCCTGGTCCCCACATCTTTAGGCAAGTTAAAGGCCTTAACAGTTAAGGCCATGGCTGCAGGGTGTGCCATTCAGTAACAAGCCTCTTGCCTACAAGATCTGAGGCCCCACGTTTTACTCCAAGCTCTGAAACAGGCAAACCAAAACACCAAAACAGAAACAAACACCACACACACACACACACACACACACACACACACACACACACACACCCCAAAGTGAAACCAGTTCGGGGTGGTGCACGTCTCAGGTGGATCTCTAAGTTCCAGGACAGCCTGGTCTACAAAGCAAGTTCAAGGATAGAGAAACCATGTCTCAAAAAAATCAAAACAACAACAACAAAAAGACCACAGGGTCTAGCCATCACCCCCAAGGGTCCTGGGTAATGTGACCTCCCTTGGCTTCTTGGCTTAGTTTCAAATTCTTTAAAACTATTTTATGGATTTGTAAGTATGTTCATAATTTCTTTTCCTTTAAAAATGTATTGTGTTATATATATTTATGTATTTTTTTTATGTCTGCAAGTATGTCTGTAAACCACAGGAATGCCCATGGAGGCCCAAAAAAGGCATCAGATCCCCTGGGTGGTTATGAACCACCATGTGGGTGCTAGGAACCAAATCTCGGGTTCTCTGGAAGAGCAGCCAGTGCTCTTTTTTTTAAGATTTATTTACTTATTATATATACTGGTTCTGTCTGCATGTTTGCCTGAAGGGCAGAGGAGGGCATCAGATCTCATTACAGATGGTTGTGAGCCACCATGTGGTTGCTGGGAATTGAACTCAGGACCTCTGGAAGAACAGCCAGTGTAACCCCTGAGCCATCTTTCCAGCCCTACAGTGATTGCTCTGATGGCTGCTAAGTCCTATTTATTTATCTTAATTTATGTATATGAGTGTTCTTGCCTGTATCTATATTTATGAACCACACACAGGCATTGCCTGTGTGAACCCATCATGTGGATGCTGGGAACTGAACCTGGTTCCTCTGCAAGAGCAGTTAAGTGCTGTTTTTTACTACTTACTCTTTGGGGTCTGCCACCACCTAGCTCCCAAATAAATCTCATATGGAGCCTTATTCTTTCTTATGATGCCCAGCTTTGGCTTGGCTTGTTTCTTGCCAGCTTTCCTTAACTTACATCATCCAATCTGCCATTTGTCTCTGGACTTTTTCCTTTTCTTACTCCTATCTTACTTTCACTCTTAGTCTGTAAATAGCTGGCTGCCTGCCTTACTGGCCCCTAGAGTCTTCCTTTCCTTGATCTCTCTTCCCAGATTTCTCCTGTTTATTCTACCTGCCAGCCCCGCCTATCCTTTCTCCTGCCTCATTATTGGCCATTCAGCTCTTTATTAGACCAATCAGGTGTTCTAGGCAGGCAAAGTAACACAGTTAAACAAATGCAACATAAAAAAAAAAAGCAACACATCTTTGCATCATTAAACAAATGTTCCACAGCATAAACGAACGTTACACATCCTAAAATAATATTCCACAGCACTGAACTGCTGAGCCATCTCTCCAGCCCCTAGCCTCCAATTCTGGCCTCTCTTACTGTCTTCTCCAGGCAGGACTATTCCTTAATTGTGCCTCAGAGAACAGTTAAGTTCTGCCTAAGGCTTTTCACTAAGGGGAAGAAAAAAATTTGCTGTATCTCTTGACTTTTCTAAGTTCTTTGACCATGTATGTATTAAATTGACCTGAAAGCAAATTGATAGGTGAAACAAATTTTAATTGTGTATGTACTAATAAGAGTTCTAAATGGTGTGTGTGTGTGAGTGCGTGTGCGCGCACGGGTGCCTGTGCAAGCATTGAGGCCTAAGTACCATCCTGAGAAAGGAACAGCAGCGCGAGGCTTCCTGGAGGCTGAGACTCAGAAAGGCATTGCTGTCTTGTTAAGTAGATAAAAGTCTCAGGCTGGGGGTGCAGCTCAGCGGAAGACTGCTGACCTTGCACAGGACTTCTCCCGCTGCAAAAAAAGAAAGAAAAAAAAAAAAAAAAAAAACAGGAAGAAAGAACCCTTTGTGGTAAAAGTTACTTGAGAACAGCTGTCTTCCTAGTATGGAAGACTTTACAAGTGAACATTTCCTTTGTGAAAATTTCCCTCACAAAAGGGCAGCTCTCCAGAGAGACCTCTGTGCCTACAGTGTTTCCGAATAGCCAGTTGAAATAACCGACATGCCAAAGAAGCAAGTTTTGGGGTAGGCAGTCGGGTCTCCTGAGCCCCAACTTCTTCCCTGCTGGCTAGCTTTCACAGTAACAGAAGACTCTTCGAATGCTGAGGAAGGACAGTCATCAGTGGTCCTATTCGGAGGTGGCTGCTGGGCACTAACTTGCCCGGCAGAGTGGGCCCATCGGCGCAGTAGTGGTGTGAATGAATGCTGCAGGAGCAACCAACCACTATTTCATTGGACTTGAGGATTGCTTCACAAGAGGAAATTCATGCTTGGTACTGCAAACTTAGTCAAAAGCCCATTCTGGAGGTCATGGGCCCTAGTGGGAAACTCGCTATTGTTATTTTACTAAATGGACATGCTGTCAAACCATCTTATGAATACATATCTTTATGCCCATACATTAGTGATTAGTCAAAGAAGCACCCCCCCCCTTACGGTTAATACAGAGACTCAACTCATCAACATGCTGTAAGTGACAGCTCAGCCTTATGTGGGACTTTTATATTTACCCCCTTCAAAACTCAGGGACTGTCACAGAGGAGGAGGCGGAAAGAATGTTAGGTTGGAGGGTGAGGAACAGTCCTGTGAAACACTATCTTCTGGACAAAGCATAGCATTGCACTCCTGAGCTCACAAGTCATCAAAGACCTGCACCAATCCAAGCTGTTACGTGCAGTTTTCCAGCCTGGTCCCAGAGCCACATCACCCCATCACCCCAAATAACACACAGAGCCGCTGTATTAGATATAAAGCTGTTGGCCTGTTACTAGCGTTTCTTATTGGCTAGTTCTGTCTTAATCATTAACCCATTTCTATTAATCTAAGTGTTTCCACGTGGTCTTACCTTACTGGAGAGAAGGTCTGGACCTCTTCCCTCCAGTCCCTACATCTTGACTCTCCCGCTACTACATCTCCCAGAATCCTCTTTGTCTCCTAGTTCCACCTATCTTGCCTTCCTATTTGCCAACAGTGCTTTATTCATTAGCCAATAAGAGAAACATATTTACAGAATGACATTTCCCATTAGTCAACACTGCAACAGGCAATACTACTTAGCCTCCACACATTACAAAAAAATGGGGTGACTTGAAGGTAGATGTGTTGAGGGTGTCTGGGAGAGTAGGAAGGAGTTGTTGGAGGTATATATGATCAAAATACACTATATACATGTATGAATTTGTTTTGTTTTTTAATTTTACATTTATTTATTATGTATACGTGGTACCAGGCTCGATGATGTGTGCTTCGTTAGTTCTCCAAAGCTGCTCTCAAGTCCCCCAGCTTCATCTTGCTGGGAGAGACGTTCCTTGTTTGGGTGATGCAAGCCAGAAAGGCAGGAAAGTTAGAAAGCTCCAAGTTGGACATGGGGGCTCACAGACTGTGGGGTGAAATTCTCATTTCTTTAGCAGTCTCGTAGATTGAGAAACACAAGTGTCTCATTTCTGCCTGGTCAGTTAATAACCACAGCAGCACAAAGGCAAGAAAAGCAGGCTTGGATGGCTCCTTCCGGGAACCTCCACACCGCAGAAGAGCTCTGAAGGTCCCACCAGAGCCTAGTTTAATCTATGATTGTTGTGATACCACCCTACACCCACACCTACCCGCAACCACAGAGTATGCCACAGTGCGTCTTTTCCAGCTGGCCTCAGATACATTCCGTATCCGTTCCCATCTCAAGCAGCCAGGGAGCAAGCAGCTCAAGTACCTAAGCTAGGAAGACCCAGAGAGGAAACAGGCTATTATGTGGGAAACAATGAGGGAATCAAGCCTTGGTGAGGGCCGGGTCCAAGGGATGCCTATAACCTTCATCCTCTGTCCCTCTCCCCCCCTTCCTGGCATTACTCCTCTGTCCACTTCCCATGCTGTCCTTAGCCTGCCTTGAGCATTTTCCTTCCTAGCAGCAAAGCTACCAGAGAGCAGTTTCTTCCAGTTCCTGGCTGAGCCTCATACAATGGTGTAATCTTCCTGGCAGGAGAGAAGATATTCTAAAGAGACCCACCCTTCAGCTATCAGACTATTGAGACAATAGACCCCAAGCATGGGATTTCCCCATGGCTCACTGATACTTTCCAAACAGGAGGCTTTTCTCCGTCAAAATAAGTTTCACCCAGTTCTGACAATCCCTCAGACCACCCAGAACAAAAGAATGGAGCTCAGACAAAGATAGGTCCATGGTGCATCTTAACCAGGGCCGCTTACCTGAGCATACCTCTCGCTCTTCTGTGCCAATTGGTTTGGGGTGTTTTGGTTGGTTGGTGGTTTTTTTTTTTTTTTGTTGTTGTTGTTGTTTTGTTTGTTTGTTTGGTTTTTTTTGTTTTTTGTTTTTTTTTGTTTTGTTTTGTTTTTGCTTTTGTTTTTTGTTTTCCAAGACAGGATTTCTCTGTGTAACAGCCTCAACTGTCCTGGAACTAGCTCTGTAGACCAGGCTAGCTTCAAACTCACAGAGATCTTCCAATCCTGCCTCCCGAGTGCTGGGATTAAAGTCGTGCGCCACCTCTGCCCAGTCTGACTGGCTTTGGGTAATAACACAAATGTAGACGTATCTGTGAGGAGGGAACTTGATTAAGAAAATGCCTCTGTCACAGGGATCTGTAAGCAAGTCAGTGGAGCATTTTCTTTATTAATGATTGGCGGGAGGGCCCAGCTCACTGTGGGTGGTCGCACTTCCAGGCAAGAAAAGTGGATGGTGGAGCCTGAAGCAGGAGCCAGTAAGCCGTTTTCCATGGCCTCAACTTCTGCCTCCAGGCCCTGCCCTGACTTCCTTCTACGATGGAGAAGGAGCTGAAAGACAGTATTATCTCCTCTGCAAGTTATTTTTGGTCCTAGAATTTATCACAGCAATAGAAAGCAAACTAGAACACTTTCTATTTAAACCTAAATTCATGCCAAGACCATGGACGTGGGAACTAACTGGACCTCTGAATTTCTCTCTTCTCCTTCAATACGAGTGGTTTGTGACCCAGGTAGTCCGGGCCCCGCCTCTCACCCACCTGCAGGTATATGTACCCTGGCTCTTTAAAAGAAAAAAATCCACCCACTGCCCCTGCTGTGGCCCCGGGGCGGGGCCGACAGGGCTTTCCCTGTCTCCCTCTTCTCTTCTGTCCTCTCTCTGTCTCTGTGTCTCTTTACCTCTTTTCTCTTTCCTTCCCCCTCCCTTCTCTTCCTAATAAAACTCACTTAAGCTCTGTCTGCCTGGCATGTTTGTCCCTTACCTGTCATGGAATCCGCCAAGGTCTCCCACTCGCTTTATTATAACAATGTGGCCACACTGAACACAACCCTTCTTTACTCAGCCTTTCATTGCTTATGAATCATGTTTTTACTTGGCCTCCTGGAGACTGGTGGCTGAGGCTGGCTGTTGGGGCTCCCAGGGCACAGGCTCTCACCCTAACAACATTAACAGCCTGTACTTCCTGACCTGTGTTTCCCATAATCTTGGGGGGGTGGGGGGCAGGGAGATCAGACTGCTTTGAGATCAGTCTGACCTTCTGTTTCCTCGAGGTCAATTTTCCAAAAACATGTCCCATCTCAGCTCTCTGGAAACCCTTGCAGCCTTCCGCAATCAAAGCGGCAAGTTAACTGGGCCGCTGTTGCAAACAAGCATTTGTGTGCATATTGCATCCCAGTTCCATGCAAGGCGCTGCAACACATGGAAAAGTGGCTGGACACACTAGGGGTCAAGAAGGGTCATGGACACTATACAGGCAAAGCTGGGACGCCTTGGTGAGTTTAATAGAGCTAATGGGCTTGGGAGCACTGAGTCTGTATCTCTCTACTCAAGGGCTCCAGAGCATTCTGCTTCTACCAAGACCTGCAGTTCAAAATGTGTCTCCGGGCTGGACTGGGGTCTGTAGGCAGAGTGTTCAAAGCCTAGCATAGTGGTCCTCAAGCTTCCTAATGCTGGGACCTTTTAATACCGTTACTCATAATGTGACCCTCCAACCATACAATTATTTTCATGGTTACTTGTCATAACTGTAATGTTGCTACTGTTATGAATGTAAATATCTGATATGCAACTTCTCAACCTCCAAAAGGGTTAAAACTTACCCTTAATCCCAGCACTCAGAAGGCAGAGGCAGGCAGATCTCTATGAGTTCAAGGCCAACATGCTCTACAGAGCAAGTTTCAGGTTACAAATAAATGATGTTTACCTCTAATAGTTCTTTTTTTTTTTCTGATTTTTTTTTGAGACAGGGTTTTTCTGTAGCTTTGGAACCTGTCCTGGCACTAGCTGGCCTCAAACTCACAGAGATCCGCCTGCCTCTGCCTCCCCAATGCTGGAACTAAAGGCGTGCGCCACCACTGACCAGCTTACTTCTAACATTTCTGATGTTGAGTGTTGCTGTCTTAGCACTTCCCTCTCACCGTTAAACAAGCTACTCCATAAAAGGCGCCTTATAGTTTTATGTGCAGGGAAGGAAATTCTTTAAGAGAAGAGAATTAACCCAGGGCTAGTGCTGGACCTAGTTAGCGGAATGTTTATACACCATGCATGAAGTTCTGGGTTTGTTTCCTAGCGCTTCACAAACCCAGTGTAGCACAAGCCTGTAACCCCAGCAATCAGGATGCAGAAACAGGATGATCAAATTGCCTGGGCTACCTGGGACTAGTCTGAAAAGAGTGGGGAGAGGATATGTTGACCTTTAAACATTTGTTAATCTTGCCAGGGAGTGGTGGCACATGCTTTAATCCCCGCATTCGGGAGGCAGAAGCAGGCAGTGAGTTTGAGGCCAGCCTGGTCTACAAATCCAGTTCCGGGACTGCCAGAGCTGCTACACAGAGAAAGCCGGTCTTGAAAACAACAACAGCTGCAACAACAACAACAAAAACACATTAGTTAATCTTGCCAACAACGGTGGCACACATCTTGACTCCCAGCACTTGGGAGGTAGAGGCAGGCAGATCTCTGTGAGTTCAAGGCCAGCCTGGTCTACAGAGTGAGGTCCGGGATGGCCAGGGCTACACAGAGAGACCCTGTCTCACAAAACAAACAAAGCAAAAAAAAAAAAAAAAAAAAAAAAAAAAAAAAAAGTCAATCTTTAAACCTGCTGTAATGGCATTCATTGAGCAATGTCACACAGAAGCCTCAGAATCATAGATGTAGGCCCCGTAAAGACATCTAAGTATGACTCTCTCTCTCTCTCTCTCTTGACTCCCGCACCCATATCTTGGGTGCAGACTCCTTTTTCTGTAGATGACTGTACCTAAATCTTTATATAATAAACTCATATGCTGCTGGGCAGTGGCGCCGCACACCATTAGTCCCAGCACTTGGGAGGCAGAGGCAGGGGGATCTTTGTGAGTTGAAGGTCTACAGAGCGAGTTCCAGAACAACCAGGACGATGTAGAAAGGCTCTCTCAAAAACACAAAACTAACGAATACATAAACAAACCCATGTATTTTTGCTTCGTTGACTTATCCAGAACACCCTTCCTGCTATACAGTCCGGATCAGGCTTCGTTTTCATTTTCGAGACAGGGTCTCAAACTCAGCGTGTAGACGGTTGACAGCCTTGGACTTCCAATCCCCTTGCCTCTACCTGAGTGCCAGATGGCAAGCATGTGCCACCACACTTGTTTATGTGACACTGGGGATCAAACACAGGGTTCCGTGCACGGCAGGCAAGCATTCTACCCACTGAGCAGTCTCTCCAACCTTCACAGAAAAAGCTCGGAAAAACAGCCAGGGCAGCCTTGGCCTGGGGTATCAGGGTACTGTGTCCAAGGAGAAGGAATGGAGACTTTTATGCCAAGTCTAAGAAGTGTGGGCAGACACAAGACAGAACACTGGCCCTGTCCCTTAACACCGCAGTTTTCTGTTTGGACTGATAGATCTGTCACCATCTCCCTAAGTGGAGCCTATGTCTGGACAGGACAACTGAGTGGATGTTCCATAAACTGCGCTTCCTCCAAGGTGAGAGATGTCTCCCTTCGAGACCAAAACAAGCTCACAACAGGTGGTGGCAGGATGTGCTAGAAGTGAGGTAGGACATGAGTAAACAGGACCGCAGGAGGCAGAGGTTGCCAGAAGGGATGTGGAGAGCAGACAGGTGGGGCTGGACTGTCATTGGGAACAGTTGCTCTGGTGCAGAGAGGGATGAGGCCAGGGAGTCATGCACAGAATGTAACCATTGTGCCCACAGAGCCAGCTGTTATCCACTCATACTCAGCTGACAGCCTAAGGATGAGGTGTGGGTCCGACACCCTACATCAGCTGCTCTAGACAGCTGCTTCTCAGACAGGAGGAGGGAGAGGGTGAGAGGTCGGAGCTTGTGAGAGGAGGTGAGGAAAGACATGCCGAACATATTCCATGAGGGAGAGAACAGCACAAACCACAGGGCTTAGGGAAAGGAAATTAAGAATGGTTGGGCAAGACTCTAATGGGAAATGTAAATACATTACTACAGAGACCAAAAGAGGGGACTTAAAATGGTCAGGAAAGTGCCATTTTACAAATGATACAAAGATGTTTGCTCTCCTCCATATTCATCTAGATAGTCAAGGCACTTTTTTTTCCAAATTAAAATCACATGAGGGAAAAAAAAAAACCTGCCACATTAAGAAAAAAAAAAGTTGATGCAATTCTAGCCAAGTACCAAACAGTGACTTATGTTTTCTTTTCTTTCCGGATCTGAGTAAGCTGGTCATAAAAATGTGTTATGGAGGTCCGGGTACGGTGGCGGAATGCTTACAACCCAGAATTTGGGAGGTAGAGACAGGAGCAACAGAGGTCCTATTTCCAGAATGCACAAAATGTCATTGGCTACGTGGCTCAGCAGGTAAAGGCACCAGCAAGCCTGACGACCTGAGTAGGAGAGCCAAGCCCCACAAGTGTCCTCTGGCCTCCTGTCTTAGCTAGGTTTCTGTTGCTGTGCCGAACACCGTGACCAAAGCAACTTGGGGAGGAGAGGGTTTATGGTTCTACATCTCAGACCATCACTGAAGGAAGTCAGGGCAAGAGCTCAAGGCCAGAACCTGGAGGCAGGAGCTGAAACAAACGCCACAGAGGAGCGCTGCTCACTGGCTTGTTCAGCCTGCTTTCTTACAGCACCACCCGGGACCACCTGACCAAGGATGGCACTGACCAACCTGCCGTGGGCTGGGCCCTCCCAAGTCAATCATTAGTTAAGAATATGAACCAGGCCAGGCAGGGTGGGGAGGATGGGGGTTCGGGGTGGCACACGCCTTTGATCCCAGCCCTCGGGAGGCAGAGGCAGGTGGATCTCTGAGTTCGAGGTCAGCCTGGTCTATGGGATGAGTTCCAGGACAGCCAGGGTACCACAAACAATCCCTTTCTTGAAAAAAAAAAAAAACCAAAAAAAAAACCAAAAACATATACACACACACCAAAACAGTGTAACCCTTAAGCAGACAGGTAGATAGGACGTATATAGTGTGTGTGTGTGTGTGTGTGTGTGTGTGTGTGGTTTTTCAAGACAGGGTTTCTCTGTGTAGCCCTGGCTCTCCTGGAACTCCCTCTGTAGACCAGGCTGGCCTCAAACTCACAGAGATCCTCCTGCCTCTGCCTCCCAAGTGCTGGGAACATTCTTCTTATAACGGATTGGTGTGGTGGCACAACACAACCACCGTAGCACGTTCCCGTGCCCATAATAGTAAAATCAAAATAAAATTTAAAAATATGCATTTGCTGGGTGGTGGTGGCACACACCTTTAATCCCAGCACTTGGAAGGCAGAGGTAGGCAGATCTCTGTGAGTTCAAGTCCAGCTTGTTCTACAGAGCTAGTTCTAGGACAGCCAGGGCTATACACATGCCTGTGCACACACAAACCCTGTCTGGGAAAAAAGGTATTTCCTCAAGATTGTTTATGGAATTACTGTGCAGGTTCGTGGTGCTCTTGGCCTTTATAATTTCCCCCAGTGCTGTGTTCTCTTCTTTGACAAATTATTGAGTTCAGCGAGAACCTTGGTAACAGAAGTGGTTGGAAGCAAGGCAGATGTGGTGCAGAGGTTTGCACATCAACCTGGGTGGAGCCTAGGGCCCCAGCCGGGGAGTTGGGACATGCAGAACTATGAAGCCATTCATTCCTCTAGGCCACAGACTCATTCCGTATTCACTGGGCACAGACTCTGAAAGCCAGCGAAGTGCAAATGTCCACGAAAAGCCTGCTCTCAATACAGTCAGGATGGGGGACACCAGGAGAGACAGGAAGATAGCCCAGGGAGAAGGGATGTAAATGGTCTATGCAGGTCAGAGAAGGGAGGGAGGAGCAAGGATACTGGGAGGAAAGGGGGCGTGGCCAGAGAAGGGGGCGGGCCTCAGCGAGGCAGTCCCCGGGAGGAAGCAGGCGTGGCAATGCCTTGGGAACGGAGGTGGGTGGCTAGGATGTAAACTAAAGCCTCCCTCCCGTGCTCTAAGAGGGAGTTCAGGGACAAAAGAATCGTAGCCAAGACTAGAAGCCAAGTAGTGAACAGACTGAATTCAAGAAGTGCCTAATGGACTCAAGTCCTGGGCCAGAAGCAAAGCCCGAGGGAGTCTTGGACATCCCTCCGGGGAAGTGACAGCACCAAAAAGAGTGCCCGGGGCCCTTGGGGAGGTGGCAGGTGGACTCACACGGGAAGGTGACCGAGGCCCCATGAGACCCGGAGTCTGGGGTCACCGGGAGAGGTGTCAAGGAGAGACGATAGGGCCGCCGTGGGGGCGAGCCAGGCGGGATGAGCCACGGTGTTCCCTGCCCGAGGAGGCGGAGTCAGCACACCGTGAGAGGAAAATGAGCTGTGTGCCTTGCAGAGGCCCGCGAAGTAAATATATGCACAGACACACAGAAGCATCCGGAAGGTCGGAACAGGAAGTGGAGTCCGTGGGAGGCAGAGAGAGTTAGAGGAAGTTAGTTTTCTGTGTTACCGAAAATACTCTAGTTGTATTGTGTTTTGTGTAGGATTGGAGAATCAGAGCCCTGTGTAAACTAGACAAGCACTCCATCCTCTAATTATAATACGCAACTCCTGAAATCACAGGGGTACACAACACCAACAGGTCTGACTGACAAACGTCTAATTTTCTTAAAATAGTTCAAGGCGCTGTGGAGCTGCTCGCCCAGCATGGAGACTGGTTTGAGCCTAGCCCTCAAATAAAAAAGCCAGGCAGTGTTTGCCTGAAATCTAAGTGCTGGGTAGGTAGTGTTTGTTATATTTCTACCTCCTAGACTCATTCATGCTGGGTTCCTGGGTTAGATGGAGTAACACATGGCGTTTTCAGGAGAGGAGGTGTGGGCCCAAGAGCTGACCCACAGATGTCCAACGCCAGTCTTGCCTGCCCGGAGCATCCCAAGGCACAGTGCAGAACTACTTCCCCCGCGCAGAGCACTAGGACAACCAACTCCACACTCTCTAACCCTGAGTCTTACTTTTTGGCTTTTTTAAAGACAGGGATTCTCTGTGTAGCTCTGGCTGTCCTGGAATTCATTTTGTAGACCAGACTGGCCTCAAATTCAGAGATCTGCCTGCCTCTGCCTCCCAAGTCCTGGGAGACCTGTGACGGAACCACACCTGGCTAGAAGATATAACTTCAACAAGCAGTAACAGTCACAATTTTGGTTTAAAAAAAAAGAAACAAAACCCCAGAACCTCTTTGTGTGTATGTATGTGTGTGTGTGTGTGTGTGTGTGTGTGTGTATGTATTTATGTATGTGTGCAACGTAGAATGTGCTTGTCTTTGGTCATTTACTCTAGGCCAAACTGACTTGTAAGCGCTCATGTAAACTAGAGTTGTTAAACTGGCCCACCTTCCCTTTGGTGCATAGAAAAAGTGAATTCCTTTTTTGGTTTTGGTTTTGGTTTTTTTTTTTTTTTTTTTTTTTTTTTTTTGAGACAGGCTTTCTCTGTGCAGCTTGTCCGGCTTGGCAGCACCTGTCTTCAGCCACTGCTGAGCCCAACTGGCTGGCTTATATGAAACAAGAAACTTTATCTTCTGTGCATTTTGCCATACTGCAGAATAAATAAAATTTCAATTTAATGTGCCTTACACTGTGTATGTTCCGATAGTGGATGGCATTTTAGCTCATTGCTTCTAAACTACTGCATAGTATTATGTGGTTTTCCATAACATTCCAGACCCCGCTTTCTCAGAGGCCAAAAGATGGATGGAGGGGATACTGAGTGGGCTGAGAGGCAGGGCAGGGCTGTTTGTCTGACATCAAAGACTTTGCAGTCAGGAAAAGGGTGTGGGGGAGGGGCAGCATCTGTGGAAACCGGCAGTTGGTCATCAAGAGATGAAATCTAGACTGTGAGGGGACCAGCCGAAGGCGGCTCACATGCCTGGGACTCGGGGGTGGGGGGGGGGAGATCAGACATGTAGGCTACCTATCTTTGGGAACGCATCGGTGGGAAGGCACGGTGGCAATGGCCTCCCAGGGCTGTGAGGTATATAAGGCCACAGGTGAAATCCAGTGTGGTGGGTGTCAATGGGGCTGGAAGAACAGTGTGTTGTTTCTGTATTTTAACACACATTACATACAGCTATTGTTTATAAAGTAAATACTTGCTGATGTCAGGGGTCCGGTATTCTAAGTTTAAACATCTTGTTTAAATTTATACTACAGACTTCATGCTGTCCGAGATGTTGAGTTCAAGGGCTTAATATTCTTTTATGTGCAACATCTATTATATTTATAATCTAATGTTTTTTGTTTTCCTCTTTGAAAAGATTTATTTTAGCTGGGCCATGCTGGCACACACCTTTAATCCCAGCACTGGGGAGACAGAGGCAGGAGGATCTGTGAGTTCAAGGTTATCCTGGTCTATAGAGTGAATTCCATAACATCCAGGGCTACACAGAGAACCCTGTCTGGAAAAACAAACCAAAAAAATCTATTTTATTTTAAAAATTATTTGTGTATGCCTGTGTGTGGCTTTGTACAGATCCCTTGGAACTAGTTACTGCTGAGCTGTCTCTCAGCCCCAAGTTTTTTCTTCTTTGTAAAAGATTTTATTTTCAAGAGAGAAAGAGACAGAGAGATAGAGGGAGAGAGAGATTGTCAGAAAGAGAGAGAGGGAGAGAGAGTGTGTGTATATGTGTGTGTGTCAGAGAGAGAGAGAGAGAGCATCAGAGGTCAGAGAGGGTCTTGGAGCAGGGGTTACAAGTGGTTGTGAACATCCCAAAGTAGATCCTGGGAACTGAATTATTTGGGTCCTTTACAAGAGCAATGTGGCTTTAAATACGGACTCATCGATACCGCCTTTCTACTGTTATAGATATATAGACAATGTTAAGTGAGGAAATAGTCATGTACACAGGGTCTTTTTTTTTTTTTTTTTTTTTTTTTTTAAGCAGGGTCTCATGTAGCCCAGGCTGGCTTTCAACTTACTATGTAATCTAGGCTGGTCTTGATCCTCCGGCCTCTACCTCCCTAGTGCTGGGATCACAGGCGAACGTACAGCCCACACCTGGCTCAAGAGCTTCATATTCATAGCTCCAGCTGTTGATCTACATTCTTTTAAGACAGACGCTGTGACTCCTGACTGGAAGGAGACAGTGATGCTCACGCCCAAGACGAAGAGCGCCAGCGATTCTGCCCTGCAGCCTGGATTAGCTGCTGCTCTCACTGCTGTGGCAAAATACTGGACAAAAACAGCTTTCAGAAGGGAGGGTTTCCTTTGGCTCACAGTTGGAGGGTGAATGGATAGGTCCAAAAGTGAGAGCAAGAGGATGAGGCGGCTGACAGCGAGCGCTCGCGCTCAGGAAGCAAGGGGTGGATGCTGGGACTCACCTCTTCTTACTAACTCTAGGGTCCATGGGGATGGTGCCGCCCACATTTAGGGTGTGTCTTCCCACCTCATCTAGATCTGTTTCCATGGAGACTCTAGGCCCCATCAAGTTGATACTCATGATTAACAGTCTCAGCACCTTTATTTGAAGTACATTTATGAGTCACTTCAGTTTTGTTCCAAGCCAGAAGTGATAGTCCTGGCTCACAACATTTAATATAATATTTCAAAACAGCTCGTAGAGAAGATTTGAAATGTTCCCAGCACAAAGAGGTGATAAAAGTCTCAAATGGTGCATACGCCAGTTATCCTAATTTAATGTTGTACACATATATCGACATGCCACACTGTACCCCAGAAACACATACAATTACTGTGTTCATGAAAATACATTTAGCACCATCGAGATGGCTTGGTTCAGCGTCTAGAACCCACATGGTGGGAGGAAAGAACCATCTCCACAAATCCTCCGTCCTGCACACTTGCACCACACACAAGCACACCCATGCATGTGCACATACCAACGCATGTATATACCCCCACACATGTGTACACTCCCGCACATGTCTAAAGGCCTCCCTCCAATTGGATCTGTAATGTATTTTTGAAACAGGGTCTCTGCCCCGACCCTCGGGGCAGTCAACGATGAACTGGAGAACACCTAGAAGAAAATGGGGGGCAAGGGATACGAAGAATGGACAGCAAGACAGTATTCTGATCGAGCTGACAAGTTTTATTTTCTCAGGGGAAGCGCACATAGGACCGTGGGCAGGATGTGAGCAGGGTTTGCACGTAGCCAGGGCATGGGCACTGGCAGGTAGGCAGAGTGAGAAGGCCAGTAGAAGGAATGCCCTAAGTTGTTTAGCTAACCCCTGCTGTAAATTACCACAGGAGAGACAGCCCTAAGCTATTCTTTAGCTGGCTGAAATCGCAAGCCTGTACCTTGGAATAGTCTGCTGAACATCCTGTTTATTTCTTAGGAGGCAGTAATTTTCTGTCTCAGATACCTGAAGTTGTGAGGATGGTGATGGTCCCCAACAGGTCTCCAGTAGCCCAGGCTGGCCTCAAACTAGCTATGTTCAAGGATGACCGTTAACTTCTACTCTTCCTGCCTCTATCTCCCAAGTGTTGGGCTTGTGAAAGGGTCCTGCCATGCCTGGCTTATGTGTGCTGGGGATGGAATCTGGGGTTCCCATGCTAGTTAAGTCTCCTGCCAGCTGTGTTACATCTCTAGCCCCTTCAGATTAAAAAACAAATACAAGTCGAGAGGTGGTGGCGCACGCCTAGGATCCCAGCACTACTGAGGCAGAGGCGCTTGGAGCTTTGTGAGTTCAAAGCCAGCCTGGTCTACAGAGTGAGTTACAGGACAGCCAGGCCTACACAGGGAAACCCTGTCTTGAAAACAAACAAACAAAAAAATCACATTAGTTTGAGTCCTGCTTTGGGGGCTCCCTGCTTCCCTCTCTAGTCCGACGTAAAACTTAGCAGTATTTCACCCCAGGGAGCGGGACACCGGGTGGGTGTCATCGTCTTCTGGGTTCTGGGACAGTTGGGATGTTTGCTTTGGTTTGTTCTTTTGTTTGTTCTGTTGTTTTGTTTTGTTTTTGAGACAGGGTTTCTCTGTGTAGTCCTGGCTGACCTGGAACTCCCTCTGCAGAACAGGCTGGTTTCAAACTTACAGAGATCCAACTGCCTCTGGCTACCCAAGTGCTTGGATTAAAGGGGTGCACAGCCATGCCCTGCTTTGGTGGAGACTTCTTGAAAGTTCATAGATGACCTGCTAGCTTTAGAGCATCACTGAGCTGCCTGCTGCCCTGCCGTCCCCAGGGAGAGGAGCCTTTCAGTGAGGTATCTGCCCATCTCAGGGGGGAGGTAGGCACAGCCAAAGTGCTTTCAGAGGCCCCCTTCAGAGTGTGACCTGTCACATGGGAAAGGACACAGAGAGGAAGATGAGGAGATGGTAGGACTGGAAACAATTCCTCAGGAGACAGTCGGGCGTGGCCTAGAAGGAGGGAAGAGGAAGCTCTGTGCAGGCTGACTAGATGAAGTGACAGAGGGGTAAGGGGCTGGAAAACCAGGAGGAGCTCTGAATGGATGGGAACTCCTGTTGCCCCCACAGCATGCAAGGGTGGGCCTGGTCAATACCAGTAGGAAGTACCCGGCCCTACTGTGGGAGGAAACTGGAAACTATAAAAGGACCACATGATTGCTCCATGGTATGGTTGAGGGGATTTTTTTTTTTTTTTTTTTTTTTTTTATTGCAGATATGAGGGAGAAAACAGCTAGAGGAATCTGAGCAGCCCAGAGCAGAGAAAGTAGTAGATTGAACGTGGCCAGCAGAGAGAGGCAGAGGAGGGAGATGGGAGACCGAGAGGAAGACCAAGAGAGTGTGGGCAAATGAGGGGGGGGGGAAAGCCAAAATAGCAGTGTTATAAGGAGAATGAGCAGCTAAGGTAACAGGAAAGCTGGAGCATGTTTGGGGTGTGGCCAAGAGGGGTGGGGGGTACCAAGAACTGAGAGGAGCCAGGATGCCAGCATGGACTCTGAAATGTGTGATGCGGAGGGAGCTTGGAGCCAGCATGTGCTCTGGTAGCTGATAGGCACCACAGATAAGCCATTTGTCCCTGGTGCCAGTGAGGAGGGAACTGGCTCCTTGTGGTAGATGGGAACCTGCTTCACGAGTTCCTGAGGAATGCTGGCTTTGGTCTGTCCACCGACATTTGGGAAAAGGGACTTTCCTTTGGACCCGAGACGGTTCCGATGATTCTGATTGCTTTGTGGAGTGGGGTAGCTTTATGTAGGAGGCTGGGGTCATGAGAGATATATTCTGTGATGGCAGAGAGGAGCAGGGAGATGGCTTATCAGAGAAAGTGCTTGTCGCTCAGTGATGACCTGAGTTTGTTCCCAAGAACTCACTTAAAACTCTGATAAGGCTGCACACGTCTACATGCCAAGTACTCCTTGGTGCTGAAATGGGGGTGTGGAGACAACAGAAATAGCAGGAAGAGAGACCTCCAGCTTCACACCAGAAGGGGCCCTTCCTTGTGTGGCTTGTTGGTGGTTGGCTCTTGCCCGGCAGTCCCGTCTTTGGAATGGCTCCAATTTGAAGGAAGGGAGGACGGAGGCGGCTCAGGGCCCTGCAGCCTCTGGCTCTGCCGGCCCAAGCTCAGGCTTCGCTGGCAGCTGGTTCAGTAGTGGCCCCTCATCCCGCAATACTTACTTTACCCATCTCATTGTTCCTTTCTCATAGGCGTGGGACTGGGGCACGGTTAGCATCCTGGGATGGTGCCACACCCCCTAGTAATTGTAGGTACTTCCCAGAAACACAGTGGACCCCCCTCTTTGGTGTTGAGGAAGTGGCAAGCCATGCCCTATTTATTAGAATAATGTCCATGGTGGGTGGGGAGGGGCAGAGAACGACGGAATTTCTGGCAAGAGGGCGCTGGCTAGAAGACAGGTGTGAGTTGACAGCATGTGGATACACTAAGCTGGCTGCAAGGCTGCCTTCCCCACGGACAACTGGGGAAGAGTCCTCCTAATTTTTAGTCAGAACACTCAGGACATGAGAGCACTCAGGGGAAGGTGGGGTGGGGTTAGGGGCTAGAGCTTCCGTGAGCCCGGAGCTGGGCACAGAATGAACACTGCGCCTAGGGCCCTGGAGAGCGAGGGTAACCAGTAGCACCAACTGTCCTGGCCAGAGCCCCGCAGCGGCAGGAGGGGGCCAGGCTTCTGATCTCCCTACCCCCACATGGTTATCTGCAGCCACTGCAAAGAGAGCAGAGAACAGAAGGCCATCTGCAGAGGATGGAGCGTGGGCTCGAGCCGAGGGGACCGTTTAGGAGGCCGGACCAATCTCCCTACCCCTTCCCTCATACCTGCTCCATATTCAAGCAAATAGAACCAGTTCTCTTGGGGTCCATGGATAAGAAGAACCCTGTTAGAAGGAGAAGGTGGGGGGGGGAGTTAGCGCTGAGATGATGGTCTAAAGGATCCACTCCCCCAAAAAGGATAAACTCAGGAAGGTGGGACGCTACTCCTTGCCCGTGACAACTGGTTAGGAGCCAGGCTGGGTTAGGAGCACTTGCTCTAGACTCATTTACTTGCTCTGTACGAGAGTGTGGGGGGATGGGGTCAGTGCTGGCTTGTTAATGGTTTTACATTGACTGACTGACTGGATATGCAAGTGCACACGCGTCACAGCTTGTTCTTTGCTTCCTCTGGAGCCCAGGGAATTGAACTCTTCAGGCTTGTAGCAGGCACTTTCACGTGCTGAGCCGCCCCGCCCTCTCCCTATTGTCTGTTTTAACTCGAAAAGTCTCACTAAGTCTACGGGTTGCCCCAAACTTGTTATCCTCCTGTCTCAGGTCTCAGCTTCCCAAATTTCAACTACTACAGATATGGGCTACCAGCTGGGCGATGGCAGCACACGTCTTTAATCCCAGCACTTGGGAGGCAGAGGCAGGCGGATCTCTGTGAGTTCAAGGCCAGCCTGCTCTATAGAGCGAGTTCCAGAACAGGCTCCAAAGCAATACAGAGAAACCCTGTCTCGGAAAACCCAAAATAAATAAATAAATATGAGCTACCAGATCCATCCTTGGGATAATAGTTTTATTTTGATTTATTCACTTTTTGAGACAGGGTCTTTTGACTGACCTAGGCTGACCTCAAACCCACTCTGTAGCCCAGGATGACCTTGAATTCCTGATTTTTTTCCGTCCCCATCTCCGGGGTGTTTGGATTAAAAGTGTGCATCACCACACCAGGGCTTGGTGCGTGCTGAGCAAACACTCTGAAAACTGAAATACAGCTTTGGCCCCTGGGGCAGAACTGTTACCATTTGTACTATATTTTCTAGAGAAAGGTATTGGTGTACAGACAATATGCATAGCCCCAGCAAGCGGTAGATTTGAAAGTGAGTCAGGTGTATTTTCTGTGTGGGAGTGGGTCAACAGAAAGGACTTGGGGTGGGCAAATGAGTACAGGAACACTCCAGCCTTCCTGGTCTAACCTCACTCACCAAACATAGCCTTTAGCCTTAGGAAACAGTTGATGAAACTGTCAAAGTCCACGACCATGTTGTCATCGGCGTATCTAGCCACTACCACCTCAGTCACTTTATTGGTCATCTTAATGCCTAGGAGACAGATGGGGCAGAGGATAGAATTCAGGCCTCTGGACCTCACTTCCCAGCTCCCTGCCTCTGGCAGCCTCCTGCTCCCTGGACACCTGCTTTCTCTATTGCCAAGCGCATCTCGTAGGAGTTCAAGGTCCCGGAGCGGTCCTCATCACACTCTTTGAAGATGTCCTGAAGACAGACAGATGTCGTCAGGACTGTGTGTAGCGTAGTGGTTGGCATAACAGAATATTGCAGAATGACTGACTTACAATAGCTGCCTGAGACCCTGGGGATCCACTACTCTCACCAACCACCTGGATCTCTAATGTTCCTACTTTCTGATAGTTGAGGGGTTAATTCCAAGCATAGCACGGAAATGTTGGTACCCTGCCCAATGCTTTCTGCAGGCATCCATCATGGCGATACCAGGCTATATGGTTACTAACCATCTCTCTCTCTCTCTCTCTGTGTGTGTGTGTGTGTGTTGTGTATCTCTGTGTGTTTTCTGTTCTAATGGCTTCTTTGCTAGTTCCCATCCTTCTTGGCTCTCTCTTTTGGGTTCCTTACCGTCCACTTCTTGATCTTTTTCCACAGGATCTGAAACTCCTGAAGACCCAGCTTGCCAGTGCCATCTTTCTAGGGGGGTTAGTCAAGGATAAGAGTGGAGAGGGCATCCTGGGGATGAGGGAACAGAAGGCCTTGACACAGGCTTGGGGTTCCTGAATGCTAACAGCCAGAACTGGGGTCTTCGGTTACCCCAAATCTAATTCCTATCACAAAAGAGGGAGGGCACTGGGACTGGCTGGAGAGATGGCTACTTCTGAGTCAGCCTTGGAGAGCAGGGGAAATACTGGTTAGGATTGCCACAGGGCAGAAAGATACATCCATGAGGTTGACCATACGGCGACAGACATCCAAGCTAAAGCCTATAGTCTTGAAGCTCTTGACTGTGGGGGAGGCAAGGTGTAGGAAAGAGACAAAGATGAATTCCGTGTGGGATAAGATGGTATAGCTTTGTAGGGACAGGTTGGGAGGGCAGCGTGGACCACTCACATTTACTTGACAACTTGTTGAGGAGTTTTTGTAGCTCGTACATATCTACTTCCTTGTCCTAGGGGGAGAGACTGCAGTCATCTGCTCTGCCCCTTTGGCCCGGGCAGCCTCCCCCCTTCAGTCTCTTCCCCTGGCCTTTTTACCCCATTTGCCACTATCTCAAACAAGTGGATGGAATCCCAATCGAGCTCCTTCTCAGAGATGGACTCCTGGGGAAAAGAAGCCAGGAGGGAGGGAGCCAGTCTTGAAAATATCTGTCATACCCCCAAAGCCCCAAGTTTTCTATTACCTCTTCAAAATGCTCGGCCCAGTTGACTTCATCCAGCAACCTGGGCAGAAGAAAGTGAAGGTTTAGGGTAACTGGGAGCCAGAGAGATGAGGCTCTCCATGGAGTGACCTTGGAGGGGTCCTGTCATTGTAAATGGGGCAGTATCAAATACTCTATCAAATATCGCCTCTAGTTTTACTGTTTCTATTACCAATTTAGACCTCAAGCCTCAGTTTGCACGAGTATACATTAGGATTGACGTGGAGGAGGGCCAGCATCTGACACCCTGCATCTCTTGGGCAGGGGACCTTTCTGCAGTGAGACAGGCACCTCACCAGGTCTCACTGTGTTTCTCCGTGAAGACCCGAAGCAAGAAGTCAGCATCTTTATGGGGTTCAAAGGTGGAGGGGATAATGATGTATTCCCCCGGAGGCAGCCGAAGATGGCTGTTCACTTCCCGTGAGTTGGAGAAGATCTCTGAAAAGCCATGGTCCTGATATTTTACGAAGAACTCTTTCTTCAGATGGATGTCCTGGAGGTTCTGAAACTGTATGTACCCTGGAGGTGGGTACAGGACTAGCACAGGAGAGCCAAGAGAGTGCATCTCCCGAGGCGAGCCATCTTTTGGGCAGGATTAGCGGTGGGTACCAGCACCACTGCTGTGGCCTGGAATCCTCCCATGCGGTCAAAACCCACAGTTTGGTCTTAGCCTTCCCTGACTCCCACCATTGGGTCACAGCAGTTGGGGTTCTAACTCAGGGTTCCCCAGACCTTTCCTCCAGATCCCTCCCCTTGCCAACCCACTTGCGGCCAGGGGTGGGCTGGGCGCCTGCCCAGGAGTCAGCCTTTTGTACCTCCTTTGGGACCTGCAAAGAAAAAGAGAGAAGAGGGTTCTGGCCTTCCACTAGGAGTGTGCACTGTGCGTGTGAGCCTGAGGGCGTCTGTTAGGGCACTGGCACAAGGTGGTGGGTAGGGTGTAGGCTGTTGGTATTAAGAATTTGTCCGTTTTTTTATTTCAATTCCAGTTTTTGAAAAGTTTACAAAGGCAGGTTTTTGTTAAGGACAGGAGACTGAGCTCTAGAGAGAGAGGGATGATTTGCTAAAAGGGAAAGAGAGCTGGGATGTGAGGCCAAGGGTGTGTTCCTAGTGTGGGATGTCACCTACAGGTCTAGAACAGGCCACTATCAAAATGGAGGATAGAGCGCAATTACATTTGCATGTTTGCCTTTTCCTCCTTCCCTCGTAGCCCAGGCTTTGAATTTGCCATGTAGTTGAGGATGGTCTTGAACTTTTAAACCTCCTGCTTCTACCTCCCAAATGCTGGGATAACAGACATGTGCCACCGTGCCCAGTTTTATGCATTGCTGGGGAGAGAACCCAAGGCTTCTTGTTTTGTTTTGATTTTTGGAGACAGGAAATTGTGCAGGCCAGGCTGCTCTCTAACTATGTAGCTGAAGCTGGCCTTGAACTCCTGATCCTTCCGGCTTCTGCAGGCACCTTCCTTTGTGTGCACATCCCCGCACAGAGACACATACACATAATTAAAAGTTAAAAATCTTACATGTGGTGATACACGCCTTTAGTCCCAGTACTCGGGAGGCAGAGGCAGGTGGATCTCTGTGAGTTCAAGACCAGCCTGGTCAACAAGAGCTCGTTCAAGGACAGCCTCCAGAACCATAGAGAAACCCTGTCTGGAAAAAAACAAAAAACAAACAAAAAACCTTACATGTGTGGTGGTGCATCCCTTTGATACCCCTCACATGAAGGGTAGAGGCAGGCATGTCTCTGTGAGTTTGAGGCCATCCAGGTCTACATAGACAGTTCCAGGCCATCTAGGGCTACATTGAGACTCTGTCTCAAAAAAATAAAATAGTATTTTCATAAGATGAATTAAATCAGATCAAATAAAATAGGAGATTGCCAAGGTTTGGGTATCACTCTAAAGCTTAGACAATACCAAGGCCCCTATTTTGTGAGCCTATGCTTGCTGTGACAAGCATATGGAGGTCAGAGGACAGCCAGAGGGGACAGGGTTTCTCCTTCCACCATGTGGGCTGGGGGAGTAAGAGCAACATGTCAGGCTTAGAGGCGAACGCCTTCACTCACTGAGCCTTCCTGCTGGCCCCACACCCTGGCCTTCGTGTCTTGGCAGAGGGTATTAACTGCATAGGAAAAGCAGCCCTTGCCTACTGCCTTTTCATCTCCCCTTGCCGTGAAGCCTCGGCTGCCCCGCACACCGGGCAAGCACTAGCTCTGTTCATTCCTGAGTGCCCGGAGACTAGCCAGGGACGTGTACAGTGTTTCATACTTGCTGAATATGTAAGTGAATGACTAAATGGGCAAAATGGGATCTTGCAAACCATGACTGGTCTTGAGAAACACAGACTGGGAACGCCTTTTTTGGCTTCTGCAGTGAGTTGTGATGGAGTGGCTGGCGCCACATTTGGGAGGGTGTGTTGCTGAAGTCTCTGTGGCTCAGGAATCAGGACAGTCTCTTGTATAGCGAGCTTATGTAATCACCTCATCTCTCCTGCCTCCAGTCTCTTCCTTAAGGGCAGTAATAAGTGTGATGGATTTGGTCTTCGGGGTGATGTCCGTCATAAAGGAAAAGGTAGTTGGTATGGCAGGTTAAAAAGAAATCTAGCCAGGTGGTGGTGGCACATGCCTTTAATCCCAGCACTCAGGAAGCAGAGGCAGATGGGTATCTGTGAATCTGAGACCAACCTGATCTACAGAGCTAGTTCTAGAACAGCCAAGGCTACACAGGGAAACCCTGTCTTGAAAAAAAAAAATAACAAAACACAAAACAAAACAAAAACAAACCCAAAAACCAAGCAAACAAACAAACAAAAAATCCTAACCAAATAAATCTGTGAAAAGGGAACAGAGTTGCAGGCTGGACTGAAGAGGTTGCTCAGTGATTAGCACTTACTACTCTTGCAGAGGGCCTGGGTTTGAATCCCAGCACCCACATGGTGACTCACCACTGCCTATAACACCAGTTCATGTGGATCTGAGACCGTTTTCTGATCTCTGCAGGTATCAGGCATATATGTGGCAAACAAACTTAAATGCAAGCAAAACAAGAGAGAGAGAGAGACAGAGACAGAGACACGGAGAGAGACAGAGACAGAGAGACACAGAGAGAGCGCTCACACAGAGGCTCAGGAAAAGAACAAAGGCCACCACTCCAGCACACTGGGGCCGTTGGGGCTGGGCTGGAGGCAGGTGTCACAGGGGTCCTGCGGAAGAAGGGTTTTAAGAGGCGAGGTGCTGGGGAGGCAGGGGCACGTGACGCTCTGAGTTTGAGGCAGGGGACACACCGAAAAGACGACGAAGCCTATGGTCAGCAGCTGGGCCCCGTCAGGCCGGGCGTGCCTCCAATTTTTCTGCATCAGGGCCACCAGGCAGGTACAGACCACCTCGCTTTGCTCAGAGTCCTTCTCTGGGTCGTCCTCCTCCGGGAGAGAGATCTTAAACTGAGGGTTGCTCCAGAACGTCTCTGTGGAAGATGCAGATCGAGGTGGTTACGCAGGGGCGGGGCCTTGTGCCCTTTCCGGGTGGGGTGCGTGCGCTGAGATTCCAGCCTTAGGTCTGCCTCACATCCCGAAGACCGCGGCAGGCATCCGACTGACTCTGCCCTCGAGCCCACACCCACCCGGGTTGTTCCTGCAGCCGCCAGCGGTGCTTCCCTTTCTCCAGCTGCCCTCGTAGAAGGTTGTGTGCCAGCAGCTCTTGTATTCCCAGGGCGACAGTGCATCCGGAGTGAGGTTGCAGATCTCCAGGAGGGTGAAGTTGCTCACGAAGTCCTCATAGGACATCCTGGGGTGGGAGTGCACACAGCTCGGTCAGCACACTCCACCTGCACACCTACAGGCCCGCCTGTGGAGGGGCCTCCCCATTCAAAGCTCAGTGCAGAGGATGGGAGATGAGGGATGTGAAAGGCGAGTCCGATGCTCCCCCAAGCCACACTGACCAGAACTCCCCATCCTCCTTCTTTCGTAGCAGCTGTATCTGGACGTCCACACTCAACTCTTCCCACTCCTTGCCTCTGCAGAGAGAAAACAGCGGGAGGGAAGGACAGCCACCCTTCCTCCCTGAGGGACTTTCCGAAGGCCACCTCCAGAGTCCTTTTTAAATGGAGCAGCACCGGGGACAAGGATGGGCCCCACTGTGACAACGGTGTCCTCATGGGCCCCTCTATGGCTTTGTTCCCCTCCCTTGGGTCAGGGCATCTACCTGTCACTCCAGGCTCCATTCCACTCAATCCGGCCCCAGGGATTCTGGATCCGAATCAGGGTTTCCACCTTGCCCCTGTAGGAGACCTGGGGGAGAGGCGTGGAAGTTCAGGGTGTGGGCTGGTGGTGGCGCTCACGCACCTGTGGGTCTCAGGGGATGCTGTTTGCCTGCACTCACATCCTCAAGGCCAGTCACTGCGTAAGCATGCCCTCTCACCAGCATATTACGGGTCATCGTTTCCAAGTCACTGTTGTTGGTAACCTACAGAAAAGGAGGAAGGGAAGGCGTCTGAGGTCTGGCCTGGAGATCCCCAGAAAACCACTGTTTTCGTGTGACTCATAATTCACATTTTAGCATACATGTGGGGGTGTTAAATATGGCATCAAGGCTCTCAAATTCCCTATGTAGCCATGACTATCCAACCATCCTTAAACTCCTGATCCTCCTGCCTCAGCCTCTGGAGGGGTTATAGACATGAGTCATCACACATTGCTTATACTTTACACATATAGTATAGACACACACACATGCACACACAGACCATAGCAGTCACCTGTGTATGTGCACAGGCCACTGAGTACCTCCCTCTACTGCCCTAATTGTTTTTTGTTTTGTTTTGTTTTTCGAGACAGGGTTTCTCTGTGTAGCTTTGGAGCCTGCCCCAGAATTTGCTCTTGTAGACCAGACTGTTCTTGAATTCACAGAGATCCACCTGCCTCTGCCTCCTGAGTGCTGGGACTAAAGGTGTGCACCACCACCGCCAGGCTCTTGATGTTTTTAAAATGGATATTTAATGTTTATCTTATGTGTGTTGAATGTTTTACTTACACCTTTCTCTGTGTATTACATGTGAAACTGATGCCCTAGGAAGCCAGAAGAAGCCATTGGGTCCTTTGGAACTGAGTTACAGGTGTGTGTGTGTGTGAGCCACAAGGTGGGTACTGGGAATTGAACCCACATCCTTTACAAGCGTAGTCAGCATCTCAACTCCTGAGCCATCCCTCCAGCTCCTTGAGCTCACATTTTGAGACATCATCTCTGTCTGAACTGGAAGTCCACTGCTTTGGAATCCTGGCCAGCAAGTTCCCAGGATCCACCTGTCTTTACAGGCACATATGACCACATGTGGCTTTTTTTTTTCTTTCCATGGGTTTTGGGGGATTTGAACTCAGGTCTTCTGATGTTGAGCACGAATACCCTTACCTAGTGAGCCATCTCCCCAGTTCCCGTCCTTTAGATTTTGAAGCAACTGCAGATTCCCATGCAGTGGAACAGGGAGAACCTATGCTCCCTAATACACATTCCCTCTGCTCACTGAAAAAATATACGACAAGCTGAGTGTGATGGGGCACGCCTATAATCTCAGCACTTGGGGGACAGAGGCAGGTGGATCTCTGTGAGTTTGAGGACAGCCAGAGTTACATAGTGGGACCCTGTCTCAAAACAAAATAAAATAAAACCCCAAAACTAAAATCTAAAAGAACTGAAAAGAGGACAAAACAAAACTGTAACACAAAGGCAGAGCCAGGATATTGCTCTTGATGCAACTGTACATCTCTCCCTAACTTAAAAACTTCTTGCCAGGTAGTGGAGGTGCACACCTTTAGTCCCAGCACTTTGGAGGCAGAGGCAGGAGGATCTCTGTGAGTTCGAGGCCAGCCTGGTCTACAGAGAGAGTTTCAGGTCAGCCAGGGCTAATGCACAGAGAATCCCTGTCTTGAACTACTCCCCCAAATGTATGGGTGTTGTTGAAGGTATGAGCGTTATTGTATGTATGGGTGTTGTTATCTGTATGGTGTGTATGTGGGTGTTGGTATATGTATGTGTGTTGTTATATGTATGGGTGTTGTTGCTGACACAGGTCTGTACACTACATGTGTGCAGTGCCCATGGTGGCCAGAAGAGGGCATTGGATCCTCTGGAACTGGAGTTACACATGGTTGTGAGCTGCCATGTGGGTGCTGGGAACTGAACCCTGGTCCTCTGGAAAAGCAGCCAACGCTCTTAACCACTGAGACACCTCTCCAAACCCTTCTTCTTAGCTTGGTCATTTGTGGTTGGTTGCACAATTTTATCACATATGTAGTTTCATAGATCCATCACCAAAGTCAAAGTAAGGAATGTGTTCTTTACTACAAGTGGCCTCTGTAGCCAGGCTTATCTCTCCTCCTTCCTTTCCCTCCTCCCTTGACCTGACCATCACTAATCTGTCCAGGACAATGCTGCCATCACCAGGAGGTCATATAGAGGCAGATTACAGCTTATTGGGGCTGCTGCTGTTTGTATCTTGTGGTGTGTAATCGTTTCTTTTGATTCACCTACAGGAAGACAAGTACGTTGCTGTTTCCACTATTATGAGTAGAGCTGCCATAAGCATTTTGTGCAGGCTTTGTGGGAGACTAAGTCCTTCCTCTCCTCCTTCTTTTCAATCCCCCCCCCATTCTGAGTACATTTATTTATTTGAATAAGTATTTGTTGGGTGCTTATTGCATGCTGGGTATCATCTAAGTGTCAGGGTCCAGTGGTGAGTGAACCCAATATAGGTCCCTGCCCCCTGGAATCATCTCCCTTCTCACTGGGTCACAGAAAATACTGAGAAGAAAGTCTCACAAAGCAGAAGATATGCCAGGTGGGGACAGGCACTCTGGACCAGAGGCAGACAAAAATTTGTTCAACAAAGGAACGGTGAAGAGCCAGGTGTTTGGGGCACTCAGGAGACAAGACAGACGCAGGCCTGGTCTATAGAGCGAGTTCCAGGACAGGCTCCGAAGCTACACAGAGAAACCCTCTCTTGAAAAGCAAAAAAACCAAAAACAAAAAAACAAACAAACAAACAAAAAAAAAACAAAAACAAAACAAAAAACACAACAGCAAAACAAAACAAAAAACCCAAAACAAACAAAAACAAAAAGAAAAAAAGAAAGAAAGAAAAAGAAAGGGGTATGAGAAAATGTTTAGGAAAAGAGCCATGGGGTAGGGTGGAGGAGCTAGAACTCCTAGCTAGAACAAATAGCTATAAGGCCCTGGGGCAAGGCCCAGCTTGGCTTACTTCAATGGAACAGCCCAGAAGGGAAGACTTCTCCACGGCTTTTCTGAGGAGCCTTAGCATGTTGGGAGGGGGCTTCAGGAGCCGAATGCTCTGGGCCACGCCACCTGTGAAGTCCTCGAAACCCTCCATAGTGCTGCCTCCGGCCAGCGCTTCGTAGGACCCATTCACCCTGCAGGGAATGGTGAGGGAAGTGAGACATGCCTTATCGTGCCCTGACTCCTCCCCGAGTTCAGTTAGCGGCCTGGCCCAAGGTCCTTGGGAGCCAAGGCCAGACTCCAGAAGGCCAGTCTGGTTCCTGGCCTGGGCAACTTACTTGGCGTAGGCCTTCTCCAGCAGAGCGCTCCAGAATTCCTGGCGCTGGGCGGCGTGCACAAACACCAGCTTGTTATTCTTAGTGGGCAGTCGGTCGTCCACCACCACGTTCATCCACTGCCCAAACTGCCAAAGCTGTGGGTGGCAAGGGGACATTTGTCTGCATACAGGTTAACTCTGTCCTCAGAGCGCCTCCTGGTGGCCTGACCAAGAACATACTGGGATTTTTGTAAACATTTGGTTGTGTGTGTGTGTGTGTGTGTGTGTGTGTGTGTATGTGTGTGTGTGTTTTCTCCCCTTTTACCATGTGAATTTCAGGGATGGGATTCAGGTCATCGGGTTGGGATAAGTGTACTTGTCACTAAGTCATCTTGACCAAGATCCTGTCACTCCTTAGAATCCGTGAGGGAAGACCGAGAAATTCCCTAAAATGTCTCACTACCCCCACCTCCACACCAAACCAAGGTCCTTCCCCAGCATCAAAAAAACCCTACTCGTGGGGCTGGAGATTTGTCTCAGTGGTTAAGAGCACCGGCTGCTCTTCCAAAGGACCAAGGTTCAATTCCCAGCACCCACATGGGGGCTCACTCTGTAGCTCCAGTTCCAAGGGATCCAAGACACTCACACAGACATATATGCAGGCAAAACAGCAATGAACATAAAATAAAAAAAATAAACAAATCATTGACAAAGAGAGAAAGAAAGAAAACCCCACCCACCTTTAGACTGAGGCCCTATTCTGGGGGAAAAAAAAAAAAAAAGGCTGCTGGAGATTGAGCTTTCAGGTCTTAAAATCCTCTCCCTGTTTATGACATTCAGAATTGATCCTATATCAGTTAAAGGCCCTGTCACACAAATTATATAGTGGAGATTTTCAGTGTCATGATAACTATGTGCATTCCTGGGTACTGGTACAGACACACACACACACACACACACACACACACACACACACACACACACACTGAGAATGGGAAGGGAGCCTCAAACAACTAATTATTTTCTTTGGAACTTTAAAGGAATGAGCTTACATCATTTCTTTCATTAGCAGGTATTTCTGAAAATTAATTGAAAAGTCTTCTCAACCAGTGTTACATTTGAAAAACGAAGTAAGTACATACACAATCTCCCTCTCTCTCTGGTGGCCCCCATAGGCTCTGTATTTGAATGTTATTCCCCAGGGAGTGCCACTGTTTGAAAGACTATAAGGATCAGGAGGAGTAGCCTTGCGGGAGGAAGTGTGTCACCCACCGGAGCTGGACTTTGAGGGTTCAAAAGCCCACACCAGGCCCAGGGTCTCTCTCCTCCTCTGCCTGTGGACCAGGATGTAGCTCCCAGCTATTTCTTCCGTACCGTGCCTAGGTGCTGTCATGCTCCCTGCCATGATGGTAATGGGCTAACCTCTGAAGCCATAAGCCAGCCCCCAGTTAAATGCTTTCTTTCATGAGTTACCACGGTCATGTTGTGTTTTTACAGCAATAGAACAGTGACTCAGTCCCTCTCTGTGTCTCTTTCTCTCCCTCCCTCCCTCCCTCTCTCCTTCCCTCTCTCTTTCCCCCTCCCATCCCCCTCCCCTTCCCCTCTTCTTTTCACCTGGAAATAGAAGATGCCAGCATAGTTTTTCTTGAAGTTCTGGCCCCTGGGCACCACACGGTACAGCAGTTTGGGGCAAGTGGTAAGGGAGCCGATGGCAGCCAGCAGCCAGCAGTCCCCTTAAAGGCAGACAGGCAGGGGTTGTCCTTGAGCAGCTCCCGGGGTCCCAGATCCCTAGTCAGAGAAGCAGCCCCACGATCTCCCCAGCAAAGATCCCTCTGCCTTTTCCCTGAGAAGTGTTGGAAAAGGGGTGGAGAGTAGGCTCTGGGACAGTGACCTCAATCAAGGGAGTCACAAATCTGGGTAACACTGGGGAATTTGGAAAGGCTGCATAGCGTCCTGCTTTCTCTCAGGCAGACTTTCTATCTGTCGAACACATCCAGGAACCTTTCTCTGTGACTCCCATGCTGGAGTAGTGGCCAAAGGCCCAAGATATCTCTCCAGAAAACTTCTGTAATATCAGCATTTGGGTGGTGAAGGACACAAGGATTTTAAGTTCATGTGTCACCAACCTGGTCTCCTGGTCTACAAAGTGAGACCTTGTCTTAAAAATAAAATAAAAAAAAATGAAGAGCCAGAGAGATGCTCAGCAGTTAAGAGAACTTCTGGCCCTTTCAAGGGACTCGAGTTCAGCCAGCATCCACATCAGGGAGTTTGCAACCACCTGTTGTTGTAGATCCAGGGAATCCTACAATGCCCTCTTCTGGCCTCTACAGACACTGCACTCACACACACAAACCCATATGCAGAAACACATATATACAAACTTAAAAAGAAAAATTGCAAAACAAAAAACTTGCTACTCGACCATAAGGACCAAAGTTCAGATCCCAGCATCCATACCAGATGTCACCTATCTCACAAACACTTGTAATTCCATTTTCAAAGGATTAGGCATCCTTTTCTGAACTCCAAGAGCACCAGACACACATGTGTGCATACTATGACACACAAACATTAATAATTTAAACAAATAATGGGTTGGAGAGATGGGCTCAGCTGCTCTTCCAGAGATCCAGAGTTCAATTCCCAGCAACCACATGGTGGCTCACAACCACCTGTAATGAGATCTGGTGCCCACTTCTGGCCTTTAGGTGTATATACAGACAGAAGACTGTGCATAATAAATAAATCTTTAAAAGACCTTTTAAAAATTTAAATTTAAAAAAGGAAAGATCTCTGCCCCATCACCCACATTCTACTAGAGAAGCTGGGTTCTGCCTCTGTCCCACTGTGAGCCCTGGTGATGTATTGTTTATGATCTAATAAAACCACTGCGGATCAAAATGAAGCCAGCCACAAGCTATAGGGGTTAGGCAATGGTGGCACACACCTTTAATCCCCAAAGCCACAAGAGACAGCCATAGAAGCTGGGCAGTGGTGGCAAACACCTTTAATGCCAGGACTGAGGAGACAGGGTTAGACGAATCTCTGTGAGTCCAAGGCCATCCAGATCTACACAAGATTAAATCTGTCTAATGGAGAATTAGAGTTCACACCTTTAATCCTAGCTCTAGAGAGCTATATAAACGTCAGGAGCCTGGTGTCTGAGGCTACATTCTGAGATTAGTCTCCAGCCATGTTGAGGAGAGGGCAGCCGTCTGGGACTGGAGTCTGAGGCTTGGTGGAGACAGGATTTTGATTCTGGCCTGAGGTAGATCTAAGTGCTAGTGGCCAGCTGCTTTGCTTCTCTGATCTTCAGCCTGAAGCTTGAACCCCAATATCAATCTCTGGGTGTTATGTTTTGTGTTACACCCTGGAGCTAGCTGAAGACGGAGCCCAGGACACTGTCCCTGTCCAGAGGCATGGGAGCACAGTGCCATGTATCAGCCATCTAAATGCCACCTGTTTGCCAGGTAGTAGGTGGTGCTGTGTGAGCTCCAGGGTCTGGCCAAGCTTTTGGGCACTGGAAGTTTCTGTGATGACTAGCGGGCTCTGGGCTTTGGAGGGAGGGCACAGGCAGGAGGAAACAGTAAAGACTCCACAGCCATCATCCACACAAAGGCAAACACTGATTTTTTTCCTCCTATGCCCAGCATCCCTCAGAGGCCCACTGAGCCACAGAGGCAAGTGTGGTGGTGGTGGTGGTGGGGGGCAACCTGGTGTCTGGCACAGTGTCATGTGACTCCATTGTTCTATATTTGATGGCCCAGACTAAAGAAGTCCTACCACCTGTGACAAGTGACAAATATCTCAGTTTTGTCTCCTTAAAAGATAGAAACCAATCCCTGTGCTCTCTTTTTTTTTTTTTTTTTTTCTTTAAAGACGGGGTCTCCTAGACCTGGCTCTCAGGGCACTCATTGTACGACCAAGGGTGAACCTTAAATTCCCCACACCCCCCCTTTTTTTTTTTTGGCAAGGTCTCTAGGCTCTTAGCTAGCCTGGAACTCACTATGTAGATCAGGCTGGCCTTGAACTTGTGAATAATTCTCTTGCCTCTTCTAGATTTTAGGATTACAGGCACATGTCATTTTTTAAAGGTTTATTTATTTATATGTATACAGTGTTCTGCCTGTATGTATGCCTGCACACCAGAAGAGGGTACTAGATCTCATTGTAGATGGTTGTGAGTCATCATGTGGTTGCTGAGGATCGAATTCAGGACCTCTGGGAGTCTGGGAGAGCAGCCAGTGCTCTTAACCTCTGAGTCATCTCTCTAGCCCCACCATACCCAGTTTTCTGTAATGCTAAGGATTGAACCAAGGAATTCTTGCTGCTAACCAAACAATTTGCCAAATGAGCTACACCCAGCCCCATAATCCTTTGCCTCTTAAATATGGGTCATTCAGGGCTTGTTCCTAATAAAACATGGTGGAGATTACTATGTGTGTGTGTGAGACCTTGAGATCAGGGGGGCCCAGGGATGTGGGGTATAGCCCAATGCAATGCTTGCCTATCTGAAGGCTCTGGGTTCCATCCTAAGTAAAAAGTAAATAAATAAGCCAGCTATGGTGGCATAGACCTTTAATCCTAGCACTTGGGGGGGGGGCAGAGGCAGATGGATCTCTATGAGTTCAAGGCCAGCCTAGCCTGGTCTACATTGTTAGCTTGTGGCCAGTTAAAGGCTACATAGTGAGACCTTGTCTCAGTATATAAATAAGAAGCAAGCAAATGAAACAAATCAATGAAAAGCCCTTGGGGCTTTCCCCTTGTTTTCTCTTGGGCTCCTCAGTAGGAGTCTCAGCTACCATGCTGTGTGGACACTCAGCTAGCTAGACCCTGAGGTTTCATCCACAGGACAGCAGTGTAGCCCCCATCCAGCCAAGCCTTCAGAGGACCAGGGTCCCACAGTGCAGCTGACCTCAGCAGATATGAGACACTACGGGTCAGCCCTGTCTGTCCCTCGCCTTCTGAGGTGCCTCAAAAAAAATCTGGGAGGTGAGAATTGCTTGCTGGTTCTTGGGGATAAGTCTCATGTGACCCCAGGTTGGCCTTGAACTCCTGTCCCTTTTGGCCCTTTTCCCCTAGGAAGTTGTATGTGCCAACATGCCTGGTTTGAAGCTTAAAACAAATAAACAAAAAATTTATTTTGTCTGTGTGTGTCTGAGTGTGGGTGCACATGTGGTGGCATGTGAAGGGGTGCTCCTGTGCACACGGAGTCCAGCAGGGGTGGCTGAATTCCTTGGGGCTGAAGCTTCAGGTGTTTTGGATAATGGTACTTGGGTGCTGGGGTCTGAACCCTGGTCTTCATTGTGTTGTACCAAGTGCTCTCAACTGCTGGGCCATCCATCTCTCCACCCGTCTCCTGTTGCTAAGCCTTGGGTAATATATTATGCGGCAACATGCATTTGCAATATCACCCCAACTTAACTCCCGAACCAGACTGCAGTAGGAACAGAAGGGACATAGAGGACACAGGTGACAGAGGTAGGTTGAGTGTAGGGAGTCCTAGTCTTCCAGGCTGGAGAGCCATTCCTTAGCCCCCACCCCGCTCCCTTTGTCCCTACTTTCCCCAAGGAAGCCATCTCCTTGTCCCCGACTCACCGAGGACCCCTTGGCAGATGTCTGTGGGAGAGAGCTCATTCATAATGAATTGGGGGTTAGTCGTGATATCCTGTGGTGAAGGAATAAGAACGTCAAGGGGTGAAGGGCCCCATCCCTACCTCCCTTGCGCCTCAGAGAGTAGGGTGAACAGTAGAGAGGATGCTGAGCCATCTGACCACAGCTTGGCTATGATAGCCAGGTTTGGGTGCCAGCCCATGATTAAACTAACAGAGCCTGTTCAGAACTATCCCCAGCTCTGATGGCATTGGGGCGTGGCCAGGACCCTCCCCAGCCCCAGTGCCCACCTTGGGCCTTTGCCAGTAGATGTTCTGCACCTGTTTGGATCTGGGGCCCAGATCCTTGAAGCCTATAGACTTGGGTTCAGCAGGGAAAAGGGGGTCCTCAAACAGTTCCCCCTTCCTTAGACATGCTGCTCGAAGCTCCTCAAAGTTCTGATTCTTGTAGTTGTGGGCGTTTTGGTGTTGGCCCACGCCCATGGCCTTGAGTCGGCTGTTGTTTATGGAAGCCACCATTCCCTTGTCGACACAAATGGACTCTGTTCGATAAAAAAAGAGAAATAACCCAATTTGAAATGGTACTGAAGCTGGGCGGGTGGGAATAGCAGCTGTTGGGGGGTGGAAGCGGGATTCAGGAGCTGATTATCTTCAGCTACAGAAGTTTTTAGCTTTTAATACAGTCCTGGCTGGTTTTGTGTGCCAACTTGACACAAGCTAGAGTCATCAGAGAGCAAGGAGTTGGGAGGCATTTTCTCAATTAGTGATTGATGGGGGAGGGCCCAGCCCGTGGTGGATAGTGCCATCCCTGGGCAGGTGGTCCTAGAGAGCAACTGAGTGAGCCATCGGGAGCAAGCCAGTGAGCAGCACCTTCCATGGCCTCTGCATCAGCTCCTGCCTCCAGGATCCTGCTGTGTTTGAGTTCCTGTCCTGACTTCCTTCAGTGATGAACAGCAATTTGGATGTGTTAAGCCAAATAAACCCTTCCCTCCCCAACTTTCTCTTTGGTTATGGTGTTTTGTTGCAGCAATAGATACCCTCATTAAGACAATATTGTTTGTTTGTTTGTTTTTTGTTTTTAGAGATAGGGCTTCCCTGTGGCTTTGCAGCCTGTCCTGGAACTTTTCTGTAGACTAGGCTGGACTCAAACTCACAGAGATCCACCTGCCTCTGCCTCCTGAGTGCTGGGATCAAAGCCATGCACCACCACCACCTGGCTGACAATACTTATTTACTTGTATGTGCATTTGCACGTGTGCCTGAGTATGTCTGTGTGCATACCACATGCAGGAGCTCACGGTGGTCAGAAGAGGCATCAGATCCCCTGGGACTGGAATCAGTGATAGGTGTGAGCTACCTAATGTGGGTGCTGGGAACTGACCCAGAGTGCTCTGGAAGCTCAGCCAGTGACCCTACCTGCTGAGCCATCTCTCCAGCTCCGTAAATCGAAAAGACTTATTTTATTTATATGTGCACCTGTCTGTGTCGGGATGAGTGTATGTGCATGTGTGTTGGGAGGAGCAGCGGAAGGTGTCAGATCCCTGGGAGCTAGGGTTACAGACATTTGCAGAATGTCCGACTTCTCCCATGGGTACTGGGATCCAATCTGGGCCTCATTATTGTGCAGCAGAGTCGTTTCTCCAGGACCAAACAAAGTGCAAACATCATGTTTGCAGAGAGCCTTGGTTAAATGACACCCCGCCTCAGAAAACAAATAAAAGTGGCGAGGCTATTCTTCAGAAGATGAAGACCATGAAGAGACACCCCTTGCTACTCACGGAAGGGAGGAAGGGAATATATTGGAGCCCTTAAGCATGGCCAGGGACATAGACAGGTTCTTTGGAGAGCATCGTCTGGCGGCCGTGTCTCAAATGAGACACAGGGCCTGAAGAGATGGCTCAGTAGTAAAGACTGAGTAGTAAAGTTCTTTTGAGGACTCAGGCTTGGTTCCCAGCACCCACAAGGGAGCTTATAAATCACTCCAGTTTCAGAGGACCTGAAACCACTTCTACCCTTCTTGATACCTGTACCCATGTGCACACACCCACACGCAGACACATAACAAAATAAAAAACCAGGGGCTGGACATATTACGCCATGGCTAACAGCACTGGCTTCTCTTCCAGAGAATTCAGGTTCAGTTCCCAGCACCCACAGGGCCGCTCACAACCATCTGTAACTTTAGTTCCAAGGGATCTGATTCTCTCTTCTGACCTCTGAGGGCACCAGGAACACATATGATGCACAGAGGTACATGCCTGCAAAACACCCGTCCATATTCAACAACAAAACAACAGCAAAAAATATAGCACTGGGGAGGCAGAGACAGGTGGATCTCTGTGTGCTCGAGTCTGATCTACAAAGCAAATGCCAGGTCAGAGCTACTTAGTGAGACCTTCTGCAAAGGAAGGAAGGAAGGGAGGGAGGGAGGGAAGAAAGGAGGGAGGGAGGGAAGGAAGTTCTCAGCAAGGGAGACAGACTATGCTTCATCCAGTCTAAGGACTCTTGGCTGTGTCTAGAGACGCTTTCGTTTGCCACATCTGGTTGCTATTGACATCTAGCAGATGGAGGCTACAGATGAGCTAACTGCCTTACAACTCTTGGGACAGCATTGCCTCCATGTGGACAACAGGTCACTCAGCCTGACATGTCAGTGGCTCTGCGGAGGCTGTGAAATCTGGAGCAAATCCCAGGCCAAGTACACAGGAAAGCGAGCTGCTTGGTGCCATCCAGGGAAGCCTCTGCCATAGCTTCACTGAGACTGAGGGTGCTCAGTCTCTGTTGGAGGCCTTGGAGGGTTCCAGAAGGTGCTGGCATCCAAGAGCTAGATATCACCAGGAGCAGACCAGCCCAGTGAAGGTGCAGCCTGGAAGCTCTGGCCAGGATCATTGTCCAGCTCAGAGTCATTTCTCATCACACAGACTGCAAATCCTGCTTAGAATCCCCATGCAGGTCCCCAGTGCCTGAGCTTGTTATTTAGTGCTGACAGCAGGGAGTTGTACGGCCCACCCCGCCGTACACTTGTGTGCCCATTGCCATTGCTGTGGCATGCATCTCTAGAGAAGACAGCTGCCCCGAGTCCTGTCACAGGGTGTTGTGGGGCACTGTGCCACAAGTACAGCAACCACTGCAATCTTCATCAGAGTAACTGGGATTACTAACAATGGGCTCTCAAGATGGCGCCTGTTGACATTGCAGGGTCACTGGATCTCACCTAGGTCCCGGTCCCTCCCTCTTACATTTCCTAGCCAGCTAATTGTAATTCTGTGCCAACTGCATGGGGTCTTGGGACGTACCAGAGTGTGTAAAGCGAGGAAGGTTAGTTAAAGGGGAGGCTTATCTGTGTAGCTGCCAGGAAGTTGTCTTCCATGCTAGGATGAGACTTTTCGGTGGTACATTTGTTTTTGGGGTCGCCCACGCTCCTGTGTGTAACTCCTCACCAAAGAATGTACTGTAAGCCCAATAAACTCAGTGGTTCACCAAGTCTTTCTTATCTGGGGTGAGTAGATGTTTGTTGATATCATGAACTTGAAAAGCTCATGCAACACATGACTTGGTTGGGAGGGGGCCAAGCTGAGACAGACAGACAGACAGACAGATAAATGAGGCAGGCAGAAGCTCAGGCAGATGGCTATGGGAGGGTGCTGAGATATGACTATGCTCGGCAGTATTCAGTATTCAGGAGGCAGGCAGATCTCAGGGTTGAGGCCAGCCTGGTCTACAGAGATCCAGGATAGCTAGAACTATACATGGAAACCCAGATCTGAAAAAAACACCCCTCCCTCCCAAAAGAAAGGAAGAGATATCACGACATATGAAACTGTTGTCTCCATCAGACTAAAAGTCAAGGTAGGGAGCAACCCCCCATCAGACTAGGGACCCGTAGATTTTGTTTGTTTGGTTGGTTTTTTGAGACAGAGTTTCTCTATATTGCTTTGGAGCCTGTCCTGAAACTAGCTCTGTAGACCAGGCTGGCTTCGAACTCACCAGTGCCCAACAAGACCTGTAGATTCTTGAAAAATTAAATCTAAGAAGAATGTAGTAGTACATTACTGTAACCTGGCATTTGGTGGCTGAGTCAGGAGGATCCTGCTTACTACATCTATTTATTTATTTGTTTTTTACATGGCATACATGTGCCAGAGCATATGTATCTGGGGCCTCCACCTTGTGGGCCTTGGGGATTGAACTCGACTCACCAAGCTTTGTGGCAAGCACCTGTACCTGCTAAGCCATCTTGCTGGCAAGGACCCTGCTTCTGAGCCCTAAGTCACATAGTGACAAGAATACTGCCCCCCAACCCCCTAAATATATTTATTTGGGATGTCTGTTGAGCTAGTTAATATATATACACTATCTCACATACCTCACACACTTTCTGAATATGGTTTTCGTTTGTTTTGGTTTTTTGGTTTTGTTTTGTTGACAGGGTCTCATACAGAACTGCCTCTGCGTGTAGCTGAGACCTTGAATTCCAGACCCTCTCACTTCTGCTTCCTGTGTGTGTAGAGGACAGGTCTGTGTCTTCACATCCGGTTTTATATGATCCTGGGGACGGAACTCACGATTCAGGCATTCGAGCATCCTGCCACCTTAGCTACATACCAATCCCTACTGTAAATGGTTAAAATAAGGCTTTTTAATCATGTGTACATGTACACGAACGCAAATGCACACGGGGTAGAGGTGTTGTGTCTTCTGTGAGCTGCAGTTACAGGTGGTTATTAATCACCCAACATGGGTGCTGGGAACCAAACTTGGCCCCTCTGCAAGAGCACCAAGGGCCATCTCTCAGCCCTGGGGAGTTTATAAACGATTACATCACAACCAGGGAACCAATGGTTTTATGCATAGTTTGCTCTCCAGAGCTTGGAGGAAACATGTTGCTTCAGAAAACTGGAGGGGTCTCCTTCAAGTCTAAACATCACTAGCCTGTTACAGAAGCCGGGGGCAGAGTCCCTAGACTCTGCTCACTGTCTGAGGGGGAGGGGCAGAGCCTCGAGTCACTCCTCTGGTGCTGGTAAGGCTGGATTCCCCAAAGGAACCGCTTCTCAGCCTCCCCTTCCTGCTCCGCTACCAGCCCAGTCTGCCCTGCATCTGAGGGGAGAGCTCAGGCTCCATCCAAGCAGCTCACTCCTGCCGTCTTAGACTAAGAAAGGCTCTAGGCTTGGGAGAGATTTTCTCTGTTCCCTCGGGTTTATTGTATCTCTAATGGCTGATGGGGGGGCCCCCTTGTGCAAACCCCTTTGCAGAGGGATGTGGGCCATAGCTCTACCCATGCCAATGCATCAGTAGAGCTATCTGCCTATTCTTCCCCTACGTAAGAGGAGGAAGCCCAGCTTTTACCCTCTGAGCATCCAGCCTGCGGAGAGGTCCATGTCTATCCTGTCTGAGGTCTCAGAGAACAGCTCCATTTCTGCAGTAAAGTCATAGTACATAGAAGGGGCCGGTCCCATGAGTGCCTACCTGGGGAGTACAGCATGCCGAAGGCTATTGGGTGAACGCCTAGCACACTGCTTGGCAGTTGAAGGTTCTTGGTGGTGGCGGTGGGGGCGGAGGGAGCAGAGCGCGCCCCTCCCCCACCCAGAACTCTCCAGTGCAGGGGGAGCCTCATCAGGGGCACTGGTCTAACTGCTGCCTTCTCTCCCTGTCCATTTGTTCCTTTTACCCTGACCCTTCTGGTCTGCCAGGTCCAAAGCCTGGACCTGGACCTCCAGTGGGACAGGGGAACAAGCACCTAACTGTGGCGGCCACCCCAAGGCAAGTCCCTCCTTGTCAGGTCACACAAAAAGCCACGATCTCAGGTGTTCCCGAGTCAGGTCTTCGTGCCTTATTACCTCCCTTTCCCTTCCTTCCTCCCTCCCTCCCTCCCTTCCTCCCTCCCTTCCTTCCGAAGACATGTAGCTTTAAACTTGCTTCAGAGCGAAGACCTTGAACCCCAGGTCCTCCTTGTCACTATCGTGCTGAGATCGTGGACATATGATCCCAGCCCTTCCTTCTTCCTCCATATGCCATGTGCATGTGGGCATCAGGGGACAGCTTTTTGACAGCTGTTCTCTCCCACTGGGGGCTCCAGGGCTTGAACTCAGGTCGTTTCGGCCAACACTTGTACCTGCTGCACCATCCCCTGGGTCCTGCCCTGCCCTCCAGTGCCTCCGCTTCACCACTCCTGGTTCATGCCTTGCTGGGGACCAAGTCCTTCTCTGTGCCAGGCAAGCTCTCCATCAACTGAGTGACATCCCGGCTCCCGTTCCATTCCCATTTCATAAGTGAGGTCCAGGGTGTGATGCTATTTGCTCAGGGTCACTCAGAGGCTGGGCCAGGATTTGAACCTATTGTCCCACAGAAGGAGGGGATGGGGAGGCTCCCAGAACCACTTCCTCCCTCCTCCCATACCTGCAAGCAGGAGGATAAAATGTCATGGAGACCCTTGGGTTCCTTGAAGGACCAGAGCTAAGCACCGTTTGCCAAATACTACTACTGTCTCTTCCTGGCTGACCTGAGTTCTGCTTGAAGGCCAGGAGCAAGGAGTGGGTGGGCTTGAACCTTCTCCATCACAGTCTTGCATCCTGAGACTCTCCTCAGTACCCCTGCTGTGAGCATTTCCCATCCCTAAGCACTTGAATTTGGCTTAGAACTTAAGACCTGCCAGGTGTTGGTGCCGCATGCCTTTAAGCTCAGCACTCGGGAGGCAGAGACAGGTGGATCTCTGTGAGTTCGAGGCCAGCCTGGTCTATAGAGCTAGTTCCAGGACAGGCTCCAAAGCAACACAGAGAAACCCTGTCATGGGGGTGGGGGGAAAGAGCTTGAGGCCCAGCAGGACACTCCCCCACGGCAGAACCGAGAGAACCCCATTTCCATCCTGCAACTTAGGGCAGGGAGGTTCACTATACAGGTGACTGAGGTGAGGGTTAAGGTCTGTCCGGGACACACTGGGCAGACATCAGGGTTGTCCAGGTAAGATGTGGTGTGCCTGCTTACCCACACAGATTGTGCTTAGGGGCCCTGGAGCTCCCTGCAACCAAGATGCTTGCTTCCGTCTCCTTGGTCTCTGTCCCCCAGCAGCTGGCACGCTCTACACCTTGGTCTGACAGCTGTCACAGGCCAGCACTTTGAGGGGCTCCACCTGGGAGTTCATACTCCATGAAGGCTGCAGACTAGGACCAAGGCCACTGCTTTTATCATGGTGACTAGCCTGGTCCTGCACCCAGTCACACTGGCTCTGTGTGTGTGTGTGTGGGGGGGGGCGCGGGATTGTGCTGCAGATGGCATCACCAACTGCCCGGGAGAGGCCTAGCTCCTGATGCCATTTTCGTCAGGGTCTTTGCGTTCTTCACCGCCTGTCCTCTTGGGGCCCCGGCAGGCCTGTAGGGCCTGCTTTCCCTCCCTCTCCTGGGCCTCTTGTCTCTGAGAAGTCCTCAACTCACTTTCTCATTTTCTGTTGAAGGATGGAAAACTCACCAGGCGGCGGCGGGGCACACCTTTAATCCCAGCACTCGGGAGGCAGAGGCACGTGGATCTGTGAGTTCAAGGCCAGCCTGGTCTTCAGAGTGAGTTCCAGGACAGTCAGGGCTACATAGAGATATCCTGTTTCTATAAAGACAAGCAAGCGAGCGAGCGAGCAAACAGGATGGAAAACTCCAGTCAATGGAGGCTGAGGCTGGAGAGTGGCATGTGAGGTAACCTGACCGCATATCTTGATTTCACTGAGAAACCGAGTTCAGAGAGGCATGTAGGCTTTCTCAGAGACACACAGCCAGCTGCTGAGTTGACAGAACCAAGCCGGGACAGAGGTTCACTGGCTCTTGCCACACACAATGCACTGTGGGTACACACATGGCTGCGTCCTTGTTGAGTGATCTAAAGAAAAGCCCGCAGGGGAGGGGAGTTGGGGGGGTCTTGAGAAAAGGTGGCTGGAGAATGGGGAGTCCTGGGGACATGGGGGTTGAGGCAGGCCACCCTGAGGTGCTGGAGAGGGCTCTGCCCTCTTCCTGGTCTCACTTGGAGCAATGATTTCACAGTTTTTCCTCTCAAGACCTTGTCTTCTAGGAATTCTTGGGGTTCTCAGAGCATAGGGCTGGTGTGAGGCGACCTGAGCCCAGAGGCTCTTCCAGACCGATGGTCCCTCTTTAGGAGCTCATCCCAGGACTGCAAATAGGACCTCACCGGAGGCCAGAGGATGAGCTTCCGGGGGCTGCAGGCTGGCCAATCAGACACAAGCTTGGAGCTTTTGTTTTTATTTTAAAGGAAAACAAAAACAAAAAACAAACCCAGTGCAAAACCCCATTTTCCAGTGTCAGTCATGTCCCCAGGTCACCCCTGGCTCAGACCTGAGTCTTCCTCCCACTCTGCAACCCTCCCTTCTCCTGCATCCCAGAGGGCTGCGGGTTCCATTCCCTGGAGGCCCAGATCCAGGGCAGTGAAGGGGAGGAAAGAGCTGGGGCAGCCACAGCTGTGCTTGCTCTCCCCAGGCCCTCCAGCCATGGTACCAGGTGCCCACCTTGGCTCTCATTAACCTTTTCCTGGCCACACTACTGAGCAGTGAGGCTGATCTGGGGGGGGGGACTCCCTCCACACCCCTCTTTGCCCCGGGGCCTGCTCGGGGCTGTCCTCACTGAGGTTGGGGGGCTCCCTCCCTCCCTCCATGGTAGGGGAGAGCAGTGAAATCCCCAGGTTTAAATACCTTAATGAAAGCAGGGGATGGGGAGGAGGAGGGGGCTTTAGTTCTAATAAATTATTAGCGTTTTGTTTGTTTGTTTGTTTTTAGTGTCCGTGGGGGGGTGGTGGAGGGGCAGGGTGTGGCCTCCAGGGCCCTCCCTCCCCTTACTGGTGAATCTCATTCTCTATGAGGCTGTCCTCGCATGACTGGAAATCTGTGTCCGTGAGGCCATCAGGCGGCATCAGCAACTCCTCATCTTGGGAGGAGGAGGATGGGGGCTCGTCTCCTGAGCTCCCAGGAGCCCCGTCCCCGTCCCCGTCCCCCTCTGAGTCCTGCAGCACCTGAGCGATGTATTTCTGAAGGGAAAAGAAACAGGGGTAAGGTGGCCAGCTGCCCCTCGTGGGTGGGAAGGTGGGGGCAGGTATCTTAGGGTCTGTGGGCAGCACATGCCCTAGGGGACTGAGTGGAGCAGGGGAAGGTCTTTCTCACGCTGGTGTCCACAGCCCTGAGGTCTGGCAGGCTGACTTTTGTGGGGGACTAATGGTCTACCCAGATTTGGGTTTGAGTTCCACAAAGGGCCCCCCCAAAGCTCCCATGGCTGTGGAGACGAGGGCACTCACCGCAGATTTGGGGACAGCGGCAGTAGTGGGGGGCCGTCCGTTACTTCTGGAGCTCACGGCATCTGTCTCTGTGTGTTCAATCTTAAGGGGTCCAGGAAGGGGGAAGAAACATCCTTGTCTTTAGTCCCAGTCGTGACCCAACACCCTCTCAGCACCCTTTGGCCCCGTATGCCACTGCCACAGGAAACTTTTGCCCAGCCATAACTGCACCACAGCCTTTCCCGCCTCACACCTTGTAGTTGTGGGCGCTGAGGTATTTGAAGTGTCCGAAGCAGACATGGCAGAGACAGATGACGATGGTGATGACCAGAACGACGAAGGTGAACATAGACGTGGGGGCTAGGAACCCTGGAGTTGGGAAGAATAAAGTAAGGGCTACCTCCGGACCTGTCATCCGGCCCTCTTCTGAGGGATCCACGACCACAGCCTCTGACTCCTTCACTCCCATCCACACAAGGTCACTGAGACCCGCCATTCTCTAGCATGAGGCAAGTTCTATCTTCAAAAGTCCCTTCTGCCCTTGCCGCCCTCTCTGTCCTTGCCACGCCCGCCCCCCCCCCATGGGATGCTGACCCTCACCCGCACGCATGGTAGAGAAGAAGAGTAGCCAGAAGAGGCAGAGGATGGGTGCCGCCACCACCTGGTTCACAGCCCCCGAGTGGATCTTCTTGTCCAGCTTGGCCGGCAGGTAGGCGTAGTAGAGATTGTACCTGTCTACCAGGTGCTTCAGCAGCATGTACATGAGCCCTGAGGAAAGCCAGCGGCCCTGACCTCGGAACCAGCGCCCACGGACCTTTCGTGTCAGCCACAGGCTGTCCTGGCCTTCTGAGATGGCTGAGCCTGAGTTCCCTGTCCTGCCACAAACTGTAGCCACAGCTTCTCCCACTGGAGTCCCTTCATCCTCCCGGAACCACCACCACCAGGGATCACCCTTTTAGACAAGCAGCAGGCCGTGGAGACCCTTCTCACTCTTTCTACCCTGAACAGTTGAATGCAAACAAACTATGGGCTGGTTCTATTTCGCGACGCCCAGGGACTGGTAAACAAGGGCTAGGAGGTTAATTTGAGAATCTGGAGCCTTCTATAGACACAGAGAGTAGGGAGCGAGTTAGGGTGTCATGGGGAAGGTAGAGGCTATTGGTGGGGTCACGTTCAATGAGAAACTTAGCTAGACACCTTCAAAGAGGAAGAGGGATCTGCCCAAGTTACAAGGCTTGCCTGCATCAGGACATGTCCAGAGGTACAAGAACCTAGGCCACTCTGGAATCGGAGGGGTGTTCTTGAATTCTGAGGTCTGTGTGTAAGTGTAGATGTTGGCAGTACAAATGTATGTATATGTGTGAAACCACTCAGAGGGAAGTATTCGATGTATACCCAATGGAAGGCTTCAGTGCCTACCAGTAAATATGGCTGAGGTGGATGGCCTGGCCCAGGAACTGGGCATGCCAGGTGGGCCAAGCCTCAGTAGAGCTGCTCTCCCCCTCTGCCCAAGGCCTGGCCCCAGACTGAGCCAGGAACCAGGCGGGAGGCCGGAGGGGCCGGTCTCCCAGCCGGGGCCCTGTCCAGCCGGGGCGGCCTGCCTTACTAGAGTGGAGCGGGTGAGGCCCTGGGTTCCCCCGAGCAGGGCCCAGGTCCCGGCGCGGCGGTGCCTACCGAAGGGCACGATGATGGGGCAGGTGATACTGTAGGTCATGACCACCGTGAAGACGCACATCATCCAAGCGTAGGCTGCGCCAAACTGGAACTCGTAGGCCTGATGCTGGGGGGGACATGGGCAGGAGGGTGGCTCAGAGTGGAGGGGACAGACTATAGCGGGGCAAGGCAGGTTGGAGGCGGCCAGGAACTGTGGGGTTGGGAATAAAGCCATGGGAGAGTGAGGGACCTCAATGTGGGGATGGTGCAGGGGACAGCAAAGCAGGTGGGAGGCAGGGGCTGTGGCTGAGAGGGAGGCCAGGCAGGGGCAGTGATGGGGCATGGGCAGGTAGGGGCAAAAGTTGAGGACGAGGGACAAGCTATCCAGCGCCCTCTTGTGGAAGGAGTGCAGAAGGAACCCTACACCAAGGGAGCTAGACCTCTCCCAACTCCAAACATATAACACTATGCTCTCAGAACTCAGGGACGACCTGGGGACATCTATGCCCACCCATAGCTATATGTGTGGGGAAACTGAGGCTTCATATGGGAACTAAAGTCCCTAAGTCCCAGTGTGCCCACCACCCGAGCCTGACTGCTGCTGTTTCTGGTTGGGCCACCAGAGGGCGCTGTGCACGTTGCCGCTGCCCTAGGCGGCCATACCCGCTTCACGTTGCGTCTTTCTGCGGCGGAGCGCGCCAGGCAGAGCCGGATCATGTACATGAGTAGGCCTGGGATGCGCAGCAGGTCCATGGCGTTACCGATAAAGGCTGAGGCAATGACGTAGTTCACGAAGAAAGCGCCGTTGTCCGGCAGGAACACACACCTGCAGGCAGCAGGCGCTCCAGCACTGTACCCTCGGGCTGACCTGGTGGCTACTGCTAGCAGGACAGCACACCATGCCCTGGCCCTCAGTGCTCCCTCTACGAGTACACCCCCATCCTCGACCCATAATACCTGTGCTCTAGTCCTTCCGCAGAATGTCAACACAACAAAGCAAGCCCGGATGCACCCTGAAAACCAGCCCAGAGACCTACCTAGGCGGTGTGCCCCATAAATATCCCAGGAGAGTTCAAGAACAAAGGCCAGCAGCATGTGTGGTATATAACTGCTGAGGCCACCACAGAAAATCTCAACGGCACCTTCAGAGCCCTCCAAGAACGTGAGCCCCAGAAAGCCCGTAAAGTTTTCCCAAGCTGGTATTCCCACAGTAAGTCTCAGACTCCTTCACTAATCAGCTTCAGAACCCTCCCTCAGATGTCTTTGGTGTGTGTGTGTGTGTGTGTGTGTGTGTGTGTGTGTGTGTGTGTGTGTGATAAGAGCCAGAAAGTCCCCATGTCCAAGATGGTCACAGAAGACTCAGCAAGTCCCTGGAGTTTGTGCGCACACGAGACAGACACAGTATGCATCCGAGATAAGCCCAGATGGGGTACTCGGAGATGAAACCCCACAGTCACTGAATGAGTGTGATACACTTTAGAGGTAAACACGCTACAGAAGCACCCTCAGCCCCGTGCCCCAGAGCCAGAGACTAGAGTTGTGAATCTGAGAGACCTCAACAGATAAAGGCATGGGTTCTAGAGACGCTCAGGAATACCCCCAGATCATGCCCACGCTCCCACCATAGACACCTCCCCAACATGCTTGCTGAAATCGAAGATTCCTACATCAGTCTTAGAATAAGAACCTGCGTCTCCCAAAGAACCCTCCCAAATGTGAGCTTGGAAGACTTAAATCTACCTTGAGCATGTGCTCAGCCGTTCGGGTGCACTCCTGAGCACGAACCCCCACCCGCTCCATCCGAGTACATACCCAACACCTACGGGTGCCTTCTTTCAGATAACCCAGTAGACTGGTGATGCTAATCCCACCCCTTAGAGCTGGAAGCTTGGTGACACCCTCCTATAAAGGCTAGAAGTGTCTCTCAGCCACAGCCACCCGTTATCCGTCTCTCTCCCCAAGTGTTCAGGTCACTCACTCAAACCGAATAGCTGCCTCGGCCAGGAATTTCTTGTCAAAGAGCCAGCGGAAGAAGAGGTCTAGGCTGCCGGGAGGAGAGGAGAGAAGGACGGGAGCTGGAGTGGCACAGAACACGGGGGCAGAGGGTCCCCCAGGAGCGTCCGGGGTACCTGGAGACAGGCCCGTCCTCTCTGTAGCTCTTTCCCTATGATTCGCTCCAGCCCGGCTCCGACACTCACCTGCTGAGCCCCAGCGAGGGCAGAAGCAGCACCATGAAGATGAGGAAGGTATAGCATTTGTGCATGGTGGTCCTGTTCTCCCCAGAGCTAGGAGGGCAGGAGGCGGCAGAGCACACGCAGGGTCAGGGCAGGCCAGCCCAGCCCAGCCCACAGCGGGACGCTGCCCCAGGAGGCTCCCGTGGGTGGTGGGGCTTCCTTAGGTGAAGTACAGGGCCCAGGGCAGGGACCCTTCAGGGCACGGGGCTGGCTGCCCAGAGGCATGGTAGGCGGAGTGCGGACAGCTCACCGTGTCCAGTGTGCTTCGAAGAAGGCAGAGTAGTAGACGATGGTGGGGAGCAGGGCTGAGAAACACCACAGCAGTAGCGTTGGGAAGAACTGAGTGATGATGGGGTTCTGTGGGGGGAGGGGGGCACGGGGGTGTCAGGCAGGGACACTTGGATGGCTGGGGTGAGGGTAGAGACGAGAAAGCCACCCCAGGGTGAAGGACATTAATGGCGAATATCTGCTGAAAGCCTACTGTGTGCTGAGCAGTTGTGCACGAATTACATAGTAAACCACAGGACCACGAAACTGGCCCATTTTCCCAGTGAGCCAACCTAGGCTACAAGAGACTCCATGGCTCGGCCAGCTAGCGAGCAGTGGGGAGTGGGCTTGGACTGGGGCCTGCGTCTCGGCCAGCGAGTGCGCGGGAGGAGGCCAGGCAGCCATGGGTGTTCCCTGTCATCTGACAGGAGGGTCTGAGCGTACACATGAATGCCAAGGGGCCAGTCTAAACCTCCCATTTTTCAGAGGGAGAGAGAGGAGAAAAGGGGCCTTACCCAGGGTCCCATGCCCTCCTGGGGTATCTCCTGAGGGCAGGGTGTGGTGGAACCCAGGGGCAGGTATGCTGGGGAGGAGGTAGCAGCCCTCATGGCAGGGCTCGGTTAGGAGAACCGGAGCCAGAACTACGCTAGGGATGAGGGGAACACCATGGCGGGCTGGGTGCACATGGGCCTCACATTGAGGTATTCCACAGGCTTGGTGACGTTGAATTTGTCCATGGTGGTGATGATGATGGCCGGGGTGGTGAGGAAGAAGAGCAGGATGAAGAGGACCACATTGATTACGAGGCAGCGCAGCCACCAGATGAACCCTCGGATGGAGAGGTGCTCCCTGGGAAGGGGGAGGGCCACTTTGAGGAGTCTGGCATCATCTACCCCCGCCCGCCCATCCTCCTCCGGCTGTAAGAAGCCCCACTCCACCTGCTGTGGCTCACCAGTAGATGTTCTGGGGGTCTGGAGCATAGGTCACGGTCCAGTTGGAGATATGCAGGGCCTCGCTGCAGGAAGAGGCACGCGGCTCTCCACGGCAGGCACAGCCCTGGCATTTGCACACGTTGAAGTCCTTTAGGATGCTGGGTGGGGTGGATACTAGTTACTACAGCAGAGACTAGGGATCACAGTTGTGGCAAAGAGAGGGCCGGGGCAATGGGCAACGCGCGCGCGTGTGTGTGCGTGTGTGTGTGTATGTGTGCGCGCGCGCATGTGTTGTGTGCATGCGCGCGTGCATGTGTATGTGTGTGCGCGTGCGTGTGTGCATGCGTGCATGCTCGCGCAGGCACGTGACAATGACGGCGACTCACATGGCTGTGATGGTCTCATTGTGGAAGGTGACAAAGGCCATGCCAAGGGGCTTCTCGTTCACCTTCTCCTTCTCCCGCCTGTAGTCTTCCTTCAGCCTCTGCTCCAGTTTTGTGTAGTACTCAATGGCCTCCACCTGAATGCAGGAAAGCCAGGGAGCTGTCAGAGCTGGGAGGCACCCACAGCATCAGCTAGCATCACCCCACGCTCCCCGAGGCTTTCTGGTATGCCTGGAGTCACTCTGTCCTTGCCCTAACCCTGCAATGAGCCCAGTCTAAGGGGTAATGGGGTAATTGAGGAACTTGTTAAAAAGTTTCGTTGCCCCCCTCTCTTCCATCAGTCCACTTCATTTTCTTTTTTGGAAACTGCTATGCAGTTTTAAATCCAAGATCCTCCTGCCTCAGCATCCCAAGCACTGGATTACAAGTATGAGCTATTTTATTGGCTTCTCAGCTGCCTGTTTAAAAACAAAACAAAACAAAACAGGTCTCCTGTCTCCCAGGCTGGCCTCAAACTCTCTTGTGTAGCTGAGTATGATCCTGAACTTCTGAAACTGCTGCCTACACCTCCTGAATGTTGCGATCACATGCATGTGCCACACCTGATTTATGTGACCCTAGGCTAGCACGGAAAAGACATTGCTGTGTTTGCCTAATCTATGGTTTTAAAAGTTATCACAAACAGGACAAACCCAATAGTAAGAACAGGGGCTTCGAGGGCAGGCAAGATGGCTCAGTGAGTAAAAGGAGCTTGCCACCAAGCCTGAGGACCAGAGTTTGAGCTACAGAATCTCTATGGTGTAGAGAAATGACTCTCACAAATTGTTCTCTGACTGCCACACATGCACCATGGTATACCCTCCCAAGATAAATACATAAATATTTAAAGAAAGGATCGGGGCTTTCATGAACTCTGGAGGGAGGTAGAGGCTTGTCTGGGGTCGGGCCCAGGCCCTCTTCCTCTGGGCGTCTGTTTACATTTGTGTCTTACTGTCCACCACACCTGTTTGTCCTGCGGTGGTGGCTTGGGCCTACCCACGGGCATCCATGTCTACTGAGACCTGTCCAGCTCTCCCCGGCCTTGTCAGGGCCCTGGGCCCCTGAGGTAGCCTGCACAGTACCTGCTCGCAGCCTCGAACCACACAGCAGCAGAGGTGGCCACACGGCTTGGGGTTGATCATGGTAGGAACATTCTCCCTGTTCTGCAGGTTCGTGAAGTAGAGTTTTCCCCGCTCAGCCTTCTTCCTGTGGGACCCAGGGCCAGTCACCCACTGCTGCGTATCCGGGGGTGGAGAGTGGGACTTGGGGACCATCAAGAAACTCAAAGGGTTATTTTTCTGTCTGGTTTTGATTTTTGGAGACAGGGTTTCTCTGTCTAGCCTTGGTCATCCTGGAACTTGCTCTGTAGACCAGGCTGGCCTCGAACTCACAGAGATCTACCTGCCTCTGTCTCCTGAGTGCTGGGATTTTGATTAAAGGGGTATGCCACCAATACCTGGCAAAACCCAAAGCTACTGTGGGCCCTGAGGTGGGGCACATAATGGAACTTGAGGGTTATGGAAAATCGGGCAGCAGCCAAAGGTTTCTGATCGTGAAACAAGCAGAGACTGATTTCAAGTGAGCGTGTCCTGTGTCCCAGCACATCGTGGTCCCTGCAGCCTAGGTTCTGAATGCACAGCTTGCCTGTGACCATCCCCAAAACATCCTGGCCCCGCAGACTGTGTTAATGAGTTTTAGTGATTTCACTGTACATACACACAAAACCTTTTGCTCTTGTAGAAGGATAGTGGTCTAATTATGGAAAACAAAGATTAAATGTACCCGGCGCTATTCCTCATCTCTTTGGTACTGTGTTAGACACACCAACACACCCATCTCAGGAATGTGCTTTCATCTTGTGCTCTGTGTGTGTGTGTGTGTGTGTGTATGCATGCTCACATGTATGTGTGTAAATGCATGTGTGTACACACAGAAACAAGACACTGACATTGGGTACATTGGGTGTATTCCTCCATTGTTCTATAACTTAGATTTTCCTTTGCTTTTTTTTGGGGGGGGGCAACAGGTTCCCTCTATTATATAGCCTCGACTGTCCTGGACCCACTTGAACTCAGAGCCACTTGCCTGCCTCCCTCTCCTGAGTGTGCTACCATGGTGCCAGGCTTACAGCTTAGTTATTTTGAGGCAAGGGCTCTTACTGAACTTGGAGCTCATAAATTTGGTCAGGCTGGAGGGCCAGTGAGTTTCTGGAAGGGCCTATGTCTGCACTCATGGTACCAGAGCCCAGGGCTTGGCTTTTACATGAGTGGTGAGGATCCTGGCACAGGTCCTGCTCACGTATGACAAGTGCTTTACCCACCGACCCATATAAGATTATATAAGGACCAGGGAATTCTTTTAATGAGTGTGTATGCACCACACAAACACACACATACATGGAGGTCAGAGGGTAACTCAGGCACCATCGTCACTCCAGCCATCCATCTCCTTTGAGGCAGGGTCTCTGGTCTTTGCCTCACCAATACTGGGGTTACAAGTGTGTGCTGTGCTGACACATGACATTTTTACATGGGTTCTGGGGATTCAACTTCCTGCAAGGTAAGTTCTTTGCCAACCTGAGCTAGTTCTCCAGTCCTCAGAATTGTCTTAAAACAAATATTTCTTCCTTTTCTTTTCCTTTCTTTTCCTTCCTTCATTTTCTTTTTCTTTTTCCAAAACAGGGTTTTGCCCTGTAGAACAGGCTGGCCCAGACGCAGAGATCCACCTGCCTCTGCCTCCCAAGTGCTGGGATTAAAAGGGTGTGCTACCACTACCAGCTAAAATAAATTTCATTATGTCTTACTCTCAGTGAATGTCTGACTTGTAATCCTATCAATATCCCTACAAACTTGAGGTCATGTACCCTTTTCTCAGATGGAAAGGGGTTGGGAGTGGACAAGATTCAGGTTCCCAAGAGGCTGTCCTGTTCTTGGGTTTGTTTAGCCCACGTGGCTCAGCAATAGTCCCACCCAAGGACCTCCCTGCCCATTTCTGGAGGGCCAATTCTTCTGCTAGTCTGCCATGGACTTCTCACACTGTTGCTGAAGAGGGTGAGTTCGTCTTGTAACACAGTCTAAGCCCCAGGCCTGGGAAGTAACAGACTCCCAGGGCTAAGTCATATTAAAACGAATAAAGAAACCCCTGAAAAAGGAGTCAGGTTCCCACAAAGTGGCGAAGATTCTCTCCATGATCCTCCCAGACCCCAACCCGGTACCTCTCAGCATCAAGGAACATAAGACGAGCCACGTTGTAACAGGGCCGGGCTTCCAGAACCGTGCAGTTGGGGTAGGCCTCCCTGTAACACAGTCCAGCTGTCAGGCTACACGTCCCCATCCACCGCCACCCTTGCTACTGTCCCGGGTGCCGGGACATCCACACATCCCAGCTTACCCCATCTCAGTCAAGAACAGAACTTAAAAACGAAACAAAAGAAGAGAAACTGCTGGGTGGTGGTGGTGGTGGTGGCGCACACCTTTAATCCCAGCACTTGGGAGGCAGAGGCAGAGGCAGGCGGATCTCTGAGTTCGAGGCCAGCCTGGCCCACAGAGGCAGTTCCAGGACAGCCAGGGATCTTGAAAACAAACACAAGAACAGAACTTTGAAGTCCTTCCTTGTGCTATGTGAGTGGAGACTGGGTCCGGGAGCTGGGGAGGCCAGGCCTGTGGGCTGCTGTGAGGCGCTGGGGAGGCCAGGCCTGTGGGCTGCTGCTTGCCCAGGGCTGTGAACCTGAGGTTCAGAGAAACAGTTTCTAGTTACAGGCTGTTCTCTGAGCCCGTTCTGGGGAGACCTGGCCCTCATCCAACACTTGGCCTTGACTTTGGATTTACTCCAACCAATCTCGGGCCCAAGACCAACAGGAAGCTGATCCTGAGTGTGATCTCTAACCCTGGCCGTGACCCAGGCCCAGGGCTGCCCCTACTCACTGACACCGTGGCATTCACAAAATGCTTGCTGACCCACCGAGCAGTGCCCCTCCCACCTGACTGCAAACTGACCCTGCCCGTTTCCATCTTTTTCGATGTCTCATTAAAATTAAGTGAAGGGCCACCAAGCGTTGGAGACATGTGTGATAGAGTTCCACAGCAGCAAGATGAACTTCATAAACCCATGAGAATTTAGAAACTCACATCTGGCTTAGGTCTTTGAAAATTACCTTGCCAGGTGGACATAGCCCTCTCCTTCATGGCTCTGAGCTGCCATAGGCTTCCTCTTTGGGAGAGCAAGCCAGACTAACAGCAAACTCTTAAAACTAGCTACACAAGCGTGGCGATTCTGCCAAGGGATGTTGTCTACTTCCTGGGCAGCCCAGTGTGGATGAAGGCTGTCTCCTAATCACCGAGTACAGAGTTCCATCCAACAGCTTCCCCACAGTACGTGCTCAACAAAGCAGGCTGGGTGGACAGGCGGGTGAAAGCCCCAGGGTCCAACAGAGGCCAGGTTCCCTTCACCCCTCCTTTGTGAGTGAGTGTGAGCTGTTTCCTTCACAAAATTAGAGACCAGCCCTGAAGCAGTCCAGCCAGGACCCGTCAATCTAGTCTGGCTTTCAGCCTCCCACAGCACATAGTAGGACAGCAGAGAGTTGACCAGGACGGTAAACTCCTTTGTTGTGCTTAGGACTCTGCTCAAATGCACCCAGCGAGGGTCACCTTCACATGTGTCCCTCCCCTGCTCAGGATGGCTCCGCAGCACCTGCATGTGACTGTGTCTACACTGGCTCCCCGACTCCTAGGACTAAGGAAAGGAAAATTCACAGTTTTATTCATTGCTATATACCGAGCCCTCACTCAGGGCAGGCCCACGGGTCACTAGTGGTTTGCATCAGGACATATCAATGCAAGCTGACAATTGTCCAACTGGACAAAATGTCACTTGACACTGAACAAACACGAGTGCCCCTATGCTGATAAAAGGCTGAACCCCAAATAATTTTCTCACCCTGTTTTGTAAGCTGTAGGAGGGCAGGGCTTGCTTCTAATATCCCTATGCCTGCACATAGGTGTTCAATATATGGTGCTGCATGCATGAGCCCAGCCTGGGATCCCTGTACACAGGCTCTGGAATGTGACCTGACCAGATATTGCCTCTGTTCCCGTTCACAGTGTGTGAATGGGATGACATGCTGACCGGCTTCAGGACAGTGATTTGGACCAATGGCAGCAGATCTGGACCTCAAGAAAAAACCTGGAGGGACTGGAGGGATGGCCTGGGTTCAAGGGCACTGGTGCTCTTCCAGAGGACCAGAGCACATCCTCAGTATCCACACGGCTACTCAAAACCATCTTTAACTCTCGTCCTAGGGGATCTGTGTCCCTCTCTGGCTTCACGGGCACTGTGTTCACGTGATACACACACATACACAGTCAAAACACCCATACACATAAAATAAAGCAAAATTCACAGACATACACAGTCAAAACACCCATACACATAAAATAAAGCAAAATTCAGACATACACAGTCAAAACACCCATACACATAAAATAAAGCAAAATTCACAGACATACACAGTCAAAACACCCATACTCATAGAATAAAAATAAGCAAAATTTAAAAAATAAAAGGAATCTGCCTGAAGCCTGAGCTGGGACTCTGATCAGTTACATCCCTTGTCACGGTCACCTGCCAGCTCCTAATCTGAGTCACAGACTGACTTGTCCCTTGTCACAGTCGCCTGCCAGCTCCTAATCTGAGTCACAGACTGACTTGTCCCTTGTCACAGTCGCCTGCCAGCTCCTAATCTGGGTCACAGACTGACTGTCCCTTGTCATGGCTGGCTCCTGATTTGGGTTGACTTGGAGCAAACTCAGTTTACTCCCTTGACCAACCCCTACAGCTAATCTCCATGAGTGACTCTTGAGCTGGATGACTTGTCATTTGTCTTCTGCTATAGTAAAGAATGTTTGGCAAAAAGTGAAATAAGAGTGAGACTAATTCTAATCCTATATGTAGATTGTCCCTCTATATCCCTATAGCTGGGCTCTTAATCTTTTTTTGTATTTTGAGACAGGGTTTCTCTGTGTAGCCTTGGCTGTCCTGGAATTCTCTTGTAGACCAGGCTGGCCTTGAACACAGAGATCCGACTTCCTCTGCCTCCCAAGTGCTGGGATTAAAGGTGTACGCCACCGAGATTCGCAACCCTTGACTCAGCACCAAGGTGCCTTAACTGACGTAACTGAAGAGACAGAGAAGCTGAGGGGACACAGGCCAACCTTTAGACTCCTTCAGAAGCCGCCCATAACCCACGAACTTTCCCACAATGTCTGCACATGCGCCAGGTAAGTGGTGCTAATAATTTTGAGGAAGCCAGCACCTCAGGACCCTGGGCCAACCACCCATGACCCAGTCCAAGCCGGGAGGTAGGGGTGGAGGAAACAAGTGTCGCAGGCTGCTCTTCGAGATTCCATTCGGTTTCTCTCATTTACTTTTTTTTTTTTTTTTTTTGAAGGGCTGGGAATCAAACCCAAGGCCATGGGTGACCCCCTCGTTCTGTCTAGTTCTGAAGGGGCTGTCATTCAGGAAAGTGGGAGACCAGCAGCCCAGCTTGGGACGTGAGGTCTCACCCCGATCTACTCTACTTAGCCTGGGCTGCAGACCGCTGAGTGGAGTTCAAGGGTGCAGAGATGCTTTTGGGGCCAATGGGCAAGCAAGGGCCCACATGCCTGAGGTGGATGTGGGCTGCTTACTCACTCAAAATGCTTCTTGATTTTTTCTGACTCTGCGTATTTGGAGATTCCATTGATGAAGAGAGTCCGCTTGACCTGTGGAAGAGGACAGCATGCCTGTCTTCCTGCGGGTGGCTTCCAGGAGGATGCAGGGAGGGGTTGTGGGTGTGGTGAGCAGAGGGGCAGGTGGGCGGGAGTTAGCCTCAGAAATCTGTCAGGTCTCAGTGGAGTGTTAGTAATAGAAGCCCAATGGAAGGGCCATGGGGTGCCTTGTTATCAGATGGGTGAACGCTTAGATCCCTGAGGGCCCAGCACAGCGACTAGCAAAGAACAAACATTTGGCCCAGGCTGGGTGGGCAGCTGTAGAAGGCGAAGGAATAATGCCACCATCCATATTAAGCAAGATAACAATACAACCACCTGATAGCATTACCAGTCACAGCCATGGGGAAGCCCAGGCACAGCCTTCGCAGGGCCCTGGAGGGGGAGGAGCCCTCATCCCACACTGGAGGAGGGAGCCGTATTCTCTCACCAGGTCATCTTCCTTGTAGCGCATCTTGGAGGTGTGTCTCCGCATGCTGTAGACTGTGAGCAGCAGGTACAGGAAAGCAAAGGAGGTATGCAGCCAGAGGAGATTATTCCTGTGGGGGCAGAGGGTCACACGGGGTCATGGGGTCAGCCATCTCTGACGCCTCCCACCTCTGGCTTCCATCCTCGACCCCATCCTAGTGCAGAGCTCTGTAACCTCACCCTGATTTCAAGTTGGCAATGGTGGTTCTCCCGAAGCTGTAGGCATTGTTCTCTGGAAGGCAGGAAGGAGACGGGGATGGTGGTGGGGTCAGCACAGATGTCCTTCTGTCCCCTTCCACTCCAGTCACCTGGCCCACACTGACCTAGTAAGTCCCCTGAGAAGTTGACAGGCAAGACGATGCCTACGGAGAGGACGCCCACGACAACCAGCAACCCAATGATGTGTCTCTGGAAGGACAGGTAGTGCACAGCATCGCCCCCACACTTGTCCCGGATCTCATCGTCCCTGCGGGCCACAGGAGGCAGACAGCAGATGCCGGTCAGGGGCAGCAAAGGAAGGCTGGAACCTGCCCGGCCCGCCCACCCCCACAGCCCCCCCTGCTGATGGGACAGCAATAGGGTTGAGATGCACTCCTCATCCTGATTTCCTGGGAGGGAAGGAAGGAGGGGAGGAGGAACGCACAGAGCCTGGACGGGGCTACAGAGAGAGAGGTAAGAGAGAGAGAAAGCAAGGTCAGGGATGGAGAGGCAGAGGCAAGAAGAGGGAAGGAGGGAATGGGAAGGGGACCAGGAGGGATGCTGCGGGAGGGAGGCTGGGAAGTGGGCAGCAGCAGCTCCTTCTAGGGCCTTAAGGGTACCAGGGCTGAGCGCCCATGGCCAAGGGCCACACTAGGGGAGGGGCCCAGAGCACGGGGAGGGGCCCAGTGCTGACCTGTCCCAGCTTCCTGCCTTTCTCAGGGCTCTCTGCCTGCCTGTGGACTCTGGCTGGATCTCCTGAGTTCTGCCTGCTTGCTGGCTGCTGGCTCCTGCCTGTGGCTGGCTGGCTGGAAGCTTCCAGCCTGCCTGCTGCCCCTACCCGCTGGCTGCAGCATGTTGAGGTGGGGGCTCCAGCCTCTGCTCTCAAGCTGTGGCCAGAGCTGAGAGATCAGGGCATGGCTGATCTCGTGCAGAGTGTCACACAGGAGATGTTGGGTCAGAATAAGGGGGTCAGCCCAGGCTGGCCCCCATTGCCTGGCCTCTTGGAGTGGGGTGCAGGGTACTGCGATGGCTAGGAGCACTAAGGCCTCAAAGCTGCTGGCCTTGGATTTGGAGAGAGATGGCAGGCTCTGAGGGCTCTTTCTGTTTCTCTTTAGAGTGCGCAGACCATTCACTTACTTTATCCTGAAGATGGCTGTCAGCCAGGAACAGAAACCCTGGGGGAACAGAGGGGACACACTGGAGATCCCAGTCTACCACCCACTTCCCTTTCCCTTAAGCCCCACCCAGGAAACAGCTCCTACACCCACCCCTCCCCTGCACCTGAAGAAAAACCCCACCCACACAGGACCAGGAGAGGCTGCCTGGTATGACTGAGGCCCTGGCTCCTATCTCTAGTACTGAACAATGACAACATTTAAGTGGGGGTGAGGGGGACGGCTCAGCCAGTAAAGTGCTCACCGTGCAAGCACAAGGACCTGAGTTCAATCCCCAGACCCTACAGGAAAAAAAACACCAAAAAAAAAAAAAAAAAAAAAAAAAAAACCAAAAAACCAACCCCCCCCCCCAAAAAAAAAACAAAAACAAAAAAGCAGGGCATGGTGGTACACGCTCCCCGGCACTGGGAAGGCATAGACACATGGACCTCTGGGGTTCACTGGCCAGACAGGTGTCCTAATAGGGAGCCCTAGGTCCCAGTTAGAGACCCTGTCTCAGAAAAAACAAAACAAACAAACAAACAAAAAAACCAGTGGGCCTGGCAAGATGGCTTGTTTGATCTCTGGGATCTCCCATGGTGGAAGGAGAGGACCGACTTCCCTAAGCAGTGTCTGACCTCCATATACATGGCTTAGTATGTGCATGTGTGTGTACATGATAGATAACTAAATACAACCTCCCCCCCAAAAAAAACCAGACGCAAAATAAACCCCATGTACCTGTGCAGCTGTGCAAACACACCTGTATACTCACACACACACACACACACACACACACACACACACACACACACACACAAGTATACAAGAAAAACTCCACAAAGACCTAGGAATGCCTGCCCTCACTGAAGAAAAGGCCCACCAGGTATTGGTGGCGCACACCTTTAGTCCCAGCACTCGGGAGGCAGAGGCAGGCAGATCTCTGCCAGTTTGAGGCCAGCCTGGTCTACAGAGCGAGTTCCAGGACAGGCTCCAAAGCAATACAGAGAAATCCTGCCTGGAAAAGCAAAAAACAAATCAATAACAAACAAACAGAAAAACAAAAACAAAAGAGGAAGAAGAATAGGAGGAGGAGGAGGAAAGGCCCAACAGCTCACTGTTGGATCCCAGGTCCAGAAGCGCAAATAACCGCAAACCTTAGGTTTCTGTGGGCCAGGATGGGAATGAGTGCACTTTGGAGTTCAAGTAATGTAGTGGGATCCCTATCTCCAGTTACTAAGAAGAGTTTGCAGGCTAGCAATATGACTCAGAAGGTAAAGGTGCTTGCCACCAAACCCGATGACCTGAGTGAGAGCCAATTTCCAGAAGTCGCCCTCTGACCTCCATACATACAAGGTACATAGCGGTAAGCATGCCCACACACTTACACAAATGAATTAAATAATTAAAAAACAAAACAAAAAACCAGGGCGGACAAGATAGCTCCCTGAGTAAAGATTAAGGCATCTGCTGCCAAGGCTATGACCAGATCCAATATGGTAGAGGATATGAGTCGTCCTTTGACCTCACACACGCCACATCATCCTCCCCGGCCCCACATTATGCAAAAAGTCTCTCTATAAAATTCAAACAAACATGGCTACCAAAAGCAGAGGGGTACCATGCTGCCTGATCTGCCTCCATCTCCTAGTCCACCTTGAAGCATCAAACTCTAGGGTTTAGCAAGGCTGCACTATCTCCATCTCTTCCTTTCAGTCCTGCCTTCAGGTAGAGAGTGGACAAATAGAAAGAGAGCCACCCCCCATCACCTTCTACCAAGAGAAGTTCTATGTCTACTGCAGGGTGGGGAGAGTGTGGCTTCCGGCCACGATGCAGGTCTGGTTATCTGAACTCCATTCAAGTCTGGGGACCATCTGGACACCGCTGGCTAGCAGGGGTGATCTCAGTAGCTCGCCACTTACCCTGTGAGTCTCTGGGAGCTGACATCTCTGCTAAGGCTGCTGCAAGAGACCCAGCCCAAGTGTGGCTGACCAGGCCCACCCTAGAGGTTCTGCCATCAAAATGACAAGAGGACCAGGCAGGGGACAGCTGTTCACCTGATCTAGTGCGAAGGAGGTCAGGGGCCTGCTGTGACCTGTCAGGTCTGAGGGTGCTGCTCATTCAGCACCAAGACCCAGCAAGACAGTCGGTCCCTATGGTCAGGGCCAGCAGGCCTCAGCTGCAGTGTAACACAATGGGCTCAGGGCTTATTATGGTTTCTAAAACCGTCTTCAAAGAAAAGGAGGTTTTACTCAGTAGTAGAGGTGGGTATCAAATTCTACCATGGCCAACAAATTCAGAACTGACAAATGTTAGGGCTGCCACTCAGAGGACCTCATCCCGTGTCACAGGAGCTCTGGGCCTGCTGCTGTCCCCTGAGTCTTAGCATGTCACTTCCGCTGAGACAAGGCCACAATGGAGTCCCTGAGCTCACAGCGGCGCACTCAAGGAAACTGGGAGGAGGACACTCACGTTGTCCCTTTGGTCAAAGTCGACGGAGCTGGAGACGGAGGTGAGACGCTCATACCGGTCATGACTGTCCCCATGCATAGCTGATGCCACACTGGGGTGAGGAGACAGAGCAGAGGAAGGTGAGGGGGAGCACGAGCCTCAGAGGGGCAGATGTAAGCACCCAAAGGAGCTAAAGAAGGTACAGATAGTGCAGAGGCTCAAGCAAGAGTGGCCTCCCCCATCCTGCCTCCCTCCGGGGCCACTGGTGATGGACAGCGAGTGGGCCTATGGGAAAGGATTGTTTTCATTATTGACCAGAATGGAGGGCGAAGCAAGAAATGTTAGAGGTCCCTGCAGTTCTAGAGGTGACCAGCAGGGGGAGTGGGAGGTAGGCAACAGAGCCGACATTACCCCAAAAGCAAAGGGGAGGTGAAGGGCCCAAAGGGTGTCAAGAATGGAAGGCGTCCCTTGGGCAGGGCCCAACCCTCCCTTTCCCTGAGCCATCAGCTGCCACAGCTCCAATTCAGTCCTAAGGACAGAGACCAAAAGGAGACATAAAAGCCACAATGGGGGCTCCTTGGGCAGGGCCCATCCTAGGCCTCCAGAGGAGCAGAAAACCCTGGAATATGAAGAGCTAGCTGTTAGGGGCAGGGAACTGTTGGCGACACCCAATCTTGTCTCTGCATGATTGTGCTGGAGAACTTCTGGGGAGTTCCCAGAGGATGGTCCCTCAGCCCAGCCAGTGGAGGCTAAGAATGCAGGGGTGCACACAGAGGGGGTTTTCTTAGGCAGGGAGCCCACGAGGAGGAACAAAACCAGGAAGGCAGAGACAAGCTGTGGAGGCCACCGTTCTGCAAAGCACACCGCCTGCGTTAATCTGCAACCTGAGCCTGCAGAGGAGAAAGCTGCAGAGAGAGAGAGAGAGAGAGAGAGAGAGAGAGAGAGAGAGAGAACCAGCAACTGGTGCAGACAGAAGAGCAGCGTGGAAAGGAGAAAAAGGAAAGCTGGTTTAGTGTGGATGACGGGGCTGGTACCCCACATACTATTCCTGTTCCACTTGCTCCCTCTCCCGCTGGCGAAGCCTGGGGACAGAGAACAGACAGGTTAGCAGGGGCAGCGTAGAGTCCCTGGGGGCTGGCGAGGGACAGGCGTCCAACTCAAGGTCCTCAGACCATCCCATGCTGGCCCAGGGACTAGTCCCTTTCTATCTCCCGAAGCAGGGGATGAGAGAAGGCTGCCTCTTCCCTACTCCCAAGCCACACGGAGCACGGCGTTTGTGTGCAGTAGACGGACAGTCCCAGGCTTTCTTACCTGTCTGCATCTGTCACCAAGGCTAGCCGTCCATAGTCCCAGGCCACCTTCCGGAGGATAGAGAATAAGAACAGCAGGGCCTGAGGGCAGAGGGGAGGCAAGTGAGCAGCTGTCTATAGTCAGGGGATACAGCACCTTAACTTAAAGGGGGGGAGGGCTGGCGGGAGAATGCACAGAAGTTGGACAGTGAGGACCCTTTTCTTGGTTAGGTTTGGGAAGGTGGGACATGGGTCAGAGATGTAAGATGTTTGCAGGAGATGTCCTGACCCAGGTGTCAAGGGTGGGGACAGTATGAGGACACTCACAAGGAAGCACATGAAGTCCAGAGCCAGCACGGTGGGGACACCCCCAAAGGGCAAGCCCTGTAGGACAGTGCTGCGGATACGGGCGCTGTAGCAGTAGTCCTTGGAGTTGCTGCTGTTGAGGCCTGCGGTGCCCAGTGTGGCCAGCAAGAAAGGCAGCATGGCTGCTACTGCCGCATGGTCCTCCTGAGCAGAGGACAGGTCAGTCAGCTGGGTTCCTTCCCCACCATCCTGGCCTTGCAAGGCGGGTAGACCAGATGGCTCAGTGGGTGGACACCTCTGCTCATGAGAAATAAGGGCCCAGGGAAAAGAGGTGTGTATCACATAGATTCACTTCATGGCCTTCTGGCGTTGAGCCCCATCCTAATGGGGGCGGGGCGACTGGTTTTACTACAAACTCAGAAGTATCTGTAAGCTCAATGTCTACCTCCACTACCCCCAACTCACAGAGCATCTCCTTTAGGCAGGAGAAATGAAGAGGGGCGGAGACTGGAGATGGCTCAGTGGTTAAGAGCTTTGCGGCTCTTCCAGAGGTGCTGGGTTAGGTCCCCAGCACCACATGGGGCTTACAACCATCATAACTTTAGTTCTAGGAGACAAGATGCTCTTTTCTGATCTCTGCAGGCACCAGGAATGTGTGTGGAGCGCGCGCGCACACACACACACACCACTCATATATGTAAAGCAATATAAACAACAACAAAAAAATGTAAAGCTGGGTAGAGGCCTGTCTCAGTGCCAGAGAGTAAGAATCCAGAGTCAACGGCTTCATTCCTTTCTTCTCAGAACCTCGAAGTTCAATCTTTAGGACCACAATAAATAAGCGAAAAATTAAAAGAAAAAGAACTTATCAGCCTTTTGGTTGAGATCAAGTGGAAAGTGAAAAGAAAGGCTCAAATGTGCTTAGTTTTTAATTCTGTCAACCTCTTCCAGATGTTCAGCCTCAGAGCTGCTCCTGTGTCCTCAGAGCAGAGCACTGGGCTGGAAGGCAGGTAAAAGCACCAGACTTCAGAGTCTGTGACACCTTTTCTCCTCGCCTGCTTCCCTTCCTTCCCCTCCCTCCAACTAGCTGTGCAGGGGGAAAGACAGAGGGGTGTGAGGACTACAACTCCCAGAATGCTGTGCTTCTGCCTCCGGAGCAGAGCAGGCTGGGAATGCTGTGCTCTCTAGCCAGCTTTTCCATTGGCAAAAGAGGGGGAAGAGTGGGCGGAGGCCTCTAAAGGTCCCCAGCAACCACGGTCTTGCCTGGTGCCTGCCTGGTGCCCTGACACAGTCCTTTGTGCTCCAAGTGGATGAGGAGCAAGAGAGGAGGGAACGGGAAGCCAATTGGAGCCCCAGGCACTGGAGATGCTTGGGGGACAAAGCTAAGCAGGGCCCTGGGGAGGTTCCCAGGCTGGAGAAGTGTGGCTGCAGCTGAGGCAGCTACCACAGCAGCACAGCCACACCCGGTCCTACTCAGGGGCCCCTGGGGGCCCCTTCTGCTGACAACATGGAAGATCTGCTTGGAGGAGGGTCCCGAGGGAAGAAAGGCAACCAGACAAAGAGAGAGAATAACAAATCTAGAACTGCCTGTTCCTTAGCCTCCCTGAGGTGACCTAGCAGCTCTGGGGTCTCCCCTTTCCCATTCAAACATCCAGCCACACAGGGCAGGAGCCAGAGGCTTTCAAGGATGAGAACACGAGCAATGCTATGCGTTTCACTTGGTCCAAGGGAATCAATCTTTGCAAAGCCTGGGTAAGGATGGAGCAGGCAACAGCTGCCCTGCATGTGTTATACTGGCTCCTTTTCTGGCCCAAGCTGCCTTTAAAAACACACGAGTTCAATCATTGTAGCAAGCGCTATTTATCTAGCGTCCACTGTTTCAAGAATAACAACATATGGGGCTCCAGTGATGGCTCGGCAATTGAGAGCACTGGCTGCTCTTGCATCCACAAGGCAGCTGTCTGTTAACTCCAGTTCCAGGAGATGATACTCCCCTTCTGGCCTCTGCTGGTACTGCACCCACATGGTACATAGACATGCAGACAAGCACCCCACACATAAACAATACATCTTTTTACAACAAAATAATAATAGCATACATGACTGCATTTAATCCTCAAGCATCCTGTGAGTTGTATCACTGTCATTTGAAGTTGTGAGTAGAGGGCTCAGAAAAGTTCAGTACTTTCCCACTAGGTCTCACTGCAAACAAAACGATAAAAGCTCAAAATTCAAACCTAAGTCAATTTCTACCCAAGCTGGGCCTTTGTCATAACACACGGGTGCTCTGCTGATAGGCCTAGGGCAGGTGAAAGTAGACCTGGACTGTAACAAAGAAGTATCAGCAAGGCTCTCACAGAAAGGTAAAAATGTATCCACAGTCTGGGATGGGGGTGGGTCCGCATCTGCTCTTCCCAAGGTCTCTAGGCAGCCGATGCTCATCTCCAACTGGAGATCCTCTGCATGTATGTCTGCTTCACAAATACAGGGTTAATTATTTGTTCTTGGACCAGAGACTACAAGGGCAGTTGAGGCATATGTTCATATGTGTAAATGTGCTCATACATGTGTCTGTTTGCATAGGGAGCTAGGTGACTGATTATATGACAATGTGCACAAGTAAAGGGACTCGTGACCCCTGAGAATGCGTGAGTGTGCTGGGAGCCTGGGTGTGCAAATATAAGATACACAGATGCTGAGGCCACAGGACAGGCTGAAGGTGAGTATAGAGACTCCGATTAGCAGATTAGCATCCCCCCTTCTAGAGAGGTCTCGTATATTCTAGACTGGCTTCAGTCTTTCCTGATGCTCCTGCCTCTACTTCCCCAAGGTTTCATTCATGCTAAGCAGCTGCTCTACCAACCACACACCACATGCCCAGTATTGACCTCTCTGAACTCCAGGGACCTCAGTGCCTATCCCCAACCCTTATTTCTAAACTGTTAGTGCCATTCTCCCATTCCTATCTTCTCTACTCTGAATAAAGATGGGACATTCTGGAAGCTTCTACATGGTATGGCTCTGCTAGGATGGGCGAGATTTCCTCAGGATGCTTGGTAACCGAAGTTACCAGATCTTTTCATTGCCAGTCTTTTTACTGTCACAGAGCACCTATGCTCCCCAACTAAACAGATCCTCCCCCCCCCCCCCACACACAAGGCTAGCAGGGCACACCCAGATCACCCATCCATAGGGAGGAAATAGGGACCAGGGAAGGGAATGGAACCAGACACATTCACAGGGTAGGTAAGGGGTGGGGCTGTTGGGCTGTGTCATCCAGAGCAACTGCTTTCAAATCCAGCCTAGGGCTGGGAAACTGAGGGGACAGACTACTACTTGGGGACAGTAGTAGGAGTCAAAGAAGCTGGTTTTGTAGCAGGGTATTCTAGACTAAGTTAAGATTGTCATTTCACTAATAAAAACAGTATGTCACAAAGGTAGAAGTTACTTTTTTGTTTTGTTTGTTTTTTTTTTCCTTGTAGAGTTTCTGGGAAAGACTTAATGTAGGGCTTGGGAGCCTTATACAGCCACTGAGAAGAGATTAACTCTTAATATGGAATCTGGGCCTCACTCTTCCAATTTGTAATGAAGTAGCATTAATGGCTTTGGCTAGCCTGAGTGGAACTCAGACAGGCAAAAATGTACCTATCCATAGGCGAGCCACCCCACTCCCCATCTCTCTCCAGAGTCTAGCTATATATTTTAGGCTTTGCTCCAAGTCAAGCTGTTCCTGAATGCTGGGGATACATGCTACTACACTGGCTTATTTTATTTTTATTTTGTGCAAGGCATTACTACTTTAAGCACTTTGTAAATGTTATTATTTGCAACTCCAACAGGCCACTGAGACACATAGACAGAAAATAACTTGGGGAAGTCACACAGCTAGTCTGATAGATCCACAGATGGCCCAGGGATTTCGCTGCTCCTGCAAATAGGGGAGGCCACTAGCAGGGCTCTGAGGCTGAGGGTTGTTAGCACCAGCTCTGGAATGCCACACCCTAGATCTATAGGCGTGCCTTTCTTCTTGCTTGCAGCTCCTGATCCTTGACTCAGGAGTTTGTGGGTTCAAGTTCTGAGGCAGGGGTAGAGGACAAGGGCTCTAGGATGGAATGCACTTGGCTTCTATTCTGGAAAAAGTGCTTAAACAGCTCAGGTCTCAGATCCTTCACCTATAAAATGGGGACAACAACTCAGCCCTGTGGTCGCTTGGAAGATGAAATAAGATTAAAAAAAACGAAAGAGTCCAAAGCTCTTTTAAAAACAAACAAACAAACAAAAATCACAAGACCAGCTGTTGAAGTCAAGCACATTGCTGTATACCTAGGAGGTGGAGGCAGGAAGATCAGGAGTTCAAGGCCAGCCTGGGCTAAATGCCATCACATCTCAAATAAAACAAAACACAAAACAGCTGCTATTAATAAGATATAGAGTCCAGAAGGTTGCTTTAATGGAGGAAGGCTGGTTAAGACCAAAATAAAACATGTAATTTCATGGTAGGAATAGACTAGAACTAGTTAGTGTGTGCGTGTGCTTCCTTTAGGTTAGGGACACTGTCAGTAAGTCCCAGAATGTACCCATCCACCTGCAGTAGGCAAGGTGGGGCACCAGAGGTGACTGGTAGGTCAGGAAGTTCAGAGACGTGAACCCATTACTATTGATCAACTCTCAGGCAGGGTGCCAGGCTCTTTAGCTGAATTACACTATTGGATCTCGAAGATACACCTTGGAAGGAGGCGGCAGTAACTAATAACACTTTTAAATAGGTTCAGATGGTTAAGTAATTTGTCAAGGTCACGAGGCTCAAGAACAGCAGAGCTAGGATTTGAACCCAGGTTTCTGTTACTGTTGTACTTGAAAGGAACTTGTATGATGTCCCCAAAAGGGGTTCTTAGCTACTTATCACCCATCTTCTGCCTCGAAACATCCCCACCCACCTACTCACTCACTCATTGGCCAAGACTGCACTAATGAACCGACAGCAGGTCCCAGCATGTGCTACCCGGGGCATGCCAGGACACAGACCCTCTGATACCCCACCTCGGGGGACAAAGGTGCTGCCAGCATACCCCCCACCTGAGCCTGGCAGCCACTCTCCTCCTTTCCCTCCTCTCTCGAATCTGGAAGGCAGAGGACTTCTGGAGATGTTGGGCAGTGTCATTCACCCGGCTCTACCACAGACCCGAGAGGAGGCTACAGGGTCAGGGAGTGGTACTCCGAAGGAAGCAGAGACCCAAGCCCCCCTGGGCAATGGGCCGCCAAACCTCTGTCAGACCAGGGGACCAAGGATGGTGTGGCAGCACAAAGCCCCAAGGGCGGGCAGCCAGCCCCTCTGACCTCTCCTCCCCACTTCCCAAGCGTCCTTATTTTTTCTGGGTAACACAACGACAAGCTTTGGGACAGTCCGCACCAGGCGGTCAAGGCAGCAGGCAGGGACAAAGCGCGCCCCCTCCCCCTCACCAGGGCCTTTGCCTACTCCGGATTCGCGTCTGACTCTTCTCCCCACCGCACCCTCCGACGCAGGCCCGGGCGCCTCATGAATGAACCGCTCTGTGTGGGGCGCAGGAGAGGACATGCTCCCGGGGCCAGCCGCCCTCTTCCAGCCGGCAGATCAGTCCCCACCAGGTCCGGGCACAGCCACCCGTCTGGTGCCAGCACCCTCGAGCCCTGCCCTTTGCCCAAGCCTGGACCCCTTGTTCGCGGCCAGCTTCATTCCCGGCAACAAGAGACCGAGGGCAGTGGACTTGGCGACCCCAGAATGCAAAACTCGGGGGCGGAGGCGGGTGGTTCCCTTCAGCGCCAGCGGCTGGGGAACAGCTGGGACCCGACGAGGGCCGCGCCGGGGCCGCGCACCTGGACGGGGCAGGTGGAAATAAGAGTAGCACTCAAGGGTCGGGACAGAGGGGGTCCCACCCCTTGGGATAGCCCAGCGGGGCGGGGGCAGAAGACGGCGCACATCTGGAGCCCCGGCAGGGGTGGAAGGACTCACATCTGGCCAGGGACGATGCGGGTTTGGGGACAAAGCGTGCCTCCGTTGGGTCCCGCGGGGCCCGGGCACCTCTGGGTCCCGCAGGAGGTGGAAGGGAGGAGGCGCGCAGCTGAGTCCGGGTGTTTTTTTTTTTTTTTTTTTGGTTTTGTTTTTTTTTTTTCCTTCCTTGGGGTGGCAGTGGGATCCTGTGATCCAAGTAAGGGGTGCTGGGGAGGGGTCCGCGTACTCACCCCCTGGCGCAGACTCGGCTCCGGCTCGGGAGCCCCGGCTCCGGGCGGGGCGGGGCTGGGGAGGGGGAGGGGGAGGCGCGGGGCGGCTTGAGCTCAGGGCTCCTGCGGCGGCCGCGGCAGCGCGTGGGGGAGGGGGAGCGGAGGGAGGGAGGGAGGGAGGGGAGCCGGGGGCGGGGCTCCAGCGGGAGCCCGCCCCCCACGCCGCACACGTAGAAAGGGCGCGCGCGCACTCACGGAGCACGGCCGGCGCGCAGGCGCAGGGGGCGGGGCGGGGCCTGGCCAGCGGGGTTCGTGGCGGGAGATTGCCTGGGAGCCAACTCGGTATGATGGGGGCTTAAGGAGCTACCTTGGTCTCCTCGCCATGCTTCTCCTCTCCCTCTCTTCTCTACAGCAGGGGAGGCGCTGTCGGGGAGGGGGGGGACAGGTCACACTGGGTCAATGAGAGGGGACCCCACCCTTCGCCAGGCCTCAGATCTGGACCCACTTTTTGCCCACGGCTGCATGGTCACGCCGCTTCCGCGCCTCCCTCGCCCCCTCGGTGCGCTCGTTTGCTTACCCCGGTCTGGGAAGTGGAGCCTCGGGGAATCGGGGCTGCGGTCTAAGCCTGGGCCAAGTAACTTAGGCAGGTTGCTCCGGCCTGTCTCCTGTAGTTTATCTGCTTCTCCTCCTCCCACTGGGTCTGGAGATAAATTTGCTAGAACCTCCTTCGATGTAAAGAGGGAGGAGTCCTTGCTTTCTCTTCTGTCAGGTCCAGGGGATTCCCTGCTTTCTCAGTTCACCTCACCTAGTGGGGGTGAAGACTGGGACTATGGAGAGGCGGACCGCCCCTTTTCTGTATGTCACCACACAGATCACGATTGCAAAGACAGGGCAAACACCACCTGTTTAATTTCGGGTTTTTAAAGGGGACAGAAGGAAATACCGCTTTCCACTGTGCGCATTAAATGAGCTTTGCCACGCTGAGACGTTAAGGGACTGATTGGGTAGCGGTCACAAGAGCTGAGACTGAGTCACCTTGGGCTGCTTGGAGTCACAGCTGGACTCTGCCAATCCTGCTCAGTGTGTGTGCCGTATTTGGATATTCAGCTGCCCGTTATAGCTGGAAGGTTTGGTCTGTTGAAGTGTCAAACACTCCCATGAGTGACTTGGAAACCAGTTTAGTAGACCATGGCCATAATATATATTTATGTGTGTATGTATAATATATATATGTATGTAATATATATTCCCTGCAGCAATGGACTTTATGCATGTGCTCCCTATCACTTGAGGTCCAGCTAATTAATATATACGTTTATACATACACACAAACACACATATTTTTGCACCTATATATACAGGCATTGCACTTACAGTAGGTATTGTGTCTTGGGACACAAGGGCATGGAAGTGCATTAGGTGTCTGTGTGTCATAGAAAAGTGTAGAAAGGTGTTGCTCTCCTGTATTCCTCTCGATTTCCTTGGCTTGAGCTTTCTGAAGTTGCAGTTGGTGAGTGAACTAGCAGTGGGCTTGCCTGTAACCCTAGACATAGGCACATGTTCAAGGCCATCCTCTACTGGAGTTTAAGGCCAGTTTGAGATCGCCTGAGACCCTGTCTCGACAAAACCAAACCAACATACAAAAACCCAAACCCTCCCAAACTGGGGATTTTGTTGGAGCTAGGGGAAAGAAGATGGAGGTGACCGTAGACAGCGTAGGTCTGGGTTCTGAAGAAGGATCTGTTCTGATGTTTTTGGGTTATCCATTTTACCCACAGGGGTTCTCAGATGTGTATTTCCTGTGGGACTTTTTAATATGATATTGGCGTGTGAGTGTGTGTGTGTGTGAAACTAGCCTGACCCACCCCCTGGAACAATAAAACTCACTTTGAGGCCAGACATCACTGATAGTGGGTATTAGAAGATGGAAATGGAAGTCATGGTAACCTGGTGTGGGGACTTCTGGAGATCACTGGAAGATGTTTCTGGAATTCTACTATGTTTTAATATAAAACATATTGCAAGTGTGAATCTGAACCTCTGGTTTCCTGATTCCATTTCTCAAGTGGTTGTTACCTGAACACAGTGCCTAGAATCTTAGATTATGTAAAAACCCACTGCCCCCCCTTCTCTGTAGCCCTGGCTGTGCTGAAACTTGCTCTGTAGACCAGGCTGGCCCAGAACTCAGAGATCCACCTGCCTCTGCCTCCTGAGTGCAGGGATTAAAGCAAAAATCCTTTAAATATTACCTTTATCTGCTGGGCAGTGGTGGCTCATGCCTTTAGTCTCAACACTCAAGAGGTAGAGGCAGGCAGATCTCTGAGTTCAAGGCCAGCCTGGTCTACCAAAAAAAAAAAAAAAAAAAAAAAAAAAAAGATTATCTTGACCTCTTTTGTCCTGGTGTTGTCTGCTGCCTTGTGTGGATTTGCCCAAATGTGTTTTCACATTGTTCATGTTACTTGGTTCTGTGGGAGTTTGGGGAGGCCTCAAGATGTCAGGTTATAGTTTAACTGTTTTTATTTGTGTTTGTCTGTTTATGTGAGACCTTGGCTCACGTAGCCCCGACTGGTCTCAGACTCGTGGTCCTTCAGCCTCTGCCTCCCAAGTACTAGGATTGAATGGATGCACTACCACACCCCACGTTCAGTCTTCCATTTTAGAGGTTGATATAATTTTACAGGTATGTTAACAATGATAGTCAGTGTTTAAGAGAGGGCTGTGATTCAGGGCTCATGGTGGTGTTCTGAGTCACGAAATGTGTTGACCCAGAAAGAGAGGTCAGTAGCTTATTAGGGAGTCAGGGTGGGAGGTCCCCAATCAGAAAACTCTTAAAAATCATGTCTGTCCTTGGAAAGTCAGAAAGAACTTTCTGTGTCTCCTCTAAGCCGAGAAGCACTTTGAGGGCTGTGATTTAAGATGGAGGAATGGATGCTGCCTTGTGATGGAGGAGTGAGACCAGGAAACAAGTTGCCTTCTGTGTGGACCAGAAGGGTTCCCCAGTCAAAGTGGTCCCTCGCCTAAATGAAGCTAAAGCACTTTCAGATCCGTGTGGCTCTTCTCTACCCTATGGCCCCCGCTTGTCCAAAATTCGCTGAGACCTGGAGACGTGATTTAAAGGTCACGGACATCTCAGGGATGAGTCCCGCCAGGAGCATTTCCTCTTTGGTTCCAACCTTGCTGCCCCACATTCCTCTGGCCACCTGACTTCTTAACCCTCCCTGGCTCCTTGCCACTGGCTCAGTGGAGTCCTCATAGAAAGTTAAGCATAAAATAAAAACTGTGGACCAAGTTGAGGGGTGGGTTGCTCAGTGGCCACTGTAGTTGAAATCGACCTGGGCAGCTGTGCTGGGTGTGGTGTATTACTACTAGTATTGCTGTTGTTGTTATTATTGACAGGATCTTACTGTGTAGCCCTGGCTAGCTTGGACTTCAGTATGTAGACCAGGCTGGTCTTGAATTTACAGAGATCTACTTGTCTCTGCCTTCTAAGTGCTGGGATTACAGGCATGTACCACCACCCTGCCTGGTCTTGGTTGTTTTGTTTTGTTTTTGAGACAGTCTAATTTAAGTCAGGCTGGCCTTGAACTTCTATGTAGCTGATGTTGGCCTTGAACTCTTGATCTACCTACCCTACCTCCCCAGTATTGTATACGCCACAACAAAGGTAGTTTTTTATTTTTTGAGTTTTTAAAAAACGTGTGCTAGCCTTCACAGTCACACACACACGATGTGTTGTATTTGTTTTTGGTGAAGTATTTTAGTGGGTAGGGCTGCATCTGAGCCATGCCCCTGTCCTGTGGGGTGTACTGGGTAGGAACAAGTTTGAGCTCTGGTCTGGACTTGGTTGCCTTATAACCTGGGAGGAGTGGCAAGCAGTAGTACCATTTCTGACTTCATTCCTCCACCTGCAAAATGATGCAAGTCCTCAACTGGTCCAGCCTCTCACAGTTGCCTGTTCTTATTTGTTTTTCTGTTTCCATTGGGTGCCTAGGAATGAAATCATCAAAGAAAGTGCTCTGGTGTGGATACTTGAGAATTGCAACATATTAGACTTGTGTGAGGTTAAACTGTATACACAAAATAAACTTCCTGAAAGAGAATGGGTGATAGAGAAACAGTAACAAGTGTCAAGCAATAAATGCAAGTATTTGTTGGTCCAGAATGATGGGAAGCGTCTTTTTTCCATTCCCATAGTGCCAGGCCTTTGCTCTTTCCTGCTTAACATTTGCTTTGTTTTACTTTTGGAGACAGGGTCTCTCTAGGTGAAGCTGCCCTGGAATTCTCAGGCTGGCCTTGAACACAGGTGACCCCTGTGTCTGGGTCCTCCTGCCTCTGGTACTAGAGATTGAACCCAGAACATCATATGTGCCAGACAAGTGCCTCTCGCTTCAGAGTGCTGGGGTTAAAGGTGTATGCCACCAGACCTGGTTGGGAAACAATGTATAGGTCTGTGGTATTCAGTGTACTGGCAATGTGTAGACAGCGGCTCTGCTGGTTACATTGTATTGAAATTCAACACCTAAGTGATACCTGGGAAAAGATGGCTTGGCAAGGCAGCAACAGGCTTGTGCACAGTCTGAGATGCTAATTCTGCTACCCAGAACCCATTTTAAAGGTGGAAGGAGAGACCTGACCCCATAATTTCCCTCTGACCTCTGCATGTGCACTGTGACACACAGTAATAATAATGATTTTTCTCACAAAGCATACCAAGCGTAGATTGCTCTTCTAGTCCTTAGTATGAAAATTAGCTAACCAACCCCTAAAAGAAAAGAAAGCTAGCTAAAAATGAATCCTCTAAATCAGTGTTTTCAACATTTCTAGTTCTGTGACCCCCTTAACCTTAAAATTATTTTTGTTGCTACTTCATAACTGTAATTCTGCTACTGTTATAAATATCTGTTTTTCCAATGGTCTTAGGTAACCCCTGTGAGGTCATCCCACACCCCCACCAGGGGTTGAGACCCTTAGGTTGGGAAACATTGCTCTTAAACATCAGAAGTCTGGGTGGGCGCACAAAAAAGTCAAAACACACAGGCACACAGAATATGGCAACTCTGGGATCCACATTGAACTGCAAATCAGTTCTGTCCGCTTGACAGTTCCTGAGCTGTAGCCTGGTGTCAATAGCTGCTCTCTACCCTAGAATACTAAGCAGAGCAGGTCCTGGGCCCTGTCTCCATGCATGTATTCCAGTGGGACTGCATGTGAAAAGCTAGTGAACACCACCGATGTGTCTCTGAAGTCTCCCCTCTACCCTTCTGCAGCGCAGTGGAGAGTTTAACAGAGCTGGGAAAGGGGCGTGCCTCTCAGACACGTGAAATCATCTCCACCCTGCCCCATGAAGGAGAGAGAGGTTGCGATTCACATTCTGAAATGGGAGGATAGTGCTCTGAGCTGACCAGAAAATCACATGAAAGGCCGTTTCTGGCACTGGAATCTTCCAAATAACCCAGCTCCATCTACATGAGAGTGTTGTGAAGGAAGAAATATTGAGGGCTGTCTGGGCAAACGCAAGGCTTCAGAAGAGACACAGCATTCTGTGTGCCCAGGTCTGCCAAGCCTCAGGTCCTGTGTCTGCAGGATGGACTCAAGCTAGGGGAGAATGTAAAGGCCTATCAAGAGTTTCTTTGACATCCATTGCTGTCCTGTAGCTCTGGAGCGGTTATTTACTGATGTGGGCATTGCCCATACTAGACTGGGAGATGCTTCCAGGGGTCTGCAGGCAAAGCATGGACTTCCCCCACTGCTAGCACCGTCTTGGCGCAGGAAACTCCTAGAGGGGTTGCCTGTGAAGTTCCGGGGTCACATGGGGGAGGGAGGGATGGCACCTAATTTATTTATTGCACTCCTGCTGTTTTTTGGGACCTGAGATCTTTTGCCAGTATGGGAGAATCAGTTGTCTTTTGAGGAATAAGGTACAAAGTGAGGTCTGTAACTGTGCCTTCGGGCCTTAGGAAACTGCTAAGTCAACTGAGGTCGAGGTCAGAGGTTACAGTCACTGTCAGATGCTTTAGAAACAGTGAGAGTAACTTGAGCCTTTTAGGAAAGTCTGTCTTCCCTGGAGGCATGACCCTTGTGCTTGAGGGTAGGGTGCAGAGTCCCTGACCTACCAGTTCCTGTGGCCTTGAGATGTCCTTGTAAGTTTCTGAATGGGGGGAGTAAGTAGCAAGGAGAATGTGAAGAGGCATCCAGAACTACCAGAAACTGGACTTAGTGGCCTGGTGTCACAGGCCTGCTGTGATCCCAGGGACCTGGGAGGCTGAGGTTGAAGGATGCCAAGTTCAAGGCATGTCTAGGCAATTGGGTGAGGCTATATCTCATCTCTGTGGTACAGGGCTTGTCTAGCATTTTTGAGGCCCTAGGTTCAATTTCTAGCTTGGTAAAATCAAACTAGAGTCGAGATGTAGCTCAGTGGTACATTACTGTCCTAGCATAGGCAGGGTTCAATCCCTCAGCATACTGAACATTGCCTCAGTGTCATTTCCATCAGAACAGAGTGCAGGGCTGTCCCTGTGTAGATGGGGCTGCAGCTCACTTGAAGAAATAGTTCAGACTCAGGAAGCAGAGGGGGCATGGGCCACGGAGCCAGCTGAAAGGCACCAAGTGGGGGTCTGGGCCTGTTCTTTAGTAGTTAGAAGGTTCCTTGAGTACTGGGATTTATGGTGGTACCCCACCAGGAGCTTCTAGGAACCCCTCAGCACTTCTACAGTCCTTGGTCTAGCATTCTAAGAGCCCAGTGCCGAGATGAGGTCTCTGTGATCTCAGGATCCACCAAGTCAGCTGCATTCGATTAATTTTGAATCCCCAAGGAGTTCCTTTCCTCTGGGAGCGATCCTGCAGGCCGGCTGGCTTCAGATGGCACGGCTTGGCTGGGGTTGGGGGTGCAGGTGCCCTTCAGAGCTGTAGTGGTTGTGTACCCATTTTTAGTTATGTGTACAGCATGCATGAGCCCTTGCCACCTGCCCTCCGCACTGTCTTCAGGGCTTAGATGGGGGCGGAAGACACTCAGCTTGTGGAGTACTCGACAGACAGGCTCAAGGTGCTGTGTGCAACCCCAGCATCGCAGGACACAGCCGAAGCCTTGGGTTGGATGGAAGAGAATCCTCTCCTGGTACGTCTGGTCATTCAGCAGGCAGTGAAGCGCCTTCCAAGAAAGTGGACACGAAATGTTTTGTTTTGTTTAGATGGAGGCCTATCTGTAGTGCCCTGACTGACCTGTTGCTATGTAGACAGGTCTCGAGCCCCTGCCTCGGCCTCCTGGGTGCTGGGATTAAGGCACACACCACCACACCTGGAAAATGTCAGCATTCCTGATGGAACTAGAGTGTCAGCAGTTGGAGAAATACTTAAGATTTCATAAGCAGGCTTGTTACTCCTCACTGCCTCTCCTTGGTCAGGTTACTTTTCTAGCCTCGTGTGTGTGTGTGTGTGTGTGTGTGCGCGCGCGCGAGCTCGTGTAACAGGGAGGTCAGTAAAGTATACACTGCACAGTGGTGTCTGTGTTAAGAGAGATGGCAGTGCAAAGCGTTTAGCTTTAAGTGCCACAGCAAAGGTTCATCAGGAAACCTCACCCGACAACTCTGAGCTGGGATCCCGAGCCTGAGGCTTGGACTGTTCTGGTTCTGCCCTTGCCTGGTTGTGGGGCTCTGTAGAGGGCTCTGTCTCCTCATCTGGGAAGTGAGATGGGGAGAAGAGCGACAGGCATGGGACGCTCTGCACAGCTCACTCGCCCAGGGTCTTTGGTTAGTAAAGCTGGGCCCTTCTGTCGGCCTCTGTGTCCGGTGCTGAGAGTTGCCTGGTTAGCTGCCATCTGCTGCAAGTTTTCTGATTGTGGAGTGGGCCAGCACTTCACAGGGGCCCCAAGGAGAACCCTGGGTGAAGGGATTTGAGGCAAGGTGCTAAGTGACAGGCATCTGTGGAATGCCCAGGTATTTCTGTGGAAGTGACTGGCGAATACTCTCCCACCCTTATTAAATAGTATTATCGGAGGCAGGCGTGTTGAAGCCTCACTAGGCAAAGCTGTGTGTAAATACTCCAGTGCATGGGCACAGCTCTGGGGCTCTCCAGCAGTACTCTCTGCAGCTTGCTGTCTGGGTGAAAGAGCTGGCCTGCTTACAGCTGGGATCCCCGTCTGGTGGGTGGCAGGCTTTTCCTAGCCATGGCGCAGCAAGGCTCGTGCCCTGAAGGTCCTTTCCACTTGTGTGTTTGTGTGTCCACGTTCTGTGACCTAGGCGCTGTAGCTCTGTCTGCTCTCTGTGGGAGTTTTTCCATGCCACAGTGCTGTGGGGGAGACTCGCCCAAATATAGACTGTGGTCAGTGCCTTGGCAATGATGGCTTTGGCTCTACTTTGCTGACCTTGGGCTCTACAGGTGTCCTGACATGCACATTTGGGGAAAGGGTGCTATGTGACAGGTGACTTCAGAGTAGGGATTGGACCCATGATGTGTGCAAGCACACTACTATCACTGAGCTATATTCTCAACCCTTTAAATATTATTTTTGTTTCATATACAACATGTGTGCCTGGTACACAAGAAAGCCAGAAGGGATGCCTGACCCCTGGAACTGGAGTTACAGTTGTGAGCCACCATGTGGGTGGTCCTCTGCAAGAGCATCAAGTGCTCTTACTCACTGAGCCATCTCTCCAGCTCCGTATTTTGTTTTGTCTTTTGTTTGTTTTTGTTTTTGTCTTTACAGAGTCTCACTACATAGCTGGCTGTCTTGGAACTCACTCTGTGGATCAGGCTGGCCTTGAACTCATGGAGAGCCATCTGTCTCTGCATCTGTCTCTGCCTCTTGAGTGCTGGGGCTAACGGTGTGTGCCACCACCACCTGGCTTGTTTTATCTTTTAATAGTTTCTTTCAGGCAGGGTCTCGTGTAGCCCAGGCTGACCTAGAGCTCACTACGTAACACAGGTCTTGAACTTTTCATCTTCCAGCCTAACTTCAGCCTTCAGTATGCTGGGATTACCAGTGTGAGCCACCATACCTGCCTTAATCGGTTTTAATACAGGATCTGGATGAGTTGCCCAGCCAACCTAGAACTCAGTCTGTAGTGCGGCCAGGTGTGGAATGTGGATCCTCTTACTCACAACACCTGGGAATGCAGGCCTGGGCTACCAGGCCTGGCTAATCTACTTTTTCCCAGGGTGCTGATGTGGGTTTCAGAAGGCACACGGGTGTCAAAAAGGTGTTCAGGGGAGCTGGGTGGTGATGTCACACGCCTGTCATCCCAGCACTCAGGAGGCAGAGGCAATTGAATCTCTGTGAGTTCAAGGCCAGCCTGGTCTACGGGGTGAGTTCCAGGACAGGCTCTAAAGCTACAGAGAAACCCTGTCTTGAAAAACCAAAAAAAAAAAAAAAAAAAAAAAAAAAAAAAAAAAAATAGTATTGGGGGGTGCTGGAGAGATGGCTCAGTGGTTCAGAGTGTTGGCTGCTCTTTCCTTCCCAAGAGCCAAGGTTCAGTTCCCAGCACCCTCATGGCAGCTCACAACTGCCTGTCGCTCCTGCTCCAGGTGCTAAAGGGCTCCTGTTTTCTGTTGCCTGGGGAAGCTGTAGGGCTGTCAGCTTTGACTCAGCAGAAATGGGAGCTGGAGCTCTGTCTAATCATCATGTATCGTTCAAGCACTAAGATTCTTAGTGACTAATGAAGGTGTGCTTCAGTGTCCTTTCCCACACAAGTCCCCATATAAAGCAGGCTGTCTTCTTTCCTGCAGGTTTGCCATCTTGGGATCCCATGGCTGTCCTTACTGGGCTCTGGGGCCCCTTTGCCAGTGTCAGCAGAGCCTTCGGCCCTCGCTGCTTCAGGTAATGCTGGACATCTTGTCCTTAAGAAGTGTCCTTGGGCAAGCCTGTCACCCTGCTGGATCCTGTGGTGACTAGAATAGCAGAGGAAACTCGGAGGTGTCATGGGCCAGTGGGATCTGGATTTAGTCAGCATGGGGGAGGAATAGGACAGACATGCAGCAAAGGGTGGCCTTTGATGGACGCTGCCTGCCCAACAGTCCCTGCCAGTTACTTATGTCACAGCTCTGACCCTATCTGGCTTTAAAACCCCTTACTCTGTGTGTGTGTGTGTGTGTGTGTGTGTGTGTGTGTGTGAGAGAGAGAGAGAGAGAGGGGGGGGGCATGCGGGTGTGTCATGGTACACATTTGGAAGTCAGAGGACAGCTTGCATAGGTTGTTTCTCTCCAGTGTGGGTCTCAGGGATCAAACTCAGGTTGTTGGGCTTGGTGGCAAGCAATTTTATCTGCTGAGCCAACTTGCTGATTCCAAAGTTTTGTTTTTTGTTTTTTGCTTTTTGAATGAGTTTCTCTGTGTAGGTCTGGCTGTCCCAGAACTAGCTCTGTTAGACCAGGCTGGCCTTGAACTCACAGAGATCCACCTGTGTCTGCCTCCTGAGTGCTGGGATTGCATCACCCCAAACTTTTTTAAGAATGATTTTTTTCAAGACCAGATTGAATCCAGGGTTTCCAGCCAATCCTCTTTTTACATTTAGTTTGACTTTTGCTGTTTTCGTTTGCTTTATATAATAGAATTTCACCAGACCTATAGCAGGGCTTGATATTTCCATGTAGACGAGGCTGGCCATCTTCCCTCTTCTGCCTCCTGGGTTGCAAGTGTATGTTTCTAGCCATCTGCTTTACCTTTTGAGACAAGCTGACCTTGAGCTCACTCTGTAGCTCACACTGACTTTGAACTTGCCATCGTCCTGCCTAATCTCCTATGTAGCCAGGATTGTTTTCTTGCACCAGGAAGCCCAGCAAAATTGTCCTTTAATTACAAAATTGTGCAGTTCTTGTCAGCACATGCTTCTTACCAAGCCAGGATGGCCTGCCCCAGCCACAGTGCCTTCCCCTTTGAGATCCCATGCTGCTGCCTGTCTTTACTGCGTCCTGCAGGCGTGAGTGAGGATTGCTTCTTGTGCAGAACAGTCCTCAAGGCAGGGCCTCAGAAATGAACTATGAAGCAACTAACTGAGAAGACTTGGTGAGAGCTGGGAAAGTGGCTTCAGCAGTGATGGTGGCGGCCACCAAGCCTGGTGACCTCACTGAGTTCCATCCTTAGGACCCATATAATGGAAGGAGAGTACCAACTCCTCTGAGTTGTCCTCTCACCTCTACTCGTGTGCGGGCTTGGTGAGTGCTTGTCAGATCTGAGTAGAGCTGTCCAAGGAAGGAGATGCGGGCCCCTAGAAAGGAGTTTGGTGGAAGCTCTTCCCAGCAGCAGTGGATTGCAAACTTGGGACCTCGTGACTTTGAGGTGCGTGTGTGTGTGCGCGCGCACGTGCGTGCATGTGTGTGTGTGTGTGTGTGTGTGTGTGTGCGCGCGCGCGCGCGTGAGTGCGTGTAGAGGGAATCAATAGCTGTAGCCATGGGGATAGGCCAGTAGAGGAATGGTCTGGGAGACCCTGGGATGGTGCTAGGGAAAACCCACACTTAGGGTGAAGGTCAGGACACAGGTCTGCTAGTTTCTGAAAAGGAACGGATCCGGGGGTTAGTGTGCTTCAAGCTGTAGTTCCGTCTTCCCGCCTGTGGAGGCTAAAGCAGGAGGACCACTAATCTCAGGACTTTGGGCAATCTGGAAAGACCCACCTCCAAAAGCCAAGCCCCTTTGGTAGCAATAAGAAGTTGTTGCCCGGATGGTGTCGAGTTTCTGTCCCAGACTCCATTAGAGCAGGGAAGGGCTGCACCCGGGGAAGCAGGTTCTGCAGGGTTGGCTGGGGTGAGGCTGCCTGTGGAGATTCCTTTAGCCCTCCTCGACTTTCAGAAAGCAAAAGCTGTGTATGACGTATGCCATGAAGTTTGTTGTCCCAGAAAAACTGGAATCTTGATACCAGTTGAAGCTCTTGGTTTTATGAGAGGCTCTTACTGAGGTACACAGGCTGGCCAAGCCTGTGATCCTCCTGCCTCAGCTTCCCAAGTGTTGGGATTAAAGCCAACACACCGGTGGTCTCAGAAGCTCTCAAATGTAAGGAAATAGATGGTTAAGGCTTCACAAACTCCTGATGACTCTTTGTTGGTTTCTGGGTCATACTCTGCTCAGCATGTACATATATGTATATGCGTGTGACTGACATTCACCTTCTGACTTTCTGAGACCTGTGTCTTATGGTCTAGAGAGGTCTGTGTCACAGACTCTTTTCCCTTCCACCAGCACCTCTGGGAGCCTCGATGCAATCCAGAAGATGACTCGGGTGCGTGTAGTGGATAATAGTGCCCTGGGGAACACCCCATACCATCGGCCTCCTCGATGCATCCATGTCTATAACAAGAGTGGAGTGGGCAAGGTAGGCGACCAGATTCTGCTGGCCATCAGAGGACAGAAGAAGAAAGCTCTCATTGTGGGACATCGCATGCCTGGCTCCCGAATGACCCCAAAGTTTGACTCCAACAACGTGGTCCTCATTGAGGACAATGGGAACCCGGTGGGGACTCGAATTAAAACACCTATCCCAACCAGCCTTCGTAGGAAGGAAGGCGAGTATTCCAAGGTGTTGGCCATAGCGCAGAACTTCGTGTGAGCAGAGCAGCTCAGAGCTGTGCCGCCATTTCCTTCACACTGGTGACAGTGTCCTGGAGCAGAATAAATGTTTTAATGTGTGTTTCCTTCTGTGCTGTCTGAGCTGTAGTTGTGAGGTGGGTAACAACAGTTGAACTCTAGCTTCCTCCCTAGACCCTAGGAGAGGCCTGGGCTCTTACAGCGCCCAGCTATGGGTCCATGCAGTGATTGAACGACTGTTCCTTCACTTGTTGGTCCCCTTGTGGGGAGCAAGGGCCCCCTTAGTTTCTCTAATAGAATTTTACCAGCTCACAAAGTGTTTTGGTAAAGATACTGTGGGGTTGAAGAGATGGCTGCTCTTCTAGAGGGCCAGGTTCTATTCCCGGCATCCCTGTGAAGGGTTACACCTTCTGTCACTCCAGTTCCGATGGATGTGATGCCCTCTTCTGGCCTCAGTGGGGACTGCATCCATGTGCACAGACATGCATGCTGGTAGGACACTCCTACACGTAAAATTAAAAGCAGTGAACAGGTATGATAGCCACTTATTAAAGTGTCTCCTTGGCCTCTGAGAGGCCAGGGGTGGGGTTCTTAGGCTGCCTGGATTTGAGTCACAACTCCACCCCTTCACCATCTCGTGATGTTGGGCAAGCTGGTTTATTTTTCTGAGCCTCTGTCCCCACATGGTGCTTGATAATGGTGCACACTCGATGCCATTGATACGAAGATTAGAAGAGCCAGTGTCTGAATGCCCAGGGCAGTCCCTGGCAGCAGGAAGCACTTGGTATTGACTGTTGTTTCCTGTATTGTGACTGCATGTGCCAATCCTGCGGCACAAAGGTGAGTGAGAGTAGGTGTGGCTCTCGCCCTCCTGGCAGTCAGTATTCCAGAGGGAGTCCATGGGGACCCAGGAATTCCTCTAACAAATGCATGCCCAGGTGTAACAGGGCTTATCACGAAGGGTTGGGCCTTCAGTAGCGTGGGTGTTGTCCCGGAGAAGGGGTTGCCTCAGCTGCATCTAAACCCGCATTGTGGCAGAAGCCCAAAGAAGGGTTACTTGAGGGGCTGACTATGGTGTGGACTAGGGAGGGGCAGGAGGGAGTCTCCGAGCATTGAGTTGGGTTAGACTCAGCAGCTGATGAGTGTTTATATCTGTGAATAATTAATGATACACTTATGTCCTTTTAAAGGAGTGGGGATTTGCTGGGGAGAAAGAAGCTTGTGCACAGGCCCTGGCTGGGTAAGTACCAGGGCCTTTAACTTGTGAGCCTTTGGAGCCCACGTCAGATCTGGCTACTGCAGGTCAGGAGAGGAGTGGACCTCCATTTACTCATCAGTCCATAGCCATGGGAAGGAGGCTTTCTTACCCAGATACATTGAGATGCATGTGATGGGTATTTAGGAAAGGAGTTGGCTTTTTCTTGGGGAAGAGAGTTTGAAGAGGACAGATGACAATAGTCCTGTAGGATGCTACCATGAACTGGGATGCAGTCAGGAGTAGATGCCTTGAATAGGTAAGTTTGGCAATGGACTGATAGGGTGCAGAAGGCTAAAGATCTGGGGTTTCTGGATTCTACTCATGAAGATCACTTAAGCTAGGGTGCTAGTGGAGAGGCCTGAGGGTCAAGAAGGAAGTGGTGGTAGGAGGGAGGGCGTGTGGCTGTGCCTCTGAGGTGCCAAGTATGTCAGTGGGCATCGTCCTACGTTATAGCAGTAGTGGGCTGTGGGGAGACATCCAGGCACGTGCATATTCCTGCTGCTTCTCAACGCCCTTGAGTTTGCAAGCATTGGTCCCATTGCAGGTAAGGACGGTTTGAAGGCCACATGGGTCTCAGGCAGATCTGTGACTTCCCATTCAGTCTTCCCCTAGCGTCTCCAGCTCTCATTTTTACTATTGCTGAGGATTCTATCTTGACTCCTACCAGCTGTGATCCTATAGGCTGCCATTCTGATTCTGCTGCAGGGCAGACCTTGGTGGTGGTGGAGGGTGGGGGGCCTGCCTGCCTGAATATCAGGAGGTAGGAACTCAGTTTGTGTCTTTCAGCCCAAGTGTGTCCTGCTCACAGAGCGCCTCTGGTTAAGTTTGCTGGAAGGGATTCTGGGTATTTGGGGAGAATACCCATCCCTCCTAATCTTTCCAGGAACCCGTGCAGTATGACCGCTGTGGTGAGCTGTAGGGGGTGGAGCAGCTGGGGTAGGGCACTCACCAACACCTTGCTGTTCTGCTGGTGTGTTTGCAGCCCGGCAGGGCAGCTGGGACTTAGTGGGCTCTTAATTCCCTGCTGTCTCTGCAGCTTGGAAGGTGGACTGGCGGGGTGGGGGTGGGGTGGATGAGGCCTCTGTCTTGGAGCAAAGGAAAGCAGTGATTGTCCTCAGCTTGACACAGCCAGCTTTCACCTGGACCTTTGCTCTTGATGGGCCAGCTCTGGCCATTTGCTGAGCTGCAGCTGCCCCCCCCCCCCGCTCTGTCATGTGTTTTCAGGGTTCTGGCTGCTCTGCTGCGCCCCCTCACCTGCATCCTGGCTGCTGAGGCTCACCGGTGTCCTCTGAGTGGCTCTATCCTTGCTGCCCCCTCTGGACTTAAGCACTCTCCCAAGGTGCTCTGTGCTGACCACTAGAAGCCTGTGGTTTCGGGACAGCCGAGTGGCCAGTGCCTGTGACGCAGGCCCTTGTAGCACACTGCCCAGAATAGCCCAGCCTTGTTGCCCTTCCAGCTTTGCAAAGGGAGATCTAAATTGTTGCCTCTCCCCCCCCTCAACCCCATGCCCACAGCCAGTACTTTCTTTGCCCATGAAATATTTATAATCACAGATTATGTTTCCTCGGGAGTATAAGCTTGCTCTTGTTTACTCCCCTTCTGTGCCCCTGAGAAGCCACCCGTTGGGTTGCAGCTTCACTCACCCTTCAGAGTCACTGTGGACTTCCCTGCAGTGTCCTTTGCTGGTGTCCTGCCCACCCACAGTGTGACCCTGCACCCTTGCTACAGGACCACTGTGGAGGGAAAGACTCCTAGATTGGCATCTGTGGTTGGAAACCTGTCACAAGCTAGCTGAGCGTCTCTGCGCAAGCCGCAGGCTCAGGCTGAAGGGGGCATGCAGCTTAGATGGTGGCTTGGTGCTCAGGAGGCCTGACACTATAAGCCCTTAACCCCAGCCACCTTGAAGGGTGTGCCCGTGGCCACAGACAGGAACCTGGCCCAAGCACTGCAGAGGCTGCCTAACCCTAATACTTAAGTTGTCTCTCTCTGGCAGGGTGTCAGGTGATTTTCCCGACACCCCTAGCGTCACCAACCCTGTCTTCTGCCCCTTAACCTCCCTTTTATGTTGCCTCATGGTCCTTGGTTAGAGACCTTTAGAGTGTCTCTTAGTACAAGCTGTCCTGGAGCTCCCTATGTGGACTAGGCTGTCCTTGATCTCGTGGTAGTCTCTGCCCCAGCACCCCAAATGCAAAGATTATAGATGTGTGGTCTCTGCCTGGCTCAGGCAGAGAACAGCTTTTAGTGGAGATTGTACTGTATTGGAGTCAAATGCATAGCTGAAATTATAGCTGAAGTTTGTGATTCAGTCTTCAAGAAGGAAACTGGCATTTTGTTTCTTTTTTACCTGTTCAGCTGTGTACCGCCACATTTTGCTGAACTGTTTTATCAACTAGGATTCATTTCCAGTGTATCTGGCTTTCCTGAGATGAAAGTGGTCATGGGTTTGCTTAGCACATTCAGGGCAGTGATGACCCCTTGCATTTGCTTGACAGTATGACAGGCCTCTGTCTCCTTTTGAAAAATGAAAAACTGATCTTGAGAATTTCACAAGCGCTATTGCGTTAGTGGGATGGATACCCTTGGGTATTATGAAACCTAGAGTGGGGAGTGATTGAGGCCCAATATTTACATGCCAAACAGAGGCAGCCCTTGCTCGCCCAGGCTGCAGGGTCCAGCTGGCCATTTATCATCATGTCCTGCCCACCGCTCCTGCAGACTTCCTGCTGCTTTCCCCTTGCCCCCTCCCCCCAGCTGCCTGGCACAGGAAAAGAAGGGGCTTCTCTCCCATGCTAGCTTTAGTGCTGGCTGCCACATCCGGCCTCCAGTGGGACTGCAGCCTGGGAGTGAACTGTACTGCCCTTTCTGAGTTAACCTAGTACGTTCTAGGCTAGCCACAGCTGATGTCCAGAAGGGGCGGGCACAACGGAGCCAGGGAGCTGAGCACTCATATGTCCATAAACATCACCAGTGTCATGCTTGTAACAAACAACAACTGGATTTGCTACTAGCTCTGGTCCAAGGGTGTGGGGAAAGAATGCTTAAAATAAGGTTTTCGGGTTCTTTGTAGAACTTTCTCCAGGACGGGTCCCTGTAATTATAGATAGTCTTGTGGTTCCTCAATTACCCCAAACAACCTTTGTTGCAGACCTCCCAGCCAATAGGCATTTTTTTTTTCTTTTTTGCAGAGTTTGTGTGTGCATATATTTATTTTGTTATGCATAAAAATTAGTTTTAGTCATATTCTCTTCATAGGGTTATATGCTTATTTTATTGGAGGCCAAAAGAGGTATCTGAGCCCTTGGAGCTGGAGATACAGGTGGTTATGAGCCATGGGTGTTGGGAACCGAACTCGGGTCCTTTGTGAGATCCCTTCAGGCCATGGTCAGATGCTCCACTGCTTTGAGGCCTATGCTGAGGCACAGCAGGGGTGTGTGGAGGAGGCTGCTCACTTCACAGTGGCCCAGAGCAGAGAGGACAGGGTTAGTTAGCTTCAAGTGCATGCCTCCCATGTGACTTGACTTCCTCACACTAGGCTCTCCCACACAGTGCCAACAGCTGGGAACCAAGCTTTTACAGGAGTCTGTTAGTCTATGAAGATTGGAGTTTTCTGTGCTTGGGGTCTGGGATGGGGCTCAGTTGACAGACTGCTCACCTAGCATGAAGTCCTGGGTTCGATCCCCAGCTGCTAGCCTATAACCCTGCCTCTCAGGAGGTGGAGGCAAGAGATCAGGAGTTTAAGGTCGTCCCTGGTCACGCGGTGAGTTTGGAGCCAGTTTGTGCTACATGAGACCCTGTCTTCGTGTTTGTTTGTTTGTTTGATTTTCCTTTTAAATCCAATGCTCATATGCAAAGGGGACCTTTCTCCAAGTCAAGGATTTGTTACAGTTATCTGACCTGTGGACCTTAAGGACAGTTCATTTCAGAACTGAAGTCTCAAGACAGCAAAAAAACTCTCCCAAAACAAGTAACAAAACCCTGTGGATAGGACTGCCTAAAAAGCTGAACTGGTTAAAAACCTAGCAAACCAAAGCTTCTAGTAAGCTGGTGAGAGCTGTGCCTGGGGCACAGAGAGGCCAGGCTGAGTGTGCGGGAGGCTGTGTGGCCACCCCCTCCCTGTGTCCTTTGTTCCCCACAGCATGGGCCAGCACAGGAGGCTTCCTGGCTTCTCAACAAAGATTGTTAGGATTGTTAGAAGCCTTGCAGGTCCTGCCTTGCACTGCCCACATCCCACAATGCTTTTGTCTAGGGGGTTGTAATGATTAATCTCACGTGTCAACTTGTTGAGATCTGAGCTCATCTGGGAGATGGGCGGCTTGGGCATGCCTGGGTAGGAGATTGTTTTAATTAGGTTAGTTGAAGTAAGAGGACTGCCCACTGTAGGTGAAGCGGTTTCTGGGCACCTAGACTGTTGAGAGAGGTGAGCGGAGCATAAACCTTCATTCATTATTCTCTTTCTTTTTTTCCATTTTTGAGATAAGGTTTGTGTTTTGTGTGTGTGTGTGTGTGTGTGTGTGTGTGTGTGTGTGTGTGTGTGTGTGTGTGTGTGTGTAGTCCTGGCTGTCCTAGAACTCTCCCTGTAGAACAAGCTGTTCTCCAACTCAGAAATCCACCTGCCTCTGCCTCCTGAGTGCTGGGATTAAGACGTGTGAATGGTAGGAGAATCCTGGAAGTTGTCCTTTGACTTGCGCACTAACATGCACTCGATAAATAAATAAGTATAGAAGAAAATTAAAGAGGGCTAGAGAGATGGATCATCAGTTAAGAGCTCTTGTTGCTTTTCCAGAGGTCCTGAGTTCAGTTCCCAGCGTCCAGGTTGTGTGGTTCACAACCAGCTATATCTCTGGCTCCAAGCCTCGCCTTACTGCATGGTGCTTCTTACATCCTGTGGAGTTTGACAAGACCCCTGAGTGCAAGGTCAGTCTGTCCTGTTCACTACTGCTCTATCGATAGTCAAAGCACAAGAGCACTGTGTTAAGGTTGGGGCTCCATATCTCTCGGCTGGAGAGGTGGCTCAGTGTCTAAGAGCATTTGCTGCTCTTGTAAAAGACACAGTTTCATATCAATTCCAGGAAAAAATAATATTATATATATTAAATAAAGATTAATAGCTGAGACTATGCCATAAGCTGCAATAAAATATACATTTTTGTTATCTTACTCCCAATAAACAGTTACAATTTTGAACTCATGAAAGAAAAGAAAAGAAAAAAACCCACCAGGGTTTCAGTTCCTAACACATGGTGGCTTGCACCTGTTGGTAACTCTAGTTCCAGGGGATCCAGTACCCTCTTTTTTTTTTTTTTTTTTTTTTTTTTTTTTTGGTTTTTTGAGACAGGGTTTCTCTGTGATTTTGATTTTGGAGGCTGTCCAGTACCCTCTTGTAACTCTTGAGAGCACCAGGAGTGTATGTGGTATGCACACATGCAAGCAAAGCACTTACACACAAAATAAATCTTAAAAAAGAAAAAAGATCAGGGCTCTGAATTTGTATGTATTTTATTTATTTGTTTGTTGAGATGCAGTCTTGTGCAGCCCAGGCTGGCTCCAAACATCCTGTACAGGCCAGGAGATCCTCTTGCTTCCAGTTCCCAAGGGCTGGGGTCATAAGTTTGTATCCATAACTGGCTCTTGGACTCTGGATTTAGAAGTCCTCATGCAAGAGTCTAGCATAGCGTTGGCATTTAGACATTTGCAGAGTGCTAACAAGTACCTGTGCTAGGCAGTTCTAGATAGATCTTGCCCTCACAGACTTTGCCCACACTGGCTGGGTGCCTTGGGCTTCCTACTCACAGGGTGGTTTTCTGTGCCAAGTCTAGATTGATAACCCACTTAAACCGAGTCTGCATTTATATGCAGAGAATCGATGTGTTTCTTGGAGAGAACCGTCGGTAATGTGACATTTTGGCATTAACTTTGATGTCTATTCTAGGACAGACGAGGTATGAAAAGGGAGACTTAACTGAAAGCTACTTCCCCTGCTCCCTTCTCTCTCCCTTTTGAGACATATATGGTCTTTCTTACTGTGTGGCCCTAGCTGGGTCATTTAATAGACCAGGCTGACCTGGAACCTACAGAAATCTGCCTGATCTGCTTCCTGAGGCCTAGGGTTAAAGATGTGTACCACCAACTTATACTGTCTTAAAAAACTGTACACGTGTGTTTGTGTGTGTGTGTGAGTGCCAATACATTCCACCACACATGTGCAAGAGGACAAGTTTTAGAAGTTGGTTCTCTCCACTTACCATGTGTGTCCAGGGACTGAATTCAAGACAGCAGCATTCAGACAAGTGCCTATTTCCCTCGAGTCATCTTTCTGGCCCTTTTGGTCTTTTGAGACAGGGTCTCATGTAGGCCACGCCAGCAAACTTGTTATGTAGCTAATCTTGAACTCCTAATCTTCTGCTGCATCTACCTCCTAAGTGCTGGACCATAGGAGTCTACCGCTACATTCTACTATAACTGCTTACATCCTTCTCCAAATTGAAATATTATTTCCTAGCCTCCACTGCTCCTAGTTACACATAAGTTACTATGATGGAGTGTTCACAGTGAGGGGAAAAGGTTACAAGATTGGCCCACGGGGCACCTGCTTTGGGGCAGCCATCGCCTCAGGCTGGGTCAGGGTCTGGATGGAAGGGGAGGGGTACTCAAACTGACTGTTTATATGGTATCTTGGAAGTAATCAACAGTGCCAGGCTCAGGCAAGGGGCATATAGAAAACAGAAATAAAGAAGTTACACTGAAGGAAATGACAAATTGGATTCAGTGTTCTGTTCCCAGAAAAGTAGGTGTGTGTATGTGTGTGTGTGTGTGTGTGTGTGTGTGTGTGTGTGTGTGTATGTATGTATGTATGTTTTCACTGGCATCAGGGTTTTGATAAATACCCCTGGCTGGCCTAGGACTTCGTATATAAAGCAAACTGGCCCTGAAATTGCTCTAATCTTCCTGCCTCAGCTGGTGCCAGATGCCTGGCTGTAGGATGCTGCATATGGACAAGGATTCACACTCTCCTCCCCCTTGTCTCCACCCAGAAGGCTGTGGAATAAACAAGTTTGTTTTGTTTTCTTTTTTTTTTTTTAATGAGCATTGGTATTTTACCTGCATGTATGTCTGTTTGAGTGTTGGATCCCCTAGAACTGGAGTTTCAGACACTTGTGAGCTGGGAATTAAACAGAGGTCCTCCAGAAGAGCTGCTCTTAAACACTGAGCCATCTATCTCTCTAGCCCCCACAAACAAGTTTACTGACAGACTAAAGTTGGCTTTTTTCATCTTTTAAAAGATACTTGTTGGGCCATGTGGTGGTAATAACATGCCTTTAGTCCCAGCACTCAGGAGGCAAAGGCAGGCAGTATTCTGTGAGTTCCAGGCCATTCTGATCTACAAAGCAAATTCCAGGACAGGCTCCAAAGCTACACAGAGAAACCCTGTCTCAAAAAAAAAAAAAAAAAAAAAAAAAAAAGGATACTTATCAGCTGGTGGTTGGTGGGGCATGCCTTTAATCCCAGCACTTGGAAGGCAGGCAGAGGCAGTCAAATTTCTGAGTTCAGATCCAGCCTGCTCTACAAAGTGATTTCTGTGGTAGCCAGGGCTGCACAGTGAGACCCTGTCTTAAAAATGAACTAAGGGATGAATGAAAAAAAATCAGGGACAGGGTCTTATGTATACCAGGCTGGCCTTCAATTTGGCTGTGTTGCCCAACTTCTGATCACCCTGCCTATAACTCCCAAGTGCTGGGTTACGCCCCATGCCTGGTTTCTGTGGTGCTAGGGATAGAACCCAGGGCTTCAGGTATGCTAGGCAAGTATGCTCAGAACCAACCCATGTTCTGCTGTTCTGTAGAAGGAGCTACTCTGCCTTCTACAACTCTACACACCTGTTCCTCCCTCCTAGGGCTGCTCCATCTTTGCATGTGATAAAAGTTTTATAAGAACATAGCAGCATCCTGTATCACCAGTTCTTGGGACTCTGTAGTACATATCATACTACTGATGTATACTAAGCACACACACACACACACACACACACACACACACACACACACTAGCATATACTAAACAGGAGCAGAGAGGAGAAAGCAGTCTACTGGATGGAGGGGTTATCCTGTGCTGTTTTGGCACATCACATCTTGTCTTCCAAGTGGTCCTCAAATCAGGACTCTGATTTTTGTACCCAGGCTGACCAGAGCTCAGGGACTCCCTGGCTAGTGGCAGGCTGGAATTTCCAAGCCTGAACCATCTGACCTTGTAACTCCTGCCCTTTGAGCTGACCTGACCTGTGTTGAAATATTTATTGGTGAGGTTCCCTCCCCGGGTATTAAGATCATCTTGCAGAAGTATCCTTTGGATGTTTGTGATTCTTCTGGTTGCCTCTTAGGTTATCTCCTAGTTGAAGCTGAAGACCATGCTCCCCGTTGGAGGTTGCCTGCCTGCCACCTTTACTAGCTCTACTTCTTGTGATCTCTCCCTTGGCCATCCACTGTGGCCAAGGAGACGGGCCCTGTGTCTGCTCATCACCGTGCTCTCAGGACCCAGCAAGGGAAGGGGTCTCCATGTTTGTTAAATGAACAACCGAGTGAAGAGTGTGAGCCTTCCCTACACCAGCGATAGGTTAGGTGCTGGATGATGAGTGGTTCTGCTCAGTGGTCCTGTAGCACCGAGGTGGAGGTCAGCCCTACTCAGGGACTTCTTATTCGTCCCTCCTGCTCCATCCCTTGGATTTCTGCCTTTAGTTCCCAGCATACGTGCAGCATAAGCTCACAGGTGGTTCTGGGTCCCTTCCTGTCTGAAGAGGTGTCCGGTCGCCCTATGGGGTCCTGCTCAGATTTCTCATCAATGAAGTTCTGTTCAACAGACAGATATGAAGTCCAGCCTGGGTGTCTTAAATAGCCCCTCAGGGCTATCCCGTCCCTCTCCACACTGCTCCGCACTGGGGAGGCTGAGCAGGAGCTTGGAGGACAAGAGCAGAGAAGGCTGAGATATTTGCCACCGACTTCTGGTCCCCTTCAGGGATGGCCACCGTCCTGGCCATGTCACAGTATTGTACAGTCAAGTGTCTACGTTGCTCAGCGACTGGGACCCAGGGCCATGCACTATCCACACCGGCCACCCCTTTGAAAACACTCCCTTTGCTAAGCTGCCCACAGATGCTCCAAGTTTGTCCCAGAGGGTTCCACCTGTTGCCTGCCCTGCTCTTGCCTGATTTGAACGTTCATTATGTGCTGTCAGTGGGCTCCTGGGAGGGTGCCCCCCCCAACATTCCATTCTGTGATGGTGTCAAGACACCTGTCCGCAGCAGCCATCAATCTGCAGAGTACGAGGGGGGGGGACAGGGTTAGGTGGCAGCCTCCTCTATCCCAGCCAAAGCCACAGATGGCCATAGATAGATAGCGAGTAGACTGTATTGAGAGCCACCTTAGTTTGTGGTTCAGAGTGGTGACCCTGAGCTGGCTGAGGCAGGCCTGTGGGCTGTGTGAGAGCCACAGCTTTGACCCATTGCTGCCCAGGGTTATGCTCCTTATCATGGCCCACACCTGTGGGTCCCAGCACTGCAGAAGGTGGAGGCAAGAAGACCCAGGGTTCAAGGTCATCCTCCATCCCATAGGATGTTCAAGGACAGCCTGGACCATGGGAGACCTTGTCTCAAAAGAAAGCAAGACGGGCCAGACATTGGTGGCACATGCCTTTAATCCTCCCAGCACTCAGGAGGCAGAACTCAGGTGGCCTCTGAGTTTGAGGTGCTACACAGAGAAACCATGTCTCAAAAAACCAAGGGGGAAAAGCGATGGGGGTGGGAAGAGGTGTTTAGCCGTGGAAACTTGTCACTGTGGAGTCGCGCCAGGCATCCAAAGGCTGAAGGCAGCACAAGCTAGTGAAGAGCTGAGTTTGTGTCCAGAAGCCCTCTATGCATAGGACAGGAGAATGTGAGGGACATCACTGGAATGGAGCTGGGACAGGACAGGCCTATCGGGAAAGTGTGGCCAGCTCAGTGAATGACGGGGAGGTGGACAGGTTGTCTCTGGCTACTCTTCTGCTCTGCAGTGCGTGGAGAGGGCTGGTCTGCTTGCCGTGTGATCTGGGCCATGGAGCTGGCTGCCTGCTGGGACCCTTCCACTCGAGCAGCCCCCCTTTCGGGCTGTGGACTCTAAATCAAATACATCCCTGGGCCTGTCCATACTGCAGCCTTCAACCCACAGGGCTTCCTGCCTTCCCAAGGCTGGAATGGGCAGGACTTCAAGAATGGCAGGAGGTGGCTGTAGACAGCTCAGTGCTTTAGAGCATTGGCTGCTCTTGCAGAGGACCCAGAGTGGATTCTCAGCGCCCACATGGTGGCTCACAACCACCTATAACTTCAGTGCCAGGGGACCTGATGCCCAGTTCTGGCCTCCATGGGGGTCAAGCACGCACGTGATGCCACAGACATACATGCAGGCAAAATGCATAAAATATATAAATCTTACTTTTAAAAAGAATGGCTGGGGGTAGTAGTTGGTTTGGGTCTGTTTGGCCCTGCTTGGGGTTAGGGACAGACTCCATGGAATCTAGGATCCTGGGAGTGGAGAGAGATGGAGGAAGGAAGTCGTAACTGGTACTGGCTTGAGAATCAGGGGCAGTGAGGTGTACTTCACCCAAGGCCTGAGAGATGTGAGTGAGAGGTTTCGGAGGAGTCGGGACGCAGGTGGTACTCAAGGAGTGCCTAAGAAGGGGAGGAGAGGGGCAGTGAGCCCAGGGCGGGGATGAGTGAGGGAGGGGAGCAGTCAGGAAGGAGGAGGAGGGCCGAGGAAGTGGGCTGGAGCTGGAGAGGGTGGCTCAGTGGTTACACTGACTGCTTTCCCAGAGGACCTGGGCTCAATTCCCAGCACCCACGAGGCAGCTTACAACAGTCCGTAACTCCAGGTCCAGGGGATCTGTCACCCTCACGAAAACATGCGTGCCGTAAAAACCCCAATGAAGGCACATAATAAAAATAAATGACTCATTAAGGAATAAAAAACCGAGGAAGTGGGCAACCGCACCGGACACAGAGAAGCCTGCAGAGGCACAGAGAAGGCCCGTGACTGGTGAGAGAGCTGGGTCCAGGCAGCTGTGGTGTGTGGGGAGGGGAGGGGGTCAGCATGGCCTGCACAGCTGCCTGAGATTAGGTAAGGGCAGGAAAGGCGAGCTGTGGGGAGCAGTCAACAAAAGACAGAGTAGAGGAGACAGAGCAACTTCCCGTGGGTGGGTGGGCTCTCCTGAGGGGGTGCCGGGTGGAAGCTCACTTTGTAAAGGCCTGGCCTTAACTCCAGACCTGAAGTGATCCCTTGTATGCACACACGCACGTTACAAAGCCTGGCCTGGTGTCATGTGCATGAGCTGGAGACTCAGGGACAGGCGAATCCCTGGGGCTTGAAGGCCACGGTCTAACCCTAGTCACTGAGTTCCAAGTACCAGGGAAAACACTTGTGTCCAAAAACAAGGTGAATGAATGTCATCTTGAGAATAACATCAGACATTGACCTCTGTCCCCCTCTTAGTATCACACACACACCCCACACAGGCACACACATACACATACCACAGGCACACACATACCACACATGCACACACACAGATATAGACATACCAAATACCATAGGCACACACACACAGAGACACATACATACACAGAGAGACACATATAGACATACACACACATGCACCACATACCGCACACACAGATACACATACATACAAGCACAGAGAGACACACATACACAGACTCACATACAGACTCCTGAGGGCCCTTGGTAATTGGTTAAACACAGGAAGTGCTAGAAGTCTGCCTGTTTAGTCAGGGAAGTCCCACTGATAGTCTGCGTTTCATTCCCAACACTTTTTTTTTTTTTTTTTTTTTTTTTTTTTTTTTTTGACTTGGCTTTTACAGACAGGATTGATTTCTCTGTGTATCTCTGGCTGTCCTGAAATTCACCTGGGCCTCAAACTCACAGAGATCCATCTGCCTCTGCCTCCTGAGTGCTGGGATTAAAGGCGCGAGCCACCATGGGCACATTCCTAATACTTTCAGGTAAAATATCCACTTGGTGAAACATGTCTCCTTGGCAGAGATGGAGAGCCAAGGTGCTGGGCACCCAGGAGGAGTAGAATCAAGGGCTTATTGACTTAGACTGAGGGATGCTTTAAAAGTATTACTGCCAATCACTGGTGGTGCACAAGGCCAGCCTGGTCTACAGAGGGAGTTTCCAGGACAGCCAAGGCCATGCAGAGAAACCCTGTCTCAAAAAACAACAAAAGTCATCATCATCACCGTTACTGTATGCACGCATGTACCATGGGGCATGAGCAGAGGTCAGAGAACAACTTTCTAGATTCAATTCTCCCCTCCCACTGTGGGTTCTGGTGATCAAACTCAAGCCACCAGGTTTGCATGGCAAAGTGGCTGAGCCACTTTGTCAACCCAGGAGGATGCTTCAGTGGGGACCATGAAACCGTCCCCCGCTGTCCTAGGACTGGCTATCTCTGTCCGCTGTCGGTGGCTCTGTGTCCTCTGAGACGCTAGTGTGGCCAAAGGCCGCAGCAGCACTGGTCATGTTTGGTGACTGTCCCTACCTGTGGTCCCCTCTAAGCATGTAACCCTTGTCTTTCATGCCCCAGGGGCCTGCTAAGGCAGGCTGTGTCCTGTGCTAGGCCTCAGAGTCTGAGGTAGAGGTGGGATGACGTGTAAGATGGCCAGCTGAGACACTGCAGGGTGGCCATACCAAAGTGGACCGATGAAGCTGGACGAAGGGAGATGAAGGACATGGGTGTGGCAAGACCCAGCTGAGGGGAGCCTTGAGGGACCGTGAGAAGGTGAAAGGTGCTCTATTCCTTGAGCTGGGGAGGCAGGAGGCCTGACAGGAGTCAGGTAAGCATGTTGCTGGTATGTCTGTAATCACAGAACACAGGAGGCTGAGGCAGGAGGATTGAAATAAATTTGGGGCCAGTCTGGACTACACTGTAAACTCAAGACTAACCTGGGCTGCATAGAAAGTCCCTTCCTCAAAACAAAAACAAACAAACAAACAAACAAACAAACAAACACAAAAACCCAAACCCCGGAAGGCTGGAGAGACAGTTCAGCAAGTAAGAGCACTGGCTGCTCTTCCAGAGGACCCAGGTTTGAACTCAGCGTCCATACAGTGGCTCACAACTGTCTGCTACTCCAGCCCCAGGGGAATACAACGCCCCCTCTTGCCCCCATGGGCACCAGGACTGCAAATACACAGACATACATGCAGGTGAAGCACCCACACATGTTTAGAACAGATATATGTTAGTGGGAGGGGGTTCAGGAGGCTGCAGCGGTAGAGGGGAGGTGGGGTGGGAGAGATGAGGACCAGCTGCCAAAAGGGAAGAAGTAGAGACAGCAGGTCCCTGTGACTTCCCGTTTCCCAGAGCAAGAGTTTGTCCAGTTGAGCTCTGTGACCATGTGTGTGGGACAGAATAGGAGAGCAGGCAGCAGGGGTCACATTTCATCTCCCTTAGTATTCAATGTCCAGGGCTGAGTCATAGCCCAGGTTGGCCTTGAACTCACTGCATGTAGGAGGATGGTCTTGAACTGGTGCTCCTGCTTTATCTTTCTTGTGGCGGTGTTCATCCCGTGTTGGTGTTTGCAATGCTGGGACTCTAACCCAGGGTTTTGTCTATGCTAAGCAACCACTCTACCAACTGGGTTGCATCTCCAGCCATGGCTTTCTGAGTCTTCAACATACTTCTGTCCCTGTGTGCCTCACATGGGTTACACTGAACTGCATGCCCGACTCAAGCAAGCATGTCCTTTGGTGTCCGTGGCACTTAGTACAAATGTCAGTGCTTGCATCTCCTGCTTGAATGCAGCTGTCTTGTTTTTGTCCCCTGTGAGCTCCTCCAGGGCTGGCAGAGTGGGCACTCAGCGCTGACCAAACAATGCCCACGAGCCTGGAAATGCTCCATGGGGGAGGCGTTGCTGCCTCTTGGGGCCCTCTGCCCTCCCGCGTGTCTGCCTTTGGTGTTCACACACACGTATCAGCACACACAATTACAGACTGTGACCACCTCCCGGTGCACACGCATGGTACCCGCACACACTGCTCTGGTCAGGGCTGTTCCTGAAACCCTGTCCAGGCCCAGGGTGGGCCCTGCAGCCACACACTGTTGTAGTTTGCCTGGTGTCCTAGGTCCTTTTTTTTTTTTTCCTGTTCGATCTCTCTTTCTATCTTTCTCTCTTCCTTTCATCTTTAGACAGAGTGTCATGTAGTGCAGGCTGGCCTGGAACTCATTATATAGCCAAAGATGCCTGATATTCCTGCTTTTACCTCCTAAATGTTGGGTTACAGATGTGCACTGTAGGTTCCTATGGTGCTGGAGTTCCAGTTCTCTGCCAGCCGAGCTACAACCTTTGTTTTCTTCTTTTTTTTTGAGACAGGGTCCCAGGTAGCATAGGATGACCTAGAACTCTCAATCCTCCTGCTTCACCTCCCAAGTTCTAGATGTGTATCACCAATACTTGGCTTTGGTGCTCTAATTAATCCCTGACAGATTTTGGCCTAGACTTCCCTTAAAACAGTTGCCTACCCATGTCTGAGGTCAGGTACTGCAGATAGTACGCGATGGAATTAGCACCAAGTTTGACAGCTCTCCACAACGGCTCCTTTCATGGAAACCAAGGTACCAGTGTTAATTAGTTGTCCAAAGGCTTCCCTGGAGGAGCAGAGCCTCCCGGTGGAGAGCCCCTGGGTCCTTTGCATACTGCACACTGAAGAGCTGGAGGCTGAACCGCCATGCTTTCCATCACCCTGAGCATATAGCACGGTCCGGCTGGAACACGAGGGGACGGGAGCCAGCACAGGTCCTTTCTCTTGGCTTCCATGAGGCCACCAAGAGCTTGAAACAAACCTGGGGTGGTTATGAGCACTGCCCCTAGCATTGTTAATACTTGCAGAGCACACATAGGTAACTTTAGGTGTGACGTCAGTGGCTAGGAAACCTCCCACCCCCAGGCTCCTGATGTAAACAACTGTGAGAGATGTCTATTAGCATGATGGGTGATGGGAAGTGGTAGGAACACTTAGAACACGCACCACAGTACACTCCCTGCCTGCATGTGTTTGTCTCAGCATCAAACCTATTTTTAAAACAAGAACACAAAACAATAACAGGGTCTTGGTATGTAGTCAGGCTAGCCTGACGCTCATGATTCTCCTGCCTCAGCGACATGAGTGTTGGGATCCCAAGGACGCACCACCAGACCTGGCTTCGTCAGCTCCAGTTAAAAACAAGTTATTTTATTTATTTATCTATTTATTTATTTGTTCTGGTTTTTTGATACAAGGCTTGTCTGTGTAGTCCTGGCTGTCCTGGAACTCACTCTGTAGACCAGGCTGGACTCCAGAGATCCACCTGCCTCTGCCTCGTGCTGGGATTAGTGGTGAGTGTCGTCACCTCCCAGCAAGTTACTTATTAATTTTTTTCATCAAATATATTTTTGTAATATTCCTTTCCTTCCACAACTCCTCCCAGATCCTCTCCACCTTCTTACCAACTCACCTTTCACGTTCTTTCTCTGTCTCTATCAGCCCTCACTTTTGTTTTTAAGACAGAGTTTCTCTGTGTATTCCTGGTTGTCCTTGGAATATGCTTTGTAGACCAGGCTGGCCCCATTTTTAATAGTGAGAATTAGGAATGTGTTAAGGAGCCATCAATAGGAGGCTGGGTAAATAGGTCAGGCCCTCTTGTTCATGGAAGACTGTGCAGCCCTTCTGAGAAAGGATGGCATAATCACACACAGGCATAACTCCCAAGACATCTGACTGAGGGAACTTCTTAGAATCGACACGTTGTTTGCTCATTGCTTACATAGAATGAACCAAAAAGAATCACTCAGCAGTATTAGTTACTTAATTTTTTTTTTTTTCTTCTAAGACAGGGTTTCTCGGGGCTGGAGAGATGGCTCAGAGGTTAAGAGCACTGGCTGCTCTTCCAGAGGTCCTGAGTTCAATTCCCAGCACCCACATAGTGGCTCAAAACCATCCATAATGAGATTTGTGCCCTCTTCTGACATGCAGAAATACATGGAAGCAGAAAGTTGTATACATCATAAATAAATCTTAAAAAAAAAAAAAAATAAAAGACAGGGTTTCTCTATGTAGCCCTGGCTGGAACTTACTCTGGCCTTTGTAGTCCAGGCTGGCCTCCAACTCTCAGAAATCTACCTGCCTCAGCTTTTCCAGTGTGGGAATTAAAGTCATGGGCCACCATTGCCTGGTTTACTTAATTAGAAAAAAATTATGTTTTTTGGTTTACTTAATTTTTTAACATATTTTTTATTGATTCTTGGGGAATTTCACACCTTGCCCCGCAATCCCACTCTCTTCCCAGGTGCTCCGTATTCTCCTTCACCCATGCAGTGTTCCTCCCCAAAAGAAAATAAAAATATTAATTAAACAACAAAAACCAAACAGACAAAAAATACTTTGTTCTGCCATGTTTCCCGCCTGTCCATCACCTCTTCCTTTGTCTTAGTGACACTGGAAGTTTCTGTGTGTCAAATGGCTTAACTTGCAAATGTCCATTGTATAGTGAGTCATTGGTCTGGTTCAAGGCCTCTGCCTTCTGCTACACCATCAATACTGGACCCTCTCCAAAACACCTCTTAGATAGGCTGCTGTTGCCCCGAGTCATGGAGATCCTGCAGCTACAGTTCTACAGGACCAGTCCCTTTATGTTCCAGCAGGTCATAGAAGTGGGCCTGAGTGGTAGCTATGGTCAGTCTGGGCCTCCGTCTGGACTGCCCCTCTCAGGCAGGCGAGAGGCAGGCTCAGCTCTCCCAGGCCAGCGGTGAGGGGTGGGGCTAGCTCTCCCAAGTGCAGGTCAGCAACCCAGTACACACCTTTAATCCCAGCACTCTGGAAGCAGAGGCAGGCAGATGTCTGTGAGTTCGAGGCCAGTCTGGTCTACAGAGCCGAGTTCTAGGACAGCTACAGAGAAACCCTGTCTTGAAAAACAAAAAAATGAAACCAAAATAAAACAAAACCCCCAAACAAACAAACAGAAACAAATCAAGAGCAGGTCAGTCCTCCCATGAGGGGTGGGACCAGCTCTCTTGTTGCAGCCGGCATCGAGGGGCAGGGCCAGAGCATAGCATGTGGCCATTGGATTTCAACATGCATGAATCACATGGTCCCTGGTGGGTAACATGGGCCTGGTGGCCACACAGCCCTTGATCACCAACATGGCCACAGGTGTTAGTCTAGACCCTGGGCATCTGTGTGGCCTTTGGTAGCTGCAACACAGGCCATGAACATCAACACAGACTTCAATCTTGGCAGGGCCATGCACCCAGATGTGGCCCTTAGCATCATGGCCCCAGGGGGCAGTGCAGGCCACCCAGATCTGCATGGTCCCAGTGGCTGCACAGCCTTTGGATACCAACATGGCCACAAATGGTGGCCCAGCACCCAGGCATCTGTGTGGCCTTTGGTGGAAACATGGGCCATGGACATTACAAATGCCAGTAGTTGTAGAACCGTGGACCCAGACATGGTCCTGGCAGCTATCCAGGCCCAGATGTCACCATGGTCCCTGGTGGCAACACAGGCCACCCACATCAGCCTTTGCTGTTCCTTACAGCCTTTGCTTCTGCAGCTGTCTCTGTCCACAGCACATAAACTTCTCAACTTCTCTCTCCCATTCCTCCACCATTAATTTGCTCTCATTGTAATGGTGTCTACTTGAGACACCAGACGGGCCTGTGGGTGTCTTCCACCCACCAAGGCCAGCAGTGCAGGGCTTACTTCATTCTTGTTATAGAAAAGCTGTAAATAGGCATATAAAAAGCCTGTGGCCCTCAAACTGCTAGGAGCAGGGATTCCTTAGGGAGAGGAGGGCCTGGCCTTAGATAAGATAGTCGTGTCAATAGCCGCTCTAGAGGCGATAGGACACAGGGTCTTGCAGATTCTAGGCAAATACTCTACTGAGCCACTTCCCAAGACCTTATTTTTTAAGTTTTGTAAACAGGGTCTCCCTATGCAGCCCTGGCTGGCCTAGAACTTACTACATAGATTAGTCTGACCTCCAACTCACATACAGAGATCTGCCTGCTTCTGCCTCCTGAGTGTTGGGATTGCATCACCCTATCCCACTAAATCTTATGGTTTGTCTATTTACTTCTGTTTGTTTGTTTGTTTGTTTAAGACAGGGTCTCACTGAGTAGCTCTGGCTGTTCTAGAACTCACTATGTAGATCAGGCTGGCCTTGAACTCAGAAACCCACCTGCCTCTGCTTCCTGATTGCTGGAATTCCATGTCTGGCCTCTTAGCTTTTATTTTTATTTTTAAAAATTGATTTATTTTCTTCAGGAAGTGGTGGCACACGCCTTTAGCCTTAAACTCAGGAGGCAGAGGCAAGCAGATCTTTATGAGTTTTAAGGCCAGCATGGCCTACAGCGTGAGCTCCAGAACAGCCAGGAATACAGTGAAACCCTGTCTTGAACCTCCCCCTCCCCCCAGATCCCTCAGTATGGCACATAAACACATATGCATTGTTGTTTTGCCTGCATGTATCTCTGTGTGAAGGCCCCGGATCCCCTTGAACTGGAGTTACAGACAGTTGTGAGCTACTGGGACTTGAACCCAGTTTTTCTGGAAGAGCAGTCAGTGCTCTTAGCTGCTGAGCCATCTCTCAGGCCCCTGAGTACTTTAAGTTTTTAAGAAGGAGAATGCATTCCTGTAGTATTTATGAACTTACAACTGATTTAAAAAACTCGATGTTCACCCGGAGGGCTTGAGAGAAGGAAGAGGACAGGATTTGAAGGGGACAGTGCAGAGTGGAAGACAGCTTTTCTCTCCCACAAGCCTGTGTTCAAGATCTGACCTTGACAATGATCCACCGACAACCTCGGTTCCTTAACTCTCCAAGCCCCTAGCCACTTATTTGTGAAGTAGAGATGGCAATGATGATCTCGAGGGCCCTGGTGACAAGGCGGGTTAGAATGAAGATCAGCACAAAGTGGGTGTTTAGTCTCTCATACCCGTTCTAGCTCTTGTTGGGTGATGGTGGCGCACGCCTTTAATCCTAGCACTCGGGAGGCAGAGGCAGGTGGATCTCTGTGAATTCCAGACCAGCCTGGTCTACAAGAGCTAGTTCCTGGACAACCTCCAAAGCGACCTAGAGAAACCCTGTCTCTAAAAACAAAACAAAACAAAAAAACCCTGTTTCAAAAAAAAAAAAAAAGAAGCCATTTTTTTCTCTTTCAGTTTTTACCTCCCAAATATTTGAGCTCTCCTTGAGTGGCAGGTGAGCTAAGGACTTTGAGACTGTGTCTGGCTCTAGCCAAGGACTTCTGCAGGGAAGCTGGGCTGGCTAAGTGGGAGGGACCCTATTGGCAGAGGCTGGGAGGGATGCTACTTACTTCACTGGGGTTAGGGGTCTATTTAATCTGTCCCCAGACAGAACTGGGAAGCACAGATCACTTGAAAAGCGTGGGCTGAGGAAGAGCTGTGGGAAAATTCAGAAGGGCTGGGGTTAGCTCTATAGAAGAGGGAAGGGTCTTCAGGGGAAGCCCCCTTCTGAGGCCTGTGCAATTCCCTGGCCATCACTAGTTCGATGAGTACTCAACTGCTGTGTACCAGAAGGCTCACGAGAGGGCAGGGGTCTGCTTTACAATGTAAGATTATCTTAACAGAGCCCTCTGGGCCAGGGACTCTGCATCTCCCCAAGGCTCGAGCCAAGAGGATGTCAGCCAGGTGGTAAGAGGGTACCAACAAGAGCAGCCGGCGGAGACCAGTGGCCCTTCCAGAATCAGGCAGGTAGAAGAGTCGATGGCCATCCTGGGTAGTTAATGTTAATGAATGTCCTGCAATCCAACAGTTAGCACTTCGTCCTATTCAAACTGTGTGATGAGGGCTGTGTGAAGATACATAGGGCTGGAGGGGGCCTGGGTACCTGGTAGAGAGTGTGCACAAATGTGAGGCAGTGTGGCTATGCCTTAAAAAATAAGAGTGGAAGAGGAAGCACCTTGAATGCCCTTGAATGCTGAACATATATGATGGCTGAGTAGACAGATGGACCTGAGTAGTAGATGAGGGACTGAGATAGAAGATAAGAATGAGCATGCCGTCCTCTTCCAGGCTGGAGGGGAGGGCCAGCCAGGAGCCACATTTCTGTGCATATTGCGCCCTCTATTGGCTGTAAGTGTTCCCAGCAAGCTCCCACCAAGGTCTTGAAACTCAAGTGTGACCTTGGGTGTGCACCCTGATGTAACAGTGTGTGGGATGCCCCACCCGCACCCCTATTTTCCCAGTAGAGGATTCAGAGCAAGAGCCAGAGCAGGGTGAGGGGAACAGGGCAGTCTGAGGTGACTGGCTGTGGGTGCCCATAAAGATGGCCGCACTCTATCTTGGCACAAGGACAGCGAGTTCAAAGCTGTCCCCAGCAAGTCATAAGACCTATAGGTCAAAGGTGTGGCTAAAGTAGGGTGTTTGGCTGTCTTATTCTAAATAACAACAGACCCCTGATCCTCAAGGCTAGGGAACAAGAAGTTGAATCTGAGGTGTGGTTACTGAACTCTTAGAATAAGTGAGGAAGGAGAGTCTGTTTGTTTCGTATTCATGATACCGTGTTCCCCTTTTTGGATAAGGCGAATAAGAGTGGTGAAAATAAACTCCTGTCATTTCAGTATTGACTGATCTGCCCTCCTGACTTTTATTCTGTGTCTGTTTTTTCTTTATTGTCTGTGGCTAGCCTTTCCCTCATCCACATACCCCCACTCAGGTACGGACTTGGGGCAGCTCAGCTGGTTCCAGTTGCAGCCCAGCAAAGACAGCTTTCAGCACCTGGCCAGCAGGGCTGCGGCTGCCTCTTGCAGAGTCACGGAGGGTTCCACAAGTTGGCCTGATTGACCTCCACAGTGGGCCCCTGAAGCCCAGTTGGGAGCTGGCACGGGCTCCGAAGGGAAGGAAGCTGGGACCCAGATTCCACATCTGCACACGAAGCCCTCTATTCTGGCAGGAAACGAAACACCTGGCAGAATCTCTGAAGGAGAAAAGAATAAAAAAGAGGGAGAAGGCACCAGGTGTGGATGTAGGCCCGAAAGGAGGAGACTATGGATCCTGATGACAGACTACAAATGCCCAAAGCGGACAAGTCTGTCACGTCTCAGTGTCCCCCCTCTGAGGGATGTGGTAAAAGGAAGGCACTTTGGCTGTGACACTCCTGGCAGAGTGCCAGCCTGCACGCATGAGGCCTGGGTCAGATCCCACAACCACACAAACCCAGCACAGAGGTGCATGCCTGTGATCCCAGCATTTAGGGAGAGGCGGCAGATTCCCAGGTTCAAAGTCATCCTTGGCTATGTAGTGACTTTGAAGACAGCCTGGACTATAGGAATCCACTCTAAGAAAAATAAAAAAAGATTTGGGCTGGAGGGCTGGTTAAGTGGTTAATAGCACTGACTACTCTTCCAGAGGACCTGGGTTCAATTCTCAGCACCCACATGGCAGCTCCCAACTATAACTCCAGTTCCAGGAATCCCTTCACACAGACATGGGTGCAGGCAAAACACCAATGCACGTGGGGTAAAAGATAAATAAAATAAATATTAGAAAAATAAAAGAACGCCCCCTTGAGAGGCAAAGTTATCTAGATGGGCAGTGGTGGTGCATATCTTTAATCCCAGCACTTGGGGAGGCAGAGGTAGGAGGATCTCTGAATTTAAGCCCAGCCTGGTCTACAGATCAAGTTCCAGAACAGCCAGGGCTGCACAGAAAACCCTGTCTCAAAACACAAAACAAATGAGGAAGGGACTGTCATTCTGTGAGTGCCACCGCCCCTTATGTCCCTCTAAAGAATGGGACTGTGGGTGCCGTGCCGGAGAGGACAGTGGTTATGGGGGCTGTGGGTTTGAGCAGGAAATTGTAGACTGCTGGCGTCCTGGAAAAGACTTGGACAAAGGGTTAGGGATGGATGGCTGGGAATGGGCTCTGCGCACAGACCCAGGTGAGGAATGCAGAAGGGTGGGGTCCAATGCTGGGGCCATCCCACTCTTAGGGTGTGGTCCTAGGCTCTGTAAAAAAGCAGGCTGAGCAAGCCATAAAGACAGTGAGCAGCACCCACCCGGGGCCCGTGCATCAGCTCCTGCCTCCAGGTTCCTGCTCTGCTTGAGTTCCTGTCCTGACTTCCTCCTGTGATGGACCATGGTGTGGAAGTGTAAGCCAAACAAATATTTTCTCTCCAGCTTGCTGCTGGTCACCGTGTTTCACCACAGCTTAGTAATCCTAAGTAAGGTACCTACCTCCTTGTCCCAAATTCTGTCCCCTCACCTGTTACAGAAGATTCAACAGAATCTTGTTTCTAAAATAAAAATATTACATGTGCATGCGTGTGTGTGTGTGCGTGTGTGTGTGTGCGCGCGTGCGTGTGTGTATGTGTGCGTGTGTGCGCGCGCGCGTGTGTGCGTGTGTGCGTGCGTGTGTGTGCGCACGCGCGTGTGTGTGCGCACGCGCGTGTGTGTGCGTGCGTGTGTGTGTGTGCGCATGCGCACGCGTGTGTGTATGTGTGCATGTGTGTTCATGCGTGTGTGTGCATGTGTGTATGTGTGCGTGTGTGTGTGCGTGCGTGTGTGTGCGTGTGTGTGTGCGTGTGTGTGTGCGTGTGTGTGTGCGTGTGTGTGTGTGCGCGCGCGCGCGCGTGTGTGGTTGTTAGAGGTGGAGGATGTGGCCTCATCAGAAGAGTGCATGTCTAGCGTGCGTGAATCTCTGACCTCCGTCCTCTGCATTGTATGAACCAGATGTGGCGGTGCACAGCTGGAATCCCAGCACCCAGGAGGTGGAGACAGAAAGATTTTGAGCTCAGATCATCCTCAGCTGTCTAGCAAGTTTGAGGCCAGACTGAGACATATTAAGATTCTAGGCCCCAAAATAAATAAACAGGGCCAGGGAGATGGCTCAGTGGGCAAAGGGTGCGAAGGCTGTGGATTTGAGTTCGATCCCCAGGACCCATGTGGTAGAAGGAAAGAACTGATTCCCTCTGACCTCTGATCTCTACATGTGTGCTGTGGCGTGCATTCTCCAATACATAAGACTCAAAAATAAAATAGAGACCAATGATTGCCATCAGTAATTTGACCTGATCCATAGGTCGAGCGATGAAAACCCGTCCTGTGGTCCTTGTCAGTAGACCTGGCAGAACTCTGGCTTGGTCACTTGGTAGCTGTATGATGGTTGACTTTGGTTGACTTTGCTGGGCCTCCTTTTTGTCTCCCACCAGCTGGGATAAAGTCTACTTTGCACACCCTGAGCCCTTGCCATGACCTACTGAGCCAGCCTACTCTGTCCCGGCTCCCCCTTTCCCTGTGCTCCAACCACATGGCTTCCTGACACCTCCTGGCATCTTGCAAGGCTGCTGTGTTCTGCTTGGGGTCCTCCAGCTCCTTTTCAATGTCACTTTGGAGGAGCCCTCTGTGACCACCTGCCCACTCCAAATGATGGGCTTAACTGTGCTGGGTCCCCTGTTCTGTTTGATTTCCTCTAGAACTCATCCTCATGGCAACTGGACCTTTCAGCTCAGCTGCTGCTTATAAAGCAGGGGCTCTTGGGAGGAGAATGGACTTGGTGTTAGGACTGACCTCTTGCTCTCCCCTGGGTTGGCCAGTTTCTCTAAGCTCCATCATGCAGGGATTTCTGTCTTCTGTTTCCTGCTTATATTCTTGGCATTAAGCCTGGGCCTCGCCCATGGCAGCCCTGAAGCCGCCCTCCCATTTGTACTTGTGTGCACCCATGGGTGGGGATGTTGAGGATCATCCCCAGGCACCTTCCACTCTATCTGTTGAGGCAGACTCTCTCAATCAAGCCCAGAGCTTTCTGATATGGCTAGTCTGTGGATCAGTTCCCTTCTTCCAATCCAGGACTGGCATTACACACAGGCTGCCAAGCCTATCTGGCATTTCCATGGATTTCCAGGAGATTCAAACTCTGGCCCTCACAACTATGTGGCAAGCTTTAACTTTAAGCACCGAGTTGCCTCCCTTCAGCTTCAATAAGACAGGATTTGAAGTGGAGCCTGAAATCGTGCTCATGCTCTCCACATCTCCCGATCTGGGGTTAATCCCTAGAGTCGTGGGAAGGGCCAGGAGGGCAGTAATAGCCGTAGATCTTTCTCTGGGGCTACATGGGCTGGGAGGGGTCCAGGATGAGTGGGGTCCAAGGTCTAGTGAAGCCTCAGGTGTTCAGAAGGAAATTGTCAGCTTTTCACTGGGCTGGGATTGGACCTGAGCTCTTTGCACTTGCACAGTGCTGAGCCAGCTCCCCAGCCCTTGGGAAAACTGAAAAATCAGTTTCCTACAAAAAAAACAAAAAAAAACCAAAAAAACAAAAAACCCTTTTGGGCTTAGCTGCCAAGCCTGAGCTGAGTTCCGTCAACTCATCTGGTGGGAGGAGAGAACCAACTCCTGCAAGCTGTACACACACAGACAGACACACACACACACACAACACACACAGCAACACAGAAAGACACACAACACACACACACACAACAACAACACAGACAGACAGACAGACACACACACTCACTAACAGTTCAGGATTTTAGGCTGGGGTCAGGTGGGGACAGGGTGAGAGGCCAGCTCTAGGTCTAGGGGGGTTGGGTGTGCATGCCTGGGTTGACAGCCTGGGTTGACAGCCTGGGGAGAAATGCTGGGTGATGGCTGGACGGCCCAGTGAGTAAAGAACTTGCCTCCAACCATGAAGGCTGGACTGCACCAATGCTGAGTAGGTGTGGAGACCACTCCCACAGTTCCAGCCCTGGAAAGCAGAGCCAGGGGCTCCCAGGAGCAAAGTGGCTAGCTAGGTTAGCCAGATTTTCAAGCTCTGAGTTTAGCTGCAAGGGCCTGCCTCAGTGAATAAGGGGGAAAGCAATGGAGGAAGACTTCTCACAGCAGCCTTGGGCACACACATGCGCGTACAAGTGAATATGCATACAGGCATGCACACCACACACGGACATACAAACAAAGGAAAGGAAAGGTCACTGAAGCTGGAGTGATGCCGGAGCTCATCCTGCATGTTTCCTGCCTGGGTCTAGAGGTCTTGCACTTCCCCGGACCCTGTGATAATGAACTCTACCATGGGCAGGTCCCCAGAGAAGCAGGTCAGGGACTTTTCCTGTGGCTTTCTCATGAGTTAATTCACTCACTTTCCCCATACAGTAGACTGCTTCTTAGCAGCTTCATCTGACAGGTAAGAAAATTGAGGCCCAGAAAGGCATGGTGGTTTGCTGGAGGTTGCACAGCAATGGCAGAACCGGCCTTTTATCTCTAGATCTGCCTGGCAGCAAGGCCGATGCTTTTGCTTCTCCAGTAAGCCAGGGCATAAAAATAAGAATGCTTAATACAACTTGAGCTCTGTCTCCTTGACAGCATGGCATCGCAGACTTGCTTTACGGTTTATTCTGCTTCCCTCAAATGATGGCTGGGTGTGGGCTCCTGGGCCCTCAGAGTAAAGGGCCAAGACTATGACGAGGCTCTGCCCTCAGCCCTTTTATTTATTTATTCATTTGTTTACTTTTTCTGTAGAGGCTGGTGAGATGGCTCAGAGGTGAAGAGCACTGGTTGCTTTTGTGGAGGACAAAAGTGGAGGCGTACAGCGTTGTCTTCTGGCCTCTACCAGCTCTCGGCATGAGGTGCACATACATACACATAGGCAAAACACACATACACACAAACACGTATTCTTAAAAACACCTGTAAAATCCACACAAAACATGCTGCTTAATTATTTTCAAAATGGACAATCCAATGGCAGTTAGTACATTTGTGGTGGTGTGTGGACATCACTGTTGCAGAATTCCAGTGTGCATGGCACTGCTGCAGAATTCCAGTGTGCATGGCACTGCTGCAGAATTCCAGTGTGCATGGCACTGCTGCAGTATTCCAGTGTGCATGGCACTGCTGCAGAATTCCAGTGTGCATGGCACTGCTGCAGTATTCCATTGTGGACGGACAGCACTGCTGCAGTATTCCAGTGTGCATGGCACTGCTGCAGAATTCCAGTGTGCATGGCACTGCTGCAGTATTCCAGTGTAGACATCACTGCTGCAGTATTCCATTGTGGACGGACAGCACTGCTGCAGTATTCCATTGTGGACGGACATCACTGCTGCAGTATTCCAGTGTGCATGGCACTGTTGCAGTATTCCAGTGTAGACGGACGGCACTGCTGCAGTATTCCAGTGTAGACGGACGGCACTGCTGCAGTATTCCAGTGTGGACGGACGGCACTGCTGCAGTATTCCAGTGTGGACGGACGGCACTGCTGCAGTATTCCAGTGTGGACGGACGGCACTGCTGCAGTATTCCAGTGTGGACGGACAGCACTGCTGCAGTATTCCAGTGTGGATGGCACTGCTGCAGTATTCCAGTGTGCATGGCACTGCTGCAGTATTCCAGTGTGGACGGACGGCACTGCTGCAGTATTCCAGTGTGGACGGACGGCACTGCTGCAGTATTCCAGTGTGGACGGACGGCACTGCTGCAGTATTCCAGTGTGGACGGACAGCACTGCTGCAGTATTCCAGGGCTCACTAAGCACTCAGCTTCTACCCCCTCCCCAGTGCTCCACTCCCAGCAACCACCAGTCTCCCTTCTGTCTCTGGATTTCCTCTTCCGGCCATTTCATGTAAAGGGAACCAGAAGGCACAAGGCTTTGTTTGTGTCTATACCCTTTTTCCTAGCCTCCCTCCCCCCTCCTTCTTTTCTCCATCCTTCTTCCTTCTCCTACTCTTCTTTGTGTCTCTACACAGTCCAAGCTGTCCTGGAACTCACTCTGTAGACCAAGCTGACCAAGGACTCAAAGATTCACCTGCCATTCCCTCCTAAGTCCCGGGGTGAAGGGCTTCGTCACCTCCATCATCCTTGCTTCGTCACCATGCTAGCCCTTGGGATTAATCCTCCATCATCCTTGCCCTTAAGCAAAGCAGGCCTTCCACTCATGCCTCAGTTTCCTCATCAGACACACAGCGGGACTCCCAAGACAAGCTTAAAGGCCCTAGCTTTTGTGAGGTCCTGCGGCTGGCTGCTCCATGTGCCTCCTGGCTCTGATCAGCAAGCATTCTGCAGCCTAAGTTACAGAAGCGCCTCTGCTTGGCGGTCCCATCCTCTTCTAGGAGCACGTGGGGAGGCACAGGGAGCTTCAGCATTCAGAGCTTGGGCTGACATTTCTTGCCTCCTTAGCTGTTCTATCCACCCTCCTGTGAGCTCTTTAGACTACCCAGCTACTGCCACATACTGGGTAGTCTTGGAAGTGCATCCTTCCCAGGCCGGGCTGCAGGAGGTCCCCTGAGGTCCCTTCTCCAGGGCTTGGAGTGGGACATCCCTGAGACATAACTTACACCTTAAGGTTGCCACGGAATCAGTCAGAACTATCCACTGCAACTGCACCCTGCCGGCCCCTCCCTTCCTTCTCTGCTGCTCCACATCCTTTCCGGTTTTCCCAGGAGCACCCCCAAACCACAAAGCCAAGCATTCTCTGTCCAGGATCTGCCACAAGACGTAGAGCACTCACCGTGTGTCCAACTTTGTGCAAATGCTGGGACGGTTGCTATTCCTCCTGTGTCAGCGCTCAGGCTGATCTCAAGCAGCAGCAATACCAGTTTGCGCATTGCTGCCGCTGCGCGCATGAACCACCTAACAGCGCTTTAACAGAAAATTGAAGTCGGGCGAGGTCAACCACCAGTGCCCCTTTATACTGCCTCTTCTCGGTAGGGGCCATGCACAGATCCACCAGCGGATGCATGTCGCAAGGGAGAGGGTCTCTCTCCAGGCCAGGGTGGGTAGGACTGGTAGAAAGGGCTTTCACCAGTAGCAAACTCTGTGAATAATTAAAGTTAAGAGGAGGGGGTGTCGGGCACGCCTTTAATCGTGAAGCAGAGGCAGGTGGATCTCTGTGAGTTTGAAGCCAGCATGGTCTACAAAGCTCCAAAGGCTCCAAAGTTATGCAGAGAAACCCTGTCTCGAAAAACCACCACCAATAATAGTAATAGTAATAATAATATCGAGGAAAGGGGGCTGGAGAGATGGCTCAGCAGTTAAGAACACTTATGCTCTTCCAAAGGCTCTATTTGGTTCCCAGCATCCGTGTCAGAAGGCTCACAACTGCCTGTAATTCAGCACCAGGGGCTCTAACGCCCTCTTCCGGCCTCCTGTGGGCACCTCCAAGGCCCTGCCTCCCAAGAATGGGGAGGGCAGGCCCCTGTGGAAGACTGTCTCCAAGGTTTCACAGTGAAACAGCCTCAGCAGCTAGGGCAGACAAGGTGAGGGTGTCCCAGCCAGACCCTTTGGGGCGGAGTCCTACACTGCGTTATCTATCAGGCGCCAGGCTACTGAGCGATCATGTATGTCCGGGTGGTTAGAGCACTGAATGCAGCCTGCTGGAAACTTCTAGACAGCTCTGTTCCTCCCAAGTTGAGTGACTGTGGGGAAGTTGTGTGCCCTCCCTGCCTTGGGGAGACCATGTCCGGAATGGGGAACATGCTGTCACTGGCCTCAGGACTTGAGGACTAGGAGACATACTATTCAGAACAGATAGAATGGCTAGAGAGCCATGGAAGGAGAGAACTGAGTCTTCCAAATTGTCCCCTACAAACTGCCCCATCCCCACGCAGACAAAATAAACACAAATGTAAAAAAGTGAAAGGAAGAAAGGAACAAGGAAAGAGAGAAAGAAAAAGATAAAGGTCCTGCCACCCGCCACCCTCCGGCCCAGCCCTCCTTCCTGGCTGCATCTGTGCCACACAGGGCTCCTTGTGCTTCCTGACTTGGGCCCTTGTGCAGCAGGACCTAGAGGGACTGGGGGGGGCGGTCTCAGGGATACCACCCTGGACAGTAAATGAGGACACTGTGCACCAGCCTGTGGGCTCTATGTAGGCGGAGCACTGTTGGCCCGCTGCCCTACACCTGTGCAGAACCCAGCTCAGAGCTTCCTGCCTGAGTGACCTTGGCAGGTCCTTTCCCTGGTCCTGGTGACTTTACGGGCTCTTAGTAAACAAATGGTGCTTCACTTGCTACATCTGGTCCTCGGCTCACCTGGTGCTTGGAGTCAGGAGCTGGGGTGGGCAGCTGGGGCGGCGGCCTTCTCTGGAGGATGGTGCACGGGGGCGTTTCCTGTTTCGGGCAGGTGCTGTTGTTTGAGAAGCCTGGGCCACATGCAGGGTGAGGCCCATGACAAGGCCTCACCTCCTAGAGGCCTGTTGCAGTCTCTTGGGTCCAGTGACAGGGCTAGGTCTCAGGCACCGGGTCCCTGGCTTCAAGAGTCCCCTCTAAAACGAAGCAGGAAGCTTTGACCACACCTTTGGCAGGGCCCTCTCCTCAGACAGGGTTGGGACTGGGGGCTCTGTTCTGACGATAATTTGGTCTCTCCACCCAGTGCTTGACTCTATAGATTATTTTGAAATGTGCCTGAGATAGCTTAGTATTCCACAGATATTTCAGAGTCTTATCTGTAGTAAGGACTCATCTGAAAGGAGACAAAGATCACCTCAGCTACAGGAAGGAGCTTGTGGCATGACGGGCTCGCCTCCCATCCCCCCTCCCGACCCCGCATTTGCTCTTCCTTTTCCTTTTCTGGTCATAACAGGGGCTCTGAAGTGAATAGTTCACTGTGTGATGGGTTGACTTGGCCCAAGATGGTCCCCTGCCCCTCAGCCTGTGGAGAGGCAGGGAGACGGAGAGGGACCTCTGTGGGCAGCTTGGGACTGTAGCTCTTGATTCTGCCTGAACCTGTGCTGAGAGCCTGGGGGTTGTCGATCCTGTGTGAGTCTCAGGGGCAGTGGTTTTTGTTTTTGTTTTTTTTTTTTGAGACAGGGTTTCTCTGTGGTTCTGGAGGCTGTCCTAAAAACTCACTCTGTGGACCAGGCTGGTTTTGAACTCACAGAGATCCACCTGCCTCTGCCTCCCAAGTGCTGGGATTAAAGGCGTGCGCCACCACCGCCTGGCTGGTTCTGCTGAGTTTTAATTACTTTTTCAGATTTATGTGTGTGTGTGTGTTTTCAGGTGTTCAGAAGAGGGTGTCACATCCTCTAGAGCTGGAGTCACAGGGGGTTTTGAGCACCTGACATGGGTGTTGGGGACTGTGTTCTTAACCACTGAGCTGCCCCCACCCTGCCCCCCAGTGGATTTCCGCGTCCCGTCCTTTCTAACACCCTCCCTGCTCTCTCATCGCGTCCGATACCTTTCGGTATCGGTGCGGGTCTGGCAACTTTCCAAACGCCAGTTACTAGTTTTTATACTGTGGTAAACGTCATTGTTACGTATCGGCCCACATTCTACTGCTTCAAGTTGCTGCCTGCACCCCCAGGATGGCTATCCCAGTTTTATTGAATGTTTTTGAATTCCCTGGCAAGGAAAGTCAGTGGAATTGCTGGGTCACAGGACCCTTGGAAACTTAATCTGACTAAGGCTGGCCCAGCTACCCCGCCTCCCACCGCCTCATGGCTCCTCCGTCTCCTGGGCTCTACCAAAGCTGGGCTTCCTTCACTTGTCACAGCCATCAGAGGTAAAGGGCTAGCCTTAAGGTGTTGTGTCCCTCCTCCCCCAGCAGAGTCTCACTCTGTAGCCCAGGCTGGCCCAGAATTTGCTGGCCTCAAACTCATGACAGTTCTGCCTTAGCTAAGTGTTGGGATCGTACACGTGAGAGGTCATAGCTGGCTGGCATTCCTCTCTGTGTGAATTAGCTTTGGAGTTTTGTCTCCTTCATCTGCCTGCCTGTCCCTTTCTTCACTTTCAGGGTAGGATCTCCGTCCCCCTGTTACTCCGCAGAGCCTCCTTAGTTGTCCGGTCTAGACATTACCCTGGATTCATTGTGACCCTTGGAGCATCCGCTGTCATTCCGTCATCTCCAGGCACTTGGAAATCTGCCTCCTCTTCCTCCTGCAGGCTTCTCAGGAGTGGATGGCTCCGAGAGGCCTTTCTCGCTGTCTCTGCCCTTTTGCTAAATGCCAGGTGTCAGGGACAAGGTACAGCCTGCACCAGGAACTTGCTCTTGACATGGACCCAGGCCTAGGGGAGAACAGGTCAGGGTGGCAGACAGTGCTCAGTGCCCTGGCTCTTTTCCTGGGGGTGGGGGTCTCTTGCCTAGCAAGCTCAGAGCTGCTCCTACAGACTATGCTAGGTAGGGCCATTATGTCAGATCTGGGGTCTACAACTTAAGGAAGCCTCTAGATCTAGTTGCAAATCTCTAAGAGCTTCTTTAGTGTGGGAAGAATTCATTTCTTTAGGCCAGGGCTCAGCTGGGTCACACAGCAGGATTTACTGGCCGGAGTGGGCTTTCTCAGGGAGAAGTCATCTGCATTGGACACCTGGCTGGCAACCGGGATTGAGCCCTCCCCCATCATGTCTGGAGCTGTGGCTTCTAGGCCGTTGTCCCCTCAGGCTTCAGGAGTTGGTACCCTGTCTTCTGACTGCCTGGAAGTGTGGTGCTTAGCTCACCCCTCTCCCTTCACTCTGGGTGACCTTGGGTGAGTCCTTTCTCTCTGGGCCCTCACCCCCTCTTCTGGACAGTGTGGGGCTTGGCCTGGAGAGATCTGCAAGGCCCTCTGGAAGCCCCTGCAAAGATGCCAGGGTGGTAGTAGAGTCTTCATTCACCCTGCCATCCATGCAAGGATGAAAGTGACTAGGACAGGGGTCCCCAGGGTCCCTGGCTCTGTGGCCTCTCAGAGGTGTAACCTTTCCTTATGTCCCCTGTGGTTAGCTTTGGCTTGCTAACCCTTTCCTCCCTAATTTTCCCACTTGCAAATGACACTGTGTGTGTGTGTGGGGGGGTGTGGCCCAGTGAGCACCAGTCACCAAGCCAACTCACCAAGTCACCTAGCCCCGAAACAGCAGCAGCAGCACAGAGATCCGAACTCACACAGCTCTGCTTGCTGGAGTCTTCCTTTAGGGAGCCTTAACATCTTTCGGCTGGATCTTCACACTTCTCTAACCCAAACCACAAGCGGGTATGGACCCTCCACTTTTCCTTGCTCACCCCAGCCCTTCTCTGTCCCAGCCTTGGTGGCCCTGACAGAACTTCTCTTTTCCTCCCCCTCCCCGTAGTGTTCCCAGTGTCCCTGGGATGCCAGCAGTGGCTGCTGCTACACAAAGCCAGTGGTGGTCCTGTGCAGTCCCTACCCTGCAGTGTGGTGTCCTCTGAGGCATCCCGTCCCTGAGACTCAGCAGGGTAACCCATGGAGCAGGACATCCTCTAGGGCCCAGAAAGCCTGGAGCTCTGGGCCTTGGCAGCTGGCCTGGCACATGCCTGACGCGGCCAGCATGAAGGCGACGTGTCTGCCCTGCTGGAAACGTCTACGTTATCAGAGGGGAGTGAAGGGGTTGGGACTCTGAGCTCCTGGGACGTTCGGAGACTCATGCCCTGGAGTGTGTGCACGTGCCTGTGTGTGTGTGTGTGCCTGCACGTGCAGCTGTGGGAGCAGGCCACTGTGACCCTGTCCCAGAGGAGGGTGCTCAATTCCCCACTCCACGCAGTTCCTCATTCTAGCACTGTGTGGGGCTCTCCTGCCCATGGCCCATGGCCTTAGCCACTTCTCGCACTGGAACTGTTTCTTCTACTGGATGATGGCACAGGCTGGCTACCGGTCTGGTGGCCCCAGGTGGGGATGTTCTGGGGATACCTGGCCAAGCCAGCCTGAGACGTTACCCCAGGGTGTACCCCAGCAATAGGCACAGACAGTAATGGGGAATCAAGGGCCTTTTTCTGCAGTTCAGAGCCTTTGGGGGAGCTAGGGGCACCATGAAGGTCTGCTCTGTCCTGTTTCATCTCCTGGGTGTCACATTCCACAGTGGAAAGTGATCCTTGCTAGTGTTACTGACAGAGCCGGCCTGGGCTGCCCTGGGAACGCAGAGGCCAGCCTTTCTCACATGCTCCCCTCCTCCTGCCAAAGGCACGGGCAAGGATGATTGACGCTGGTGCACCAGCCTGAGGCAGCATCAGGACCTCCGTGGTGGTGGTGGGGCGTGGGCAGTCTGGGTCACCCTTCTTCCATGGGGGTTGAAACTTTGGAGAGGGAGGGACGGCGTGCAGGTGTCTCTAATGGGCTCTTTCAGGGGATGTCTGGGGCCTAAGCCCTTGGATCTCTGCATGCCTGCCCCTTTGCATCTGCTCTGACCCCCTCCCCCAGGTTGAGGCCCCCATCCCTACTAAGCCGGGGATTTCCGCAGGCTGAGCCAACCGCCTGACCCTAATTATGGTGCCTTCATCCTGTTGGGGTTAAGCTCCCTGTGGCCTCCCCCCCCCCCACTCCACCCGAGAGGCTAGGCCTAAGGTCAGAGACTAAGAAGGCTCAAGCCTACCATGGCACCTCTAGAAAGGATCTGCTGGTATCCCCCTGGGGCCCCTGGCGAAGAGGAGACCACTTATCCTATGAGTCTGGGCCAACAGGTTAAATGGTTTCTCTGGAGAGGCCCAGGGGCAGGGAGATGCTCGGGGCCGTCATCTGAAGGGCAGGGCTCTGAGGCTGGCTGCACTGAGAATCACTGACAGAGATTCAGAATGATAGCCCTGCCTCAGCCCTACCCCTCTTAGTCAGGACTGGGCAAGCATGGCTGCTCGGAAACCCTGCACAGGGATGGCACAGGCGGCCAACTGTAGGGTGGGTCATCCTATAGCACAGCTGAAGGGACAGGCTGGGTAAATGGCAGACCCGTGCGCGATGCAGGTCACCCCGAGCTGGAACTTGAAGTTTCCGAGCTCGGGGCAGGTCCTCTTGTCTGATGTCCTGGGTGTTGAGTGTGATCTCTACTCATTTCATGTGTGACTCTTGGCATGTCGCTTGCCTCTCTGTGCCTTCAATTCCCCAATTAGTTAGTAAGAAGTAAAACGGGGGGGGGGGGGAGGTTAACTAGTTCTGTTTCTTGTCTGGGATGGGCACTATAACAGCAGGGGCAGTAGTGCAGAAACTTCTAGATCATCTCTATCTGAAGGAGCAAGGAGGGGGTGGTGGCTATCCAGAGGCTCCTGGCCAACTGGACTTGCCAGAGGGCCCGGCAGTTATAGAAATGTCCACTAGGTGTCAGCCTCGGCTCGTACTTGAAGTGAGGCTGTGCAGTAGTGTGCAGTAGCTCATGGCTAGACTCTCCTAGGGAGGTGATGGATTTAGAGCGGTGGCATTGGGCTGGGCAGGGAGTTGCTGCAGGAAGATGTCTGCCGTGACTCACTTTCCCAGGACCCAGATGACCTGGCTGAGAGGCTGAACAGTTTGTAATGTTTTCTTTCCCTAGGTAGACACAGGTTTGTTATGTGGCACCTGCTCACACAGAGGCAAGGCTCTTCCAGGATGACCCCTAACCCCTGTGTGCCAGATCCTGTATACACAGTAGGTCAGCCAGTATCCACAGCAATGCTGTACAGTAGGCATGGCGGTTGGTCCCACATTACAAGTGAGAAAACAGGATCAGACCTGTCACCCAATTAAAGGAGGGCTGGAGCCAGAGTCTTTTCCTCACAACAGGTGGGTTTCTGGCATTTTCCAGGATGTCATGTTGAGGCAGGCTTCCTGTAGGTTGGGAGTGATATGGTCAGTGACATCCTTTACAGCTCTGCTGTTGTGAGCCCAGCAGGTGGGAGAGGGTTTTGTGCTTCTTGGAGTGGGTTTGGGGGTGCCAGGTGTCATGCACAGGCAGGCTCGTGGGTGACTCTCCCGCCCACGCCCTCCTTTGAGTAATCTCTCTACCTTAGGGTCATTTCAGTTTCCTCATGTCACTTCTACAGATGGACTTTGTCCTCTCCACTCTGTCCCTGACACCTGCTCCTTTCCAGGCCATATATGAAGATGGACTAGACAAGCCACCCCCATGTCACCCCACCTGAAGTTTCGGCCAGTGACTTCTCAAGGTGCTTTTGAGTTCATGTCCTAGCAATTGAAAAACAAGTTTCATGCATACTTGCAACTAAAGTTTTTGTTTTTTTGAGGCAGGGTTTCTCTGTGTAGTCCTGACTGTCCTGGAACTCCATCTGTAGACCAGGCTGGCTTCAAACTCAGAGCTCCACCTGCCTCTGCTTCCTGAATGCTGGGATCAAAGTGTGAGCCACCATGGCCAGTAACTTAAATATTTTTACATTGTTCTTTTTTTTTCCCTGTAATATACTCGTGCTAAATGAAAATAGGGATTCCATGCAATATAAGAAAATGCAGGGGTGTTCTAGTACTTTCTTTCAGCGTGCCTGCAGTGTGCAGACAAACATTCTCTACTGGAAACCTAAATCCTGCAGCAACTAGGAAGTAGGGGCAGTTCGGACTTACTCAGGATGGCTGCCTTGTCCACCTTTTGTGTCTTGGCAGCTGAAGGGAGGCACCTCAGGCACCTCAGGCGGGAAGTGTGAGCAGGGCTGCATCTTGGGGTAAGGGGTTGTGTGGGATGCTGGACAAAGGGATCTCATTTCTGCTGTCCCAGGTGATACAGTCCAGGACATCTAAACCAGGTTTCATGGGCTTTAGACATGCTATTCTGTGAAGTATACCCCTTCCCCACACAGAGCATATTGGAAGCACCCTCTCAACTACATACATGAAGGGCCAAGACAGAGACCAGCTCTGATGGAGTCCAAAAGTACCATCCTCGAGAGCCCCTATGGCCCGGGCAGGTTCTTCTGCAAGACCCAGCACTTGGGGACTTGTAAAAGGGATTGCAGGAAAGAAGGGGCAGGAGGTCACATCTTAGGTACATAAGGGACCCCCTCCCTTCCTCAGTACAAGACTCTTTCCCCCAACCCTGGACAAAGTGGCTTCTGAAGGATTTGTCTGCCATCAAGAGTGGCTGCCAGGATGGTGGTCATGATGGCTGGCCCAGTTGTGGGTGCCTTTGTGCGTTGTGACTGGGTGTCTGTGTCTGGAGTCACTAAGCGCTTGTTCTGTGGGGTAAGGGGTGTGGGGGTGGGGACACAGCCTGTAGCAGGGAGGTACGTGAGGCTGGGCACGAACAGCCTCACCCACCAGCCCTAGTCTTGCCAGGTACGACCAGCTGCTTCGGACTTAATGCCTACCGCCTCCTCCCTTCTCTGGGCATGGCCAGGCCGGGGGGCAAATGACTTGGCGAGCACCTCCCTCCCTTGGACCCACTGGGACAGAGCCAGATCACCTGGGGCGCAGGCAGGATTCCTTGCTGGTGGGTGCTGCCAACCACCCCCTTTCCCCGGACTCCCAGTGGGCAGGATAAGGAGGGGGTGTTGGCCAAGAGACAGGCCCCCTTCTGTCCCAGTCTGTGGATGGGTCGAACTGAGCACAGGATGCTTGATGGATAGAGAGGACAGTTCTCTGTTGAGGGCCCAGGAAATGATTTCCATGCAAATGAGATGCAAACTCCTTAATGAGTTTGCAATTAGGAGTCCAAGCTTGCCAGGCCCGGGCAATGCCTTTGGGTTTTATGAATGGGCCCGGGCCGGGAGGGGGAAGGCGGCGCGCCGGTCCGCCCCCACAGCTCCCTGTCTCGGAGCCCGCGACATGCCGCGCCGCACGTTGCTGCCTCTAGGCCCGCCGCACCTTGGCCGCCCGCCAGCGGGTCAGCTGCTCCGGTCGGCGCGGGAGCCTGTCGGCCAGAGTCCCCGCCACGCTGCCTGCCGGCGTCGCGTTGGAGCCGAGGACACGCCCCCTGGGGCCCGATTGGGGCTCTGTCCTCCCGCGCCCTTTTCCCCGTTATGGGAATGGCTTCTTGCAGTTGGACTAGCAAAGTTAGCCTTTGCGTTGGGAGAGCACTGTCTCCTAAGTTGTAGGGAGGGCTGTCTGCGTGTGACCTTGGGAGGGTGGGAGCAAAGGTGACATCCTAGAGTCCCTGCATCTCCCTGGCTCTCTTTGGTTTTCTCCTCGGCTTACCCTCGAAGGTGATTCCCCCCACCCCAGGGCACCTGGTTTTTCTCTGTGTACAAAGCTGCCCCGGTCTGTTCCGGGCTGAAGAGAGAGGCCTCTTAAGTGGGTGCACGTGCCCCGAAAGACTCACCAGATTGCCGGTCCGGAGCCCTCTTTCCCCAAAGCCTCCTCCCCTCCCCCGCTGCTTTCAGAGTAGATTAACTAATTACCTCCAATTAAAGCGCCTAGCTCTGTTCCTCCTGGGCTCAACCCCGCCCCTGGGAGTCTTCCCAGGCTGCCTGGGTCTGGAAGGGGACCTGGCCACTTAGGTGGATCAGTGACTCGGTTAAGGGAGGCAGCCTCGGCGTCCTGTGCTTCATGGGGAGTGGTGCAGACAGCCTGGCCCTCTGCTTAGGTCAGGCTTGGAGTTGAAGTCTGGCCTGGGCTGCAGGCCCTAATGGGCCGGTGAAGGTCAGGAGTGGAGGCGACCTCTAGAGGTAAGACCTGGGTGAAGGGCCTGAGGGCCAGAGGAGCAAACGTCAGGGCCTAACCCAGAAGCCACCAGTCTTCTGGGGACACTGTGGCCTCCCTCACCCAGCACTCGGGGGCGGCCACTCCAAATGTCCCTCCTCTCATTAACCTTGCTCCTTCCCACCCCTTCTAAGTTCTCTTCTGCTCCGCCCCTTAGTGGCCTCAGCGCTAGCCCAGCCCAGTCCATCCCAGGCCCCGCCCTGACCCCACGTGCAGTACGTGAGGGTGAGGATACCTGGCATTGGAGGTAGGACGATGGCTTGTGACCCAAGTCTCACCTCTGGACAAGCTGGCCTGTCTTGGTCAGGCAAGCTCATGCCAGGCTGTGACTCAGGGCCTAATTCTACCTCGAGTCCTGCCGTAGCAGGGATCTGGGCTTGGAGCTCTTGTCTGTGAAGCTGGAGTGCCAGTTTCAGGGTTCTGTCTGGGGGTGCCCCTTTCTTTAAGCTCCTAGGTTCAGGGTGTCAGACCTGGCCTTCCAGATGTTGCCCTGGTAGGAGGTGGCAGGGAAGGCCCTCTGGCAGGTACAAGGGTTTCAGGGACAGAGAGCAGGAAGTGCCATTTCTAGGACGTCAAAGGCCCTGCTTGCCAGCTTGCTTATCCCCTAACCAAAGTAAAGCCGGTCATGATTTCCTCACATCTAGGGACTCATCTTAATGTGTGCTTGGGCCGTTGATAGCGGAGCTTAAAGTTTTCACTTGTTTCTCTGCCCCTTGTCCCCTTCCCCAGACCTTAAGTACATGTGTAGGACTTTGTTCTTTCCTGCACTTTGCACTGGCCAGCAGAGGGCGCTGCCCAAGGACCGAGGCCACTAGGGACATGGGCGAGAATCCTTCCTTGCGTAGGGCTTAGGGCTAGTAAGTCCAGTCTCTGTGTGTGTGTGTGTGTGTGTGTGTGTGTGTGTGTGAGAGAGAGAGAGAGAGAGAGAGAGAGAGAGAGAGAGAGAGAGAGAGAGAGAGAGAGAGAGAGAGATATGAATGGACCCTGGGAAGTTTGCCGTTCTTTCTGGAGATATAGACTTAACCTGCCAGTATAGGGTTTGAACTTAGACCACAGGATGAACCTAGGTGGCTTTGGGCAGGAAGAACTTGAAGGGAACATCATCTTCTCTCCCTGCCTCTTGAATGGGGAGGGTGCCCTGGAGGTGGCCAGCTTTCCTTCCCTGACCTTGGAAGGGTTGGGAGGGGCTGCATAGAGTAGCTGTGTCCCACCCTATGGGAGGTTCTGCTGTGGACATCTGGGCCACATCTGGAATCCTGGCAAGACAGCTCATGGGTTACAGGATTCAGCTCTTGGTGGTCCCTCACCATTACGTTCCCGGGGAGCCCTATGTAGACAGGCACACACCTGCTGAGAGGGTACTTAGTTGTAACACCACCGAATTCTGTCTCCTCGGTCGTCCTGACATTGCTGGGCAGCAGCAGGTTCCACTAGACATTTCTGTGGCTCTGCTTTTGGGAGCAGGGTGATGCTTGCTGGCCTTTCCCACGCGGAAATGCTGGCACCTATGTCCTGGGGTCCATTCTGCCTCCAGGTGGGTAGGGGGGGAGGAGGGGAGCGAGGCCGAAGCACCTTTCAGGGACTCTACCTCGTGGTAGGCCGAGCGGCCAAGGGTTCCAGTTGGGTCGATTCACACAAAAGCTTGACAATGTGGTTGGGACAGAGAGCGGGGGTGGGGGGCAGCAGGGGCCGTTCTTTCCTGAGTCTGGGGTTCTGGGTTCTGGGAGGGGATCAACACCGAGCCGGGGGTGGGGGGGACCCTCTGGATCCACTCCCTTCCAGGAATCCCCGGAAGGAAGCAGGAGGATGGCCGGAATGGTCTTGCAGAAAGGAGGGGGAGGGGGGACCCGGGCCGAGCGCGGAGCCCACCCGGACTGTCCCCCTGGTCGCCCCGCTCGGGGGGGGGGTCCTGCCCCTCTTCCCAGCCCCTTCCCCGCTGGCGCGGCGCGGCCCCTCCCCCCAGGCCGAGCGCCGCCTCCCCCTCCCCTCCTCCCCCTCCCACCCCGCGCTGCAGCTGCTGCCGACGGCCCATTCTGCACGTAGCGAATGGAGGAGCCGCACAAGGGAGGCCTCGAGTGCGCGCGCGCGGGAGCCCGGGGCCGCGCGGGCGGGGGAGCGGAGGAGCGCGCGCGTGCGCGGCGCCGCAGCCCGGAGCGCGCGCGCGCGCCAATCTCCGGAGCGCGCGGTTTGTCCCCGCGCGGCTGCGGGGCTGGTGATGATGCTCAGCGGTAGCCGCCAGCCCCTCTTCCAGGCTCTCTCCGCACACGGCCAGCGCCACCTCTACCCTGGCCCCTTAAATCTCCCGCCTCAATTGCACTATCCCTGGCGCGTAGTAGGCCCTTCTGGGGGTGGGTGCTGGGATGCTTCGATTGGCTCGTCTTCCTTGGCCAGAGGGTCCCTGCCCTATAGTGCACCAGGAGCCGAAAGAGGGCTGAAATCACTGGTCCCTGGCCATAAGAGACAGCCACGGTTCCTCCGGCGCTCATCTTGGAGGGGCTCGTCCTCCCACACTTACGGTTGCCTGCGTCTAAGGCAGGCTCCTTGAAGACCCCTGTAAGGGCCTGGGGATGCAAACCCAGAGGGCTTTGGCCTCCCTCCTGCCTTCTCCAGTCCCTTCCTCCCTTGGTATGCCACCTGCACAGCTCCTACTCCCTTGGGTCCGGGATCTGGCTGGGCTCTGCCCACACTGCTGGCAAGGGTGTGTTAGGGTGAACACAGAGTCTGTTCTGGGAGAGCAGGGAGTTTGTAACGTGCCGCCCTCTCAGTCCCAGGGGCACCCTCCCCACTTCCGGAATCCCTGCTCTCCGAACCTGCCAGGTAAAATAATCTAGACGTCCCTTCCCAACGTGGCCCAGGTTGGCATCTCGCCCCCTGCTTCCTTCACATGCCACTTTTGTGAGGGCTTGCCTAGCTCTGGGCACTTGGCAAGGCAGGTGGGGTGCGTACAAAGGGACATTTGAATAAACTGCTTCTGGCCCTCTTGAGGGTAAGATGAGTTTGGAGGGACGCTGATCAGTGGTGTGCGAGGGCTCTTTGTCACACACACACTTGACCGTGCCTAAGTTGTTTGACCTCTCTGAGCCTCTGTTTCAGGGACCATCAGAAACAGGTAAATCCTACCCCCCCCCCCCCACTATTTTCATTGGCTCAAGGGCTGGGAACATTTCCCTCAACTCTTATTTCCACGGGCAGAGTGAATTCAAAATGCCAGTGCTGGCAACAGCTTGGAATTTCGAGGTGGGTTTCCAGAAAAGCTGTAGATCCTACTTACTTGTCATGTTTATGTCATCATCCAAGAATGAGCCATTCCATAGTAGTTTCCAGACATTAATATCTCAAACCTTAAAAAGAGATTTTGGAAACAGAAGTGGCTATTACTACACTTCCCAGCTTTCTTAATCAGAGGCCTCGGAACATCTGAGTCTTTGTGACCCTGGGCTGTGGTTGTGTCCAGAGTTTCCTGGTGCTAGCCATGAAAGTCAGAGCTTCACACTGAAGACCCATTTCATGCTTTCAGCCTTTTTATTTGGGGGGGGGGTCCAGGTAGGGAGTTATTTTTGTTCTTTGAAGAGAAGGTTCCAGGTTGGCCTTCAACTGCCTGAGCAGCCCAGGCTGTCTGTGCCACCCAAGCTGGCCTCGGACTGGTGGTCTTCTACCTCAGCCTCCCAAGTGCTGATCTCTGTTTCTACTATTCTTCTGTCCACTTTAAAAAATCACCCATTGGGCTGGAGAGACAGCTCAGTGGTGAAGAGTACCTCTTCCAGAGATTCCAGGTTCTAGACCCACATGGCCCCTCACAGCTGTCTGTAACTAATTCTAGCGGATCTGACACCCTAATACAGACATGCAGGCAAAACACCAGTGCACTAAAAATAGATAAATTAAAAACTAATCTGTTGATTGATTCCTTAACTCTATCACCCTGTTTGCCCATGGTGGCACATGCCTGTAACACTAGCACTCAGGAAGCTGAGGCAGGAGGATTCTGAGTTGCAGAGCCCTGTGTTAAAAAACCCTAACCCTAACCCCTCCCAGTCCCCCAAGTGTCAGAAGCATTCATAGTAGGTATGTGTGTAAGTGGGTTGTCATAATTTTAATTCTAATCTTGAAAACTCGGATATGCCAGTTTACAGCCTTCATTTTGGGGCCTCCAGCAGACCCTCCTACCCACCCCATCCTTCTCGGCTTGTTTCAATTTGACTGAAAAAGCAGAAAAATCATATCTGTTAGATGTGAAGAGCACGATCTTTAGAGTTTGACAAATTGTGTTAAGGTTCATCTGGAGAAGTAAACAAGCAAAAAGAACTTGGGACTGAAGGCGTATTCCAGGTGACAAGCGTGCCATCCAAAGCTCAGATAATGAAAGAGCTGGGCACTAACATGAGAACAAGCAGGCATGTAACGTGTATGGTTTTTTCCGCCCGCCACCGCTGGTCTTGTCCTGCTGCTGCGCCGCCAGCCCCAAATAATACACAGAGACTCTGTATTTGATACAACACTGTTGGCCCAGCTACTTGTTTCTTATCGGCTAGCTCTGTCTTAAGTATTAACCCATTTCTGCTGATCTATGTTTTTCTCTTACCGGGGAGCCGGCGGCATACTGCTTTCTCCAGACTCTCCATCTTGACTCCTCCTTACTACTTCCTATTTCCTCCTTGTCTCCTAGTCCCTCCTATCTTCCTTTCCTATTGGCCAACAGTGCTTTATTATTATCCAGTATGAGAAACATATACAGAATGACATCTCCCATCACAGGCAGATCAAAGTGACAGTCGGTCCAGACACACACCCACAGACAGCTTCAAATGTAATAAAGGAGAGGATGACATTTGGATCAGAGGAGAAAGGATGCATGAGTCAATCAAATCAGATAATTGGCTAGCTGTTTAGGAAAAATACTAAAGTGGCTTCCCCACTTCTGAAGTGAGCCCCAGATGGAGCAAAGATATAAATGCAGAAAGGAAACCATAGAATTACTAGAAGAAAATATTAGGAAAAAAAAAAAAAAAAAAAGAACCTTTGGCAGTATGACAAACAGGAGAGTCACAGAAGGAGTTAAAACAACGACAACAAAACCCAGCCAGCTTTAAATGTAATACCCTATTTCTACCGTACCCCTCCACCACCCCCAGTTTTGAGACAGGGTCTCTAGCCTGGGCTACCCTGGAATTCACGTGGAAAGTGACCTTGACCCTCTGGTTGTTTTTCTTCGGTCCAGGTGTACATCACCACACTCAGTTCACGAGGTGCTAGGGACCGAGCCCAGGGCTCCGCGTGTGCTAGGCAAACACCCTATGTTCTGAGCTGCACCCTCAGCCCAGGCCCTAAAATCTAAACGCAAATAGCCAAGTGGCATTTTTTTCTTTTTCAATGTGGGTTCTTCTAAGTCAACAAAGAAAAGGAACAGAAAACTGGACTGAGCTGGGGACAGAAAAGGAGTGACAAATGACTGACAAGGAGAAAATGCTCGCCCCGCCCAAATCCTCTTGCATCAAAACCTGGAGATAGTGAGGCTCTCTTTCTGCTCACGTGACTGGCCATAACGAAAAGGGCAGCTGCTCGCTGTGTGAACACAGGCATCCTTGGAAGGACGAAGGCAATTGTGCCTCGAAGAGACTGGTAACAAAAATGACAATTCATGGACAGCTCAGAGGATCCACACCAAGAATAGAGGTGTGAATCAGGGTTGTACAGAAGTGTGGTTGAAGCTCGGCGAGGACGCACATGCCTGTAACACTAGCGCTCAGGAGGCTGAGGCAGGAGGATTGTGAAGAGTTGGAGAAGCCCTGTGTTAAAATAAACACATAAACAATCCTTCCCAGTCCCTGAAGTGCCAGAAGCATCCTAGTAGGTGTATGTTTAAGTGGGTTGTCATAATTTTATTTCTAAACTTGAAAACCTGGAAGCAACATCAAACGCATCAGGAGGGTCCTGGATAACTGTGATGGACAGCTTGTTAGTGTCCCTGGAAAACTGTGATGGGCAGCTTGTTTGGGTCCTGGATAACTGTGACGGGCAGCTTGTTGCAGAGTGCGCAGCTTAGTGAAGGGACCCAGCTTTATGGGATGGAGGGGGTGACAGAAAGACATTCAGTACAATGTGCCACTCCAGATTTCGGGACCAGGAACCCTGGGATCTAGCTTATCCTGTTGTAACAGGCTTTATGTGTAATGTGTGTTTGAGAAGTACTAGTAGGAAGCACAAATCAAAAATAGCCTCTTGGCTATTCTGTCTTGGAGTATCTAGGATTCACCAGAACTGGTTTCCTATGAGGAGAGCAAGAAAAAAGAGTGTGTCCTGGCAGTGGGGAGTTTTGAATGCATTACATTTTGTTATTCATTCATCTACCAGTGGACATTTGAAAGAATGAACATCTTTGTAATATTTAGCCCTTCTAATCCATGAATCCTGTATGATGTATCACTTATGTAGGCCAGTGAGTCAGAATTACCTGGAAAATTTGTTAAAACACTGACTACTCCCAGCCTCTGATTCAGCATGTTTATTTGGGGCCTTAACATTTGCATTTCCCTCTCTACTTAAAAAAAGATTAATTGTTTGATAAGTTCATATGTTTATCCAGATGCATTTTAGTCATTTCCACCTCTCTGGAGCCCTTCTCATCTAGTCTCCCTTTTACTTTATAATTTTAATTTACTTATTTTGTGTGTGTGTGCGTGCGTGCGTGCATGCGTGCGCGCACGCCTGAGTGTGTATGTATTTGCACCACATATCTGCGGGTACCCACAGAGGCCAGGGGAAGTGGGCATCAGATCCCTTGAAGCTGGAGTTTTAAGCTGTTGTGTCCTGGAAATTGAATCTAGGTCCTCTGCAGCCATCTCTGCAGCCTCGAGGCTGTGTTTTGTGTACAGAGCACTGGGGTGGGAGGCTGCTTACAGGAGAGAGGGCATCTTATCAGTGGTTACCAATGGAGTACGATTCCACCTTAGAAAAGAGAGAAGTTCTGACACAGGCTAAAACCTGGATGAACCTCACAGCCATTACGAGAAGTGAAATTAGCTATTCACAAAAGGATGGCTTTTACAACTCTGTCTGAATGAGGGACCTAAAGTTGTCAAATACAGGGAGCCAGAGAGTAGCTGGAGGGTGCTGGAGGCTGGGGAGGTAGGTTGAATGGGAAGAGTTTCGGTTTTGCAAGACAAAAGTCTGGAGAGGGATGGTGGTGAGGGTTGTGCAAGAGTGAGTTGTGCTTTGTGTCACTGAGCCACACTTAAAAATGGTTAAAATGGGAAACTTCACGTTCTGTATGTTTCAACACTATTAACAGTTAAGGAGAAAAGCCACCCCCAACCCCAAGGTATGTGAAATAGGACTAGCGCCTGAGCGAGCCTCCCTCTGGATCGCAGAGTGTGAACTTGGCGATTGATGACTCTTTCACTTTTTTCTGTTTGTGCAAGTCTTGGCATCTGATAAGAATGTCCTCGCCCACAATATGGGAAGTGGGAAGCCGACCTAAGTGTCTTGCTGCCTTGAGGGATGGCACAGGGTGACAGTAGGCACAGATAGAGCAGTTGGAGATTTTCTGGAAGACAGAGGCATGCTAAGTTACAGGAAAGCTGGCTTTTTGCCCATCCCTGCAGCCTCTGCAGAGACCCTTCCAGCTCTCCCGAGAGGGTCAGAACTTCACACAGACGCTGGGGAGCCCAGTGGCCCAGACAGTTCCAGAGTATAAGTAGGGAAGAGTTGAGGTGAGACTCAGGGCAAGGCGTGTGTTTTGGGGGATGAGCCTGGGCTGGGACATCTGGCTTGAGCGAGGACTGCATTGGGAAGAGGACAGATTGCAGGGTTGGGGTGAGGGAGGAAGGGCCTGGATGTGAGGAGAACCTAGCCACAGAAGCAGCCAAGAGGCCAAGGCCCAGGGCTAGGGGGTCAAGCAAGTGAACTTCTGCCGAGTCCTCTGCATTTGAGGCTGATGACTTCCCTCTGTGGCTCATTCCGGCCTGAGTGTTGTGTGTCTGCCTAAGCCGCCTTAGATCCCTCCTGACTAGATACTGGGGATGTGGGGCTGCCAGGAGTGTGTGTGTGTGTGTGTGTGTGTGTGTGTGTGTGTGTGTGTGTGTAGGGGGAGCCCAGAGGTAGTCCTGGAGCTAGGCTATTCGGGTTCAACGCCTGCAGGATCCCACCCTAGGCTTTGTGCTTTTCTGGCTTCCATTCAGTCCACTCCCTAGCAAGCTCTTCTGGGAAAGCTGGAGACCGGCCCTGACCCTTGACCTCAGGGAGCTCATGGTCTGGCTGGGAGAAGGGCCACCCTGACTCAGGCAGTGTGGGTGTCAACCACACGCCTGGCTGGGTCACTGCAGGGCAGGCTCTGTCCAGATTCTTCAGGAGACACAGGGCCTTAGTTTCCCTGTCTGAAAAGTGGGGCCATCTCAGTGCACCTCAACATGTCCACTTCTCTGTGGTAGCTGGAGAGGAACAGGGTATCCCGGAGTTGGAACTGTCAGTGAGTTAAGGAGGGTCTGGAACCTTCTTCTACGGCTAGCAATGAAGATCAGTGGCTGACAGCTTGCCTGGGATGAGCAAAACCCTGGATTCTACCTCACAAACCAACCAATAGAAATAAATCCTTTCTTTCCAGTGTGGCCACCCCAGCCCCAGCCTCAGCATGGCCCTGAGAGGAACTGCAGGAAGGGCTGGGCGTGGAGAGGGGTTCCCAGGCCTGCCTGTTTTACTCTGAGGTAGACACACTCTCTCGGTGGAACATTGTGGGGTTTTCCTCCCTTGGCCCCAGGAGCTGGGAATAAGGAAGAAGTATCGATAGGCACACTTGCCATGCAGATTTGGATTCATGGACATGAGATCCTGTCTTGCATGACTTTTCCAGGTCACAGACACAGGCTTGTTTGACTGGGGTCATCTTCATTTTCAAATGGTTCTGAAGATGCCTCCCTCCAGTTGAGGACACAGGGCCAGATATAATAGTATAAAATGGCCATTCTCACAGCTGGACCTCCAAATCCCCAGGTCCTGCATACATAGCCTGTGGACCTTCCCTGTCTTGTCTGCCATGGTGATTTAGCATGAGAGTCTGGGGTGTGTTGTGTGCTGATAGAGCTGGGTACACATTGACAGTGGCTGCCCTTTCCCAGGAGCATGGCGTACGGAAAGTAGATTCTCCACCCATAAGAAGCCTAAGAACCTGAAATGATGTAGATGACCACTGACTTGTGTTTCAGACACCAAAGAAGGTCCAATTCTAACCAGACTGCTGGGGAGGTACGGCCTGCCTTAGCGGAACCTCACAGAGGAAAACAGGAGACTCTCCCCTGTTTCTTGGGAGACCCAGGCCCAGGGAGACACAAAACTTTCAGTCTGACAGAAGACGTGGCCCCATTCCAAGGAAGGCCCTGCTTGAGGGACCATCCTCAGAGAGCCCCCGACTGAAGGAGAAAGAGTTAGAGCTCTATCTTCAGGGAGCCCCAGTCTGAGGGAGACACATAGTCATGCCCATGTCTCCAGGGAATTCCTACTTGACAAAGAAATGCCATGCACTTCCTCCTTCTCAGACATTTCTCCTGCTCAACCTTTTCTTCTTCTTTTCTGGAGGTTTCCATCCCTCAAAAGGGATTGGACAGTTCTTGTCCTCTGCTGTCTGCTCTCTGACTCCCAGCTGGCTCACTGAACCTGCAGAGAAACTTTGAAGCTGAAGTATGAGCTTCCACCTACAAGACGACCCCAGCTAACAATCTGAGCAACAGTGGAAAGGCTAGCATAAATGTCCTTCCCTGATAATGAGATTGATGACTAACTTATCCACCGTCTAACTTATCCACCGTCATAGAGCCCTCATCTAGTAGCTGATGGAATCAGAAGCAGACACCCATAGCTAAACACTGAGCTGAACTGGAATCCAGATGCAGATGGAGAGGACAAAACCAGGCTGCAGAAACCCACAGAGACAGCTGACCTGAACAAGGAGGAGCTCATGGACCCCAGACTGATAGCTGGGAATCCAGCATGGGACTCAGACCCCCTGAATGTGGGTCTCAGTTAGAAGGCCTGGGCAGACTAAGGGACCTCTGACAGTGGAACCAGGATGTATCCCTAGTACAAGAAAGGACTTTGGGAGCACATTCACCATAGAGTGATTCTCCCTTAGCCTAGAGACAGGGAGGAGGGCCTAGACCCTACTCCAAATGACTTGATAGATTTTGATGATCCCTCCTGGAGGGCATCATCTTACCTGTGGAGTGGGAGGTGGGGGATGGGATGGGATGGGAGGGGGGTTCAGGGCATGGAAGGGTGGGAAGGAGGAAGGGAGAGGGAACTGGGATAGATATGTAAAATAAGAAAAATTAAAAAAAAAAAAAAAGAAGAAAGAAAAAAAGAATGAAGTACGCGCTTCCAGGCAGGGAGACGGAGTCATAGTGACTCATGATGAACTGGACACCCCTCCATGGCTGTATCAGAAGTGACAGGCAGGCCTGGTGGAGGAAGAGCGTGGCTCCTGCTAACTCGTGACCCTTGTGCATTCTCCCGTGTGTCTTGGAGTTACGTACACACGTGTAGGAGAGCTTATGCAGCCCAACTGAACACCCATGTTCTGCCTCTCGGCTGACACGTGAGCTGGGGTGAATCGTGGATCAGGACGAGAATGTCTGGAAGCTAGATGCAGTCCAGCTGTTTGGGACAGTGAGTCCCATCCACCCCCAGACAAGACATGGTGGCCTTCTTGCCTGTCCCCACTCTCTTTCTACCCCCCCCCAGACTCCCAGAAACACTTCTAAGACCGACCCCCTTCCCAGGATCCGACCGTGGCTCTTCTGTCCACCCCTTCAGGACTGTTTGTGCCTCCTGTGACACAGGCAGGAGCAAGGGTGTAGAGTGGGACTGCAAAGCTAGAATAAGGTCCACATTCACACACGTGCACATATGTGTGTCTGTGTCCCAGACGGTGAGATCCCTGAAGATGGAGCCCTCGTCGGAGGGCGGGAACAAGGACTCCTGCATGTTTCTGTGGCTGCCTGAAGCAGCAGCTTTTCTCCCTGGCTCACTGAGGGCAGACCTGTCTCCACCAGCAGCCCAGGGAGTCTAACGGAAGTCACGAGGGATCAATGCACAAACATACATGCACTTTCTCAGACATAGACTCCGGAGCTGAGGGTACCCTCAATGCAAAAGCAATGTGATTTCAGTAGGGTGAGTTAGTTAGAGTAGCTTCCTGGCGGGGTAGGTGCTCCCCGAAGACCTCTTCTCCCTCCCAGTTGAAAGGGATGTCTCCGGGGTCAGGCTGCATTCTCAGAGGGCAGTCTGTCTACCCGTCATCCCAGGACCTTCCAAGAGGACCAGCCGAGTCTTGTCTCTCTGGCTGTTTCCTCTGGGATCCTGGAGACAGTCTGCCACAGACCCTTGTGTCCTGCTTGCCACCTCTCCAGTGTGTACAGCAGTTGCAGGAAAGGCAGCAGGCTTAGTTAGCATGGCTTGTGACTCTGCCCCTCAGCCTCTCTTCCTTGTCCCATGTGTCATGTCCTCCCCCCACACCGGGCGCCCGGGTCAGGACCCACAGCATGGTGGGGAATCCCCTAGTCTCCTTCCTTTTCTGACCTCCGTGTCTGGCTCCCATGTCCTGCCCACCCACGCACACTGTGACTCTAATCTGTAGGCAGAGTTCAGTCTCTAGGGATGCGCGTCACCGGTGTGGTGTCGTCTCCTCACAAGCCTGGAATGTCCAGGGGGAAAGTGATCTCCCCTGGATCAGTGAAGTCACCCGGCTCCCGGGAGTGGGCTGGCCCAGGCCGTCTGACTGTGGACTGCCCCATGTGAGCAGACTGCCGGGCCCTACCGTCTGGCCCCCACTCCAGGGGCTTCATTTTCCTGGGCAGAAGGCAGTGAAATAGAACATGAGCTGAGTGTGCCTCAGGGGCAGCCTGGAGCAGTGTCTTGTAGCCGATCGGAATGCCAGCACGCAGCCCTTTTGTGGGTTTGGACGCCGCACGCACGCACGCACGCACGCACTTTCTCACTGTGCCACAGTACCCACTCCACAGGTGAGTGGACACTGGCCCAGAAGCACCTCGTGTCAGACCTCCGAGCCACCACACCCGCGGGGTAGGAGCTCTTACCAGCTGTGCAGCTGAGATCTTCAATCTCTTTGGAGCTCAGCTTTTCCATGCAACGAAGGGGTTACCTATGAGGACTTGGTGCATACCCTCCTTATGAGGAATGGTGGGCATGTGTGAACTGGTGGCCTGGGGGTCTCCGCAGGAGACCGTGGGCCTCCCTTTCTCCCCCCCCCCCATTCAGCCCCTTCCATCCAAAAGAAGAGTGAGTGAGAGTTGGGGCCTGGCCAGATGGCTAAGGTTTCCTGAGAATAGAAGACCAGCAAGGGTGACCAGGACCTTGGGGAGGACAGGAAGCTGCATTTCCCATTGGTCCTACTCCTCCTGGGCCCCTGCTCACCTCCCCACAGCCTGGATATGGGTTCCTGACACGTACTGGCTGATAAGGGCCATTCAGCAGGCAGGACGTGGGCTACGTGAGGGGCCCGAGGAGGCGGCTGTCTGCCCAACTCAAGGGGCCAAGGCCAGGAGGCCGGACCATGGGGTCCATTGTCTACTCACCACCCCCTCTGGCGATCACAGGCTCAGCAGCAGTCAGCACCAGGCCCTTGGCAGAAACCGGGTCTAGTTTCCCCCCACGCAGGCACGTCCTGGCCCGCACGTCGCTGGGCCTCCAGCCATGTTGGTGCTGGCCGTTGCTCTGCCATTGGCCTCTAGGGGGCGCTGCCTGGGCACCTAGAAAATCCCTTGCATGGTAAGTTAGCTTGGGGACCACATCTTGAGGGTGTTGAGGGCTAGCTTATTGACATGGGACAAACGGGAGAGGGCAGAGCAAGAAGGCATGGCTCCACCTGGATGTGGAGGCAAGTACTGACCTTAGGATGTTGCTTTGGATGTTTGCTTGCTGAAATGTCAGATTCCAGGTACAGACAGAGGTGAGGAAGCCATAGTTGGCATCTCTCAGGTCTCAGTTTCCCTAGGTGTGTCTACAGGAAGTGGAGAGAGTCCTCTCTAGGTGAATGCTCATCCTGTTTAGGCTCTGCCCCGGTTGACAGCGGTGGGCAAGAGTGGACGTGTTCCAGAACTGGGCCTTCCTCTCCCCTTCAATATCAAAGTTAGGTAAACTTCAGGGTCTCTGTGGCCCTATGCCCTCGGACGTCCTTGAGGGGTGCCTGGCAGCTAGCTTGCTTCCTTCAGAGTCCCTGGCCCTAGGCTTCCTAGGGCCAGGGCTGTGCCTCTGATCAACAGGTTAAAAATAACCCCATGGACTCCTCTCCCTCCACAGGAATGGTGTTTGTGTTGGCATCCACCGTCTCTGTAGCCCTGCCAACTCCCGCAGCATGCGACAATGTCAGGGGACTGGAGGTGTGAGGCGGCGGTCAGTCGGAGAGGCTCATGCCACTGCCTGCTTCCGGTGGGGTACAGTGAATAGGTCAGAGATGTTGGCACGGCCAGGCCACCTGGAGCCATGAGGCTGGGGACACATGCTGGGCGAGGCAAAGTCCCCTCTGTAACCATGAGGGCCTAAACTATGGTGTATGTAGGTGTGGGCCAGCGTTTCCTGGGTCAAAGTTGGTCAGCCAGGTCATCCCCAGTCCTCAGATCCCAGAATCTTAATCAGAGCCTCCCGGGACTGTGGAGTCAGGGCAGTCTCCTTCAAACCTCTGCCCAGGCAGGAAAAAAATAGCAGCCCCATTAGAGAATATTTGCGGAGTCTGTCCTGGATTCCAGGCTCAAAGCTGGCATGCACGGTTAAGTCTTCCCACGTGCTGTCTGAGCCAGCTCTCACCCCCCCTCTTGTGGGTGTGGGTGTTCGTGTATGCATGCACGTATTTGAATGTGTGCATGTGTATATGTGTAACAGGCATGCACAATCTTCCCACATGCCGTCTGAGCCCAGTTCTGCACCCCGCTTTGTGTGTCTGTATGTGTGAGTGTGTGTCCAACAGGAGAAAGGTAAAGGGAAGCTAGGTGATTTGTGTGTATGTGCGAGTGTGTGTTTGAGTGTGTGTGAGTGTGTGTGTGTGACAGGAAGAAAAAGGTCAAAGGAAGCTAGGAGATTTGTTCAAAGTGGCTTCCAAACTCCACACCATGGCAGCCCCTTATGTGACCTCACAGTCAGAAGCCTGGCGGTTGCAAGTCTGTGCCAAAGTAGCCTCAGCCGGGACAGTGGAGGGTGTGCCTTCCCCTCCTGACTTGATCACATCTTTCTTCACAGCAAGTGCCCCTTTCCTGGGCAGCCAGAATTCTCCCACAGAACCTGGATTCTCCTGATGACACGGATTATTAGTGAAGACACCCCCATTGTCCCCTGTCCTTGCTCACTGTTGTGGTGGCCACACTCAGACTTTAATGTGAGGAATTTGTGGAAGAGTGATTTCCCATCTCACTAACCTGCCCAACATAGCTTCAACATTGCCAGAGCCTTTTCTTCCTCAGGCGACATGAGCCCAGCTCCTTTTCCTCCCTGAGTTTGTGTTTGCCCTCCGCAGTGTCTCTGCTACCCTGCCTGGCCTCTGCCAGTTCCTGTGACCAGTCGGGGGCATGGCTGGGGGATCGGGACGCTGACTCAGCCACTGTCCCTTCAGAGGAGCTGCTGGGCAGTGGGGTTGCAGATTCCCATTGGCAGCTGCCATCCCTGCAGGCCTCCCTCCCCATGCTCTCCCCCGCCCAAGGCTGCAGGATGCCCATGTGGGGGAAGATGTCTTTTGGGTCTCCAGGGACTGGGGATGGTGTTCCAGGTAGGGAGCCCTGGTTTCCTCTTCTGTAGCCACACCCTCCACTGGTGTAATGATGTGATATGCACAAAACAGGAGTCACTTGCTGGGGTCACATCAGCTGGGTGAGGAGGGCTCTGCTGTTTTCAGGGGAGGAGCTCTGTCTGGGACTTCGCCAGAGGACAGACTGTACCATTTCATGTTTGGTTTATATTCAATGTACATTTTCACTCATGGGCTTGAACCCTCGAGGTAAAGCCTTCTTGGAATAAAGCAATAACTATTGCAGAGTTCCAGTTTTCTCTTATTGATCTGCTGGCTTTCCATTTCCCAAGTTATCATATTGCCCAGGTGGCTTCTGCAGCTCCCACTGGCATGAAGGACAAAGACAAATCCTGAAGTAGGGCATGCCCCTTCCCTTTATTGGAACTTCCTGGAAGTTGCACGTACTTCTTCTATTCCATGGGTTAGAATTCAGCGATTCGGCCAAACCTAGCTGCAAGGGAAGCTGGGTGGTACAGTTTTGATTCCATGGGCATCTGGCTAAAAACTAGAGCAGAAGGGATGCTGGGAAACAGTTTGTCATAAAGCCCCTTTGGCTTGCAAAGGGCAGTAGCCCCATGGTGCCCTTCCTATCCTGCTTTTAAGCACCCTGGTTGTCTTCCTTCTGTAAGGCCTTGGTTTTCCTGATACTTAGTATTTCCTGCCAGAGCTGTTGAACGGCAGCCGCACAGCAGGTGCATCTGCTTCTGTCTTATGGTAGACTGACAGGTGCCTAATAAACTAACCCTTTTACATTTGGGTCAGTTGAACTCTAGAAAGTCTGGGTAATTTTTCCTCAGAACACACAGCTGAGCTGCGAACCCAGGTCCTGTCATTCTTTCACTGATTATGTAGGGCAGCTGTGCTAGACCCTCACTGGGTTGGAGGACCTGGAATGGCCTGAGCCCTAGGAGGGGCTTATCTGAGAGTAGAGGGCAGGCAGGGGTGTGGCCTCAGGAGCAGGTGTCTTCCCAGCACTTACTCAGTGCCATGGTCAGCAACACGTCTGAACAGGGCACTGACGGGTGTGGGGATTTCTGCTGGCGCCAGGAGCTGGCCACTGTAGCCACATCCTCAGACACCACTTTTCCCCGTATGAGCATCCGAGGCGTAGTGGTGAGGAAAGGCAGCTATGGGGAGGCTTGGCTCACTTCCCCTGTTTTCCTGGTGTGTGTGTGTGTGTGTGTGTGTGTGTGTGTGTGTGTGTCCCTTTGTCTTCACCTCATGTCGTAGAAGCAGGGCATATAGTCTGCTTGGTGGGAAGGTATGGAGAGTACAACCAGTTGAGAGAAAGAGTCTAGATGTTAGGCCTCTGAGGAAGCCCATTTGGGCTTTGCCTCCGCCTCTGGGCAGGACTGTCCTCGCCTGCTACTGACTGACCCACGATGTAAGGTCATTGCCCTCGCCTGGTGCGGAGGAGCTCTGCGCGTAAGTGTGGTTACTGCAGCTTACATTGCTGTGGTTAGTGATGGGTCTCTGCTCCTGGGTTTCTGGCCAAAGAGGAAGAGCTCAGGAGTTGTGAGTCACAGCTGGCAGTATACAGTGGGGTGTGCTGGGGATACTCCTGAGACCCAGACATAACCTCTGCCTTCGGGAGTTCTGGTCAGATGCAGACAATGAACAGAGAGCACTATTTGAGGCTAGAGGCTGCCCCCTCCTCCAGGAAGACCATCTTGGTTAACTGTGATGAAATTTCTCTGGGATTCGTGTGCAGTTCTGGCAAGATTGGCTTCTTTATCTGTCCCATCCAGCCAGGTCTGAGCATGGAGTGCCTGCAGATTCTGTGCTGGGGACATGGCAGAATGCTGTCCTTCCGCTGGGGCCCTTTACTCATTCAGCAAGTGGCCAGGTGCTCAGACAGACTGACACCAAGCAATTAAACAAATAAAAAAATTACAAACTGGAATGTGCTGGGAAGGAGAACCCCAGGGGGTTTGGGGACTTAGTTTACCTGGAGTTGTAACTGCTGTTGAAGCTGACCTCCTGCCTAGTTGGGCACACACATGTGCAGGTGCGCGCGCGCGCACACACACACACACACACATACAGTTAAGAAAAATTAAACATTTAAGTGATGACACCTTTTGGTTCATTCTGAAACTTCCTACTTGCCTGGAGCATATATTTTATCTGCATGGCCAGGGCCCTGCCCTAGGCCTGCCATGGGAGGTACCTGGGATTTGGTAATCAAAATGCCATCAGCACCCCGTCCACCCCTAAATTAATCTTAGAGTGAGAGAGTTAAGGGTGGTCCAGGAAGGCTCCAGGGATGAATAGGGATCGGTCTGGAAGTGTGAAACTAAGATGGGCTCAGCATGATGGTATCAGTCCATGTATGGGCCAATGAGGAGGCTGGGGATCAGGAGGGCGGGGCAGATTTGGGGCAGCAAGAAGTGCTGTGCCCTGCCCTGAGGCCGGGACTATCGGGGCTTGGAAGGGTGTGCAAGTTCATAGGTTTTCCGTCCCAACTTTTGTGACATCATATGACCCTCTGGGGAGGGGTCTGGGACGGTCCGGAGCTGAGAGTTTCCTAGCAGGTGGCCTGTCCCCAGTACTGGCTTTGCGTCACCAGGAGCACCAGCGTCAGAGCCACAGATCTCTGTCTGGGAACGGAGACTCCAGTTCCTGCGGCTGGACCCATCTGCAGTTTTCGGTGTCCTTCTCTCCTTCCTGTTCACCAGCGTGGCCCTGGCCATGCTAAGACGGAGAAGGGTCTCAGCAGGGAGGGCTGCTCAGGGGAGCTCTCCTGGGCTGGCTGCCACTCTTGCCGGGCGCTCATCTCCCTGGCAACCCCTCCCCTGCCACTGACTATTCTGCAGGGAGAAGGCTCACTAACAGGGTGGCATGCTGCCCGCCAATGAGGGCCATGCCAAGCGTGATGTGATGTGTGCTGATCCGAGGACCAGCAGCTGATGCACCCGCAGGCTGGGGAGCCTGCGCGGTTCTCCCATCATATCCACGGGGGTTTGGGGAGGGTATCACAGTGCACAGAGGGCTCTCTTGTGCTATGGGTGGAGAGGCCAGTCCTAAAGAGTCTCCTAGATCCCTTAATGCCCCAGTTGATGGGAGCTCTGAGCTCTCAGGGTGTCAGGTCATTGTAACCCCAGTGGATACTGGCCTATAGGCCTGGCACTCCCAGTATCTGATACCCCATCCCCAGCAGGCTCTCCTCTGACTGACTCTGCCTGTTGAGGTCTCAGGTTCCAGGAGAGAGCATGAGGGTTTTAGGGACAAGGGAACACCGGAACAATGTTAATACAGCGCCAGCAGTTTGAAGAGTTCCTTTCGGCTTTCCTTCTGACAAGGACTGTCTGGGATGGGTTTGCAAGAGGAAGTCTGGAGACCTGGGAAAACCCATCTTTCTCAGATGTAGATTCTTGAGGTTATCGTGTAGAGAGGAGAGGTCAGGGGAGGATCCTAGACTCTGCATATTGAAAAGGTCCCTCAGGGTTGTTAACCTCAGTGGACAAGGGTCACACTGTATTGCAGACAGATCTCAGATTCTGTAACTGGAGAATTCTGGCTGCTCTCTAGGTGACTTTGGACACCTCTTGATGCCTCACTTTCTCATCCATGGCAATAGATCATAAATATTCACCTTGAAGACCATACCGGACAAGCACAGTATCAGCCTGTGTGGTGCCACAGTCTGTAATCCCATACAGTGCGTGAAGGGTTGTGAGTTTCAGTCAGCCTAGGATGTGCATGAAACCCTCTCAAATGCACACACCTGCACCCAATCACTTGCGCACTTGTGGGCGCACACACACACACACACACACACACACACACACTGACCAGTATCTGGCTGGCACATAGCAGATGCCAATAAAAATGGCCATCCTTGGGATGCAGCTAGCTCACTCACTTCCAAAGGGTGTTGAGGACTGTTTGTCCCATGGCTTGAGGACCCTGATCCCAGATGGGATGAGGGTGGCCATTCTGAGATTGGACGTGGAAGGTGCGACTGGAGACAGCGATGGGAAGTAGTGGTTTCCCTGTTTCACCAACACAGTGACTCTGGCTTTGAAAATAATAACCTAAACCAGCTGTATAGCGCCATGTGCCAGGCACCATACTGAGGCCGTTAACCAGTTCAGTTCTCAAGGGGAAATGTTGGTGGACAGGAATGTCACCCAGTTGGTACAGGCTTGCCCAGCATGCATTCGGTTCTCAGCATTGTATAAACCAGCCATGGTGGTTCATGTTTGTAATCCCAGTACTTGGGAAGTGAATCAGGATTACTAATGTCAGTGTGGGCTGTTTGAGGCCCTGTCTCAGAAAGGAAAAAGGAGCAACAGTTACCTCACTTCATGAGTGGAGAAACTAAGGCACAGAGAAGCCCAGGCCCCTTCTTTGGGTCACACAGCTAGTAATGGGTAGGGCTGGGCTTGAGACCAGGCAGTTTGGCATGAAGACCCCTGGGGAGAGAGATGCTAAGCCCTCCCCTGGGGGTCTCTCTGTGGGTGTTCGTTCTGGGACTGGCCGACTGGGCTGAGCTTTGGTGTTCTGGTGGGAGGAGCTAAGTTCCAAAGACCCCCTTCCTCTAGCAACTCCTACTCCCCCTTCCTTTGCCTTCGGGTGTTGCTGTCTCCACCCGCACCTCTCTCTTCCTTGCGGTTAAGTTGTACTTTCTCCAACTGTGAGCATCCGGACCCCCCAGGAGTGGTCCCTGGGCTCTGGGTGCCCAAGCTGCCTCAGACTTGGTGCCTAACGATTGAAGAAAGTTGCGGAACTCCAACCTGATTCCAAGGCCCAAGCCCTCTGTACTTAGCTGCTCTTCCCTCCATCCTGGGTGGTGGACACTGGGGCACCTGCCCCCCACCCCACCCCCAGTGCTATTTACGACCTGGTAAATCACTTGCTGTCAACCCTTAAGCTTAATGAGGTCCAGAGCCCACCACTACACCCCAATTAACCACATCATCTGTTTCCTTTTAGCAGAAACAGAGTGACTGTTGATGGAGAGCCCAGCCTGGGGTGTCATGAGGGGCTGGGAGGTGCTTTTCTTCTCTGGAGAATGACGTACCACCCACCCTGACCTTTGAGGTGCTAGAGAGTAGATCCCTTCCCTCACGAGGAGCCAGGGATCTCCCTGAACACACAATTACCCACTCTGTTGGTTAGCTAGCTGAGGCAGTGGTCTAGATTGGGTTTGGCGGTGGTGACTCAGAGGGATACAGGATACCCCATTGCATGCAGGTTTCCTGGAGATTTGGGAACCTACTGTGAGTGTCAGCAAAGGTGTCCAAGTACGGGAAGGGGCAGGAGGTGAGGATGGGGAAAGGGAAACCAGCCATTGGTGAGGTCACACGGAAGCAATCCCTGGCTTCTTACACTGATCCGTGGACTTAGCAGGCACTTAGCCACTGCCGCGCACTGATTGGAGAATGAGTTGTGTGGACACAGGGGGCAGGGCCGGGGGGGGGGGTGAGAGCTCTTCCTGGAAAAGGTAGGGGCTCAAGAAATAAAGGAAGGAAGTCCCCACCACATGAGCCGCGGTTCACATGGGAGCCAGCTCTTCCTCAGGGTAATGCCCAAGGTCAGGGCCCTGGTGATCACAAAACTTAGTGTAGCTTCTGGGGTGCTGGGTTGGGGGACTGTAAAGTGGAGTGGGCCAGAAGAGCTAGGAGTTTGGACTCATGAGGAAACTGGCGGGTGGAGTCAGCAATCAAGGTGCCATCAGTGTTGGGTAGCTGGCTGTCTAGGTAATACGTGGCTGGGTGAAACCCAGCCTGCCTTAAACAGGGAGCACCTCCATTCATGTTAACCCTGAAGAGTAACTATATATATTGTTACCATCCATTTCTGCACGTGTGGCAGATCTCACTAGCTGATCATAGAACCCTCTCCGTCTAGAACGGCGGTTCTCAACCTGCGGGTCCCCACCCCCTTGAGGGTCGAGTGACTATTTCACGGGGGTCACATGTCAGATATCTCACATATCAAATATTTACATTATGATTTGTAACAGTAACAAAATCACAGCCATGGAGTGGCAATGGAGTAATTTTCTGGTGGGGGTGCTCACCACAACATGAGGAACTGTAATGTCTCAGCTAGTTAGCAGTACTGGCTGAGGGGCCAGGTAGATGCCATTGTCACAAAGCAGATTCAATTCTAAGCTAACCTGGGCATTGTCACTGGATTTTCCACGGTCTGACTTTTCAGGCCATACAACGGTAAGGGCATGAGGTCCCACCAGCAGGAGAGCGGGCTGGGGTAACACACGTTTCGAGACCTTGTGTGGTAGAGAACAGATGGCCACGTGGCTGGCTTGGTGTGTGTGTGCAGAACTTAAAGTGGCTGCAGACTGTCGCAGAGGTCCTAGGGTAGACTGAAGACAGCTTCCCGGGTACAGAACCACTCAGGAGAGCCTGGCCACCAGGAAAGCTGTTGCTTCTTCTTTGACCATGAGGTCACCAGCTACAGTGCCACCCAGAAACTGTGCTATCACAGCTCTTTTGGGGGCCCACACTGGCAGATAGATGCTGGGCCTCTGTCCTCATCTCTGCCCCCTCCCCGCCACACCCCTATGCATACCTATACATACTCCCTGTATCTGCTGGCTGGAGATGAGATGTAAGGTAGTTTCTGTTTGTTTGTTTTGTTTTGAGACAAGGCCTCTCTATGTAGCAACGGCTGTCCTGGAATTCTCTATGTAGATCAGGACTCGAACTCATAGAAATCTTCCTGCCTCTGTCTCCCAAGTGCTGGGAATAAAGCGGTGAGCTACCATACCTAGTCATATGGTAGAGTTTTGGGTGTTAGCCAGTCCAGTCATCTTCTGATCCTTCAGTGACCTTGAGAATAAAGTTCAACTCAACACTCACTGCCACTTGGGACAGACAGGAAACGAGCTTCTGTTTTTATATCACAGTTTTTGTTCTTCCCGTACACACCATCCAGGAAGGGCCATGGCTGCGGAGGTTGGCTGTTGTGAAGTCTATACTGCTGGCCACCACACATTGCTCCTTAAGTATCTCTAAGATGCCAGGCTCAAACAGGATGCGTAGAGGGCGGAGGGGGCGTAGACAGCAGCCCTCAGCCCTCAGCCCTCTTCACCACTTGCCTCTGTGCAGCACGGGTGTCCGTGTGGCGTCTGTAGGACCCCAGCAGGTCAATGGTACGCTGTCGATTCTCAGGGACTCTGGCAAACAGGAAACAGCCCAGGTGAGAACTCTCCTGGTCCTGTTTAGGCATGGTTGGTGGATCTTTGCAGGGGGTGGGGCTAGTACGGGTTGCTTGTTAGGATCTGAGTGGCTTTTAGCTATGCTCTGGCTGTGCTCATCTTTGTAAACTGTTGCAGAAACCTCAGTCCTGGGATGGGTGTTGGTAGTGTCGAGAGGAATTAGGTAGAGGCACCCTCTAGCTGTCTCTCTAAGAGAGGTGAGGAAAAGCAATCCAGGCATGGCAGCACATGCCTTTAGCCCTAGCACTGGGGTAGGGGTTTGCAGACACAGATGAATCACTAAAGACTTGTTAACCAGCGAGTCTAGCCTAACAGTGAGCTCCAGGTTCAAGGTGAGAACCTGCCTCAAAACATGTAGCCACAGGGAAAGACCACTGTCGGGCTCACACCCCCACACACGGATGTATGGGACAGTATGCCTGCACACGCATGTGCATGCACACATATACAACATATACACTGAGAGAAGAAACAAGGAAGGATGTAAAGGGCCAGCCATGTGCCAGGGGTGAGTCTTGGGGGCCTATGGATGCTGACAGGAGACCAAAGGGGATCATCCCTAGAGGGTACCAGACTCTCAGGGAGCCAGGCGGGAAGGGGCCAGTGGAGAGGAGACCATGTTTGGGGAACCAAAGTAGAGATTTCTCTGGACTCAGAGTTGGTCTCCTCCAAAGGCCAGGCTGTGCAGTCCTGTGTCCAGTGCCGGCTCTGGCCAGTCCTGCAGTCTAGGTTTTGCAGGTATACTGGATGAGGTTGACTGTCACACTTGCACATGTTGCTAGGAATGACTTCGCCAAGGAGGGGCTTGGGGGTGCCATGGGGCTGCTGTCCAGACAGAGCATGGGGAAGTCTCCACCTACAAACTGGCAGCAGTAGGAAAATTAGCCTGTGTGGGTAAACAGTCCTGCACCCTGCTCTGGGCCTCCAGGCAGCAGGGACAAGTGACCAAGAACAGTTGCAGTCCCTTAAATGCCCCAGTCCCTTCTGTGTGCCCGTGTCCTGCTTTCTCCCCAAGGCAGAACAGCCAGCTTCCCCTTGTGTCTTGCTCCAGCCGATGCCCAATGCCAGTCCTCCTCAGCTTGGACGGTGGGGGGGGGGGACCCGGGTGGGGTCATTACAGGACACTACTGCCCCAGGGTGAGAACGGAGGAGGCCCAGCTGTCAGCTGGAACCCATCAGAGGCCGAACCAAGCCCTGGCAGCTGGTTAGAAGAGGAAGGACAGGCTAATAAGAAAGGTGCCCTTAGCACTGTGTTTCTCAAGCTGCTCTTAACCCCTCCTGTGCCAACCCAAGGCGTGGGCTGATGTTTGCCCAGAGAGGCAGTAGCTTCGTGTCTCTAGAGTTGGTCAGAGTTGGGTGGGGCGGACTTAACAGAGAGACCATGCCCCTGCCTCAGGCAGAAGAAAAGCTGCCTCAAACTAGCAGGGGCCACATAGTTTGTTTTGAGAGGGGTCCTGGTCTTTTGGGGGAGGCAGCTCATCTAGTCTGAGGAAGGTTCTGTCTGCCCTCAGGGAGTTCCAGCCTGAGAGGCACATTCCAGGGACCCCAGTCTAAGGTTCATGTCCAGAGAGTCTCTGAGACAGGCATACATGAGGTTCTGTCTCATTGCCAAAACGAGAAACCAGCATCATGACACCCTCTGTGATGGTTTGAAGAATCAGCAACTAGAACACAGGAATAGTGTTGATCTGAGAACCCTAGCAAGCATCTCGGGACCCAGGGTACTGTCGCCAGGGGACTATTTTCTCCAGTATGTCTCCCTGAGGTCAGCTGCCTCCCAATACTGTCTGCTTTTCCGAGACCCGTTGGGGCCCCCAAACCACTCAGCAAGTGGCTGACTTTCAATAGCTCTTTCCAACTCCTTCTTTGGTGCCCATGTAACTTATATAACTCATGCCTTTCAATGAACAATTCAGCGTGGTGAGTAAGAGCACAAGGGAAGCGTGTCTACGTGCAGCAGGCCCTTCTTCAGTTGTCTGGTTTAGATGGCCCTGATTTATTTTCCACAGTTAGTGCCTGGCCCTCTCCCAACTTCTCAGCGCTCCTCAACTGGCCTGTTGGCTGCCAGAGGCCTGGAGCAAGCTGCCTGCCTGCAGGCCCCCTTTCTCCGGTGCTGCGTGGCCCCAGAGTTCAGAACTCCAGGTTACAGGTTGTGTGGGGCCAGTATCAAGCTGTTTCTGAGGGAACAGCTGGGCCCAGGCCCAGGCTCAGAAGAATGTCTCAGGGATAAGCTGCCCCCTTTGTCAGCTCCTGCGGTGTTCTCTGGCCTCAGGTGAGTCATTTGCTAAAGCCTAAGGCCTGAGGACCCCTTGCACGCACGGTTTTCTCTGTCTACTACCGGGTTCTTCAGACTGCGTGCCATGAAAATGGACAGTGTAGTCACTAAACTGCCCATCTGGTTAGCAGGGCTTTCTGGGCAGGCCTGTGTTGCTGGCCGAAGGGCGGCTTGTCCCATCTCCACCCCTGGGAAGGCAGGCACTCCAGTGTTTGAGGATGCCTGTGGAGTCATTTGTCCACACTTCCTGGGACCCCTGCGCTAGCCACAGGGCCTTGTTCACAAGGGGCTGCTGGCCCAGCTGTGAAGCCCTCAGCCCATCCTATCGCCTAAGGTCTTACTCGCCGCCAGGGCCTGGTCTGGGGAACGCAGAGATAAACAAGTGGACATGCAACAGTTTTTGGTGGCCCTTGGGGACATGTGCGTGGCCTCAAGGGTTAGTTGACCAGGTGAGTCCGGCTGTCATTTCACTGAGGGCCTTCCTCAGAGTTAGATGCTAACTGTCCCGCAACTGCCGGGTGGCCGCGGGGGATTACATGAGTCAGTGAATGTAAAGTGTTTAGAGCTCGGGTGTGGTCATGACAACTTTCTTTTCATGAGCTCAGTGCCAGGAACTGTTGTGGTATTTGTTTTCAACAGAGTTTTCTCCAGGAAGAAAAAGATTCCTTGTGAGTCTGCTGAGGAAGGAACCCTCATAGGAGAGATGGTACCATAGCGTGCTCTTGAAGGATGATGGTAAACTCAATAGGTAGCGATGGGAGAAGGCGTTCTGGGAGGAGGGAGCCACATGAGCAAAGGCATGGAGGTAAGAAGGCAAAAACCATGCTGAGGGAACTGTGCAAGGAGCGGAAGATTTACGTGCAAGGGAAACAAAGTAGGAAAATGGGTTCAACTGAATGAACACAGACGAACACTGAATACAACCCTTTCCTATGGGTAATGGGGAGCCACTGATGGTTGTTGAGCACCCTCCAGGGAGAGGACACTGATATGTCAGTTTAGCTTCTCTTCATGACAGCATCAATGGCGGGAAAGCCAGGAACCTTCTACGGTCTAAGTGATAAAATCCACTGAGTGTTTGTTTTGACTCAGTCCCCAGGGGCAAGTGTGCCGACTCCATGAGGTAGGGGTAGAGATTAGTATAGGGATGATCACCAGCTGCAGCTAGCCTGGGCCTCCTGGGCAGCATCAGTGTGAATGGCAGTGTGAGAAGATGACGGGCCACCACCTCTGGCGACCCTGAGACTTGAAACACTGAGTGCCATCCTTGAGTCCCCTTTCTTGATGGCTTCAGGTCCATTTTAGGGCACGGGGAGCCTGACGTTGCCTATGTGGAGGGTGACGAAGTGCAGATAAGGCTCCTGGTCAGCCCGTGCCTGCTCTGTATGCCTTCTGGCCACTATGGGCATCCTCCCACCAGCCCCAGACAGGCATTTGACTTCTGCTCACAGACACTGAGAGCGCTGTGACTTGGCTGGGAGGTGACTGAGTCATGACAAGCTGGTGAGATGGTGTGGGGGAGACCACATATCCCCACATTACACTTGACTCCTTGCCCCTCCAGGGGTCTTGCTGGCTGAGCCTATTCTAAGTAGAGTTACTATCTTCTGCCAGGCTTTTCCCTGACCCTGATTCCTCAGTGCCAGGAACTGGCCCTTCTTTCTCAGATGCTCTTAGGGGTCCCCAGTAGGCCCAGCTGAGGGACAAATGCAGAATCCTGGGCAGACTGTGAGTGGCCAGTCCAAGGGAGCATCTGTTGTTTCTGTTTGCCAAGGGCCTCTCAGCTTCCGGGGAGCTCAGGAGCCCTAGGGGAGCCAGCATGAACCCACTGAAAATGCTCCATCACGATGGAGCCGAAGTGTGGTCCCAGCAAAGCACTGTTTGGAGTTTGTTGAGGAGGTTGGGGAGGCAGCATCCCTCCCAGGAAGGAAGGGCTCCTTTAGCCCATGAAGATGATGGGCGGGGTGGAGCACTCACAGGGCAGACTGCACACAGAGCACTCTATGAACAACCAGGCAGGCTCTGGGAAGTCTTTCAAAGGCTTTGAAAGCAGGGATGGACAGCATCTGATTTGTGTTTTGGAAAAAAACGTTCTGGCTCAGGTGGAGAGCAGATTGGGTGGGATCCTGAGTTGCCTCAGGCACAGAACATGGAGGAACCTTGTGAGCAGGAATGGTGGCCCATGGAGTCCAGTAGGGGGTGTGTTTAGAGTTCCTGAGTGCACTCTGAGGTGGGGGTGGCTGGTCTTCTTTCCTGCCATGTGGGGTGACCCCACTCTCTGGGGAGGCCAGGGACCTCACGCTTGTGGCTGCAGAAAGCAGTCAGAGGGGTCCCAGAGGGCCAGGAAAGAAATGGCTTCTTGAGTAGGAGCTACTTAGGTCTTTTTGTACCCACACCCTGTTCCCACACAGGGGCAAGTACATGAGTGTGCACTCACGTGTGTATGTGTGTACTGGTGTGTGTGTATGTGTACACATCCCACACATGTGTGCTCATGTGCTGTTCACTTGTCTTTTTTGTTTTCTTTTGAAACATGGTGCTATGTAGTTCAGGCTGGCCTCCAACTCACTATGTAGCTGGGGATGACCTTGGATCTCCTGTGTCGCAGGTGTGAACCACCGTGCTCGGTGAATGCAGTCCTGGGGATTGAACCCATGGCTTTGTGTATGCTAGCTAGACAACCGAGCCCCATCAGCAGCCCTCATTTAGCCTTCAAGACTGAACGGGCTTGTGGTCCCCATTGCCTTTTGTGGGAATTTTGGGAGACAGCCTGCCCTACACTGAGGCCAACGCATGAAAATGACAGATGCCACAGGTATGATTGGGGCTGGTATCAGCTGAGGGACAAGTGGGGTGATTGTACTGCCCAGGCCACCTACTGTGGGTGGGGTGGAGGTGTGTGGAGCCTGGCTTTGGGGATCAGCCTTGCCCTGTGTGGTGGGGGGAGGGACACCAGAGATTTGGGGACTTTCCTTCACTTCTACCCGAGGAAGGAAAGGTGAAGAGGCTGGTTGGCAGGGTGTGAATTTAGGCAGCCCTGGGAACTTGCCCAGAGTGTCCGAGACAGTGCAGCCATGGAGGCTGGTCTGGCCAGGGTGGCCAAGGGGCAGGAGCAAGGCCTTCTTCATTCACAGCCCTGTCTCTGCATGGCAGCCCACAGTGCCACCCTGTTCCTGGGCTCCCAGCCCGCTTCTTGGCAGTCACCGTGTAGGCTGTCCTCCCCTGAGGAGTAGGTGTGTGCTGGAGGAGGTGTGTGTGTGTGTGTGTGTGTGTGTGTGTGAGATGTGTATATGCACATGAATCCGAGTGTGTCTCCATGTGTATATACGCGCACGTGAGCAGGTCTTGGTGTGTGCATGGCTGTGTATATGAATGAGCCCGTGTGTATGAATGCACGACTGTGGTGAGTCCGTGTAAATCTATCTCTATGTGTGTAGGTGTGAGAATAGGCGCACAAAAGCTTGTGGGAAAGAATGAGTGTGAGGGTGTGTGCCAAGGTGCATAGGAGCCCGTGTGAGCCCGTGAATGTGTGCTGGTGGGAATAACTGGAGTCAAGGCCAGCCCTCACAGCTGTCTGTCAGAGAAGTGTATGCCCCCTCCTTGTGAAGGAGGCCACATGCCAGCATTTCTTAGGAGAGTTCTTGTGAGCTGACGTTCTCCACCCCCATGGCCCGGATCCATGACCTGGATTAAGAGTGAAGGATTTAGACATTCATTGGGGACCTCCTTCTTGACGAGCTGTGGGAGTGCCCATGCCACCACTGGATCAGGGAGAGTGAGGCTGAGTTCTGGATGGCTGCTGCTGGTTCCAGGAGAATGGACTCCAGCATCTCCGAAGCTTTCCTGGGAAGCTAGGGCTGGGGGGTCCTTTGAACAGTCTTCACGGTTCCCAGCCTCAGGCCTGGCCTGGATTTCCCTCTAGCGGACCTCGGGAGGGAGCCGCAGGACTGCATTGGGTTATTCAATGAAGTAGCAACTCAGTCTGTTTCCCTGGCCAACTTTTCTTCCCGCCTCACTTTCTTCTGGGATAATAGAAATACCCAGGAGGGGGTTTCTTTCTCCCTGTCAAGCCAGGGTGGGGGTGGCTGGGGCCTGCCATTGGCGCAGGCCCTTGTCATTACAGGCACACCCCTTGGATCTGAGCCAACCCCCACTTCCACAAGGCAGAGCAACTGTATTAGCAGCTTCCTGCCTAGTCCAGGGCCCTCACTGGGAGCAGCCTCTGACATCTCCGTGAAAGGCCAAGGCTCTCTAAGAAGCCGGCCGGTCGTTCCTGACTGGGGTCTTGATCCCAGTCTCTCTGCTCCTCCCCAGTCCCAGTAGTGACAGGGCTCAGGTGGAGCGTCTTAGGCCAGATTGACTTAGGCCAATTCTGTCTCAGTCTCTTCACAGCCACTTGGCATCGGTGGAGTCTGATAACCACTCTGGGCCTCCACCACGTGACCGGGGAGACAATAGAACTGCCGTTATAGTTTGTTGCTGTTGTTTTGTTTTCCTTCCTGAGATTCAATGAGTTCCTGTTTGTGTGACCCTTGAACTTGACCTCGATCTGAACGAGTGGTTGTTAAACACACTGCCACCTCCCTTCATACCCCAGCTCTAAGCTCCAGCCCCATGTCCAGAAGGTCTCTGCCTGTTGACTTTCTTCCTCAACTCTAAATCGCATCTCCAGGCACCCACAGGCCCTCAACTCTTCCTCTCAGACCAGCGACTGAGGAGGTTCCCATTCCTCTCTTCTGTTACAGTAGCCACTCCCAGAGCATCCCAATGGCAGGCCTCTCCGCAGTACCTTCCAGTTCCCAGCTGCCCTGGAAAGGAAGTGGCAGTTCTACCACTGGGCCACAGGACCAGGCTTTTGCTTGGGGATGGAAAGGGTTTACTCACACAAGCTCACACACCTTGCTGACGCTAAGGCTGTAATCAAGAACAGGCCTCTGACATTGGGCTGTGACCTTGTGGAGACGTTCCCAGCATTCCAGTGAGCTTCCCCTTCCCCTCATTCTGATGGGGGATGTCCTTCTGAATGCTGTGAATAGATGTTTCTCTCTTTTGCTTTTTGGTTTTCGAGACAGGGTTTCTCTGTCCTGGAACTAGCTCTTGTAGACTGCTGGTCTGGAACTTACAGAGATCCGCCTGCCTCTGCCTCTTGAGTGCTGGGATTAAAGGCCTGCAATACCACCACCCGGCATACATGTTTCTCTTATTGGTTGGTGAATAAATGCTGGTTGGCCATTGCCAGGCAGGAAGTGTAGGTGGGGTTACCAGACTAGGAGAATGCAGGGAAGAGGGATGCAGGGAGGAGTCGCCAGAGAGACACCGTGTAGCCACCGAAGGAGTAACATGCCGGAGCATTACAGGCAAGCCAAGCCTTATGGAAATACATGTTTAATAGGAATGGGTTAATAATTAAGAGAGAACTACACAATAAGAAGCCTGAGCCATTGGCCAAACAGTTTATACTTAATATAAGCCTCTGTGTGTTTATTTGGGACGGAAGGGCGGCAGGACCAGGCTGAACAGAGACCTCCATTTACAAATGGCGCCCAGCCGTTTGGCAAGAATTTTCACATAAAACCTGACAAAAGCTTGAAAAGGGTTCTGCACCCACAGAAATGGAGCCACAGTGGGCTTCCTAGTCTCACAGTCCCGTGCAGGCCATGGTGCAGAGACGCTGTGGCACTCGGGTTTGAACACAGCATGCCATGTTCCGCCCCCGGTGGACAGAGGCTGCACCTCCAAGCCTCAGAGCATGCTGCACGGCAGATTAGCTTTCACTCATACAGACAAAAAAAGGTTTATGGGCAGTGTGCTACAAGCTGCTTGATGGCGGCATGACAAGAGTCGAGGAGGTGAGCCCAGCTCCCAGAACTGGCGGTAAACATACCACCGCCGATTTGGATACTGAACTGGGTATAGCCAGCAGCCAGCCGCCACTTTAATCTTACTCATACTGCTTAGCAGATTAAAGACTCATGTGGTCAGAAAAAGAGGTACACAGTAAAGGTAGATTCAGAGAAACAAAACCTCTAAACAGTATACAGTGTGTTTAAAAATATACATAGGCTTGGGAGAGAAAAGAAAAAGGATAAAGTCCTTTAAAAGAGATAGAGTAGCTGGGTGTGGCGGCATATGCCTTTAATCCCAACACTTAAGAGGCAGAGGCAGGTGGATCTCTGTGATTTCTAGGTCAGCTTGGTCTACAGAGTTAGTTCAAGGACAGCCAAAAATATGCAGAGAAATCCTGTCTCAAAAAACTAAAAAATAAAAGTAAAAGAAATAGAGTAATAATAAAAGCCACATACAAATGGAAAATACACAGAAAGTCTGGATGCTGTATATTATCCTGCTATCTTTGAATTGCTTGACTGCTGAGGAAGGAGCAACAGCTGATAATAGACCTTTGATTATCAATGCTGCTGGATTAATCCAGCCTATGTATTTTGAAAATGCCTTGACTTCAAAATTTGAGTCTTAGGACATGTTACTTTGGAAAAGAGGTTCTTTTTTTGTTTCCACAGAAGATGAAAAGCTGTGGACCCCTTCCAGACTAATAGGGCTTAATCAAACAAGATCCCCTGAAGTAGTGGCCCAGGTGATCCAAGACAGCTGGGACAATGCAGCCTTGCAGAGCACTACAGCCAGGAGTGGCCCTGTGGACTGAGTACCCGCCAAGTTCTCGGCCTCTCCAGCGTGCAGACAGCGTTGTCGGACTCCCAGCCTGGAAAGGCAATCTAATAGACCCCCTTCCTGATACAAATCCACTCAATCGGTTCAGAGAACCTTGAGTGACACACGTATTTACTACATTGATGGGTTGAGTGAGTGTTCACTGCCATCCCGAGTCGTAGCTTTGCGTTCTTAGTCAGGGCTCCGGAGTCCTGGGCTTGAGGCATGCCCACGTCATGCCATCATCTGCATTCACGGCCCCCCCCTGGACTCTTCCTTCATTCATATTCTCTTAAGAGCTGCCTGCTCTGGGAAGAGCAGTCAGCCTCAGACGAGGGGGAAGCTGGGTCTGGGAAGAGGGTTCCCGGCAGTAGAAAGAACATGGCACAGCCAGGAAGCTACATGCTCTTGGAGGCTGGCCCTGGACCAGCAGGAAGATGGCTTCAGTAGCTGTGATTCACAGTGGGGCTCTGCAGCTCACTTCTGTAGCTGAGGGAGAGAACACCCAAGGCATGGCTGACTGTCAAGACACAGGGAGACACACACAGACAATTCTGGGGAAGCTGACTCACCTGGAGCCAAGAGTGGGAACCCTGACTGTCATGCCTCATCCAGCATGCTCCTCTCTCCTTGTGGGAAGGAGTCCCAGGGCTCTAGCTGTCATCAGGCTTTCTCTGTTATCTAAGCCTAGTCTCCTGCCAAATTCTTGCTTGCTGTTTGTGGGGATGGACCACAATGGGGCTCCTTCTCTTTGTGTCCATTTTCCCTTGGCTCTGTCTGCCCTTCGTGGTCTCCTTTGGTCTCCCTGTCTCCTTCCTTTCTTCGAGGACTCTGGCTTCACCTCATCCCTGAACAAGGTCTTCTGATGTCCCTTGGCTGTAGAGTGAGTGTGGAGCTGTAGGTGACCTGGCAGGGGGCTCTGTGCAGGAAGACCTTTTCTTCTCTAGGGTCAGAGAGGACAGGACCCAGCTGAACCCAGGCTGCAGCTCTGTCTCCACAGCAGGCCTGGTGGGAGGTTATGACAAAACACTAGGCATTGGAGCCCAGAGCAGTCCTGCTTTGCCAAAGGAGCGGCGGTGTGGCAACTTCTTTAAGAAGGAGATGGATGGGGCTGTGGGAAAGAGTGCTCAGGCTTGGAGCCTGGACTCAGATCTAGCCTTGGGGGGCGAGGGCAGGAGAAGAGAATGCTGAGGAGACAGAGGTCTCTGGGGCTTGCTGGCCGACTAGCCTAGCAGAAGAACGAGTTCAAGGTTTACTGAGAAGCCATCTTGAGAGAACAAGGTGGAGCGTGATAGAGCTCACCTGGCCTCTGTGTGGCGCACCCATGTATGTGCGCGCGCACACACACACACACACACACACACACACACACACACACACACACACACACAGTCTGCCACCTAGACAAGACTGGAGAACACACAACAAGGGTCCCTGGTAACGCTGCTGTGTCTAACGTGCTGGTGGGACTGGGGGACACTGGTTACTGACAGATACAGGAAGCAGGAGGAGGTGCCTAGCCTCTTCCCAGACGTCCTGGCTGGCCCTGGTGGGCCCGGCCTCCCTAGGTGTCTCTGAAGGAGGCAGGAGAAAGCTGAACCTGTCATGGGTGTTAAGCTCCTCAAATGTAGGGGAAAGCCAGCATCCTGGGTAACGTGAAGGGCCAAGAAGATGGGAGAGGGTGTTTTCTCCAGATGGGAGGTGCTTCATTGTAAGGCAAGTGGGCATTCTGAGGGCTCCTGAGTGAGCATCCCCGGCTATATCCCTGACAGGTTGGGTGGGCTTAGTATCACATCAGGACTTCTCACACCCAGGATGGGAGCCATCTATATGGCCCCAAGGCCTTGAAGCCTGGGTTTGAGGGCTCAAAGATAAAAGGCCTCTCAAAGTGGTAAGTGGTGGGCAATGAGGGGTTGGAGGTGGGGGAGAAGGCTGTGACAGAAAGGCCGTAGGAATTTCCAGCAGCGCACACAGGCTCCTGTGAGACTGATGGCAGAAAACGTCCCTGTCAACCTCCGGGGCCCCAGGCTGCCACAGTTGCTGTAGCTGAGAGTTTCCTCTCCCTCCTCCATGGCTCTGCCTTTCCTCCCAGCTCTGCCTCGTTCTCCTCTCTCTTGTTTCCCTTTTTCTCTGTCCTTGACTCTCCGAGTCTCTTCTCTCTTTAAGAAAAAAAAAGTTTAATTATTATTATCCCGTGTGTATGGGGGAGAGAGAAAGGGAAAGACAGGAGAAGGAGGAGGCATGTGTTTGCTGCGGTACTCCTGTGGGTATAAGAGACACATGTTTTCAATGAAGTTGGTCTCCATGGTGGAGGCATTAAACCCAGGTCATCAGACTTGGTCAGCAAGTGTTTTTACTTTTGCATCTCACAGGCCCATATTAATTTTTTTGTGTGTCTTTTTTTTTTTTTTTTTTTCTGTTCTCACATGGTGAGTTTTGAACTGTCTGCTTTAGGGAAAGCTGCCTCTGCATCAACTCCTGGGCCCAGGCTGACACCTGCCTCTGTGTGTGTGTGTTAGGCCCGTGTGTGTGTGTGTGTGTGTGTGTGTGTGTGTGTGTGTGTGTTAGGCCCAAGGGAGGGTGTGTGTACATGCAAAAGGCACATGTGAGGGCATGCGTGTATAAATGTATGCAGCAAGCTCAGATATGGTCATGAGTATGTGCACTGGCCTAGGTGGAGATGTGTGTAGGTCTTTGTGTGTCTAAAGCAGACGAAAGTGAGGGTGTGTGTATGTAGTAGGCGCAGGTAATGGGTGAGGAGATGTGTGTGTACGGAGCAGGTATGGGTGTAGTCATGTGTGTATGTGGCAGGAGCAAGTGTGGCCATTTCTGCATGCAGGAGGCTCGGGGAAGGGCCTTTGTGTGTGTGCAGTAGGTGTAGGTGAGTGTGTGTGTGGCTACAGGAGGTACTGAGGGGCTGAAGTGGGGCTGCGGAGGGTACAGGGTGAGGACAGGAACACAGGGTCAAGTCAGGTTTTCTGGGCAGACCCACACGGCTCCCACACCCCACACCGTCACTTATTCTAGGAAAATGGCAAGAGCCGCTCCCACTGTGGCTAGCGAACACAGAGGGCATTGTTTCCCTCCCTAGCTCTCTGCCCCGTCTCTGTCAGCCCTGCCAGTTTCTGGTGGCAGATGGCAGCTTTGTCACTGAGACCCAGGCTGCTCACCTGGCAGGCAGCGTGTGTGTGTGTGTGTGTGCCCAAGCGCATGCGCCCACACACGCATGTGCCCGCACACGCATGCTCACATGCATATTCTTCCTTGTCTCCCTGCTGGCTCTAAGGAGGAGGCATGGTCGGGGCCAGGAGCGCAAGGACCTGACTTTTGCACCTTTCTAAACTTCTTGCTGGTGCTGGGAGCTGGCCCAAGCTCAAGCTGGTGTGCCAGGAGTCGCCACCCCAGCTGCATTCCAGTGTGTCTTTACAGGTGGCAGGAAATGTCTTCCCTGCTTCTCAGTCCTTCATTCCTGCAACTCCTCCTCTGGGATGCCTTCCTTGATGGTTCCTGGCTGAGTCACTCGTTTCTACCTCGACCTTATGAGGTCACTGGTCTCACAGCAGACACGCGGTGTGACCGAGGTCTAAGTTTAGAGTGTGAGTGTTATTCAGGAAGCAGCCTGGGGCCCAGGAAAGGCATGGGCATTGACCACTGGCCACTATCTCCCTGTACTTCCTGTGGACCAGTCTGTCATTCATGGGTGACAGTTAATCAACCTTGTTTGACAGATAAGAAGACGGAGACTGAGAGACCGGCCAACTAGCCACACTGCAGAACTCTAAGAATGGCAGGGGTTTCAGGCTGAGGGCAATAGGTCTCCCAAGGGAGCAGGAATGTTGGGGTAGGGAACTTGGGCTGGAGGCAGGTTGGAGGAAAAGACCCCGAGGACTTCCTGATACTTGCATTCTTGGCCTGCCTTCTTTGTTCAGATTGCCAGAGAGGGTCTGCCTTTCCACCATGAGAATACTTGTCTCTAAGCCCTGCTCAACCTAACTCTGCCGGCTGTACCTCTCCTCCTCCCAGCTGCCCCCAGGTTTTGAGGCTTGGTTTTGAGAAGCTTATTCATGCCCTGCTCTACTGGGCCCCTACCTGTCCCCTTGTGCCTGGCCTTGGAACCCTACATTAAGATACGCCAGGCTTTCCATTAGGACCTTCACCAGCTTTGGTGTATGGGAAGAGCTTGGGTTCAGCCTCTTCCTCCCTGGAGACCATTCATGCCGCCAGCTCCTTCCTCTCCCTCCTCCCCCAACCTCTCCATTGTTCCTCCTGTGCTGTCCCTGCTGGCCACCTACTGTGTGCAGCATACTGTGTTCCTGCCAGATACAGGACCTGACCACTGGAACTGGACCAATCTGCTTCCAAATCAGACAAACATACGTGTGTACATATACTCATTTTTTTTTTTAAACATTGGTTTCAGGCTTCTGGGTACATGGTCGTACTGACCCTGGGTTGGGAACCACAGTCTTGTGGCCTGGCTCTGTGTCTTTCCCCATGCTGTATGAACTTCAGGAGCTCCAAGGCTCGTTCTCTAGGTCATGATTGAAATATAAGCAAAAAGGTTTGGAAAACACATATCCTTTCTCCTCAGACCATGTACTTCACACGCTGACAACGACTCATTTGGTTTCCCAAATGCCCAGTACCTCAGATGGTTTAGACAATACAGGAAGTTATTATTGCCTAAGAAAAGAAGTCCTGAGGTGTGGTGGCCCTGTGTGTTGGGGGCAATTGACCAGATGTTGCTTACATCATCTCCCCCCACCAAGATTTTTTCCCCTGAAAAATTTTATCCATTTGGATACTTAATTAGCATGCATAAGGTACCACAAAGGGAAAAAAAGTAAATATTCAAGTTAACTGGATGGAAAGCTTTACTCTGGGCATCAGACTATGTGTTTACAATGGTCCTACTTTGAGTTCCATTATCCAGATTCCTGGATGTCAAAACACAGTTACACCTCTGAATCTGAGGCCAGCCTATATAGTGAGTGAGTCTAGGCCATCGAGGGCTACGTAATAAGATCCTGTCTCAACAACAACCACCTCAATTACACCTGGGCTGGAGATATGGCAGTTAAGAGCACTGGCTGCTCTTCCAGAAGGTTGGAGTTCAATTCCCAGCACCCACATCAGGCAGCTCACAGCCACCTGTAACTCTGGCTCCATGAGATTCAACACTGTCTTCTGGCCTCTGAAAGCATGACCACACATATATCAACACACACACACACACACACACACACACACACACACACACACACACAGAGGGAGGGAGGGAGAGAGAGAGAGAAATTCTTGATAAATAAAAGAAGTTGCAGTACTATCCCCAATGGTGTCTTAATAAGTAGTACTGTCAGGGTAGACTACCCTTCATACTGGTTTTGGAGTCTACTTGTGTTTATAGTGGAGTAGATGAGAGCCAACCAACTTCCCTTTGAGAAACATTAGTAGAGGCTCCGTAAGGCCTAATAAAATACTATTATTGCTTTACAACATCTTCAAACGAATCTCTCTCTCACTGAAAGATTTATTTTTATTTTATGTGTCTAAGTCTTTGTTTGCTTGCATGTACTTATGTGTACTATATGTGTGCAGTGCCTTTGGAGGCCAGAAGAGGGCGTCAGATCCCCCTGAAACTGGAATTCTAGCTAATTGTCGGTTGCCATTCAGGTGGTGGGCCCTGAAACCAGGTCTTCTGCAAGAGCAATACGTTCTCAACTGCTGAGCCATTTTTCTAGTCCCCATCCCCTCTTTCATTTTATCTGGTCTTGAATATTACTAAAGACAGTTCCACGAGGTCAGATAATTTGCTGATCAGCAAAAATTGTCTCATCAACACTTTTCAAACTTCATGTGTGGGTTATAGAATTGATGGAATCAAATTCATACTCAAATTCTTATCTATAAACAGCTAGGGAAACGGGGCATTTTCTTTCCAACCTGGCTGTTCCACTGACTGTCGGCTGATATCCTCTGGCAAGATACAATGTCTTTCTGGCCTTTGCACTCTGAGAATACAGTCCTTAGGGAGGAAAAGTATGACAGTAGGGACTTCAGGCATCTGTCCACATTGCATCAACAGCCAAGAAGGGAAAGGAAAGATCTGATGATTTGTACTTACAGGCATCTGGTCTGATCTCTTTCTCAGCTACCTTCAAGGTGTAGGTTCATTCCCTGGGTGTGGTAGTTGTCCTCAAGGCTGTAAAAAGCTGCTGAAGCTCCAGAGATCAGACCCTGAGGTGATGTGCCTAGAGGCTGCAGAAATGCCCTGTCTTTGTTCCCAGGACCTGTGCCTAAGGTCCGGTCAACCAGAGTTCAGCCACATGCTCATTCCCGTAGCTCCCAGGTGGGGCCGTGAGTGTTCTGCCGTGAGTGTTCCTTGATTGGCAGGTGAGACAAGGCTATGTGGATTTTAGAGGTGGGAAGGGCTGTGAGGAGAAGGTAAAGATCAAGTGCAGGGGTGACAGAGAAGGCCTCCCCAAGGGGAAAGACTCCTGGGCATGTTTCCTAGCAGATCTGCTTCTAGACAGCTGCAGTGAGAATGGCCCAGCCTCGAGGCCACGAGTTCCAGGCCTGACTGGGCAAACTTAGTGAGACCCCCCCCCCCCCATCACAAAATAACAGAACAGGAAAAGGTAAGACCCGATAAAGAAAGAGCCAGCATCCTCCCAATTTTGAAGAAAAGACTGTTGGAAACTAAGAGGGGGGATTATAAGAAACATTAAATATGAGTCTTTCCTATCACATATACTAAGACTTGTGATTATGAGGCAAGGAACTAGAATCTTTTTATCTCCCTCTCACTTGTAAAACCTTTATGCAAATGCTTTAAGTCCCCACTGGCAAAACCTCCACTTACACAAAGGCATGCATTCTGGCCTAAAGCTGGGGTCCCTCTCCCCTTATTCTTTCAAGCCAGTCAAGAAAGATGTGACGTAGCAGCCAGCCAATGGGGAAAGACACAGCAGCCACTTGAGTTAGAACGAAAGTCTAGTGTCCTTCCTGCTTCTGAGTGTGCCTTCTGGATCAACAGTAAGATTTTATCTTGTGGATGCATTGGAAAAAGTTCAGAAAGGGCTGAGAGCACAGTTCAAGGGGGCAGGCGGGCTGAGCATGCCTGAGGCCCTGGGTTCCTTACCCCCAGTAAAACCCCACACTGGCCCCTGCTGAACATCTTGGGATGCAGGGCTGGAGTTCAGAGAAGGAGCCTGAGTTGGTGCTGCACCCTTTTTCCATTGAGGGAAGGGTCAGGGTTACTGGGCTGCCTGGATGCAGGGAACTGGCTGAGGTAACCTTTGGGTTGGCATCCCTTATAGCTGTGGTTACAGACTCCAGCACAGGAGGGACAAGGACATCTGTCTTGACCCTTAGGTGAGCCTTGTCTTTGTCCCCCGAGACAGGGAGTGACAGGAAAGAGAGCTGTGAGTCAAGAGCATACCTGGGGGAAAAGGAAAATGCAGGAAGTGACTCAAAGCCTGTGAAGAGACAGGTGGCCAGCTGTCTGCACGACAGACCCTGGGAGAGCAGGCGGAGGGTGAGGAGCCCCTCTCCGAGGCTGCGGGCACACACCATCTCAGCTATTTCTGCCAGCCATATTTCCCACAAACTCTTCCGTCCTTACCACAACAGCCACTGCCCACTCACCCACAAGTTCAGCTGTCATAATTCTGGCTCCCACCCACCCCCTGCATCCGGGAGGCCCCCTTACCTAGGACCCCAGAGGATGCCTCAGACCTTTCCAGACAACATCTCTGCCCCCGCATCCTGAAGGACACACATGGGGTGGAGGAGGTGGCTAGAGGGAAAGATGGGGGCGTGGCGGTGGTGGGCTCCGATGCTATGGTGTCACCAGGGGCAGGAAGAGTGGCCCTTGGTCTCACAGGGCTCAGGTTATTAGCCTTGGTGGCAGGCACTTTTTAACCACCGAGGCACCTTGCTGGTCTCTTTCTTTCTTTTTTCTTTTTCTTTTTCTTTTTTTTTTTTTTTTTCTTTTCTCTCTGTTTTGCTTGGAGACAGAGGATCACTGTGTAGTCTTAGCTGGCCTGGAACTCACAGAGTTCTGCCTACTTCTGCTGGGGTTAAAGGCACAGGCCTTTTTTTGGGGGGGGGGATGAGCACAGAGTCTTGTCATATACACTGGGATGTTTTGAATTCCCTGTGTAGCCCTGGTTGATCTTGAACTCCTGATTGATCCTCTTGTCTTAGCATCCCAACCTTGGAATTACTGTATTCAACTTTTTTTTTTTTTTTTTTTTTTTGCAGTGTTTTGCTATATAGTCCAGAGCTGACCTTGCATTCCTGATCCTCCTGCCACAGCCTCTGACGCTCTGGGATTATAGGTGTGTGCTTCTATCCTGTCTATGTGTGATAAGCATTTGTGTTTATATGTCTTTGGACATTTCTGTAGTTGGCGTCACAAGAAAAGAAAAACACAAACAGAGCCCTAAAAGTTATAGCACTAGATGGAAGCGTGTGGGCAGGCCACGTTTACTAACAGTGCTGGCGCACTCTTCAGAATGTGTTACAGTTCTTTCTGGTGGCGTTATGGGTGACGGCCCACACAGCCACAGCCTCCATGTCCCTGAGTGCCACTGACTTTCCTCATTTTGCTGGGATGCTAAGTGAGAACTTAAACTTCCCTTTCCATTGCATTTCAAATCATTAGTGAAATGGAACATCATGAATTCATCTTTTTTGAACTTTTATTTAATTTTTTATATGTGTGTGAGTGTATATCTGTATATGTCTGTGCACCATGAGTGCTCCTGGTGCCACAGGAGGTAGAGGTGGGGGGCGGATCCTCTGGAATTGGAGTTAAGGATGGCTGTAAACCATCAAGTGGTACAAAGAACTGAACCCAAGTCCTTGTAAGAGCAACAAGTGCCCTTAAGTGTGAAGCCATCTCTCCAGCCTCTGGATATTGTACTTTTGTTAGCCAGTTGGTGTGTGTGTGTGTGTGTGCGTGCGCGTGCATGTGCGCACACGCATGTGCCTCTCTGTGTGTGTATGACAAGGGATGATGGGGGAAGTCCTACTGTATATATGTTTCTCTTATTGGTTGATGAATAGAACACTGTCTGGCCAATGAGGCAGGAAGATAGGCGGGACTAGGATAAGGAGAATTCTGGGAAAGGTAGGCAGAGAGGGCCCTCCAGAGGAGATGCCATGTGAGCCGCCAAAGGAGTTAGAGGTCCGGACCCTTCTCTGGTAAGAAAAGACTATGTGGGAATACTTAGATTAATAGAAATGAATTAATAATTAAAACAGAGCTAGCCAGTAAGAAGGCCTAGTCACTAGCCAACAGTTTTATAATTAACATAGCATCTTTGTGTGTTTATTTGGGTCTCAAAGGCGTCAGGCTGGCAGGAAAGAATCTCTTGTTACAAGGGGGAGAGAGGGAGGGAGAGGCCTGATTATGTTCTTTGCTTTATTTTTCTATTGGGTCTCTGGCCTTTTTCCTTGTTGTTTGAAAAGTATCTTCATTTATTTATTTTTGCCAGGAATCATGGTGTACATCTGGACTCTGAGCATTCAGGAGGCTGAGGCGAGAGATTGCTAGCTCAAGGCCAGCCCAGTCTACACAGTGAGACTCTGTCTAAAACGAAGCAAGCCAGGGGCTGGGCAGATACCTCGGTGAGTAAACTGCTTACAGTGCAAGCAGAAGGACTTGAGTTTGGTCCCCAGAAACCACATAAGAAGCTATTACAACCTAGCACCAGAGAGGTGGAGATGGCAGACAGACCCTGTGACATTTCACCTAGCCAGCCTATCTGAATCAGCAGTGAACCCCAGATCCCAGTAAGGGCGCTGTCTCCAAAAACAGCACCCAAGGCTGACTGCTAACCTCCTCATGCATGCATGCACACTCACACATGTACCCCCATTCACATACGCATAACCTGTATACACACACACACACACACACACACACACACACTCAATCCAACAAAAACCCATGGAAATCAGTTCATTGTCATACATCTTGCAGGTGTCTTTCTCTGACTTCTGACTTCATCTTTTGATTTTTACTTGTAATGCTTTTCTTTTTTCTGAGGGTGCATTTATTAATCACTTCTGTTATGATTTCTGTTTTGTTCTGTGACTAAAAATGTCGGCTCTCCAGGATCATAAAATCATTCAAACACATTTTCTTTTAAAAATGTATGTGTGCATGTACCTGTCTGTATGCACACTAACTACATGCATGCCGTACCTTTGCAGGATGGAAGAGGGTGTTGACCCCTCTAGAACTGGAGTCATGGCAATTGTGAACCGCCTATGGGTGCTGGGAACTGAACCTGGGTCCTCTGCAAGAGCAGCTGGTATTTTTAACCACTGAACTGGGTCCCAAGTCCTGAGACATTTGTACTTTTATAGCTTTATTTTTCCCATGTTTTCTTTAATTCTTTGATCTTGTTGGAATCCAGATTTATTTATTTATGATCCAACTATCTGGTGAAGTGACTCAATTTATTGAATTCTTCTATTTATTTGGGTCTCTAAATTTTATTTTGTTCTTCGCAGCTGAGCTCTGGGCAGACTCTGGTCTCGGCCATTTTAATTACTGTTGCTGTGTAATATTGTGCAGACTGTCTTACAGAACTCTTTCATGGCTAGGGTATTTTGTTTCCTTCAGGAATTTTCTGTCTATTCTTTTATATACTTTTCCCAGTTAAATTTGTGATTATCCCTGCCGCTCCCACAAGCAGCTGACCCTTGGAACCACAGAGAGTTGAGCTGACACCTCGTTTGCAGCGACAACGACATGTTCCCATCATTGCTCTAGTCACAGCATGGTCTCCCTCCATCCATTCAAGTCTGTGGTTGTGGTCCCCATTTGGGTCTATAGCTCTTTCCACTTAGGCCTGCACATTTTAAAATGTGTTTTATGTGATGTTTTTGTTTTTTTCATAAGTGGGATCCCCCCCCCCCATATCATTTTGTTAGTGACCTTTTGTGTTTAAGACATTTTGTCTTTAGACACTTTGTTAAGTTCTGTGATGAAGATCAACCATTTTGTAGTATAAGCCTGTAATCACTGTTACTGGGCAGGCTGAGGCAGGAGGGTCATAAAGTCAAGGGTAATTAGTGAGACCTTGTCTCAAAGTAAAGCCCAACTATTGGGTGTTGACCGCTGTTGAGAAAGGAAGCATCATTCTCCCTGAGGGTATGGCTGCTGGTAGTTTGCTTGCCTCGTGCATGGCCACACCCGATGTCTGTGTGGATAGCACAAACGGGACTCAAAGGGTTGCTAATAACAACAGAAGAGAGAATGAAATTGAGGAGAAGTGGAGTAGAAGTGTGAGGGTGAGCCAGAGGAAGGCATGGATGGGCACAATCAATGTACACTGTATAAATGTCTGAAACTTCCAAAGGTTAAAATATAGTATTTGAAGAAGAATAGAAATTTTTATCAAAGGTAATTAGAAAAATTAATGAATGTTAAAAGAAATAAAAAGGCGGAAAGGCTGCCATATGTCTTTTATTTTTGTTTTATGTGTATGACTGCTTCGCCTGCATGTGAGTCTGTGCACGTGTGTGCACCACGTGCACGACTGGTGCTGGTGATGGGGGAGGGGACACTGGATCCCCTGGAAGTTGAGTTATGGATGATGGAGAGTCACCATGTGGGTGTTGGGATCCAACCCCTGTCCTCCGGAAGACCAGCAAGGAAACTGAACCCTTAACTCCTGAGCCATCTCTTCAGCCCTGGCTGATTCTTTTGGGATATTCAAGTACAGAACGTTGTTAGCCAGTGGTGATAACTCTTCCACAATGTGTGTATCAGTCATTCCAGAACAATGTTGAGTACTAATGGTTTGCAGTGATAGTGACATCTCTTCCTTCCTTCCTTCCTTTCTTCCTTCCTTGCTTCCTTCCTTCCTTCCTTTTGTTCTTTCTCTTGGTTTTCCAAAACAGGGTTTCTCTGTAGTTTTGGAGCCTGTCCTGTAACTAGCTCTTGTAGACCAGGCTGGTCTCCAACTCAGAGATCTGCCTGCCTCTGCCTTCCAAGTGCTGGGATTAAAGGCACCACTGCCACCGCTGCCCAGCGACGATAGTGGCCTTTCTTTAGCAGGACTGTTCCTGAATGTATCCATTAAATGTGTTGAATAGGACTGATCTCTTTAGTGTACATATTAACAGGTGGTTTAGCCAGGCCTGGTGGTGCATGCCTTTAATCCCAGCACTTGGAAGGCAGAAGCAGGGGGAATCTCTGTGAGTCTGAGGTTAGCCTGGTCAACATAGTGAATTCCAGGGTAGCCAGGGCTGCACAGAGAAACCCTGTCTCTAGAAAACAAAACAAAAACAAAACAGAAATCAAAAACGAAACAACAATAGCCACAACAAAAACCAGGCGGGTTACGCTCAGCGCCAAGCTTCCAGGTGCTAAACACAGTCCTAATCAGCTCTTTCTGTCAGTCAGCTGTGACAGAGCGTCTGAGGTAATCAAGTTAAAGGCGAAAGGTACTGTGGCGAGAGTTTCTACGGTTTCAGACATGGTCACTTTGGGCCTGTGGCAGCTCGGTAAATGGCGATGTGGTAGGTGGAGGATGCTGTGTACCTCCCTAGGATGGGGATGCAAAGGGGGTCAATGACATAACTACCTCTACCGTCTTAAAGTGTTCACCTCTTGTCAGTGACACCGTGTGCCGAGGAACAAGGCTTCGACACATAGTGTGTTGGGGAACACTTATCCGAACCATAGCACTCCCTTCAATTAAAACTTTCTGTTTAGCGATCACAAGTGACACTCAGACAAGGGCGAGGGTCTGAGGTGGCATGGGCGGAACTGAAGGTCAGGATGGGAGCCCTCCTGTCCCCAGTGGAATGAAGAAACACAAAACTTCCCAAGATGGAGAGGAAAGAGCTAAGCAGGGAGATGGCGGGCACAGGGTAGCGGGGGGTGGGTGGGTAGGGCTGGGGTGCGATGGAGCAGAGACTCCAGACGCAGGGAGAAAACTGAGATTCTGCCATTTGTGTCTTTCATTGCATAGCTCGCTTGAGCCCCAGTGTCTAGGGTGAGACCCAGTCAGGAGCCGTGGGCCCCTCCCACACTTTGGGGATGGTGTGGGTGTGGGAGAACACAGTGCTCCGGTGCTGAGCAGGGACAAACTGCACCTACCTGCTTCAGCTGCTTCCACAGGGTGCTTCTGAAAGTGAGAGCCCTCCCCGCCTCTTCCTCCAGGCTCTGGAGGGCCACTCGTCCCACTAAATCAGGTGACTTCCTTCTACCTTCCCACTATCTCCCAAAGCCTTTGTGGGACCCCATGGGAAGGGCCCTTTCCTAGGAACTGGGCTGCCGTCAACATCCCCCTTGGGGAGCCCCTTCTGTGCCCAGGGCACACTGAGGTAGGGGGAATGTTGGGGGATTTTCCCAGTGCCAATGGCTTGCAGAGGGCGCCTATGCGTGTGATGGGATTGAGGCCAGGTGGCCGGGAGGGCAGTCTGCAGGTGTCTGAGCAACCTCCTGTCCCTACCAGGATGTCAGGGCACCAGAAGGACTAACGCTCCCGGCCTCAGTTCACAGTCTTTCCAGAGGAAGGACTCGACTTTGTTTCTGTTGCTGGTAGGAGGCAGACACATCCCTTCTTTTAGATTAAGAACATGTACATGCAGACTTGGGAGGAAGGCGCTTGGTTGTGCAAGCAACAGGGCCGAAGTTCAGGCCTTTGGCACACATGTACAACTCTTGCACTGTGGCATGCATCTCCAGTTCCAGTGCCAGCAGGCTGGTGGAGACCAGAGGGGCTCACTGGCCAGCCAGTCTATCACAACACTGAGCTTCAGGTTGATGAGAGACCCTGTCTCAAAAAATGAGGTGACGAGAAATTGAATAAGACATCCGAAGCTGAACTCTGGCCTACATATGAACATGTGTGGATGAGTACACTCACGTGCAATTCATGCACAACACACACATGCACACGAACATCGATACAAGTAAACTCCTGGACTTTAGCAGAGTGAGGAAGAGATGGTTAGCTGGGTCTAGCAAGAAAGGTCAGAGGGCCTGCTCCGGAGGCAGGAGACTAGACGGCCGCCATGCTGGAAGCCTTGGAGACTTTGTGAGTCTTCCCTGCTGCTTTTTGGTGTATCTCGGGAGGGGCACCTGGACTGAGTATTTTCCAGCCACAGGAACCTGGGAGTATAGAGGGGAGGTCGGTCCCAGAAGATTCCCATTTTCAACTGCAGCTCAAGGTAGAAGAGTCAGGAAGGCCTTGCTTGGAGGAGTCAAGGGTGGGGTATTGGAAACAGGCATGTAAGTCGTGAAGGTTGGTCTTAGACTTGGAACAAAGGCAGGGCGCATGGTAGCGTGAGAAGCCTGGGGCATTTGAGCTGCCTCCACCAGCCAGAGCCCAAGAGGGCTTTCCCTGGAACTATCTTGCAAAACCATGGCGGAATCTCTACTGATGTGGCTTCCTGTGGAAAAGTAGGTGCCATTGGTGAGTCCTGTTAAGAGCCCTGGCATGAATGAGTCTTACTCATTTCCAGTCTCCTCAATTTCTGTACCAGGCCCAGGCCTCCGGGGGAAGCTTCTAGTAAACACATCCCAGATGTGCTAAGGGGGATGGAGCCAAGAGAGTGAGGTGACTACTCTTTGGAGAAACAATGCAATTCCCCCTTTGGACTGACAATGTGGTGTTAGTTACTCAGGGAAAATGATACTGGGGACCCTTGGGCTTGGAGCACCCCTTTCCAAACCCTGCTAAAAGCCAGGGGTCAATGCCGCAGAAGATGGGAGACATGGCAAAGGGGAACCCCTGAGACTCCCCTAGGTTCCTGATCTGTAGACTTACTTGCGGCTGTGAAGTCCCCTTTGCTTGGTAACAAACAGTCACAAGTTCCAGGCATTAGGGGGTGTGGACCAGGAGGGGGCGTTATCTGGCTCACCGCAGGGTTTATTCTGTCAGCCTGGTCTTCGGCATGTTATCTTTGTAAAGACATACTATTGAACGTGTGCAGTTTTGCCTGCTGGCAGCTCAGGATAGTTCCCGCTCATCGTCTGTGCTCTTCTGCCCAGCAGGGGCCAGAAGCCAGAGAACTACAGCCCTCAGAATCCCCCGCGTGCCAAAGAGAGACACTGCCTGGGAGAGAAACCTCGGGTTTGTGCTGCTTGCCCGCCTGCCCGCCGCAGTCTGAGGGCAGATGCGTGGGCTTCGGAGCTTCAGACTCTTTCTGTGCTTTGATCCCGGGGGCTCAGGTGTCTTGTGGTTTCAGCCACTCCTGACTTCCTAAAACCTAACAAGAAATTTGAGCCAGCCCTTCCCAGCTTTGTAAATATCAAATTCCCTGTATTTAATCAGTCCCCAAGTGAAACGCCTGGAGTGGTCGCCACTCTGACTGGTGGGGCCTTGTGGACGACCACAGTTTATAACCTGCTTGCTTGTACTTACCAAGAATGCACAGACAAATCTGTTCAAGGATCGTTGAGTGTTTAAGTTTGGGTGATCACCTGCTGGCAAACAATTAGGTTGTTTCCTGCTTTGATGAAGTGAAGACCCCCCCCCCCCCATCCTCAGCTTGGCAATGAGTCTGTATGCACGGTCAGAAGTATTTACTCAGAACACATTCTTGAAATGCAATGTTTTAGTTGAGAGAAGCTCACTCTTTGAAAGCGTTCATGCCTGTTTCCAGAGATGTCATCTGTGTTTTCTCCTTTTGGCCCGTAGAACATGATTCTCTGCTTTTCTGTCCAACTCTCTGACTGTGGCCTCCTCCTCCTCTTTCCTGCCCTCACCGGGGATGGAACCAGTGTTCTACCTCGCAGTCTCATCTCTAGCCAACCTGTACTTTCTTTCTGTTTCTTCGGCACCGTGCCGAAGAACGGCCAGGGAATCTGACTGCTTTTGTCTTCCATATTTGACTGCTCTTGAGGGCCATCCTTTACCACCTGCTCAGACCCACATCCTGTCTAGCTGGGTTCTGACAGTGGCTTGGAACCATCCCCGAGTTGCTCAGATTCTCAGCAGTAGCCAGAGATCTTGCTAAACCATTAACCAGATCATGTCATGGTTTGCTCAGAACCTTAGACTCTCATCTAAAAAAAAAAAAAAAAAAAAAAAAAAAAAAAAAAAAAAACCAAAAAAAGCCAACACCATCATGGCAGTCCGTGAAACCCTATCTACCACCCCGAACCGCTCCTTTGACACTCCTCTGCTCATGATCCACCTTGTCCCTGGAATCTCCTTGCTTCTCACCTGCACCCACTGTGCAGTCTGCCCACTCACCCAGATGTCTACAAGTTGGGCTCCTGTGTCTTGTCATCATGTCATTGGGTAGGGTCTTCTCCAACTCTCCTGTTTGACATGATAGTGTCTAGCAACCTTTTGTGTCCCATTTCTGGTTCACCCAAGGCACCTATCACCATCTATCTTCAGAAAACAGTGTCTACAAGCTATATGTTTGTTGAGTGTAGACATAAACTTGGGACATTTGCTGAGCCTGCGGTTCCCTTTATGCTATTGCAGAAGGCTCCAACATAGACTGATTTCTTTTTCCTCCCTTCCTCCCTTCCTTTCTTTGTTTCCTGTTTTAGACTAGGTCTCGCCTATAGCCCTGGCTGGCCTGGAACTTGCTATATAGGCAACCTGGCCTTGCACTCACAGAGATCCTCCTGCCTCTTCCTCCCAAGGGCTAGGATTACTGGTATTTGCTATCATGTCTGGCTTCCAATGTGAACTATTCGTGATGCACATTACACAGTGTCACTTAACCTCGGGGGACTCTGGCCAGTGCATATGATGGCAGGCAAAAGGCATACCTTCTCTATTAACCTTCTCATGCTCTGGCTTTGTTCTTAATATGTGAAATGAGGGAAATAACAACCATTCCATAGGGATGTTGTTGGACTTGAGTGAACTAACTCATGAAAACAGTCATGAAGCACCTGGCATGTGTTAATCATTAAACAACTGCCATCTAGTTTATTCTCACTTTGGAGTAGAGGGATCTAAAGCTCAGAAAATTTTGGATGGTAACCCCAGGTTATGGAGTGAAGGTTGAACTCAGGACTCATGATTACACAGCTGGTTCTGCTAAGGCAAACTCATACAGTGACCTCAATAAGGCCGTGGGACTCTTTCCTAAGGCGAGAGCGCGGTGCTATCTCTCGCTCTCTGTTTTGTCTGAATCCTCCCAGCATTCCAACCAAGTCATCAGATGATCTCTGTTTGAACATCTCCAGGCTGGGGACACTCACTGCCTCCCGTTTTCATGTCTGGAGCGGAGTACACAGATAATTACACTGTTAGTCATGATATGGGATAGAGACAACAGCTAGAGCTAGGGATGGTGGAATGTTCCTATAATTCCGTTACTCACAAGGCTGAGGCAGGAGGATTGCTGAGGGCTTAAGACTGGTCTATGCGACACGGAAAGACCTTCTTTCAAAAATAGAACCAAATAATCTGGGCATGGAGGCACACACCTTTAATCCCAGCATTCAGGAGGCAGAGGCAGGCAGAGCTCTCGCTGTGAGTGTGAGGCCAGCCTGATGTATATGATGAGTTGCAGGCCAGCCAGGGATTTGAAGTTAACATTTAGACAGGCAATATTAGATGCCCACTAAAAGTCTACCTGCTTTACTTTCTTCACAGTTCATCGCTCTGCCTCACTTCCTGTCCAGTGTGGGGGGGCACCCTGTGACCTCAGATCCTACTGACCTCTGTCTTGGCTCCCTGACAGGCCCCGTAGCCGTCTTGGTGCTTATCCTGTCTGCTAGCTTGGATCTGGGCCTCACCTTACCCAGTAATGGGACCCTGGAGGAAGGCTGGCTTTAGAGACGGGGCCGCTGCCTATGGTTCTATAGGGCCTATGAGCACAGAGAGGAACAGGGTTCAAAGTAAGGAGCATGACTCAGTTACAGTTCTGAAAGTCACTTTAGTTACTGCCTAGCTGTGCGACTGTCCCTGTCCTGGATCTTTGCAAATATGACTCCTGAGGGCAGGCCTTGTCTACAGGGTGATGGAGGGCTAATGCACAGGCTAGGACTCTATGGCCTTCTTTAGGCTTGTAACTGCTCTCTCTAGTCCTTAACTAGTGGGAGCAGAGATTGCCACCATGTTCCCCATTTTATAGAGGATATGTCAGGCTGAGATGAGATTGCTTGTCCCCAGTGTTAGCCAGGCCGGGGTCAGGGTAGGCTTTCCCTCAGAAGGCTGGAGCCAGTCTGGGGTGGAACCCCTTGCCCTGCTGTGCGAGAACTAACACATCGAAGCTTCCTCTATGGCTGGGAAACTTTCCACAAAGCAACCACTCCAGAAACTCGAAAGGATCAAAGAAAACAAGACTAGGGAGGTCTGTGTTCCCTGTGACCCACTTCATCCCAGGTAAACTTTGGGGTGCTAGTGTCCCTAGATCATTCTCTCCTGACCCTGCCCTTCATTTCTCCTCATCTTCCGAGAACCTTCCCCGAGTTCCTCCCAAAGCCCAAGCTTCTTTCAATAAAATAACGCAGTAATTTTATTATTGCCCGGTACCCACTGGCTTTGGACTGCCGGATACAGGTAGGCATCGGGTGGGTGAGGCCCCAGCCATGGAGACAGATGGTGCCCGGAGGGAGAGATTCAATTACCTGCTTCTTTCCCAGAGCAAATCCGCCTGGTAAGTGGGTTATAACTTGTTATTGAGAGGCTTCCCCTCTGTGTTGCTGGAGATTGGGTTTGTTGATGGCTTATTAAGTTTGCCGGAGGTCAGAGATGGATGGATTAGTCCCGACTCAGAAGTCAAGGAAGGATTCAGGAGGGAGGCAGCAGAAGGTTGGAGCTGTGGGTCAGTCGGGGTCACATTAGAGCCTGGGTGAGTGAGGTCTTCCTGCGGGAATGGAGGGGCTGGGGTGGGGAGGGCAGCCTTGAGTGCCAGTCTAGATGTAGAGGAACGGAACGGTAAGCCCCTGGGCAAGGGGTGTGCAGGTGACAATGGATTTCTGAGAAAGCAGACAAGAGGTGTGGCCACAAGAGGGGGGTCCACATCTGGGTGTGATGTGCGGGCCTGCCATTGTGACACTTTGGAGGCAGAGGCAAGAAGATGGTAGGCATAGGGACAGCCTGGCTACATAACAAGACCCATCTCAAAAGTAAGCAAACCAGCTGACATAAAGCCTCCCTACCTGCCAAGGAGGACAGTGGCGAGGCCTGGACCTCCTGGGTGCAGACACTGAGGCCGGGGATGAGGAGCACGCCATCAGGCAAGCATTAGAAGATGAGGAGGGGAGGGGATGGGTTATGAGGGTAAGGAAGAGTTGTCCCAGCTCTCATGACAGGGCCCTGTGTATTACGTGCCCCACTGGAGCTCAGAGAGGTTGACAGCATGCCCAGCCTGCCCAGCAGTGGTGTGTGTGGGGGGGGGCTTAGCAGGTCCCAACAGCCAGCCTGTCTGCTTCCCCTCACCACACATGCCAAGTCATTCCAGAAGCTGCCTCCAGTATTCCCCAGCCTCCCTTACTCTAATCCTGGGGATTAGTGAGGAGGGGGATTGGCAAGGCTGCTCAGAACAAGTTAGTCAACACAGACACTCTGTGAGACTGTACGTCCAGACCTCCTGCCTGCCTCCCTTCATAGCCCTCTGTCTCCCCAGGCCCAGCGAGAGAGCTTGTGGGCAGGGTCGCTGGGGTATCAGGGCCAGGCTGTACTGAGGAAAGGTCCGGTTGATGGGGATTGAAGGGTTCTTGGTGAATGGGGAACATGTCCCTACAGGAAGCCAGAGAAACAAGGACGACCTGGCGCCAGCCAGCCCCTAATCCTTAGGCACACACTCCCTTCCTTAAGGATTTTTTCCCCTCAGAAAAATCCTTTTAATTTTTCCATTTCAGAGACAGTAAATGGAGGGTTTGGGGTGGGGTAACGGGTAGGAATTAAGGAAGGCCATATAACCGGCCATGGGAAAGACGAGGCAAAGGAAAACCCAGCTTTTGACGTGTCTTTCAGAAGGAAGCCAGAAACACAGGCCCAGCAGCTCCTGGCAAGCCACACGGTCCATAGGCACCGGCAGGTCCTGTCTCCGCTGCTTTATTTGGCTGTGTGCATGCTCTCAGAATAGGAGACCCCACTAAAGACAGGAACTGTGTTGGTGAGAGTAATTATTGTGGCGGGGTGGACAGTGACGGAGGTGGTCACAGCCATGGTGGTCATGGTGGGTGTAATGACGGAAAACGCTGTGGTGGGGACAGGGGTGGTCACGGTCATGGAAACCCCTGAAACCATGAAAGGGGCGGGGAGGACCGGAGGCTGAGAGGTGGGCTCTGCATCTTGGCAGGCCTGGCTGCCGCCCTACCCATCGAGTCCCAAGTGGTCAGGAGGGCAGGGCCCCTCCCCCTGACCTTCACTCCCCCATTGGGAGGAGGGCTTGATAGGAGCTGTGGCATCGGGTGTGCCAAGCCTCACAAAGGTGAGCAGCGACTCCCTCAGTTTCCTCTCCCTCTAGGGCTTCTTCCATCCCTCTGTGGGTTCCAGGTCCTTCCCTTCTGTCCACAGACGTCCCATGGAGCCTACCCTGAGTCATCAGCTGCTCCATCCCCTCCAAGTCCCACACATTCTAAGACTCTAAGACAGAAGCCTAGGCCTCTGCTGCCGCCCGCTTCCTGGTCCTCCGTTTGCTTCCTCGTCCCTCTCAGCGCCGAGAGTTCCCAGTGCAGTGAAAAGCTCTCTCAGGGCCCCTCTGCCTCGCTCTCATCTTCTCAGAGAGAGAGAGAGAGAGAGAGAGAGAGAGAGAGAGAGAGAGAGAGAGGCTCCAGGGCCAACCCAGTTATTAACACTTTACTTGAATTTATTGTGAAGTTTCTGTGTTCATGTATACACGTGTGCACTGTGTGTGGAGGGCAGAGGATAGCCCGAGGGGCTGGTTCTCTCTTCCTACCACGGGGGCCCTGGGGTCAAACTCAGGGCACTGAACTTGGCAGCAGGTACACTGACCAGCTGAACATCTCACTGGTCCCAAGCAGACACTTCCCTGTGACACCCACCTCAAGCCCTCTGCCTCTGAAGCCAATGATGCTCAGAAGACCCCTCCTCTCCCTCTTCGCCCGGTTTTACATGTCTCCTGGTTCCAATATAAGCGGAGCCAGCTTTTTACATGTCTCCTGGTTCCAATTTAAGCGGACCCAGCAGCTGGCTCGTGGCTTCAGACTCTTTTCTCCTAGGGTCCATCCAGTACTTTAAGTGAAGGTGGCCCTGGGCGAGTTCTTCTACCCTTCCCACACCTCCTGCCAAACCTCCTGGGCCACGGTTCTCTTGCAAATGAACAGGATCTAATTTTATTTTGAAAACACAAAGCCTGCTCATCTTTTAGCTATGCTCATTTAAAATTATTATCTTGCTGGGTCCTGTTTGGTATTAAAGCCAATAAGTCATATAAATATTGGGCTTTTTAACTCAGAAAAATAAACTCTGCTATGATGACCCATAGCACATCAATCTGCGTTGTATAAACCGCTAGTGTCTTGGGGTGGTGGTGAGTAGGACAAAGGTCTTACTCGGTAGGCCTACCTAACCTGGATGTTTCTGTAATCCTGCCTCTGCCCTCCAAGTACATACTGGGATTACAGGTGTGTGCCACCACACCCAACTGAAGCTGTAGGCTTTAAAATTAGTAAGACATCTTTTAAACTAAATAATTATTTATTTTCTCCGTGCGAGGGATGTCCCTTGCACACACTAGGTAAACCCTGAAGTACTGAGCTGTGGTCTCAGCTCTACAACAGCTGTTTAGAAAGAAATCAGCTGCAGAGATGGCTCAGTAGTAAGAGCACTGGCTGCTCCAGAGGACCTGCCCCGGCTCAGTTCCCAGCACCCATGCTGTGGGTGGCTCATCATTTCCAGCTCCAGGGAAGCCAATGCCCCCACCCCACCCCTGGGCCCGGATTAAGGTGACACACTCTGCTTCAGTAAGCGCTTGCTGTCAACTGGACACACACACACACACACACACACTCACGCACGCACACACAGGCACGCACGCACACACAGGCATGCACACTTGGCAATAATAAACATAAGCCTTTCCAGGCCTTTTTATTATGCAAAGTATTATGCATCCTAAACACTTCCAACCTGACCCCAGTAATTACCAGCTCTCTGTCTGCCTCATTTCACCTGTTTCCCAGCTCTTCTTGCTTCTCAACTAGATGACTTGACATATTCCATGTCATATCACTTTATTAATAAATACTTAACACATTCCTTTTCAAAAGTTATTTGTTAAAAGAAGTACACTGTCAGCTCACCTGAACAAGGGGGGTCTCACGCACCCCAGTCTGACAGCTGGGAAACCAGCATAGGACCTACCCAGGCCCCCTGAACCTGGGTGTCAGTTAGGAGGCCTGGGCAGTCTATGGGCCTCCGGAGTGGATCAGTATTTATCCCTAGTGTAGGAATGGACTTTGGGAGCCCATCCCACATAGAGGGACACTCTCTCAGCCTGGACACATGGGGGAGGGCCTGGGTCCTGCTCCAAATGATAGGACAGACTTTGAGGCCTCACCCTTCCTGGGGAGCAGAAAGGGGAGGAGGGGAGGGAGAGGGAACTGGGATTGACATGTTAAAAAAAAAGCTTGTTTCTAATTTAAATTAAAAAAGGGGGGATGACAATGCGTTTAACACATATCAAAGACAATACATTTCTTTCTTCTTTTTTTAATTACAAGATAAAATCTCAGCATGTAGTCTAGGCTTGCCTTCCACTCACCATGCAGTCCAGGCTGAACTCAAGTTCATGATGTTCCTCTGTCTATGCTTCTGCCTGGCAAGGGTTTCAGGCGTGTTCCACTATGCCCAACAAAATTACTAAGTTCTTCACGACACTTCAGATTTTTATTTCTATGAACACTTGGCCTGCATATATGTGTGCGTTCCTTATTTGTGCCCGGTGCCCAAAGAGGTCGGACACTGAGTCCACTGAACTGAAGTTACAGAACCTGGGAACCGAACCTGGGCCTCTGTGGGAGCAGCCAGTGCCCTTAACCCCTGAGTCATCTCTCCTGCCCTTATCCATTAAAACATTTTAACATACAAAATGACGAGTTTCATCATGGCAGTTTTAGACATTTATTATGGTTCTTGGCTCAAATTCATCTCCCCATGTTAATGATTTTAAGAAAGAAGTTGTAACTGCAATGTCAACAATAACAACAAACAAACAAACCACAAAGAAACAAAATACTACTATACACAAAACACAAAAACCTGAGCATAAAAATCAGACATGATGGGATCTGACACAGAGGCAAACACAGAAGATCATACTTCAAGGGCTCTGGGCATTAGAGTTATTAGACACACACACACACTCACACACACACACATTAACTATTTCAGGAAGATAGAAATAAAAGACAGGATTGAGAGTTTTGGCAGAGAATTGAAATTTTTTGTTTTGTTTTGTTTTGTTTTATTTTCCAAGACAGGGTTTCTCTGTATAGCTTTGGAGGCTGTGCTGGAACTTGCTCTGTAGACCAGGCTGGCCTCGAACTCACAGAGATCCACTTGCCTCTGCCTTCTGAGTGCTGGGATTAAAGGAGTGCACCACCAATGCCTGGCTGAAAATTACTTTTTTTTTTTTTTTTTTAAAGGGGAAATTTTAGAGCTAAAAATAATAGCTGAAAACAATTCAAATGATAGATTTAAGAACATGTTAGACATGACTGAAGAAAGGAGTAATGAATCAGAAGCTAGGTTAGAAAAAGTTGCCAGAATGAAGAGCAGAGATACAAAAGAGGTGGAGAATTTCTTAGATGGTCTGAGACATGGAGGAGACAGTGAGCCTTTTCAGAAGAGTAGGTTAAGGCCGTGTGTAAAGGGGTCTCTCTAGCATCCATGAGACATGGATCCAGTAAGAACCTAGAGCATGGGCAAGAAGGAATACCATCCGGTCTGTCAAGGAAGGCTTGTGAGTACAGCCAGAAGTGAAAAACCAGAGACTAGGAGACCTTAGACATAATCAGCGGGGCTGGAGAGGCGGCTCAGTGGTTAAGAGCCTGTTGATGCCCGCGGGGAGCTGTGTGGCCTGGTTTTGCATCAGCGTCTGAGTGCTTGCCTGACGGTTCTCTGTGGCAAAACCTGTGGAGACAGTGTTTCACTCACTCAGTAAGGACCAGTGGGCAGCACAGAGCACTGCTGGACTGAGTGGCCTACACTCGCTTCTCTCTCATAATGTTGATTCCCTTGGCGGATTTTAGTTTCATTTTATCAGTCACTCATGGGGCAGATGCGACCATTCCCAGAAACCCATTTCCCCCCAGTATTTCCCCCTAAAATTCTTTGGGAACTGATGCTTCTCAAGTTTCTTATAGAGAGATTTAAGTATGCAGGACCCTCTTATGGGACGAGGGAACAGCTAGAGAAATTTTATGGCAGATCACCCCTATTTCTATGAACATGTTTTGTTAAGTTTTGAATGATATTGTTGTTCTGGAGAATGTATGCCTATGTTCATCACCTTCTAACTTTGTAAGGACAGGATGTGCCCAGCTCCATATTTAGCCAAGCTAACAAAATGCTGAGTGCTGTTTTTGCTTTAAAAGTTGTTTTGATGTAAAAGTTAGGAAAAGACATATTTTCTTTTTTTCCTGGAGGTTAATGCTGGAAGGTGGGATAAACATGTTTGTTTTTGAAGTATAAATAAGGACATCGTGAGCGATTTGGGCTGGCCACTTGTGTGAAACTCATCTGGTGGTTGGACAATTCTTCTTCCTCTGATGCCCCTTCCCCATCTCAGGACCTGAATCCAGGCTGCAGCGGGACCTCGGCACAATTTTACTCAATTCTCACACCAAAAGTAGCGGAGACATCTCAAGTTAAATGCTCACACCCTTAGGGCCGATGCCTACTGCTGATGCCAATTGCAAAGGACCCGTATTTCCGACCTGGCAGCTATGAGCTGAAGAGTTCATGTCACTCTCTTTGGGTTCACATCACAGAACTCAGAGCGACACTGCTTGCTTTGTGAGTTATGACAGAGGCTGTTTAAGAGGGTGTAAAAGAACATCCGAATGAAAGACTGCATAGGGAAACTTGGTGGTGTCACACAACTTTAATCCCAGCATGTGAGAGGCAGAGGCAGGCAGATCTCTGTGAGTTTGAGGCCAGCCTGGTCTACAGAGAGAGAGAGTTCTAGGATAGCCAGGGCTATACAGAGAAACAGCAAAACAAAACAAAACGAAAAACAGGAGGAAAAAAAAAAGAAGGCTCAGGGTAAGGTCTGTGAAATTCACAGACCTCTCTGGGCACACAATTTCTGGGCATCTCCACAGAGTCAGCAATCTGTTTCTGTTTCTCCAGACAGAGTCTCACTATGCAGTTCTAGCTGGCTGCCCTGTAACTGCCTGAGCAGTCGGGTTTGAACACACAGAGATCTGCCCATCTGTCTCCTGAGCCATCATGCGTGGCCTCTTGAAAAGTTTTTATTTATTTAAATTATGTGTATTGTGTGGTGTGTATGTGTGAGTCCAAGCGTCTAAGAAGGTCAAAAGAGGATGCTGGGTCCCCTGGAGGCAGAGTTACAGGCGGTTGTTTGCCATCCGATGTGGGTGCTGGGAACTGAACTTGGGCTCTCTTAAACATGGAGCCATCTCTCCAACCATTCTCAGCCTTCTGGAGGCTCTCCTAACCTGGTTGTTTTGATTTTTTATAGAGGTTCATTATGTATGCATGAGAGACTATATCATTGGCCATGAGTTCACAACTTTACCTTTCAATCCTACTTGCCTCCCTGGAAGTGAAAACCAGCTACACATTTGATGCTATAACTTAAAAGGCCACATTGACTGGAATAAAATGATGCATAGTGTATTCAACACCTAGAAAAATTAGTCAAAAGAGAGGGCAAAATAAGTGTATTCTCAGAGGAACAGAATTGGAGAGAAACTGGGCGTGGTATCACGCCCCTTCCCCATAGTTCCGGTGGCTTGAGAGGCTGACCGGAGGGTCACTTGACCCCAGAGATTTTGTAACTAGTCTGGAGAGCATAGTGAGACTGTCTTGACTTTAAAAAATATTTAAAACATTTTAAGGTGGATATAACTACCAAGGATCCACATCAATAGATTTTCTTAGCAGGATGACCTTAACTGGTCAATGAAAATGGTAGCAATCAATACCAAGGATATTGATTATGTATATATGGTAATGATGGTATACAGGAGTTGTTTTTAAAAGCCTTATATGGATTTTGGAAAGCAAAAATAAATAAATAAATAAATAAATAAATAAATAAAAGTCAATAGTAAGAGTTTTTACAAATGCATGCTATAATCTTTAGATAGATACTAAATTTTTTTTTCAAAATTTATGAACCCTGAATTATTAAAAAAACTTGTAAGTAAAACTACCACACACCAAAATTAAATAGACCCAAAGTCTATACAATACAATTAATAGTCTATACAATAAAACCCAATGAACAAGAGATCAAGGGTGACTTTAAATTTAATAATTTGATTAAACATAGTAATTCCTACAGAAAGCAAAGGAGGAAGAGAAAAAGGAAAGTAGGACATGTCAAAAGTAGTTAGCAAGAGGCTAGGTTTAAATCCAAATATAAGAGTATTATATGTAAAATGACAAAACAATTCCCATTAAAAGGTAAAGAGTTTTAGAGCTGCAGACTTAAAACTTTTTTAATTTAATTTATTTTTAATATTTTATTTATATTTTATATATGAGTGAGTGCTCTACACGTGAGAAGATGGAATTAAATCCTATTATAGATGGTGTGGTTGCTGGGAATTGAACTTGAGGTTCTCTGGAAGAGCAGTCAGTGCTTTTAACCACTGAGTCATCTATATAGGCCCCTTAATTTATTTTTTATTCTCTCTCTCTCTGGATAAGTGTGTGTGTGTGTGTGTGTGTGTGTGTATGTGAGTGTGTGTGTGCGTGTGTGTGCGTGTGTGTATGTGTGTGTGCGTGCCATAGAGCATTGAGGCAGGAGGACAACTTTCAGTAATCTCCTTCTACCATATGGGTCCTGGAGATTGAACTCAGGTCATCAGATTTGGCAGCAAGTGCCTTTATCCACGGAGTCATCCTGCTGGCCCTTGAAACATATTTTGTATAAGAACCAAATTGAAAATCTATATTCTTAATAGAGACATAGCTGAAATATAGAGATACTACAATACCAACTAAAGCAAAAAGCTAGTGCAGTTATTAAGGCCAGACTAAATAGGTTTTAAAATAAAATGTATTACCAGGCTGATATGAGTCAGTCCATGGACAGGCTCCCTTACCTTCAGATTACGTAGAGTTGGTCTCTATACTGTCTTCCTTTACTGTCTTACTGTCTCTGCTATACTGGTAATTCTCGGGGCTACTTTCTAAATAAATTGTATCCAGGGGCTGGAAAGCTGGTTCAGCAGTTAAGAGTGCAAGCTGCTCTTCAGTTTCCAGCACCTCACAACCACCTGTAACTCTGTGCCAAGAGTTCTGATGCCCTCTTCTGGCCACCACAGGAAAAGGCTCTCATGGGCACATACCCACATAATTAATATATGCATATACACTTCACGAAGATAAAGTTTTAAGCTGAGCTTGGCAGTACATGATTTTAATCCCAGCACTCAGGGGCAGAGGCAAGCAGATCTCCGAGTTTGAGACCGGCCTGGTCTACAGAGCAAGATTCAGAGAGCCAGGGCTACATAGAGAAACCCTGTCTCAAAAAAAACAGATATTTAAAATAATAGCTAAAAATTAAATTTAATATATGTAATACATAAAATATATCCAGATTCTCAGTGTGTCTCCCCAGGAAATGTCAATCGGGCAACAGCTTTCTTTCAGTGATGAGGACCGCTCGCTGGTACAATGCTTGACTTGGAGCTTTCCCTTCTGTTGTCCTGCCTTGACCTTGCTGCCAACTATCCTGTGTGTTTTCTGGACTAGTTTAAAAGGGGCCTCCATCCCATGGCTGCTTCCAGGCACCTTCCAATCAAGCATGTTGCTCCACCTTTTACACACCTGTCTGAAGTAGGGCTCTGCCTGTGGATAGAGTCCTGAGACCCGGCGCCCGCCTGCCTTCCAGGTCCCCTCATCCTTCCCTCCTTTCTTCGAAGCCTGTCCTCCCTTCTCAGCCGCCTGCTTTCCTGAACACCAGTCCTTACAATGATGGCTCATGCGCTCTTCTCCACTTCCAGGAGTCTCAAATGACCTCTCTATGAAGCCCTCCCTGGAGATTGAGAGTGGATGTCAAGAATCCTTAAGAACTAGAGCTCGCTGGGCGTTAGTGGCTCACACCTTTAATCCCAGCACTCAGGAGGCAGAGCTAGGCAGATCCCTGTGAGTTTGAGGCCAGCCTGGTCTACAGAGCGAGTTCCAGGGCAACCAGGGCTACACAGAGAAACCCTGTGAGAACTAGAATTAGAAGTCTTGAGTGCACCTTGATAGAATGATGACCTTGGCCCAGGTTATTACCTTCTGTCTGTGCTGTCTCTTACTTTCTGACTTCATGGTAAGTACTCTGGGCTAGAATCAAGTCTTTCTCCTAGGAGACTAAGGGTACTAGTCTTCATTGCACAGACTTCCTTATAGTCTAGGATGGGGCTTGTAGCATCCCTGGCCCATGGTACCCAAGGCCAGAGCTTAGCTCACACACACAACTCTGTTAGGAATGTCTTCAAATGACTCTAGGAAACCTTCTCCACTAGATAGGGAGATCCATTAGGGTCTTCCAGTTTAGAAGCTCTTGGAATCCTTATCCTTCCATAGACATGTAGGGATCATTGGTATCCAGAGTGGGAAGCCAATGGTGGAAAAAGAGCTACAACCAAGCCAGAGACAGTGCCCAAGGCACCTCCCAACATCTGAGAACAGAGCGAGCTCCCACCTCCCAGCTCTCAGAGCTCCTAGGGGGGTCGACCGGCTTTTCCACCTGAGGTGCTTGGATTCCTCCGTGGGTGGAATCCAGAGTTGCAGGGTCATGCAATACAAGGAGAGGGTCCATCAGAGCAGAACCCTGGAGGTGGGTGCTCCTGGAGCTCTGCTAGCCCTAAGGCTGTTGGTAGAGCTGGGTCAACAGCCAGAAGAGTCAGTTTTCTTCACAGGAGGTCGGGAAGGGTGGGGAGGTGACAGAGGTGACCTGGGGAGCTCCTGACTGACCAGCAAGCAGTGGTTACTGGTAACAAAAATAGTCGTGACTGCCCTCAGTTGCCCCGATTATCCAGGCTGCACATGGAAGGTGACGGTGTCAGAGAGTGATGGAAAGTGACAAGGAGTGAACAGCCTGACTCTGAGGTGGACAGGGGCTGTGGAATCCTGAGTGTTGCCCAATGTTCAGCGCTTCAGATGAGGTTGCTGGAGTTTCTGGGAATGGTTTCATCTATTAATTCACTGAGTCATCGGCTAAACCATTTCTCTGGGGTGGCAACGAGACCACCTCAGTGTTGTACGTGTTCTGGGGCTGCAACTTATCTGACATGAAGGGATGGAGCTTTGGTGACGGGTAAAGGATGGATCTGGGACAGTTGTCAGTTTTATGCAGTTAGCTCTGGGGGAGGCAGCTGCAAATGCAAACAAGTGGCTTGCAGTGGATGATGGGAAGCATCGAGGGAGACAGAGGAGGGAAGAAACATCCTGTCACACCTGGTCTAACGCAGCCCCCTCCCCACAACGCCCACCCAAAAGGCTGTGATTGTCTCATTTTGTTCAGAACTCTGTCCCCAAGCTTGCCCAGTCTGACCTGGAGGGTCCCCAGCTGTCCTCATTGTGGAGTGGCGACCAGAGTGGAGGGCAGAGTTGGTGCCTTCTGCGGTCCTTCTGACTACACCCACATCTGTCCCCATGGAAACACTGTTAAGTTTCCAAAAGTCTGGTTCTGTGGCCTCCCTCCGGGAATCTCTTCACCTGTGGGAAAGCTGATAAAACTGAATTCCAGAACTTGTGTACCAAGGGCCAAGTCTGGTGATGCCAAGAAACACATAGGAATGCTAGCAAACTTTTTATGGGGAGGGGTCTTTTAAGACAGGGACTCCTACACAGTCAGGCACAATTCACTCTGTAGTCTGGGCTGGCTTCAGGCTCATGATCTTCTTCTTAGACTTCTAAAAGCTATGGCCACAGTGTGTGTCACCTCATTCAACTAGCTGATAGGTTTTTTGTTTTGCGTTGTTTTGTGAAGCCCTAGCTGGTCTGGAACTCAGGATGTAAACCAGGCTGACCTGGAACTCAATAGAGCTCTGCCTGCCTCTGCCTTCTCAGTGTGGGATTAAATGCCTGGTGGGTGATAGTTGTGAGTTCGAAGTGATTCAGCTGCTCGAACTCCCACAAATTCTCAAAGCAACCTGGGAAAGAAACACTGTAATTAGTTTCACTTTAGAACTTGGACCCAGAAGCCCCAAGCGACTGACTTACAAAACAGCAACGGACCCACAGGTACAGGTTCGGGAGGCTACAGAAGCAGCAGCCTGCACCCCAAAGTTAGGGCTAGCCTCATGTGAGTTTGTGAAGTCTGCGGTTAGTTTCCGACCTTGCCACTGGTTTGCTGCGTGACCCGAAACCCATCGTGGTCCCCAGCTTCCCGTGTTGAAGGAACAAGGAGGTGGGACCTGGTGACTCTTAGCTCAGTTGCAATGCTGACATTTCGAGAGGCTTCACCAGGCTAAAATAAGACGCAAGAGCCACAGCTGTGGTTGGGAAAGGGCAGCCTGGGACATGTGTGCTTGTGGAAGCTGGGAGGCTGTTCGTGGTGAGGGGGCATAGAGAGCTAATTGCAAGTTCATGAGCTCAGCTAGGGGCCACTTTCTCCCAGCAGCGCCCACAGCTGGCTGTGAGCCAATGACAGGTCATTGGCCACAGCAAGGCAGCTGGACACAAGCCCTGAGCATGGACAGAATACATGTCCAACCAGGGGCTCCAGGGGGCTGTCTGCTCTTCCCTATCGCTTCTATGCTCCATTAAGAAGGTGTCTTATCACTCACTCCATGCTCACTGAGTACTCTGCGATGGGAAACTGAAACAGGGATGTCTGGAGGCTCCCAGCCAAGGGTCAGAGCGGCTAGGCAAGAGTATGTTAGACTTCTGATTTTGCTAGTGGGTTCCGAGTCAGGGCACTGGGCTTGTGCCTGGAGCTGACATCGTGGGGCTCTCGCTTCTAAACTCTGCAGAATGAGTTACTACCAACAACGGGCAGGTATTTACTCTATCCCGCACCCCAAGGGGGAAGGGTGCTAAAAGGGGGCATTAACTTCGGGACCGACTAGTGTCGAGGAGTCATCCCTGAGAAAGTTCACCAATGTGGGTTCTGGGATGTGAGCTCCTTGGGAAGTCAGGAAAGGTGTGGGAGGAGTGGGGGTGGGGTCAGAGCTGAAGTCCTTCCAAGATGCAGCTCCTGCCAGCTAAGCAGGTCACACAGCATGACAGGGCTGGTGATGCTAGAGTGATTCACGATGCTTCCCTGCTGTGCATGTGTCTTGTGTGTCTCCTACACGCCTTTCGAACGCAGGCTCCAGGCTCATCGTGTACCTGAGGTCTGGTCTGGAGCCAATCTACAGACTCAGCTCTGAGCCAAAGGCAAATATCTCTATCTGCTCAGCATTTGAACGTCTCTGTAGTAGTCACTGGCCGTTTCTATTCATTTACTTACTCATTCATTCATCCATTTGTTCATTCATTCAAGTTACTGCACCTCTGAGAAATGCTCTCTTGGTCTGTGTAAGCATCTTCCTAGGTGGGGACAGGGCTAAGTAGAGTGCATTGCTGAGCATACACAAAGTTCTGGGTTCAAACTCTTCAAACCCCAGCATCACATAAACCGGGTGTAATGGAGCTTGCCTGGAACCCCATCAGTGAGAAGTTAGAAGCAGGAGGACCAGAAGTTCAGTCATCCTCAGCTACATTAAGTTCAAAGTCAGCCTGGTCTACAGGATACTGTCTAAAAAATTAGTGTAATTAAAAAATAAACAAACAAACCAGAAAACAACAACAATACTCCCAACAACATTATCACCTTCCTAAGTAGCCCAGAGTACAGCAGGGCCACCCAATCCACACTTTGATTATTTGGCCTTTAATTGTTTGTTTTGAGATAGGGCTTCTCTATGTAACCCAGGCTAGCCTCAAACTCATAGTGATCCTCCTGCCTCTGCCTCCCGAGTACTGGGATTAAAGGCATGCACCACCATTGGCCCCATCTCTAATTCTTTTTATTTTTAATTAATTTTTATTTTTCCCCATTTTTTAAGACAGGGTTTTTCTGTGTAACAGCCTTAGCTGTCCTAGAACTTGAATTGTATCCCAGGTTGGCCTTTAATTTATAGAGATCCGTCTGCCTCTGCCTCCCAAGTAACCTTTAATTCTTTTTAAATTTTTTTTTAGAGATTTATTTCAACATTTACATTTATTACAGTGTACACATCTGTGTACCACATGCCTGGTGCTTGTAGAGACCAGAAGAGGCAACTGGAGTTGTGGACAGATGTGAGCGAATATTGAGGGTGCTGGGAATTAAACCTGGTCCTCTGCAAGAAAAAGTGCTCTTAACTTCTGACCTCTTTCTCCAGCCGCTTGACCTTTAATTAAAAAAAAAAAATAGTTTATCCCTCCGGGAGTTTTGCCTGCAGATATATATCTGTGCACTGCATGAGTGCCTAGTGCATACAGACGTCAGAAGAAGGCATCAGAGCCCTTGACACTGGCATTGCAGACAGTTGTGGGGGCTGGGAATTGAACCTGGGCCCTCTGGGAGAGCAACCAGTGCTCTTAACCATCAAGCTGTCTTCTCCAGCTACTATTATCTGAGCTTCGGAGCTTCCCTTTCTGCTCTGGAGAAGCAGGGCCAGTCCTCTTTTACCCGGCAGTCCTAGGGACATTCTGCATGCCCAGATAGCTCCTTCTCTCCCTTCTCTCCCTTCTTTTCCCGTGTAGACATTTACTAAGTTTCTGTCTATCCCAAGAATCAATCAGAAGTAAACGCACAAAGCATCTTCACCTCCCAGAGCTGCAGCATGGGAAGGAGACCCCACAGATCAAAGAATGGGACTCCTAACTGTGGCTGCTCCTAGGAAGGGCTCCCCAGGGACAGGACATTGTGACAGGCAGACATAAGAAGGTGGATGGAACCCCCCAACCCCAACAGTCGTCTTTCCTGAGGGCTAACCACCCCTGAGGCAGAATTCATAGGATGGGGTTTCTGGAGACTTCTCATTGTCCTTGAGAGGGAGACCTCTAAATCTGTACTCACCGTTCTACAAGGGTCTGGCCAGCCCAAGGGTACCTGGTCTCTAGCTAACCATTTTCCCTCGCAGCCCATGACAGTGTGTTTGTGTTTTCCTGGGACAGTCCCCTCTGGGGATACTTACACATACCAGTCTTGCTGTGGCCCTCCTGCAGACCACAGCATGCTGACTTTAACTTTTAGCCCTTGTTCTGACCTTGTAAATGCCCCTCCCTCTTAGCACCCAGAGGCTGCTCCGGGCTTGAATCTGCTGCTGGCTTCAAAGTATGAACCTTCATTCCTTCTTAATATGACCAGCAAAGTGTGGCCCTCTGCATGTCCCAGTGTCCTAGATAAGTTATCTGCAGGTGAGGGTGGGAGACTGGGAGGAGGGTAGGTGACATTTACTCCAGGACTCCAGAAAGAGATTCCTGCGCTGTGCTGGGCTACACAGTTTTATGACTCTGTCCTTGTCCTCCAAGCTCCTCATTAATAGAGAGAGAGGAGTAGGCTCCACGTGTGTTTGTGTTTCTGTGCCGTGTTCACATGTGCATGGCAGTCTATGTGAGTTGTCTGTCTAGGTTTTCTGTGGGCAGGTCCTTATCTTTTGTCTTGGGAGCAGTCCCTCAGGGTGGCCAGTTGGTTACCAGAGCCATGGTCAAGACCTCATGCACCCGCTCTGCCCCAGAGCCACACCAGTTGGTCCCCTCTGCCCTCTGCCTACTTGCAGGATCGGCACTCACCAACCCACTGCATCATAGACCTGGCTGGACAGTGGGGCGGGGCCACTTCTCAGACCTTCCTTCTGTCTACCAGCCTCTGCTGGACCAGGCCAGGTGACTCCATCTGTCTTAAACTGTGACTCTTCCCTGCATGTACTTTCAGAGGCCAGCCCTCAACACATCTGTGGTCATCACCTTTCTTATCTGTCAAATGGAAAGAAGGCATTGTCTGGCAGGCAGGAAGCCAAGGAGGATCTTATGAATCCCAGGTGATTCATAGAGAACAGAGAACAGCTGTTCTTAACCACGGAGCCATCTCTCCATCCCAGAACATACATTCTAGAAACGGCTTCTGCAACCCCAGCCCTTTAGCTTTTACAGGTGCATGTTCTTTTCTGTTTAAAAGTACGGTGCGGTTCTGAAGTCCTTCCAACCCTAAGGCATGAGTAGCCTCTTGCTGCTCTGGTTTCCACTCATAGGCCGTTTCCTCCCTGGGATGGTGTTTTGGCCCCCATCTAAAGCAGAAACCCCTCTCCTTGTCTCTGCTTCCACACCTCTCGCTTTACTATGATCTGAACGACATTATTATGTTTTTCGCTGAGTGATAACCTGTCTTCCTGCCCTGAAATGTGAGTCCCATGATTGCAGGGGCCCCAGCTAACTCCTTGATTATGATGGTGTCAGTGCTTGAAGCTGGGTGTGTGTGTGTGTGTGAGAGAGAGAGAGAGAGAGACAGACAGACAGACAGACAGACAGAGACAGAGAGACGGGTAGGGAAGGGAGGGGGGAGAGAGAGACAGAAAGAGAATGTGTGTATGTGTGTGAGAGTGTGTGTGGGAGAGAGACAGAGAGGGAGGGAGGGAGGGGGAGAGAGACATGGAGAGAATGTGTGTGAGTGTGTGAGTGTGTGAGAGAGGGGGAGGGGAGGGAGAGACAGGGATGGGGAGGGAGGGTGAAGTATCTTCTCCACCATCCTATATCCTAGTGGGTGGAGGACTGGAGTCACATGTAACTCCCCCACCGTGTCTCCCGAGGGGTCCTAGGGAACAGTGGCCTCTCCAGAGCCCCACAGATGCGTCACAGACGCAGGCTGCTCAGAAATTAGGGGAGCGCTGTAGGTCCTTTGCGTGGTGGCACCAGGTGTCCAGAGCTGGACACAGACCTTGCTCAGCACCGAGGTCACAGTTGTTAAGTGCCATCGATGTCAGGGCTGGAGACCTACCCTGATGCCCGAGCTAGGACTCCAGGCCCAGGCTGGCTTCCCGTGGGCGACACTTTCCTTCCCTGAGGTACACCTTTCCTGTCACCAGTTCCTGCAGGGACCCTTCTCCACCTTAAATCTCTGCAGGTGCCACATTCCCATGCGAGCTGCCAGGCACAGCCTGCAACCTTCAGACCTTGTCCATCTTCTCCACCTCTCCCAGGATGCCCTTGTTCTGGGCACACAAGAGGGATCCTAGAGACAAGCCACACCCTTCTCACCCGAGGAGGTGGGCTCAGCTTTCCCAGTCCTTATCCACCCCTGACTCCCAACCCCAAGACAAGCTTTGGTGAGTGGGAAGTGTACGTGTACGCATAGGGCTGCAGCTTTGGACCCAGTGTTGAAAGGGTTCTCCCCACCAGGCCAGTCTCCCCCCCCCACCCCCCCACCCCCACCCCCCCCACCCCGCCTGGGCACTGCACAATCACTGCCTATCAGCACTCTGTCCTGGGCTCCCAGCCCTGTAAGGGCTCCGGATTGCTTGAGCAGAAAAGGATTTCCAGCTTAGAGGTCAGCACAGTAGGCTCTCAAGGCCCTTGGTGCTGATCTGTGTACGGGCATGAGTGTCTATGTGCATCATAGACCAAATGCTGGGCTCAGGGATGCTTTTTTGTTACCATTCTTTTAAAAGATAATTAATTTAAACATTGTGTGTGTGAGAAAGAGACTTTATGTGTAGCCTGTGTGTGCACAATGCCCAAGGAGGCCAGAGGGCTTCAAATCCCCTAGAACTGAAGTAACAGGCAGTTGTGAGCTTCCTGAGGTGGGTGCTGGGAACAGAACTTGGGGCCTCTGAAAGAAGAGTAAGTACTTTTAACCACTAGCTATTTTATGTCAATCATCATCATCATCAAAGACAGAGCCTCACTTTGTAGCCCAGGCTGTCTTAGGTTGTCATTGAATTCTAGCTGCAGATTCCTGGCTGATGAGGTCGTTAGCATTACCAGGCCCAGGTGGGCTGTCTCCCACTTCTACTTCCGTCATAGAGGTCCAATACTTGTTTCTGTTGACTCAGAGAACAGAGATGTCCATGAATTACTATTTAAGAGGAGCTTGGTTTTTTGTTTTTTAGTTCAAAAACCATAAATCCTAAAGAAATTAATCTTCAATACAGGGAAACTGAGGCCCAGAGGAGCAAATGACTTGGCAAGCACAGTGATGTCAGTAGCAGAGCCAGCGCCATATCAGACTGCCTGGCTCATAGATGGAGGTTTTTGCCCTTACCAGGCAGAAACATCCCTCTTAGGAGGTGGCAAGTGGGGGGCAGAGTGCCAGGAAGGCACTACCACAGACATGGGCTAAGGTCACAGCTGCCCATTCCCGAGGGCCCCTAAGATATTCTTAAGCTACCTGGAAAAGGCTCCTCATGTCCCTACTGAGAATAGCTGCCTGCCCGAGCTGGAACTTGCTTCCAGTCTCCCTTCACTGGGGGAAGGAAGCAGAGAGTGCTTGTGTCCAGGGACAGGGACGGAAGGTGGCCCTGCGGTGACAACTATTCGGTAGAGAGGTGGGAGGGTCTTGTGGATGTGTTGGTGACTGTTACCAGTAGAAATGACCAAACAAGGTTCTGTAGACTTCATCCTGTCTCCTGTAGTGCGCTGCTGGGCACCCAGGAAATGCTGTTGGGCCATGGGATGGATGGGTACTATCCCCCACCGTTCACGGTCTCTAGGCTTCTCCCTCCCCAACCCCTGTCCTTTAGAGACAAGGACTGAGTTATTCTTAGTAAGTTTCATTCATCAAAGTATGACAAATGGTGTCCTGGAAGGAATGTCTGGCCACCAGACAGGGAGCCAGAGGGATGGAATGCAAAGGTCCCATCTATGGCGAGAAGCCATTATGTTCAGTGAGCCCAATTTTGAGGGAGACATAGTCTGTCCTTGGGTAAACACACTCTGAGGGGATACAGCCTATCCTCAAGAAACAAGCTCCACTCTGAGCAGACACAGCCTGTCTTCAGGGAGCCCCGTCTAAATGGGGAGACTGAGTCTCTCTTTAGGGAGCCACGGTATGGATGGGGACACAGTGCAGTCTGTCCGAGGATGGAGGGTACCACTCTTCTGGGTTTTCCTGAGATTGCACTCTGAGGGAGGCAGCCAAGGCTCTGCCCTCAGGAACTGACCTCATGGTTCTAGCCCAAGGCACATATTGGACTCAAGACAGACAAGGGTTGTTGGAGTGCCATCCATGTGGTGGTGTCCATGGATGTGTGACTCCCAACATATGCTTCACCCCTGGCTGGCTTCTGTGAGACCTGTTGCAGAGGGACCAATTGTGTTTGTCATGCAGTCACCAGTGGGTGACTGAGCTAAACAGAAGGTCCTTCCCTGAGAGGCTTCCGAGCTTTAGGAGAGAAATGGAGACTCTGTAGTTTTGTCCATGGTCTTCCAGGGAGAGTTAATTTCACCCAGGGTTTCAGGTTCATTTCTTGCTCACTACTCTATTCTGTCAGAGAAAGTGCGTCCCGGTTGGACTTCCCAAGTCTCTCACCTCTATGGGGAGCACTGGGCCAGAGGACAGTCTACAGGACTGCCCCTGCAGGCCGCTGCAGGTGGAGCCTTCGCTACTGCTGCTGGGGACTTGGAAGGGCTCATGGGGGCAGGCTGCGGGTTCTAGGTCCAGGAAGGGGGGGCTGGGTAATCACAATTACAGATCCCGTTGGCCCAGTGCTGTTGAGGCCACGGATGGCAGCGGCGGTGGGTAATTAGAACGCATTAGCCGTGGCCCTGACATCCTGTAATTTCTCCCTTTGCACGCGCTCGGGTGCGATATAGGAGGTGAAGCGATGCCTGCTCGGCTGTGAGTCACCGTTCGGAAGCGGGGCAGGGCCGCAGGGGGCCGCAGAGGCCACTGAGAAGGGACTCCTGCTGCAGAAGGCTAAGAGTCACCTGCCTCGGTGCTCCAGGCCTGGCTCCGGGCCTGGCGTTCCCTGGGGAACCCTGTGGTGGGGCAGCAGTTCCATCTGCAGGGGCAGCTCTGAGACGGGTACCCCCTGCCCCCAGTTCCCGGGGCGTCCTGCTACCCGAAAGGCAGGTGCACTGAAGATAAACCGGGCAAGAGCATCGCAGCTCCTCCCAGGTTGGGACGCGACAGGTGTCAGTCTCACCGCAGCCACGCAGAAGGAAAGGGGCTGCGTGTTCTGGCCCAGCCCTGAATCCATTCGGGCGAGCTGGGGGAGGAGCCGGCGGGGGGCTACCGCCAGGACGGGAGTTTATTTATTAGCCAGATTAGCCCGTATTAATGGGGGCGCGGTGGTGGCCGGCGGCAGCGGGGACATAGCTGGCATAGCTGGCATAGCGGCCGGGCCTCCCGCGGCGTGCGCTCCGGAGGCTTCAAAGGGGCTTAAAGAGGCCCCCGGTGGCACTGCCACGGCCCCTCGGGGGAGGGCGTGGGCGGCGGGGGAGAAGGCTAGCATTGTGCGGGAAGGATTAGGGATCTGGCCTGGAAGGAATTTTAAACTGCTACAGCTGAGCCCCAGGAACCGAACCGACCCCCCCCTCCCCAAACACCACGCGCACACACACACACACACACACACACACACACGAGGCATAAGGAGTGGTCTCTGTTTCTCTCTTGGTTGCTATTTGGCAAAAAATACAGGACATCTAGTTATACAGAATGAAGTTATGTATATCGCAAATGCTGTATGGGATATACTTATGTTAAAATATGTGTTGCCTTCTATCGAGCACAACTAGGTACCCTCCCCTCGCCCCCCAAAAGCAGCCTCAGATATCCCCCCTGTGCCTGAAAACAAGCTCCTGGAATCCAGCGTGTTGGCCATCCCATAGTTCCATTCCATGGGGGCGGGAGTCTCTCCCCTCAGACTGGGAAGTGGAGTTTGGAGCTTCAGAATGCAACTCTGAGGGCAGAGTATGTGTCTTCACCATCAGACTGGGAACTTCCTGAGGTCAGGTTGATTTGGGGTATGTTAGGTACGGTCCCATGGTTGGCTTCTGTGTCCACCGCACCTGAGAGCAAGGCTGGTGACCCCCGCCTGAACTAGTGCATGCTCCTGCCCACAGAGGGAGCCAGGGGCCCAAAGGACTGCCTTCCAGATGGATGAATCCCGCCTCTGGGGATCCTGGGAATTTGGCACCCCCATCCTTTGAGCCTTCCAATCTGACCTTGCCCTCTCTGGGAGATTTGAAGGCCTTGTCTCCCTGCCCCCAAGAAGGCTGTGGAGAGAGTGGGATTGGGGGGAGCTCTGAGATCTGGGTACCCAAGATTCACACCTGGAGAGTGCTCCCTGGTGCAGGGGTCCCTGCCAGCATCCTCTCTGCTCATGACCTCCTCAGTAGGTCCCCAGCATCGGCCTCACCAGCACCCACAGCCTCGAAGTTGCTCCTGTCAAAGGTCTCCTAGTCCTCAGCACACTCTGCATCAGTACCAAGGGCATCCCAAGTCCTCTTCATCAACCTGGACCTCTTCAACCTGGCCAACAGGAGGCAAAGGCATCCGGGGTGGAGAGGGGTGGAGGATGAGCAGGTCAGGGGAGCAAAGGCTGGGGGGGGGGGCGGGCAAAGATAGGAAATGTGCTTATCCTTTGGCCCTGCACCCTCCTAAGGCCCCTCATGCCTCAGGGCATCTGAACTCTTTGCCTTGAAGCCGAGGGAAGGCCCTGGAAAGCCCTTTCCCACGGTCACAAGTGTCAGCAACCCCCCCCCACTCCATTCTTGTTAATGGCCACCCCAGGCTCGCCCTCTGCAGGGTGCACCCACCCTGTTGCTGAAGGGCCCCTCCTTAGGCTGAGTGCCTGCTGCCGCTTGCTCTCTCCTCTGTGGCATCATCACCCCACTCCTCAGGCCGCCCAGTCATCAGGTCAGCAATTAGCTACTTCCTCCCAGCCGCATGAGGCCACCAAACGTCACAGCCCCTCCTCCAGCTTCTGTTGCCAGCGGCAGGAGTGCTGGGGTGCCCCCTACCCTTTGTAGTCAGTGCCAAGTCCTGGCTCCACACCCCCTCCCACAACCTACTGAGGGCTGCGGTAATGAGCTCCCATCTAGGAAGCTGGAAGCCACCAGGCTGCCTTCTAACACTGCATTCTATTGCTTGGGTGGAGCAAGGCTGTCTTGAGGGTGCCCACAGCCCAGTTTGGGCAGGACTGGAGACTTAGGTGTCTCTCACCCTAGTCGTAAGTGGTTTCCACTGGGTCCTAACCTGAGGCCCAAGAATCTGCGAACTGATGGTGGCAATAGTCTAGGAAGGGGAGACACTTTCAGATGCCCCGACATGCTCCTTGGGAAGTCCCTGGAGGCTCCCACACTCATACCTAGGCATGCACACAAGTATAAGCAGCTGGACCCACTGCCGTGGCAGCGCCAGAATCAGGACCTGTAGGGGAACCCGGCCGTGGGAGGGGAAGGCAGACCACTGATGCTCCTGTTGAGTTAGGAGTGGGAGCGGAGGATACAGTTGTCAGAAAGAATTAACAATAGATCCCACGAATGTGTGTAATCTTAGATTACTTAATTTGGGGATGCACCAGTGGACTGAGCTTGTATAAGTCAACAAGATGGGAAGATGGAATGAATTTGGTTGTAGACTTGTGGCCTTGGCTCAGGGCAGGCCCTAAATTGACGTGGACCCCTTGATAACCCTTTGCTAGAGTTTGCCGAGGTGAGTCTGCCCCAGGGAGAGGTGAGGGGCTGCAGTCTTTGATTCCCAGGATCTAACTAGGTCTAGTTGCGGGACACAGGTGAGGGCTGTGGGAGGTGTAGGGGCGTGGCCAGATGCTGCCCTGATTGGCTTGTGGGTGGGGCCCAGGAAGGGCTGACTCTCTGCCCTACCCTAAGTGTCTGTATAACAGGTAGCCAAGAGCTGGCTTCTGGGCCTGGGAGAGGGTGAGTCAGCCAGTACTTCCCTGACCAGGCAAATGAGGTACAAAGGAAGGGACTTGGGTGGAGGGCCTTCTAGGAACATTCCTGGAAGGGGACCTGGGGATAGGCACTGCTAGAGGAGCCACCTGCCTGCCTACCTGCTTGCCTGCACCTGCACCTTGGCTCAATATCCACTCCTCCTTGCTCCACACAGCCAGCCTCTAACCTGGTAGCCTCTAGGTTCGCAAGGCAGGGCCCTTGCCTCCTGGCCCAAGCCCATCTCCAGACTGCGGCCACCACCTAGCTTGCCCAGCAGGCTCTCCAAGCTATGGTTCCAGGAGCACACATGTGCCCATGTTCCTAACCCTGTGACCACAGCCACATCAGCACAACCAGACACACCAACGCACACATGCTCAAACACACTCACAGCACCTCCCTAAGCTTTTGCACACCACACACACTCCCTCAGATACACACACTTACATAAAGCTACAGGTATACTATTCGTGTGCGTTCGTCAGAACCCTTGTCCCCAGTGCCTGGGAATGTGACCTTGGGTGGAAATATGTTCTCCAAAGTGACATCTTACTGGGTTAGAGAGGGCCCTAAATCCAGTGGCTGGTGTGCTTAAAAGGAGAAGACAGACTTGGAGATGCAGGGATAGAGAGCCCCACAGAGAGGAGAGAGGAAGAGAGAGAGAGAGAGAGAGAGAGAGAGAGAGAGAGAGAGAGAGAGAGAGAGAGAGAGAGAGGCCTTGTGGAGTGATGTGATCACAAGCCAAGGACTGCTAGCAGCCAATCAATCAGGAGCTAGGGGAAAGCTTTCCCTTAGCCTTTGGGGGTAGAGGCATAAACTTGGCTTAAGTCTTGATCTCGGATCTCTGACCTCTTTGACTACAGGAGAATACCTTTCTGTTGTTTGAAGCTATTAAGGCTGTGATGATTTGTATGACATGATGTTGGTGGCATTCTTTTTGGGGGGCAACTGTCTCTGTCCCTCTTTTTCTTGAAAGCGATCAAGGGATCCAAAGATGCTCATGGCTCAGAGTGAGAGGTCAATAATTGTGTTAGTTTTATCATCGCTTTGGCAAATAACCAGCCAAAGAAAGGAAAGGTTGGCTCATGGTTTCTGGGGTTCCTTGTCCGTCATAGAGGAGATGGCGTGGCAGAGCAGAACAGCACAACTCACAACCCAGTGTCCTCGAGCAGAGAAAGAAAATGTCCACACTAGTCAGATTTCTCGTCCCTCCCTTGAAATCACACCTCAGGCTGTGGGATGATGCCACCCACATTAGTGGCAGTCCGTTCTCCCTAAGCTAATCCTCACAGGAAATGCCTTCACAGATGCACCCAGAGGTGGATTTTAGTAATCTCCTTGGTCTGTCTTAATCCAATCAAGGTGACGGTTGAGATGGACTAGCACAGTGATTTCCATCCTCTGTCTTCCCTGGAGTTCTGAACCAGGACACGCCCTAAAAAGGATGTGCCAACATGAAATAGACACAGGAAATGTGGCAGATCCACTCAAGGGACTACTACCCAGCCATGAAAAGGGAGGGGGAGGCTTTGGAAGAGCTGACCTGGGGACACGCATCCTGTGTCTCCATTAATTTGAGTTCAGGGACATGTAGGAGAGATGTCTGTGGATAACAGCGAGAATGGTGGTTTCTTTGTGGGGTGGAACTGACCGAGAGGGGCTTGACAGAGCCTCTTGGAGTTCTGGAAATACCCTGTTTGTGCTTGGTGGGGAAGCTGGCATACTCACAGTAAGAATCCACTGGGATGTGCAATTTGATACCCAGGAAATGAGTGACCAGAAGCTACTGGGGGATGTTTTCGGGCGGCAGTTACAGATGAAAGCTTGGTCCAGGGACACATACTTGTGGAATCATTCAGTGGTTATAAGAGGAAATTCTACTCTTCAGTGGAGAGTTGCCTGGCATACACCGTCACATACACGCACACACAACCACACAGCCACAGCTCGCTGTGTAAAAGCCTTTGGTGCACAAGCTGGACATCCTGAAATCCAACTGTAGACTCATGAAAATTGTCTTCTAACCACCATATGTACATTGTAGCTTGTGTGTGCTTACACTCACTCATACATCATGCACAAATAATGATTAAAATAAAATGCTACCCACAAGTACACATTAAAAAGAAAAAAGACCAATGACATCAATTCTGTTCTCAAAACAAAACAGGAAGGAACAAATAAAACCCAACTGATAAAAATATTTACTGAGCTGGGGATGTCGCCGGGAGGGGAGAGTTCCAGGATAGCAAGCCTGAGGCCTAGGGTTTGATTCCCAACACTGTATGGATGGAGGAGTGGGGTGTGTACACCTGTAATCTCAGCACTTGCGAGGCAGAGGCAGGCAGACCACGCTAGAGTCAAGGCTATCCTCAGCTACATCCTACAGCCTGAGCTAGCTTAGGCTACATAAGAACTTCTCTCAAAAACAAGCAATCCCAGTATTTGCCTTTGGCTCTGATTTTGTGATATGACAGTCGACAAATATCTCTGAGGTGTGTGGGCTTTCTCACAATCAGACTGAGGCTCTGAGGGGTTGAGTAAAACCTCTCAGGCAACATAGGAAACTTTGCAGAAGGGAACGACTGGGCTTCCCTGAGGACAAGGTGGACTAAGGGGTTTCTCCAAAGGAGGGGCTGGCTTTGAGGCTGCTTTTAGTGGTCCCTCCACTAGTCTCCTGCCGTGGCCGGGAGGGGACTGCTGACCTGGCTATCCCATTCCTTCCCACCCTAGTGGTCACCCCTAGTCTGAACGTAGGGCCCTCTTCATGGTTAAGTCACAATCTAAGACTGTGGTTCTAGGGCCAGTGGTGAGGAGGCAGTGGGCACAAGTCTGCACCAAAGGATGCTGTCTCTCCATTGCCAATGCTGGCATCCAGGGGAGTCACCCTCCTTCCTGTCCCGGCCGTGTCGGAGCCACACTGCATGTGAGCTCTTTGGACCCTGTTCTTTTCCAGGAGGAGCAGCTGAGGCAGTGGCTTCACTTGAGGACATGTGGAGAGGCGGAGTGCAGGGTGGCTCAGATACACCCAGGACTGGGCACACCCTGCTTTGCTGCCTTCACCAGAAGGAGCTGTGTCATATGATGGGGCCTAAGTGGCAGGTGCAATATGAGATGGAATCTTCTAGCTAGCCCTCTGACTATATTAAGCTCTGTGTCCCTTGCTTCCAGGGCTTTGCCTCCTGCCCTAGGGACCCTGAACTTGGACTAAGGGATTGTCTCTACTCCAAACCCTAACCCTCCTAACATGGGCCTAATGAGGTCACTCTAGCAGGGACATGGAATATTTAGGCTCTGGGTGCTGATGAGCTGCAGAAAAGGTGACAGCATAGCCTTAGCACCCTCACACGAGCCACCCACGAATCTCCCAGCCCCACAAGGGCACAGGGAGAACAAGCAGCTGAGCTATGCGGTTTACTCAGCCATTCTGTGGGTACTCAGTCCCTCCCAGGGGTCCACAGGAATCCACCATCATTCTGTAACCTTGCTTAGACTGTACATTCAGTCACCATGCAAACATCCATGCATTTGTACACTGGTTCACTCATGAATGTCACCCGCTCCATCTTTCATTTCCACCGAGCCCCCTAGTCCATGGCTGAAGAGTAGAGCGTTCTGGGAGCCTTAAGAATGGAGTCTAGGGGTATACATCTTCTGTGTAGAGCTCAGAGCTCAGATCCTGTGGGCCCTCTAACCTCCCACCAGGGGGACTCATTCTCTGGGGCAGGGAAGAGGCTCTGAAAACTCTGCCTTCTCCCCAGGGCGGGACAGAAGCAGGTTTAGGGTTATTAATAACCGCGTTCCTGACTGGAAAGGCCTGTGCGGAAGCCCCAGCCTTGAGCCAATCGGAGCAGAACTTTCCAGGAAAGCAAGTCTTCCTCTGCCTCCAGGATTAGTTTCCACCCCTGACTTCACCCCTTTGGTGTGTGGGGCTCCCGCCAGGCTCCACCAACTGCCCAACAGGCTTGCTGTCACCTGGCAGCTGACGTCCACCTTGGCTGCCACCCAGAGAAGGTCACACTGTATGTGGGTTGTGGGGCCGGTATCAGGACTATTTCCTCTGCCGTGTGCCTCCTCCCTCGCCAAAACGAAGCCCTCTGTCCTGGTCCACCTACCCAGGGCATCGGGTTTGTCCTGGCACCTCGCTCTGCAAGGGCAGGCAGCTGATGAGCGTGGGAGCCAGAGGGCTGAGGCAACTTGAGCTTCTGGCTCTTCCTGGCTATGTGACCTTGAACAAGAAGGGTTTGACTTCTTCGTGGCTCAGTGTCACGTTGGTAAAATTAGTATCAAAGTGTTCAGCCACGAGTAGCTGCAAGGGTCAGCCCTGTATGGTGATGGCATCAGCTGAGAGGGGCTGCACTGAGCGGCTGGGAAGGGATTCACGTCTAGCCTCCCTCACCAGTTCCTTTCCCATCTTCATCACTCTGTAGCTGCCACCAGCGCCTCCAGTGACCCCACGCACCATCTCCCCCATCAGCGCTGTTACCAGCACCATCCCACAGCTCTCCACCATACACACAGCCAAGACAACCACAGATAGCCACCATTCCAGGAACACCAACCCACACATGCCATGGCCAAGGCCTATTCTGGGACACCATACCATTGGGACTGGTTTATAGTCCATCTTCCTTTCGGCCCTGCTATAAATCTCATATCATTTCCTTCATTGCCCCATGGACCATGTGAGCCAGCTTTATGTGCCCCCGGACTGGCTGTTGTATGTGTGCACACTCGCACGTGTTCACACTCTACATGCATACTGTTCAAGCTAGTCCTCAAAATTCAGCCCTTACTTATCTAGTTTTAAAGTTTTGAAAGTTTATCTATTTCATTTTATGTGTACAGAAGTTTTGTCTACATGTAAATCTGTGCACCACTTACATGCGTGGTGCCCATGGAGGGGCCAGAAGATGGAGTTGGATCCTCCGGAGCTGGCGTTATGGATGGTTGTAAGCCACCATGTTGTACACTGCATGAAGATGTATCTCTGTGGTTGGTGTAATAAAGAGCTGAATGGCCAATAGCTAGGCAGGAGATATAGGCGGGACTTCTGGGCAGAGAGAACTCTGGGAAGAAAGATGGAGATGCCTGCTAGACTTGCGATGAATTGGACACACAGAATGGAACAGAGGTAAAAGCAGGTGGTAGAATGTAGATTAATAAAAATATGGGCTAATTTAAATTATAAGAGCTAGCTGAAAACATGCCTAAACCAAGCCAAGCTTTCATAAATAATAAATAAGTCTCCATGTCCTTATTTGGGAGCCAGTGGGACAGAAAAAGACTCATTAAACCTCCACATGGGTGCTGGGAATCAAACTGGGGTCCTTTGTCAGAGCAACAAGTGCTCTTAACCACGGAGCCATCTCTCCAGTCCTATTTTACTTAAGTTTTTCAGACAGGGTATTACCATGTAGCCCTTGCTGGTCTGGAACTCACTATGTAGACCAGGCTGTCCTCATACCAGTACACCTTGTTTTCTACCTCTTTTCTCTGCATACAGGCTCTGAATTCTAATATGAGCTTTGACATTAGCATATGACCTTAGACAAGTCACCTTGTCTTTTTGTATAATGACACCATGTGTTGTTGAGGCACAGCGAGGGGCTCCTGAGATGGGGGTCTGCAGGACTGAAGACAGACAGAGCAAGTCCGAGTTGTTACTCCTTCATCTCAGCAGCTGTGGCTCCTGATGTTAATGGACTTCCTCTCACCTGTTGGCCCAGCTGGTGAAAATGGAAATTGATGGGCACACTCTCATCTTCCAGCATGAAAACCTGTGGGGAAGAGAGCTGTCTCCCATCTGCTCTGGGAAGGCATCCTTGCTCACTCGGAGTCAGGTTCTGGGGAGAAGAGCCAAGTGGAGAAGACAGAGCCATCTAGAGCTCAGCTTAAACCCCGACCTCACCAGCTGAGTGTCTATGAGCAGGTCTCTTAATGGCTTTCCTTGAATGCTCTGCCTCACTTTACCTACCTGCTAGGTGGATCCTATGCAGGCCACTAAGAGGCTGCTACCACTATCTGGCTACTACCACTTCCGTCCTGAACTGCGGCACTATGGACAGCCAGCATAGCTAGCTCCCAGGCAGACAAAGACAGGCCTGGCTCAGCCTGTGCCTCAGATGATGGGGGAGATGCAGAGTGGTGGGAAAGTTTCCTGGGCAAGTTGCAGGAGCAGCTGGCTAGTAAAGATTAGGCCAAGCCAGGAGCCATTTAGCTTGACCTGACAGGGTGCAGTGAAGTCTGAGCTGGGCGGGGCTGAGGGCAGAAGGGAGGATGGACCTTGGCCATTCTCACGTGCAGGGAGGCTGTTCCATCCTGGGTCTCCTGCAAACTGCATCTTCTGGAGCTGGGATGGTGCTGCTGGAGGGGATGGAAGGGTGTGGCCTGCAGGCTCTCAGGCTTTCCCAGGCTCCTTTAGCTCACTGATGTCCCTGCAGCTGCAGCCACCCAAAGATTCCCTCCGCCTCCCTCCAGCGGTGGCGCCCTGGCCATGAACTCTCAGGGAATAAACAGGGGCAGAGCTTGCAGAGTGGTGAGTACTCACCCAGCCCCCAACAATGTAAACTCCCCAGACATATTTATATTGTCTGGTCCTGGCCCCGGTCCCCTGTCCGGCTCAGAAGTGTCACACCATACAAATGTCACATGTACAAAGAACCTGGGCTCCTCCACGCAGTGGTGGGAGAGGTAAGGAGAGGTCAGGGGCACAGTTCGGTGACTGAAGCTGGGAGCCCAAAGTGGCTGCTGAAAGCTCGAGGGTGGCACAGAGGACACGGAGCACAAGCCTCGCTATGGTGTGTTGCCTGAACCGTGTCTGCAGAGTTGCAGACTTCAGCCTTAGAGGATTCCCTAGCCTGGGCAGTGACCTGGGTCACTCTGTGGCCTTCCAGAGCCAGTCTTGGCCCTAGACTTCAGGGTCATATGGCCTGGGGCCCTGTCTAACTGACAAATGGCCCAAGACTCCAGGCCTTTCTTTACTTTTTTTTTTTAAAATTGCCCTCAGCTGGCACCTTGCCAAGACTCTTGTTCACATTATCTCATTTAAGCCTCCCGCTGGCCTGAGGGCAGGAACCACTGTTTCCTCGTAACCCAGGGGCGAGTCTAAGGGGCTAGACAAACACCCAGAAATGATGGAGGCAGAAGCTTCCAGATGACATAACATTTCAGCCCTAGAGAGCTGTAGCTACAGAATGATGGCAGGGAACCCTGGACTCTTGAGCTCTGGTAAACTTTCTCCAGACTCCTGGCCCTGCCCGGAGGGAGCCTCAGCTTGAGTGGGACACAGCCCTGTCTGAGAGAGCTCTGATTCTGAGTCCTGTCCTCAGAGAGACCCAGCCTGAGGGAAACACGGTCATCCGGGAGCCCCAGTCTGAGGAGGACGGCCCCCCGGGCTCAGAGAACTCTAGCCTGAAGACCTCTGGGCAGTTGGAGTCTTAGGGGGACCACAAGAAATGGCTGACATAATACTGGGGAGACAGGTGGAGCCAGAGGGCTTCCCAGAGCCGGGAAGGAGGAGTTTGGCAAGTGGCTTACAGCTTTCTGCAACCCTGGAGACCGGTGCTGTGTTCCTGCATTAGGAAAGAAGGCCTGTCCTTGCTGCTGCCAGCAGCCCCCCCCCCCTTCCCTGGCTGTAAGGCTATCCTGGTCCTGCCTGCCTACCCTGCGGGGGGGGGCAGGCAGAACAGAGCCCTGTGACAAGCATGCCCCTGGAATGACACCCAGGGAAGGTGATTTTCATCCGGGAAGTCTGCTTCTGCTGCGTACCCCAAAATAACCTGGCTCCTGCAGGGACTGAGTGCCTCGGGCTGTCACCAGCTGCCTGCAGCACCCTAGCTCCTGACCCCCACCTCAGGCGGAAGCTCTGTTTGGGAAGCTCCAAATGGTAGGGCTGTGTCTCCACTCCTGGGACTGGGGACCTCTGACATTCAGGTCTCTGCAGCCTGCTTCCCTGAAGAGGGTTTTTTTTTTTTTTTTTTTTTTTTTTGATGGGTGAGGCAGTGGGAATGGGGTAGAGTTAGGTGCTTTTTCAGCCGTCCAGGTTGTGATTTGGAACTTGTGCTGTGGCTGAGATTCCCTCACGTGGCCGGTGGGCTCAGTGGGGCCTGGTTGTACCTGGCAGTGCCAGGCTGCCCTGCTGCTGGCCACATGGCTTCTGATGGGAGGGTTCACATGTCCCCCGCACCAGCCAGCCACCTGCTACCCTCTGCCTCCCAAAATAGGGAAACCTGGCCTTCTCCTCTTACTACCCTGTCTCAGCATGGGCCACTCTCTGCTTCCTACTCTGCTTATCTAGGGGAGGTGTTGAGGGATTGACCTTCAGCCCTGACTTTCCTGAAAGCTGGTGTCTGGATGTGGCCTAAGGGAGTTGTTTGAATTCTGGGCTGGCTGCAGAATGGGGCTACTTGTAGGATCAGTGTCCTGTGTTATGCACAGTCTTATACCCCATACCTCCCCTCTCCCCGGCATCCAACAGAATCCTTAACGTTAAGTAGGGGCTTGAACTGTTGACCCAAGCAGGATGTGTGTGTGTGTGTGTTTGATATTTGTGTATACGTTGCATATATATATATATATATATATGTATATATATACATATTATATAATGTTTATGTTTGCATGCACGTGTGTAGGGTTGTGTGTGTGTGTGTATAGACATATATATTTGGAATCTGTGTGTGTATGTGGTGTGCATTCATATTTTTATGCTTGTGGTTGTGTGTGTGGAGGCTAGTGGTCGACCTTGGGTTTCTGGTTTAATGGTGTATTTTTATGGAGACGGTCTCTCACTGATTCAGAGACACTGGCAATCAAGCAAGCCTCATAGATCCACCCCTCTACCTCTCCAGTGCGGGGATTATAGGCGTTTATTACTGTGTCCAGCTCCTCTGTGCCAGGGATCCAGACTCAAGTCCTGATGCTCACACAGCAAGCCCTTTACTGACTGAAACCATCTTCCAGCTCTAACCCAAGTGATAGTAACCCCTCTTTACGGAGGGTGGAAAAGGCTGAAGTATTTTGGTTGAGAAGGAGCGACTCTCCATGTGCATCCCCCCCCAATTCATTTCACACACAGCAGCCATTGCTGAGTGCCTTCTACCTGTGAAGAGCTCTGCCAGAACCATCATACATTTGTGTTTAACCCTCAAAGCTCCCTGCCGAGATGGATAGGGTTGTACCATTTAATGATAGAACAAGTAAGGGTGCTCAAGCCTTTGCCTACCTCACACAGCAGCGATACAGAGGAGTTGGAACCAAACCCAGACCAGAACAATGTCCTTCCTTTCTCTGAAATATTTCCCCCCTTACTACGAGAAAATCCCAACTTTCAAACAGACAGAGACTGTCACAAAAACCTCACAAGCAACCAAAACGCAGAGCTGCGGGGCCCCATCCAGTGGATACATCTACAAAACGTGCGCACATCTAAGGCTCTGGGCACTGTGGAAGAGGGGGCAGAAAGATTGTAAGAGCTGGAGGACCAGGGAGCCTGCTGAGAGACTCCTAGCAATGTCAGATGCTACACCCACAGAGTCTCACCAACACGATTGCAGAAACATGAACTGAACAGACAGCATCGACAGACATGCCAAAGTGGACGGAGGGAGAGCCTCAACCTCACTCAAAGATCTGCAGGCAACTGAGGAATCTGAGAACACAACCCCTGCCTATCTACCAGCACATGATCGGCGCAGGAAACATACAAACACACACGGGTATTTAAAAATAGGTGGATATACATGTACACATGACAGCAATTAATGAAAGGGGGGGCCATGAATTTGAAAGAAAACAGGAGCGGGTACATGGGGGAGGTTTGGAGGGAGGAAAGGGAAGCAGAAAGGATACAATTATTTTATAATCTCAAAAAGAAAAGAGAGAAAAAGTATGCTTGGACCTTTACTTAGCCCTTGGGGAGTTTTTCAATTATTTCATTTTTATTTTATGTGCATTTTCTTACGTGTTTTGCCTGCATGTACAACTATAAGGGTGTTGGATTCCCTGAAGTTGGAGTTACAGACAGTTGTGAGCTGCCATGTGGGTGCTGAGAATTGAACCTGGGTCCTCTGGAGGAGTGACCAGTGCCCCCAACTGCTGAGCCATCTCTCTAAGCCTGCCCTTGGAGACTTTTGTGAAGAAGAACAAGCTCATCAAGATGCCTCGCTCAGTGTGCTGGCTACTTCTCTGTTGCTGTGATAAAACACCATGACCAAGGCAACTTAAGGAAGAAAGAGTTTGTCTTGGCCTATGGTCCCAGAGAGTTTAGAGTCTGCTATGGCTCAAGCTGCAGGAGCAGGAAGCTGCAAGCATGAAGCCCCGCCCCAAGTGACACACCTCCGCTAGTAAGGCCACACCTCCTACACTCCCCCAAACAGCACTAACTGGAGACCAAGTATTCAAACACAGAGCCCATGGGGCACTTCTCATTCAAGCCACAGGGGCTTGGCAACTATTTATTACTCACAGAATTCTCCCCATCTGTGATATCAACTAAATTCCTACGGTGTTGTGTGCTGTGAAAAAAGTATCCTTGCTTTACAGATGGGCATACTCACTCCCTTTAAGAAATGGCGGGGTCCAGTCTTGATTGACATCACATTTTACAATTTTTTTTTTCAGAACTGAATGAAAAAGAGGTCACCCTTCTGCCTGCACATAGACCGAGGCCTTTACACCTTAACATCCACAGGACTTGTGAATAAACCATCCTTTGGGGAATGTGGAGATTGGTGGAGACTTATCTGGAGTTTCTGGTACCCTGAGGAAAACACTTAGCTGCGTCTTGGGGGACACCTCCGGGAGGAGTTGTGGTCTGAAGCTGGAGGAGAAGGGAAAAGGAAATGTTACGATTCTGGAGTACTTAAAGAAACCGACCCAGCCACGAGCCTCAGGCTCTGCAGACACTACTGGCTCCACAAACACAGAGGCATTACTCTTGTTGCTAAGGGAGCAAGGGATCCCTCCCGTGGAGGACAAGCTTTGAAAGAACGCTTAACTTACTCCAGCAGGGAAGACTGGAGCTCGGGTCCCAGCTCTACTCCTCTCTTGCCAAGGGTGCTCAGGGACTTCCATGCTGGGCATGCTCCATTTTAGCAAGGCTGAGGACTAACATGGGTGGCACCATGGCGAACAGGTGTGGAGGGCAGGGAGGGTCCCTAAGGAGGTAGTAGTCCAGTCGGTCAGCGGAGGAAGGGCTAGTTTGGTTGTGGGCAGCTACGGGCAGGTGAGATTCACCCTAGCCCGGCGCAGGGGACCCGAGCCCTAGAGTATCTGAGGGCTTGGTACTCACTCAGCTTTGGTTGCAGGAGAAGAGGTGGGGGGGGGGGGCGGGGCGGGAGCAGCGAAGTTTTCCGAACGGAAAATGACGAGTTCTTTCTGGAAAGCTGAGTTTCCCAGCTTGGTGGGTACAGCTGACTAGGGGAAACCTGAGCCCTGTGGGCAGGCTGGGGGGTCCAGCAGCAGGGGAGGCAGGCCCCCAAGGCGCCTCTCCATGAGAGCTGCGGAGGGTTGGCTGCCTGAGACAGCAGGGTGTGGTGGAGAGCTGGGGGATGAGTTAGTCTCTGCCACAGTCCCCTGCAGCCTGGGCCCAAACCAGCAGCCAGGGATGCGTGACAACAGAGGCATTCCTGCTTCTCCAGCTCTGGTAGTCCTCACAGTGGTGGGAGGAGACAAGGGTTGTATTGGGACCTGCAAGACCCACGGGATCCCATCTTGCCGTTTCTCTGCCCCTCATTCGCTCCGCTCCAGCCTCATGCCCCAGGATCTTTGCACTGCTCGCTGCCCTCCTGGATGCCCTTTCCCCAGACACCCAAATGGCTCATCCCTTCTGGTGATGAGGACTTGGTTCAAATCATCTCAGTAGAGCCTTCCTATGGGCACCACAGCCTGATCTCCCTGCTCTCCCAGTCACCCTGTTCCGTATTAGATTGGTTTTCTCCAAATCTCTTACAGTCTTCTAGTATGTTTGTAACAGGTAAATGATAGCGGCCCCAGAAGCTGCCCTCAAGTTTACTCCTGCCACTTTGTAAAAGTAACTATGGTGCAGCAGTTCTCAACCCGTTGTCGTGGGTCACGGCTCCGACGCTTTCACAGGGGTTGCCCAAGACCATCAGAAAACACAGATATTTACACAGATATTACGATTCATAATAGTAGCAGGATTACAGTTATGAAGTCGCAATGAAAATAATTTTATGGTTGGGGGTCACCACAACGTGGGGGGGACTGTATAAAAGGGCCACAGCCTTAGGAAGGCTGAGGATGGCTGCTGTAGCGGATTGCGTAGTGTTCTGTGCCCATCCCCCGCCAAAAGTCCTGTCCCCCTGGAAGCTTGGACTGTGACCTTGTTTGGAGGCACAGTCCTTGCAGGTGTAAGATGACAAGTTGAAGGTGAAGTTATGCAGGGTTCCAGGCGGGCCCACACCCAGTGGCTGGTGTCTTTATAAGAAACCGCACACACAAGACAGAGATCACTGAAGGCTGCAGCAATGCAGCCACAGCTGAGGTCCAGTGGTTGTCAGTGGTCACCAGGGAGTTAGAAGGGATGCTTCCCTAGGGTTGGGGCGGGATGGGGGCCTGCCAACATCTTCATCTTGGCCTTCTGACTTTTAGATCTGTGAGACAGCGCACTTTTGTTTTGAGGATGCGATAACTTACACTATGGCCACAAGAGCTAGTGCTGCTAACCCCACAGGTCACAGTGTACTCACGGGGTTTGTTTTAGTGCGTGCGTGCGTGCGTGCGTGCGTGCGTGCGTGTGTGTGTGTGTGTGTGTGTGTGTGTGTGTGTGTGGTACCTTTCCATGAGTGGATATATGCATGTGGGTACTTATAGGATGAGGACTGAGCCTCCTGGCTATGACCTGACCCCCACACTCTGAGAGCCATACTAAATCCCAAGCTCCAGCCTGGGCCAGTGGATTTGTCATGTGGCCTTGAGCAAGTCATAGTCCAGTTTCAGATGGAGACTATTAGACCCACCAAGAGTGGAGGCACACAACTGTAATGTCAGCACTCGAGAGGCAGAGGAAGGCAGATCTCTGTGAGTTTGTGGTCAACCTGGTCTATGTAGGGAATTTCAGACCAACCAGGACTACACGGTGAGACCTTGCCTCAAAACAGCCACCAGAAACTGGCTCTGCCCTGTAGTAGCTCTGCTGCGCTCGGAGTTTTGGTAGCTTCCTTCCCTTTCCTCCTCCTCCTCGGATAAGCTCAGGCATGCCTCCAGCCTCCCAGCTCTCCTGCCCTTAGCTCTCCACCAGGAGCTGTGGTCCCTGCCTTGGAGGGCAGGTGTAAGAATGAATGTAGTGGTGGGAATTAAAGACTACACCCTCAGCTTTCTGTATTCTCAGGTTCCATAAACACAGATTCCATCAACCATCATTTTAAACTATCAGAAGAATTTGCCTATTTTTTTTTTACTTCTTTTCATCATCATTATTTCTATGCTATACAGTATAATAACTGTTTACATAGCATTTGTGTCCTATGAGATATTATATACAGTTTAGGCGGATGGGAGGATTTGAGTAGGTTATGTGTCAGAGTGTCAACGTTTTACAGAGGGCATTTGAGCATCTGTGGATACTGGTATGAGGCGGTCCTGGAAGTAATTGTGGTAGATACAGACGATGGCTGTGCCTGGTCCCAAGGGTCCCTCTGTCAGCCCTGTATCTATGCACACATTCTGTGCCCTGCAGGCCTATGTGTTTTATCTACCACAGGGCCCACAAGAAGCACCCGTCCATCCTGTGATGGGTGTGGCTGTGCACAGCATGTGAGATGGTGAATCCAACCCTGAGTAACACCCCCTTCACCACATGGGCATGGATGGTCTTCCCTTGCACAGTGGACAATGGGCACCTTGTGTGAGCCAAGAGGAAGAGTGGGTACTTATAATTGCTGATCTGGGCTGAGCCCCAAACAGGCTCAGAAATGGCCAGACAAAAGGGGCCTAGAAAACCAGTGCCGACGTCTGGGGATGGATTGTGGGGAGGAGGGTGCCCAGATACAGTCCTGGGGAGAAAGTGGAGACGATGAATGGGAGAGTGGAGGACTCCAAGGGGGTTGTTTAAGAAGTACACTGGAGCTCCCAGGCAGGGAATAAATGCTTGGTGGGTGAGGGGCTGCAGGCCAGGAGGAGCGGCTCTTCAGGAGGGGTCTGGCTGTCCTTCCTGGCAGGAAAGGGTTTGCTTCCTTCCAGCTACAGGCACCCTGGCCCAGGAAGCACTCAGGTTTCCAAGCCAGACTGGCTGTTGAGATGGACAGAGCTGAGCGGGCATCTCCCACCCTGATGTCCCGTCCCGAGCCTGCTTTCATCCGAGGAGAATACTTCATAAACTGAAAAGTTGGCCTTGCAAGACGCCTCTGAAACTGCTGCTGGCCTGCTGAGGGGCCTGGACTGGGCACTGGACACCCTGGACACCTGCCCGCGCTGCAGCTAGCCCCAAACAAGCCACTGCCGTAGACACAGATGTTCCTGGTGTCCTATTGGTGGGAACCTATGAAATGGCCCACATCATTTGGAACAGGGTCTCGTGCCTCCTAGGATGATCTCCAACTCACTATGTTGCTAAATATGACTTTGAACTCCTGACCTTCCCATCTCCACCTCCCAAGTGCATGTGCTACCATGGGCATTTTCTGTTGTCCCCCTCCCTCCCTCCCTCCCTCCCTCCCTCCCTCCCTCTCTCTCTCTCTGTGCATGTGCACGTGCTTGCCCATGTACATCTATACAGGTGTAGCTTTCCTCCATCATCTTCTGCTTTATTCTTTTGAGCCGGTCTTTCACTGAATCTGAACTCACTGTTTCCAGTTAAGCACGCTCCAGCGATCCCCCATCTACACTCCCTACCTCCAAGAGCCAGGGTTTGCAAACACACACAGTCACTCCTGGCTCGCCTGGCTTTTTTTTTTTTTTTAATGTTGGTGCGGGGGCTCCAAACTCAGGTTCATCATGTGTTTGAAGAGCAAGCACTTTTACTCACTAAGCCATCTCCCTAAGTGCCTCCCCTCATGTCTGATCTCATGTTGTGCAAATGGTTGAACTTAGGCCTTCATGCATGCCAGGCAAGCACTCTGGCAACTGCGTTGCATCCCCAGCCTTAGAACTGTCAACTCAATTAAGTGTGAGCCACTCCTAGACCCTGATATCCAAGGATGTGCTTCAAGATCAGGCTTTGAGGTTGGCCACTGCAAGCCTGCTGCTGGAGCTAACACATGGGGTGTGCTGTGCAGAGCCCAGGAAGTCAGGGCCTGGCTTCCCTGCTCTGGGGTAGGTTGGGGGGGGTGAACTCAAAACCTGTGTTCTTCTGGGCTCATGGAAGTCAAAGGTCATGTGAAGCCTACCTGTGACCATCTGACTGGGCAGAGGCTCCGAGAGTCCTGCTCCCCTCTTCTAAGATGGAGGGATGACATCTTGTACACAGGGAGCTGGACCTAGTTAGCCTGCCACTGGGATGGGGACACAGGAGTGATGGGTGGGCTGGATTGACAGAAACTTGGTCTGACCCCATGTTGGTGGCGCCATGTCTCCTGTGGCCTTTGGGGCATGAGGTAGCCCTGGCTCCTCCTCCTACCTCTGTTTAGACTGCTCCTCTAAAATCCTCACCCCAAGCCCCACCCTCCTTCCTAGAGCTGCCTTCTATTTCTCTCCAGCAGGGCACCCAACACTTAAACGGCTTCAGCCCTCCCACAGTTTGTGGGACGCCAGGTCACGGTTGTCAGGGTTATTTCCTTCATCTTGTCTGCCTGGTGGTGAGTTCGTAGACACCTCTTATTGTTTTTGGTTCTTGACAAGGTGTGGAGGTTTGAGTGCGATTGGCCCCCATAGACACAGGCATTTTATTTGGTCCCCAGTTGGTGGAACTGTTTGGGAAGAATGAGGAGGTGTGGCCTGTTGGGGGAGGTGTGTCACGGGGGAGGACCTTAGCGTTTTAAAAGCCCACACTGCTCCCAGTTCTCTCTCTCTCTCTCCCTCCCCCCCCCCTCTGCTGGGCTTGTGGATCAGACTCAGGTTCTCAGCTACTCTCCCATCATCATGCCTGCCTGCCAGCTGCTATGTTCCCTGCCACGATGGCCATGGACCCTAACCCTCTGGAGCCATGAGCTCCCAAATTAAATGCTTTCTTTGCATAGGCTGCCTTGGTCATGGTGTTTCATCACTGCAATGGAAGAGTAAACAAGACTCAGGTCTCTTTGCTCTGCAGACCAGGCTGGCCTTGATTTCACAGAGATCCTCTTGCCTCTAACTCCCGAGTGCTGGGATCAAAAGCATGGGCCACCACACCCAGCTTGTCATCCTCATGTTAAGGATGATAAAATCAACGTGCAAACCTCTAGCAGGCTGCCTGGTCACTTGCTGTGAAGGAGAGAAACTGGGGTTTTAATCTTGTTGTCCCTGATTTCCTGGGTCCCCCTGTCCCTAAGCAGGACTGCACATGCCTCTCTGCCTCTGTGAGTGTGGTCCACTCCTATTGATAGACAGATTGTAGGTGAGGGGCACTGTTATAATACATCGGCCTTGGGGGGGGGGGCTAATGTCTGCCTCGATTTGACAGTGACAGTGCAGTTTGGAGCCCCTGCAAGAGTGGCCCTACTGTTCTTTGTGGGGCTATTCTCAGGCGCCCCACCCTCTCGAACTTTCCCTCCAATCCAAAGGATGTCAGACCTCTTATCTCACTGGGTGTGCACCTCCCTGGGGCTCTGTAAGGACATTCTGGCCTCACAGAGGTTGGTGACTCAACTAGGGTCCCCAGAGAAGTCTGGAAGGGTGGGCCACTTGCCAGCGGTCCCCGTTGGCACCACATGCCCTCTGTGGTCTGGCATGGGAGTGGGACTAAGGAGTGGGGGGGGTGACTTTCTGGGACGGTCCATCCCAAGAGCACAGAGGGACACTTTGGGGCTAAGCCCTGCCCACAGCCCAGAGTGAGCTGCCCTTGTGGTCACCCGCTGTTTTACAGCCAGCTCAGGATGTCGAAACTCTCTGATGGTGGTAGTTGTTCAAGTTCTTGCTCCACAGTCCTGGGTTGGGAGTTGGGCTCCGAAGCCCGTATGTGGACCCATTGTTCGGTGAGTGCAGTCAAGGGCGGGCCCCCACGAGACGTTTCCTAAAGGGCCCGTTTGTTTTCTGATGAAGATACACAACCCTCCCACCCTGGCTTGTTTAAGCAGGGTTTCAACTGCTGAAACAGGGGCCTTGGATGAAGATACTCAAGCAGGATTGTTCACTCTGGAAAAATCCAGAGCCTACCCCAGTGCCCATCAGCGGCGGAGGGGATGAATGAGCCGTGGCTGTGGTCACGTGATGAAATGTTAGCGGTCAAAACAATGAAAGGCCCAGCCTAACATGCCACAGTGCGATGCATCTGGCAACAGGAAACCGAGATGAAAAGGTCCCAAGAGATGGCTTGCTGCATGACACTCTTGAGTAACGTTAAAAACCCTGAATATGAGGTCTTAATTTTATGGAATTCATATGCATGTAATTAAGCTATACAAAGTGTTAAGTAAGGGAATGTGGGCCTGGGATTAAGACAGTCCCTACCACAGATGGGGCCCAAGGCAGGGTTAGAGGCAGGCTGGAGTGAAGGATGAGCCATTGCTCTGGGTGATGGCTTTATAGACCTTTATTACATTAGTTGACCCAATGTAACTAAACAGTGGCAATAGAAGTGGGCAGGGCACAGACCATTAACAAGATTACCATGGAACTAGGAGTCTGTAAACCTTGGATCCAAACAGAAAACCCAAACCAAATGAAAGGCACTAATGCCCTCCCCCTAAGAAGACAACTGGAAAAAAGCATGTGTGATGGGAAGTAAGCACTTGGCAGCCAGACTCTGGGAGAGCGCATTGTCATTTTGTTTTGTTTTAAAGACAGAGTTCCGTGTGGCCTAGGCTGTCCTCAAACTCACTGCATAGCCAAGGATGGCCTTGGTTCTGGAAGACAGGTATGTAGTGCCAGGGCCAGCACTCCGGTTTCCCACACACTAACATGCCCAGTCACCCCATAAAAAATTTATAGTTGCCCCTCAGCATCTAAGGGGGCTTGGTTCTAGGATCCCTCAAGTACTTTGGATACTCAAGTCCCTTAAATAAAATGGCATAGCATTCACATATGTCTTACACACATCCCTCCCATATACTTTGAATTATCTCTAGATCACTTATAATAATACACAATTGTTAAGATGTCAACAGTTGTTAGACTGTGTCATTTAGGGGATAATGACAGGAAGAAGTAGTCTGTACATGTTCTGCACAGATGATGTGATTTCTTTTACTGAGTTACCCTTGATTGAGCCCACAGACAGACCCTATGGATACAGGTAGTGGCTTCTGTTATTTTAGCTGTCTGTTATTTTAGCCCAGGAGTCTGGGCACCAAACGGCTATGTTCTCTGCAGTCTCCAGAGGCTTAAATGAAGGTAGGGGTACTCTGTGATCTCATCCAAGACTTGGGGTCTACTCCCACATTCTTCACGGTCCTGGGACAGAGGGCCTGAACTTCTGAGGCCCTGCTATCTCCCACAGTGTGGTTTTCCACAGCATGAATGTGAACGTGACCCAAGGAAAGGAGTATCTCATTGCACTCATGAGTCTAGTTCTCACTCAAATTTGCACAGTATGTATGTTGGTTTGGATGCGAAATGCCTGTAGGCTCTGATGTTTGGACTCATGTCTCAGTTGGCAGCGCTGTTGGGAGATGCTTGGGAGGTGTAGACTTGCTGGAGGAGGTATGTTGTCAGGAGCAGGCTTTAGGGTTCAGAGCCTTGGCCCATTTCCATTTGCTGTCTGTGTGTCTGAAGCTGAAGCTGTGATTTCTCAGCTTTCTGCTCTGGCTGCCATGCCTTCCCACCATGATCAAATTTTATCCCTCTGGACCCATAGACCCAAATAAACTCCTCCCCTCCCCCACCTCATTTATTTTTCCCTTTTTTCAAAAAGAATTTATTTGCATTATTCCTATACACGTGTATTTGTTTGACTATTGAGTGAATGCTGCATACATGTTGGTGCCCACAGAGGCCAGAAGAAGGTGCTAGAATCCTCCGGAGCAGGAGTTACAGGTAGTTGTGAGTGACTCTTGGCAGCCAAACTCAGGTTTCCTGAAAGAGCAGTACCTGCTCTTAACTGGTTAATCTCTCTCCAGCCTTCTACAAGTTGCCTTAGCCATGAATCAGAGCAACAGAAAAGCAACCATTGTTGCAGAATATTTGTAGGGGATGTGTTACATTTGTTTATGCTGTGGAACAGTTGTTTAATGATGCAAAGATGTGTTGCATTCTTTTATGCTGCATTTGTTTAACTCTGTGGAGCTGTGTTACTTTGCCTGTCTAAAACCCCTGATTGGTCCGATAAAGAGCTGAATGGCCAGTAGCAAGGCAGGAGAAAGGATAGGCGGGGCTGGCAGGCAGAGGGGAGAAACAGGAGGAGAGAGAAGAGGGGAGGAGGGAGAGAAAGAGATAGGGCATCAGGGCCACCCAACCAGCAACAGAGTAGGAAATAAAGAAAGGAGTATAGACTAGAAAAAGATAAGAGTCCAGAGGCAAAAGGTAGATGGAATAATCTAAATTAACAAAACCTGGCTAGAAACAAGCCAAGCTAAGGCTGGTCATTCATAAGAAAGAATAAGTCTCTGTGTATTTATTTGGGAGTTTGGTGGTGGGCTCCTGATGAGCAAAGAGTAAAAAACAAACAACTACAAACCACCACAGTATGCACACCAGGGTGAGGCAAAGTCTGGGGGCAAAAAATAGAAGAATGTTTATCATACTGCCTTTCCAAAGCTTGACATTCTCCTCCATGATGCAAGAGAAATAATCTGTACTCAGAAGGAACTGCACCTCAATGAAGATGATAAACGTAGAACAGTCCTGTTCAGAGATACTGGTGAGGCTTGCTACATGCCAGGCAGGTCCCCAGGAAGCTCAGTGAACACAGTGACTGTGGTGGTTTGGATGGAAATGGCTCTCCACCTAGACTCTCATAGGGAGTGGCATTATTGGAGGTGTGGCCTTGTTGGAGGAAGTGTGTCACAGGGGGAGGTCTCAGAAGCTCAAACCAGACCCGGTGGCTCTCTCCATTCCTTCTGCCCAAGGATCCAGATGTAGAACTCTTAGCTCTTCTCCAGCACCATGTCTGCCTGTGTGCGGCCACACTCTCCCCCAATGCTGATGATGGACACAGCCTCTGAACTGTAAGCCAGCCATGATTAAATGTTCCTTTATGAGAGATGCTGTAGTCATGGTATTGTTTCACAGCAATAGAAACCCTAAGACAGCAGCATATAGCATGGACATGATTCTGCTACATGAGGGTGGAAGAAGGCAAGTGTAAGGTGTAGGAGCTTTATGTTGAAAGCTACAAAATGCTGTTGCAAGAAGTCAGTGAAGATGCAAGTAAGCAGAAAGATCGACCATATTCACGAAGACTCGCAAGGTGAGGATGCCAACTGCCCCAAATGAGTGATCTATTTAACATGTCAATCAAAATCTCAGCAGGATCTTTTCTGGTAGATTTTAAAAGGGAATTGGAATATCTGAAACAGGTAAGTTGGGAGGTATCATCATATCCAGATATGAAACCGTAATTGTCACTGGGACAGAGGGACTTTGCCAAAGAGATGGATACTGAGATGAATGAGACAGAAGCAAAGGTTCAGGATTTGATGTATGCAGATATGATTAATATGTACGAAGACACAAAGGCGATTCAACAAGGAGAGAGCAGCCTTTTCAAGAGATGAATCAGAAGGGGTTAGTGAAATGACTTGGCGAAATGGCTTGGCATGTGAGGGTGCTTGCCATCAAGCCTGGGGGATCTGGTTTCAATTCCCAGAGTCTGCACGATGAGAACGAGAAAAAGAAGGAGAATGCTTACAGATTGCCCTCTGATCTTCCCATGTGTGCTGCAGCTCACACGTGTCCCCTCCACTCACAATGTGATGGTTTGAATGAGATGCCTCCCTCTGGAGTCTTGTGTATGTGAGTATCTGGTTCCCATTTGGGTATATTTAGAATGGTTGTGAACTACTACATGTGTGCTGGAAACCAAACGGGTCCTTTGCGAGAGCAAAGTGCTGTTAACCACTGAGCCATCTTGTTTTTTTTTTTTTTTTTTTGAGACAAAATCTCATGGAGCCCAAGCTGGCCTCAAATTCACTAAGTTGCTGAGGATGATTTTGAACTTCTAATCCTCCTGCCTCAACGTCCTGAGTTCAGAGATCACAGCGTGTGCTAGTTACCAACCCCAGTGCTTTCTACATGCCAGACAAGCACTCTACCAATTATGCTACACCCCAGCTTCCCTTTCCTAAGGGTTATTTTTTAAAATATTTATTAGTTTATCATGTGTGCATGTGTGTTGACACATGCACTGTTCACTTGTGGAGACCACCAGACAATTTGCACCTTCCGCTATGTGTGTTCCGAGTTCTGAACTCAGGTTCTCAGCGTCAGGAGCCTCTATGTGCTGAGCCATCTCAGTGCCCCGCCCCTTTTGTGCTTATGAAAGCGTGTGTTCCTGGGCTCGAGAGATGGCTCAGTTGGTATAGTGCTTGCTGTGCACGCATGAGGACCTGGGTTTGAGCTCCAGCACACACATCAAACACTGGGCATTCTTGTACACACTTATATTCTTAGTGGTGCTGGGAACGGGGAGATGGGAGAATCCTTGAGGCTCTCCAGCCACTCAGTGCAACCAAATTGGTGAGTTCCAGGATTCAGTGGGAGACCATGTCAGAAAAACAGGATGCTGGCTCCTGAGGAACAACATGGAAGGCTGACTCTGGCTTCTGCAGGCATGCACACATTTCTTCTACCGCCTAAGAAAAAGTGATTGTAAAACAGCACCATTTAGGCAACCTTCAGTAACCCCAGATGGTCCTAGGAGATGACAGCTCCTATGTAACTGTCCCCAGTGAGATTTAGACAAAACAAAACAAAACAAAAAGCAGCAAGCAGAAATCTGCTTCTACAAGTATACAAAGCATTTTGTGAGGCTTGACAATATTTTCTTTAAGGTGAACATCATTGCAGAGTTGTACAAAACAGTTTGTTTTCAGGGTTTGGGGCTAAACCGGGAGCCCCATGAGTGGAAATACATTTTTAAAATGTAGAAGTTTCTAAGGCAAAAATGCCATAGCAGAGTGGCCTAAGTGTGTGGTGTCTGGAGTCTACAGTCATGTAGATAGTGGCCTGGGCCTTCACGATCATTTCCACTCTGGCACAGCCGTGTAGCATCCCATCCTGCATGCTCTGCACAGGTACCCTGCCCAGAACTGATTTTTGACATGTTTGTGGTCCTGGGATCGAACCCTGAGTCTTGTATATGTAAAACAAATGTTCTTGTATATGTAAAGCAAATGTTTGTCCTTCTTGACAGTCTCACTAAATCACTCAGGTTGGTCTTGAACTCACACTGTTGCCCAGGCAGGCCTTGTACTTCTGATTCCCCTGCTTCAGTTTTCTGAGTAACAGGGACTATAGGCCCATGCTATCAGGCCTGGCACACTTAAAAAAAATTTTTTTTTTTTGAGACTGGTCCCATGTAATCCTGATAGGTCTTGAACTCAATACATTGCCCCAGATGATGATAACCTCTGATTCTCTTGCCTTCACCTTCTGCTCACTGAGATTATGAATGTGTGCCACCACATCTGGTTTGTGTTGTGCTAGGGACTGAACCCAAGGCTTTGTGCATGCTAGGCAAGCACTCTACCAACCGAGCCACGTCAACTGCACATTTACGGTATCTTCTTCCGTTATGTGTGCTTAGATGCCCAGATGTCACCATATTACTGTGGCCTCCAGTAACTACTCAGTAATGTGTTATTTAAGTTTGTGACCTCCAGGAACCAGGCTAGACCGCAAGCCCAGGCATGCAGTGGGCTATACCATTGAGGTTTGTGTCAGCACACCCTAGATGGGCTCACAAGGACAAAACCATGTGCCAGTGCATTTCTCAGAACATATCTCTGTTGTTAAGCAACACATCATTGTTATTTACCCTAGAGGAGAAATGAACACTTTTCTTCCCACGAAAACTTGCCCTCAAATGTTCATAGCAGCTTTGCTTGTAATAGCCCACAGCCACAAACAACCCAAACAACTTTCAACGGATGAACGGTTCACAGAACGTGGCACATCCTTCAACAACAGACTACTATTCCGCAGTAAAAGGGATGCGATTGACACATGCAACAACTTGGATGGCACTCAAAGACATTTCTATTAAATGAGAGAAGGCAGCCAAAAGGTTACACACTGGGTAAATCTCATTTATCTGACAGTCTGGAAAAGACAAAACTACAGTGATGGAAAATGTATCCGCAGTTGCCAGGGTGACTGGTGTGGTGAGGGTGTGTCCATAAAAGGGTAGCATGAGGGAGTTTTTGAGGATGATGGAATTGTTCTGATGGTGGTTACACAATTCTATACATGTGTTTGGATTTGCAGGACTGTGAGGCAGAAGATGAGAAGGGTAAGTTTTACTGTATGAGATTTCTCTTTATTTTAAGAAAGATTTATTTACTTTTACTTTATGTGTTCTGGGTGTGTCCTCTGAATGTATGTATATTACATGCATATGTACCACATGCATGCCTGGCGCTCCCAGAGGTCAAAAGAAGAGGTTGAATATTCTGGGGCTGTAGTTACAGCCTGTTGTGAGCCATCATGTGGGCGCTGGGACCTCTATCCTCTGGAAGAGCAGCCAGTGTTCTTAACAGCTGAGCCATCTTTCCAGCCTCAAGATTTTATTTTATTATTTATTTAAGTTTTTTTTTCTGTTTTTGTTTTTGTTTTGAGTTGGGATTTCTCTGTGTAGCCTTGGCTGTTCTGGACCTCACTCTGTAGACCAGGCTGGCCTCAAACTCATAGAGATCCTCCTGCCTCTGCCTCCCAAGTGCTGGGATTAAAGGAGTGTGCTACCACTGACTGGGTATTTTATTTTATTTTTTTGAGACAGAGTCTCATGTAGTCCAGACTCACCTCAAACTTGGTATGTAGTTGAAGGTGGCCTTGAGCTCCCAATCCTCCTGCCTCCTTTCCCCAAATGCTGAGATTGTAGACATTAACTACCACACTCTTTGGGAGCCTCAGGTGGGACCCAGGTTTCCTGCATGTCAGTCAAGCTCTCTACAAACTGAAGTACATCTTCAGTCCCAGCTGTGAGAATAGACAAAGCAGACAGAGGTAGACAAGGGCTCTAAGTGAAGAGGTCTGGATCTTGGCGAGTAGACTTATATTTCAGAAAGAATATTCGCGCGCATGCGCGCGCATGCGTACATGGAGGCCGGAGGTCGCTGAGGATGTGTTTCTCTATAGCTCTCCTTCTTGTTTTTTGGGGACAGATGCTCTCACTGAACCTGGACCAGATCACCAGTTTGGGAAGACTAGCTGGGTGGTGAGCTACAGGATTCTACCTGTCTCCATCTTCCCAAGTGCCATGGTGCACACCACCATGCTTGACTTTGTAGTGCGTGCTGGGGATTTGAACTCAGGTCGTCATGCTTGCACAGGAAGCACGAGCCATCTCTCCAGTCTGGAAAGGTTATTCTTATATCAGGTAGAAATCAACATAGGGCACAGAGCTCAGTAAATGCTCAGGGAGGGAACAGTAGCAATAAAGAGATAAAGGATTATGCACTCATAAATGAATTACGAGTCTTGGAAGCAACATCTCCAAGAAAGTAAGCATTGGGTTCTTCTGGGAAATGCACTGCTGACATCCGGGAAGGATGCCAGAAGGTGCTAGACACCAGCTGGGAGACGGGATGCCCCAGAAGGGGAGGGAGGGTGTTGTAGACCCTGCTTGCTGGATGCCTGGTCTACATGGGGGAAGACAGTCAGCGATAGGCTCACTTGCTCACCTTTCGGGTGGCCCATAGCCATGACCTACTTTCCCTACCTGTGCTGCAGGTGACGCCCTGCCCTTAGCTATTTTTATCCCAGCAGAATTTCCAGATTTAAAAAAAGAAAAAAAAAATCAGACTGGCTTGTGGGGCTGCCCCGTGGGAGACGATGATGGGTTCATTTCCATCTACTGAGGATCAAACTGTCTTCCTACAGCTGTCCCAGACAGATGGTGTCTTTCTTGCTGGGAGGGTGGGAGGGTTCCCCCAGTGTCCAGGACAAAGTTCACACTCTTCCCTGGATGTTCAAAGTTCTCTCGTGACCTAGAAGCCAGCTTCCCTTCAACCTCATGCCCTGAGCACCAGCCAGTGCAAGGTTTCTCGCCAGATGCTGACAAGGCCTTTTGCTTTCCTGCTGGGAGCCCCTGTTAGGAACATCCTTTCCTTCCTTCTCTACCCAGCCAAAATGAAGCCATCCCCTTGGCCCCAGGGCTAAGTCACCTCCCCCAAGGAGCTCTCTTTGATTCCCTAGCCAGAGTATTGGTGCCCTTGGAGAACTCCACACTCGAGACTCCGCTGCCTACTATGTTCAGGGGTGTCCTCTGGGGCTGTGTCCCCCTCTCTGTTCTTGGGGTTGACCCTGGCCCACCTCTGACCCACAAAATGCTGATAGTGTTGACAGTTGGAGCCTCTGTAATAGTCTCAGGTGTGGTCCGCCCTGAGTCAGAGCTGGGCCTCCTCCACCCTGGCTTGCCAGGCCCCCAGCACAGTGAATCAACACTTTCCCAGGGCAGGCAATGAGCTCAGCACTTTTCTCAGCCCTTGGGGAGGGTTTGAGGAGGAGATCTGGAAGGCCCCTCATGGCAAAGGGAGGCTGGGCAGGTCCTGCCCTCCGTGGTCCCATGATGACAAGTGCCTTCCAGTCTCCTCCCCATCTCCTTATGAGGTCTCTCCTAGCTGCTGGCCCCTGAGAGGGTGGGGCTCCTCCAGGTAATCTTGGGTCATTTCAGTGCTCCCGTCACAGTGTTCCTTCCTATGCTTTGGTCCCCTAGGACCCTCAGTCATGTCCTCTCTTCCCCCAGCTCTTCCTGCTCAACTTTACTCCAGGCACAGAGCCTGGACCCAGCCTGGGCCTTGCCTAGCGGACAGGGCTGATCATACTATAGGCTAGGCCACCCTTCTCTTAGCCGCCATCTTCCTCCACACAGATACCCCAGGGAGCTTTCAAGAACATCTGGTCTGACCTAGACATGTGCTACTGTGTGTGTGCGTGTGTGCGCACGCGCGCGTATATGTGTGTGCACGCATGTGCGTGTGTGCACATGTGTAGGGGAGCCAGTTTGTAGCACATCCTGCTGTCCTTATGACTTGCAAGGTGACCCTGCTGTCCCAGAGCCTCCCTGTTCTCTTTTGAAGGTAGATAAACCTCCTGGAACAGTTCTCAGAACTAACGAGGGTATCCTCAGGAAGCATGGCGCTAAAACAAAGCTCCCGAAAGTGGGTCCAGCCCATGCAGGGTTTATAACCGAATGCTGGAGTTGTGGGAAGTTTGGCAACTGTAAAAGTAAAAAGGGTTGAGAGTGCCCAAAGACCAAAATTTTGATGGGTGGTGAAATCAAATGCGTAGTGAATCTGAGGGATTTCCGGTCTCGCGCCTGTGGTTAATCTGAGGGCTTTCCATCTCCCTTCGGTATACTGCATCCGGCTCCTTCACTACAGCCTTGGTTTCCCAACGTGCTTTGCACTGCGCATGCTGCGTGCAGCCTAGCACGCTGACAGAAACACTCTGCTCTAATTCAAACAACTGGATATTATGGGATGTACTGTTTCTATCATACATAACTTTCTGCTTTCTCAGAAAGCATGATTTAATTAGGTAAAAGCAAAGTCCCAATTTTCTCCCACCATCATTCCTCAGCATGTATCAAGTTAGTGACGATACTGTGTCAGGACGTGCGGTTTTTAAAATTGCTGTAAGAGTTGCTGTCTTAAGTTTCATAAAAAATATTCAATGAATTTTCATTTAAGATTAGGGCAGAATTTTCAACAATTTTGATATCTGCCATATTTTCCTATGCACCTATGTGAAGACGTATTCTTAGCATTGATGATTATAAAATCAAAATATACATCAACTCCAAGGTGAAAATGCTCGTTATGCAAGCCCAGTGATCTGAGCTCTGATCCCAAGAACCCACATGGGTTGCATGGACATCTTGAAAAATGCTCTGTGTTGGGGCCTGGAGAGACGGCTCAGAAGTTAAGAGCGCTTGCTACTGTTCCAGATGACTCAAGTTCGGTTCCAAGCCCCCTCACCAGACTGCTCACACTTGCCTGTAGCTCCAGCTTCAGGGGCATCTATCTGATGCCCCCTTCTGGCCTCCATGGGTATAGACATACGGTATATATGTGCACACAGACACATAATTTAAAGGTGCTCCATGTCTTGTGGTATCAAACACACAGCTGGGATTTTTAACTTTGTTGAAAATAAGCAAGAACATTCTTCTCATTAGTGTGCAAACTTGTCTTTCTTATAGTAAATGGCAAAAAGCGTTGTTTTAGAATAATTCGTGATTTTTAAGTTAACGCGTGTTTAATTTTGTGTGGGTAGTATGCATTGTGATGTCCATATGTGTGCATAAGTGAGTACATGCAGGTGTGTACGCACATGTGTATCCATACGTGTGGAGGTCAGAAGTCAACATCAGTTATAACCCACTGCTCTGTGGCCCTCTAATGGTGTATTTTGAGGCAGGGTTCTCAGTAAACCCGGAGCTCACAGAATGGCTAGACTGGGTAGCTAGTGGGCTTCTGGGATCTGCCTGCATCTGCTCCAACTCCCAGCCCAGACACAAATATGCACCCCACCCCGTTATTTTCATAAGAGTGCTGGGGATCCGAACTCAAGCCTTCATGTTCCTTTGGGAGGCGTTTAGCCGACAACGCTATCTCTCCAGCCCAGTGTTTGATTTGTGGGTCTATTTCACATATCTATGATACACAAAGTTGTATCAAAGTGTCTGAGGTAATATGGAATAGTGAATGAGCCTTCAGGAAGCCCTGAGTATTCATGGAGATTGGTGGTGCTGGCTATATCTTGCCTCCATGGTCCCGATAGCTGTGAGCCTCTTTCACGAGGCCAGGCAGTCATACTTTGGAGGACCTGCCTTTGGCTTCTCAAGACACAATCCCCCTCTTACCTGCCTGCCTTGCCAACCGTTATTCCCATTTCAATGCCCAGGCAAACATTACTTCTCTACGTGCCGCCATAGTTCCTTTCATTGCCCGGCCAGGAGACACACCAGCACTTTCTGCAAAGGAGTGACCCCTCTCTCCTGTGGCTTTTGGGTTTGAGTTATGACACTCTATGTCTACACTGGCCAAAAGGACCTGGGGATTGAGCAGGGGTCTGTGGGGCTCAAAGGCCTCAGGCCCGGGTGTGGCGTGGGGAACCTATCCACATACCTCAATGCTACACTGGACGGGATCTCTCCATGGTTATAAGCGAGGTGATGTGATGACAGGGTCAGCTCTTCCAGATCCCAAAGGCCAGATAGGCCCCTGCACGGGGCTGCCTTTGCCTCCGGGGACACCTCCAGGCAGGAGGGGAACCGGAAGGTGGTGCAGGCGAAATGCTAGGGGACAGAGATGGTCCAGCATAGTTTGGCAGGCAGAACATCTTGGAGGCTAGGCTGGAGCAGCAGGGAGGAAGAAATGGGAGATGGGAGGGACCCAGTGGCCTTTCCTGACCGGTGGCCCCACAGAGGCTCTGGATCTGCCAGACAGCAGTCACTGGACCTACATGGGTGTTCATATTCAAGTGAAGTAGAGGTGAGTCCAGTTCTGGGGTCACAAGACTCACGGGGTCAAGGCTCCAAGGCCTCCAGGTTTGGGGACCATCAAGCATCCACACTGCTCGGGGCAAGCATCTATCACCATGGGCTCTACTTCCAATCAGCATTGCTTAGAGCCAACTTCCTTATTCAGGACAAGTTATGGGCCTACTCTGTGACTCGGTTTCCCTGTTCTAGATGGAAACACAGCAGGTTTTGAGATGAAATGAGTTAAGGTCTTACCACAGCACCTGCCCCATGGGAAAGAAAAGCCTGTCCTCTACCGGGGCCTGAAAAGGCAATATTAGCATTTGGAGAAGGTAGATGGAGAGGGTATGCAGAATTCAGACATAGTGGGCCGATGGGGACCTCTGGGGATTTGGTCCCAGAAGCCTTAGGGATACCCGGGTCAGCAGGTGCAAGAGGAACAAGCTGACTGACTGTCCTTTTACTGAATCCCTTTTGTCTCCTAAAATTCACTGTGGAGTTTAAGAGAAAGAACTTTCTGAGTATTTTCAACAACAGATCAAATCAAGCCCACCTAGCCCAATGGGACAGGCTGTCTACTCTGAAATGTAGAGGATGAAATTCCTCGAGTTCAAAGCAACAGTCAAAGGCTTGTGAGGGTGGCATGCAGACCATCCATCCTATCGTGTTTGGACTAGGTCTAGCCTCGGAGAGAGGGGACGGTACCCTAGCCCTCAGCATTGCTGCAGTTCGTCTGTTGTTACCTCAACACCCTGTGCGCGCTGGCTGCCTCCAGTTCCCAGTGATTGAAACCTCCCCACCGCTCTCATAACTGACCTTCCCACCTTTAACTCAATCAGGAATCACAAGCCCTTTTAATTTAGGAAATAAAAGGCTGGCTGCTGAGCCGGCTGCCCCTGATTGACGGGGCTGTTAGCCCAGTCAGGCTGGCCTGGAGAGGAGGGCACAGGCTCATAACCTCAGTGGGCCCCTATAGGGTAAGGGCGCTCCCCGGAGACTGGGGAGCAAAGGAGAGTTGTCTCCCTGAAAATCCCAGCCGAGGAGGGGACGGAGGCCTCGAGGTTGGGGGTGGCTGCTGCCCTCCCAGAGACACAGAGGAATGTCGGGTTCTCATTACAGCCTGGGAATAGTGGGGTAGACACAAGGGAGGATTTCCCAACAGCAGCCCAGCCCCCACCTTAGATATGTGATATTGTGATACTGGGTTGACTTCAAATCTCTCTCTCTTTCTCTCTCTCTCTCTCGTTCTCTCTCTCTCTCTCTCTCTCTCTCTCTCTCTCTCTCTCTCTCTCTCTCTCAGGAAGAAGAGGCCCCAGAGGAAAGAGCTTGCCTGTGCCTCAGTCTCTCATCTGTACCTGGGAATGATGACAAGATCCAGCCTCCTGGCTGCCATGAGGATTAAATGAGGGGCTCAGAGCTCACAGGTGCCTCTCATTGGATCACAGCTCCAATTTCCATGTGCCCACATGTCCATAGTAAGCATGTGCAACCATCCATGGTCCACCCCGGACATCTCCATCCCTCAGGGAGATCCCTGCCCGTCTGAGTCTGCCTCAATCCCTTCCTCTATCCTCAACCTCCCCCCCACCCCCACCCCCGCCCACCCCCACCCGCCAAATCTACCTTTCTGTCTGTATAGGTTTCTCCATCTTGGAGATTTCATGATTCACACTATACAATCTGTAGTATTTTGGGCCTGATTCTTTTTTTTATCTTAACATACTATCTGGGTTGAGATATACATCAATATTCAGTTCCTTTTGGGGGCCAAGTAGTATTTTGTGGTGTGTGTGTGTATGTGAAATATTTTCTTGATCTAAACATCTGTTGATGGCATTTATGTCAATCTTGTACATTTATTTACATGTGTGTATGTTGTGCACACATGAGAACTACAGGATGCATATGGAGGTCAGAGGACAATTTTTGGTAGTCATTTAGTTCTCTTCTTCTGCCACATGGGTTTGGGTATTTAACTCAGGTCATTAGGTTTGGTGGCAAGCTTTTGCTTGCTAAACCATCCTGCTGGCCTCAGTTTTGAAGAAGTTGCCACAGTGTCTCTCACAATAGCTGCACCTCTTCTGTTTGTCTGTTTTTAAGAAGGATCTCACTATGTAGCCTTGGCTGCACTGGAAGTTGCTATGTGGACCAGGCTGGCCTCGAACTCATAGAGATCTACCTGCCTCTTCTTCCCAAATGCTAGAATTAGAGGCGTGTGACACAATGCCTCATTCCCATCAGCAGTGTGGAAGGCTTCCCATGACTCCACGCCTTCAGTATTGCTCCTTGGTGATAGTCATCCATTCTAGTGAATATGAATTTATTTTTTTAAAGATTTTTTTCTTTTTAATCATATGCATGTGTCTTTGTGTGCTATGTGCACATGAGTGCAGGTACCTGTAGAGACCAGAAGAGGGTGTCAGATCCCCTGGAGCTGGGGTTACACACAGTTATGAGTCACCTGATGTAGGTTCTGGAAATTGAACTTGGGTTCCCTTTGAAAGCAAGAAATACTCTTCACCTCTGGACCATCTCTCGAGTCCTGTGAGTGGGAGGGTTAATCTGCACATCTCTGAAGGCTGATGTGCATCTAAGTTATGTGATTTGTTAGCATAAAACTACCCATTCCCTTATCAACCTTCTTTGAGGTCAGTATGATGTCTCCCCCCCCCCCTGTGTGTGTGTGTGTGTGTGTGGTGTGTGTGTGTGTGTGGTGTGTGTGTGTGTGTGTGTGTGTGGTGTGTGTGTGTGTGTGTGTGTGTGTGTGTGTGTGTGTGTGTGTGTGTGTTTTCTTGGTCATTGTAGCTCCAAGCTCCTTAAACAAAGTCATGACCCTACATTGGAGTAACAAAAATCTGGTAGCAGGAAAAGGTTTCTGAATGTGAAGCAGCCAACATTTCATTAATACTCAAATGTGACAGCTCAGCCCACCAGCCTGGAACCTTTCCGGTCAGGCCCAAACTGTAATGTGTTATGGATTGTAGTGCATTTGCAGTACATGTAAGGTCTTTTGCTCTTAATAGAAACTCAATAGTTGAATTACAGAAAACAAGACAATATTTCCCTTATATCAGCATGAATCAGATTAGTACATCCTTGGGATGTATTGTGATAGAAGGTTTGTAGTTGTTAGAATGGGAATGGCCCATGGGCTCATGTATTTGCACACTTGGGTCCCAGTTGGTGGAATTGTTTGGAAAGTGTTAGGAAATGTGGTCTTGTTGGAGGTATGTCATGGGGTGTGGGTGTCCTGGTTAAGGTTAGTATTGCTGTGACGAAACACCATAGCCAAAGCAAGTTGGGTAGATTTGTCTTACACTGCCACATCCCCGTTCATCATTGACGGAAATCGATGGAACTCGAAAAGGGCAGGAACCTGGAGGCAGGAGCTGATGCACAGGTCATGGAAGAGCGATGCACAATGGCTTGCTGGGCCAGTTTTCTTATAGAACCCAGGACCAGCCCAGGGGTGGCTCAGTCACAACAGCTGGGCCCTTTACCGTAGATAACCAATTAGGAAATGCCCTAGAAGCTTGCCTACAGCCCCATCTTATAGGGACATTTGCTCAGTTGAGATTCCCTCCTCTCAGATGACTTTAGCTTGTGTCAAAGTTGACATAAAACTATCCAGCATAGTGGACTTTAGGTTCCAAAAGCCCATGCCATTCCCAGTTTTCTTCCTCCCTCCTTCCCTCCCTCCCTCCCTCCCTCCTTCCCTCCCTCCCTCCTTCTCTCCTTCCCTCCCTCCCTCCCTTCCTCCCTCCCTTCTTCCCTCAGTCTCTCCTTCCCCCTCCCTCCTTTCCTCCTTCCCTCCTTTCCCCCTCCCCCTTTCCTCCCTCCCCTCTCCCTCCCTCTCTCCTTTCCTTCATCCCTCCCTCCTTCCCCCTCCCTCCTTTCTTCCCTCCCTCTCTCCCTCCATTCCCATGTTTTTGGATCAGAATGTGAGACCACAGCCATTGCTCTAGGGCCACACCTGTCCACCTGCCACTGTGCCCCTGCTGTGACGGACATGGACTCACCCTCTGGAATTGTAAGCCCTGATAGATTCCTTCTTCTGTAAGTTGGCCATGGTGTCTTATTACACCAAGAGAAAAGTCAAAAAATTTGATTTTTAAATCAAATCTGCTGCCAGAACTAGATGGTGAGGCCTTAAACCTGATGACACCATGTATTCTGACCACAGGACAGAGAAATCAACATGAAACTCTGCTGGAAGCACCCTCTGCTACCTTAGCTCTCACGGTGCTGGGAGCTGCAGGCTGCTGAGGGAACATTGTACTTGAAGTCTTACCGAGCTGCAGACTATGTGTTACGCTACTGACCTGCCAGGCAACATGTGTCCACTGGTGTAATAGTGGCGTGGCCATCACGGGGTAACCAACCACTTTATAATTCGATTTAACGCCTTCCCCATAGAAAGAAGCTCATGTTTGGTACTGTAAACCGGTCAGAAGCCTATGGCTAGCCAGGCCATAAACCCGAATGGGGAATCTTACTGCTGCCGTTCCGTTAAATGGGTATGACACACCCACCAAATTATTCTAAATAATTACATTTATGCCTATAGGTAAGTGCTACTGCTGGTTTGGTTAGTGTCTTAAGACGTCATGCCAGGCGGTGGTAGCACACAACTTTAATCCTAACACTTGGGAGGTAGAGGCAGGTGGGTCTTTAAGTTTGAGGTCAGCTTGGTTTTCAAGCAAATTCCAGGACAGCCAGGGCTACACAGAGAAACCATGACTTGAAAAAACAAAAAACAAGAAAGAAAAAAGTTATGGTCACTATTGCTATGATGAAACACCACGGCCAAAAGCTGGGGAGTGAAGGGTTTGTTCTGCTTACATTTCCACATCATTTAAGGAAGTCAGGACCGGAGCGCAAACAGAGCAGGATCCTGGAGGTGGGAGCTGATGGAGAGGCTGTGGAGGGAGCTGCTTACTGGCTTGCTCCCCATGGCTTGCTCAGTCTGCTTTCTTATAGCACCCAAGACCACCAGCCCAAGGGTGGCACCCACGGATCCTCCACATATGTCACTAATTAAGAAAATGCCCCATTGACTGGCATGATCTTATGGAGGCATTTTCCCAACCGAGGTTCCATGCGCTCAGATGACTCCAGCATGTGTCAGGCTGACATAAAACCAGCCCAGTTAGAGAACCTTCTATTGCAGGGGCAGCAGTAACTGCAGAGACTAATCACTGGTCAAGTGTTGAGAACACATGGCTGTGGAATGATCAGCTATAAACAGGACATCCATACAACCCTCACAAAGATTCAAGGAGCATCATGGAAGAGGGAGCAAAAAATAGACGTCCAGGAAGCTGCACTTACAGTCCTGTGGGCCTGGCTACATCCCTTGTTTGGGATACTTTGCTTTTATCTTGCTGCTGTCTAGATTTTCTCTGTGTTGAATTCCAACAGTTTTACTCTACTCTCTACCTGGACATCATTTGGATGTTTAAGCATCCATCGAATTTGGGAACATTTTGGCAATTAGTTTTTGAAACATTTTCCTCCATCTCTTTCTTTCTTTCTTCTTCTTCTGGAAACTTCTATTAAGTATGTGTGTGTTGGCTATGTCAAATTGACACAAGCTAGAGTCATCCAGAAGGAGGGAACCTCAATTGCGAAAGTGTCTCTATAAGATCAGGTCTGTGGGCAAGTCTATAGCACATTTTCTTAATTAGCGGTTGACGTGGAAGGGTCCAGATCACTGTGGCTGGTGCCACCCTTGGGCTGGTGGTCCTGGGTTCTATAAGAAAACTGGCTGAGCAGGCCAGTGAAGACTCTGACCTCTGCGTCTCCCTCTGCCTCCAGGATCCTGCTCTGCCTGAGTTCCTGTCCTGACTTCCTTCAGTGGTGAGCAGGGACGTGGTAGACAAATCAACCCTTTCCTCCCCAGCTTGGTTTTGGTCGTGGTTTTTCATCACAGCATAGTGACCCTAACTGCCAGAGGTGGCATCTTTGAAGATGTCCTCTGAGCTCTGGGGTGGTGTTCATTTTTTTCTTCCTCTTCCTGTTCTTCAGATTGGGTGATTGCAGTTGACCTGTCTTCATTCTTCCAGCTCAAAGATGCCGCTGAGCCCTTTAAGGGAAGTTTTCATTGCAGTTGTTACATTTTTCTTTCTTTCTTTTTCTTTTTTTAAAAACATTCCTTTTTACATTTTATGCGCATTGGTGTTTTGCCTGCATGTCTGTCTGTCTACCTGTGTGAGGGTGTCAGATCCGGTGGAGCTGGAGTTATAAACAGCTGTGAGCTGCCTTGTGGATGCTGGGAATTGAACCAGGGTCCTCTGGCAGTGCAGCCAGTGCCCTTAAACTCTGAGGCATCTCAATTTCAGAAGTTCTAGTTTTTTTAAATACCATTTCTGTTTCTTTAGTGTTATTCTTTATACAGTAAGACAGTCCTGTCTTTCTTTAATTCTTCTCTTAGAAAAGTACTTTCAGTTTATTTGAACTGTGTTGCTTGTGCAGTGTCCACAAAGGGCAGAAGAGGGCGCCAGATCCCCTCAGCTGCATGGTTGTGAGCTTCGGTGTGGGTGCTGAGAGCTGAACCCATCTCCCGAGGGGCTCTCCAGCACCTCTACAATCCTTATCCATAACTTTTGTCACTTTGTTTGATAACATTTATAAAGGGACATGGTGGCTTATGCCTTAGGAGGCTGAGGCAGGAGGATTGTGAGTTTGAGGCCAACCTGGCTACGTATGTAGTTCTGAGCTAGCCTAGATCGTGTAGGAAGAATCTGAAAACGAACAGACAAACAAAAAACAAAACAAAAAGTGAAAGAGAAACGGTTTGTAACAGTTGCTCTAAAGCCTTTCCTGCCATTGGCAGCCATGGGCACCCGGATGTGGTTTCTATGCACAGTGTTCTTTTTCTTCATGGTGGATCTCATTTCCCCTTTGTTTTGCCTGTCTTGAAGGTTTTGTTGAAATCTGGATACTTTAGGTAACTTGCAGCTACTCTGGGTTCTGACTGCACTGTGGATCAATACTCCCCAGGGTTGCCATTACAGTTTTTGAGGTGTCAGTTTCCTGGGATTGTTCAGTAGACTCTGTTTTCCTTGCAGGGAGAAGCTTTGGATGATTCTGCTTAGCTTTTCATGCTTGAAATCCCCCCCCCATCTCTCCCTCCCTTCCTTCTTTAGAAATGTGTATCTCTGGCTGGCTGTCCTGTAAACCAGGCTGACCTTGAACTCACTGAGATCCACCTGCCTCTGCCTCCCAAGTGCTGGGATTAAGGGCATGCACCACCACTCCCGACACTTTGAATCCTTTTAAAAAAAATTTGATATTCATCTGTGTATGTACGTGGAGGTCAGAGGATGACACATTTCAAGAGTCCTTCTACCCCATGGAGCCCGAGGATTGAACTCGGGTCATCAGGGTTGGCTGCAAGCACCTTTACCTGTTAAGCTATCTCACATTCCCTGTTTGAATTCTTGTCTTTATTTTTCAGACTGGCTTCCTAGGAGTCTTCAGAGCTAACCCATCAACCAGCAACTGGTTGTATACAGTACTTAAATCCCTTGATCCCAGAAGGCCTCTGCCCTCTGCCTAGTGATCTGTGAGTGGGCTGAGAGTACATTCAGACTCGCAATGGATTACAGCACATCCTGGCCTTTACACCCTGAGAGCTCAGTGGATTTGAGCGGCTAGCAGAGGCTCTTTCTGGTTTCCCCAAGGATGTATGTCATGATCTGGGGATGTGTGGGAGCTTATCAGGACTCACAGTGGCTTTCTTGTTTCTGGCTAGCCCTCTTACATGGCCTGCTGTTCTGACTGTTTAGTTTCCCCTAACGGGTGACATACCTCCTGGCTACACCATTGGCCATAGTGTGGCAGCTGAAAGAAGAGAATATGTATATACCGAGGCACAGGTTTGCATCCTGTTGATTGGTATAAGTGTGCACTGGTGTGAATTCAGGATCAGCCAAGGACAGGTTGCCATTGTGCTCAAATACTTGATCTAGTAAATTCTAGGTATTTATTGGTTTCTTCAGTGTTCTGCTCTGGGCTGAAAGCTATATGTAGTTAGTTACTAAGCCTGGTTTCGGCATTCCTTTGGTGGGACTCAGGGGGGACCTTGAGAAAGAGCTAGTGCAGCTTTGGATTGTTCAAAAGGCATCTTTGAAGCAAGTGATGATGGTCATCCAAGGTGGTTGAACTTGCCTTCTTGGGTCATTTGACCCTGCTTGTCCTGGCTTTCCCTTAGGGATCCAAACCTGGCAGCTCAGTCAGCAGGCCTGGGGTGGGGAGCCAGGTGCCCTCTACACTGGCTCCCAAGCACCACAAGCTTGCCAGGCTCTCAGGAGGAAGGTCTAACAGAGCCAAGGGAGAGATCAGTCCCCTCTGGGCAGGACTGCCAGAAGCAGGGTCACCTGGCATGCAGCTGGCTCCTGACCCAGGAGCCCAGGCAAGGGAAGGCTTGAGGCCAGGGGGCTCCCTTGGACCCCAAAGCTTTCATTTAGAAGATGAGCAGTTAAAGAGCAGGCCTCACCTCACCCTGGGTACAAGCCTGTCCTTGGAGTGGGCATGCAGAGAGCTCTGTGCCTGCTTCTGAAGGTCAGTGTGCTCCACGGGCGTGCTGGGGCGGGGGTGGTGGCAGACAGAACTGGGCTGACAGTCACGTACACTGATGTCACTGGGCACTCCACCTCCCTGAGGTATCACTTTCCCTGTGACCAAGCCTGCAGCTGAGTTCAGGGGAGCAGTCACGTCCCATCCTAGGCCCATTCCTTCAGGGTCCCACTGTATCAAGTCAGGGGCTACCAAGGTCAGAGTGGGACACACCCCTACTGCCCAGTGCCATGCTTGATGGGAAGAAGAGCCTGGGCTGTGGGGAGTGGGGAGTGACGGTGACAGGTGTGCGGGAGCTGGGAGGCCAAGGCTGTCCCAGTGGGTGTGTGGGGTCACCAGCGTAGGGGTTCAGCTGTGGCTGAGCAGGGGTACAGCTCAAGGGCTCCGAGTCTGAAGGAGAAGGCCCTTGCTTGCAGGGAGTTCCCAGTGTGATGCGGAGCCAGCCCTGCAGGCAGAGCTGCTGCCTCTGGGCTGCGTGGAGGGGTGGCAGTGCTCAGAGCCCCTCCACACCCAACCCCTCCGTGAGGGTCTCACATCACCCCAAACCCATCCTCTGAAGGCGTCCTAACAGATACTCTAAAGGCCTGGCAGGTGTCCTGCATGTGACCTCCTCATTCCTTTGCAGAGGGAGAGTCAGCCCCCAAGTGCAGACAGACAGCGGCGTCCTTGTGTCTGAGTCCTCAGGGCTGGGTCCAGCAGAGGGAGCTGCCAGCCAGCGGGAGCTGAGGAGAGCTGTCCCTGACCCCTGAGATGGCCTGGAGAATCCCATGCCCAGAGGGTAAGGGATTTACACTCTGACTGGAATTGCACAGGACCCAAGCTGCCCCAACCCACCCTGTTACTCAATGCTCTCCTCTTTGAAGAAGAGAACCTTTGAAGAATGCCGGCTGTAAGGTCTACCAGTTAGGCCTATATAGTCTTCCCCATCATCTCTGGGGTAGGTAGAAATGCAAGGACCTGGGTATGAATTCATCCACATTGCTTCTTATGCCTATAGCAAGCAAACTATGGAGCCAGCTTGAGCCTCAGTTTTATCATCTGTAAAATGGCTGTGACGGAGGACTAGCACACTGACTGGCACATAGCATGTGCCTGTGTACATTACTTTCTCCATGTTGCACCCCAGGGCCTCTCCTAAGCCCAGGTTGCGAAGCTCTCGGGTGGGGAGGCTCAAGCAGCATTGGCGAGAGTAGGCTTCTTGGGTCTGGGAAACGCTTCTTCACACACACACACACACACACACACACACACACACACACACACACACACACACCTGCAGCCAGGAAGGAATGGCACAGATGTGAAAGAGAGGCCACAACCCTACTGGCCCATCCGCCACTGTCCGCCACCCCTTGAGTCCGTCTACTCACGCATTCTGGTTGTAGTCAGCGCCTGCTCAGACCCACTGGCCACCTTCACTAGTGCTGAGGTCGCCTTGGAAGTTGGTGATTTCTAAATGTTTTCCCTTCCCCAGTCAACATATTTACTGAGAACTGGCAAAAGTCCGTGACCTCACAGCACTGGTATGCTAACAGTGGAGGATGACAAGGATTAAAGCAAGCAAGCATGTTAGGTGGGCAGGATCACTACACTATATACAATATATATACATACACACACACACACACACACACACACACACACACACACATATATATATAAAATCACTATAGCTCAGTGAAGGCGTGTGCAAAGGCCCTGGGTTCAGTCCAAAGTTCTGGAAAGAAAGGAATAAATGTTAGAGGGAAACAAAAAGAAAAGTCAGGAGAAAGGCAGGATGGGTAGAGGGAATGGTTTTAAACAGGGAGGGTGGGATGCCTCACTGAGAGGGGAATGTTTGAGTGTGGACATCAAAGGATGAAACCCTTGCACATGAAAGAGAACACCCACAACGGAGCGATGCCGTGTGCAAAGGCCCTGTGGTGACTGTGCTGTCGGATGGTAGGAGGGCCAGCTGAGAGGACAGTGGGGGATGAGTAGAAGTGACAGTAGTGGCAGATAAGGCCAGAGAGGAGAGGTCTCGGGGAAGGGCAGTGCCAGCCCGTTTTTCCCAGGCTAAACATGGACGGAAGGAAAGAGTAGTAAATCACCCTGGGTGACATATCTGTGGTTGGAACCATGTGATCCCTTGTCCCCAATACATACACTCCCCAGAGCACCCTTTGCTACTGCAAGTGCATGGTAGGACACAGCCACATCTGAATCCACCGCCATGAGGGGACTCCCCATTCTGAAGTAGTGGCCGGATGGGCTTTAGCCAAATGACACCAGCCTCAGCCAGTGCCAGGAAAGGCTGCTCCAGGTAGTGGGAGGGTGAGGCCCAGAGTGTAGTCACAGCACTGACAACCACCTTTTCTGGTGGCATGTCACCCTTATCAAGCATGGACTCCAAGTCAGGCTCCATTGGCCCACTCCCATTGGATTCCAAGTGGCTTCCCTAAGCCAGATGAGGGGACAAGGATGCTTTTCCCTGGGTGGGGAGCCCCCCTCTTGCCCTTACTCAGCGCCCCCTGAGCCCACCCCAGACACCCCACCTCCTGTGAATCCAAGCTCGCTCTCAGACTGCAGCCCTGCTCTATAGAGGACAGTTGGGATACTGGATTAAGGGAGACAAGAAACGGGAGCACGGGCCAGCAAGAATGTCTGCAAGACACAGCAGCCCTGTGTGTTACTGATGCTCCGGCTGTCTGTTCAGGCCACAGGGAGAGAGGTGTGAGAAGCAGGGATGGGCCAGACAGTCCAGTCAGGTTGGGAACACGACTCCTACCTGCAGAAAACTGATCCGGGGGACCATGCGCACAGAGGAAGAATTCCGAATCTCTCCTAGCCTGGGCCACGCGTGCAGCTAGCCTGGCCCACTCCAGGCCTCGACTCTTCTCCCTGGCCTAGTGTAGCCTTCCACCTGTGCAGTTGCTGGGAGGAAGTAGGCTGAGCCACCCTATCCCTGCAGGCTCCGCGTCCCTGTCCTCGCACATGCGCACACGAGCTGCACCTTCTGTGCCATCTCCCTGTGTGTGGAGGCACCCCTTTCCCCTGTCTGAGAACCTCGCATCAGGGAAGACCTTTCCTTTTGGCTTCTAGCCTATCCTACACCTGTCTGGTTCTCCAGGGAAGAGCCATGATGGAAGAGCGTCTCACGGCTGGGTGTGGCTCCTTCTAGAAGCCAGCCAGCCAGGACAGCGGGCAGGCCGGCGTGCAGATGGGCCCCTCCTGGCTCTCTCTAAGGTCCCTTCTGTGTGTCTCCTCTTTACTTTTGAGAATAAAAGCAACACAGGCTTTGCCCTGGCTGTGACCATGATATGGGACTAATATTTAAGAAACAAAGCTGACTGGGGGTTTTGCCCGTCAAGCAGCAGCTGCGGTGACATTGGTCTTGTGAAGTGGACCACAGCCGTTGGCCACCTCCTGGTCTCCAGGAAAGCAGCTGCACAGGGAAAAGGAGGGCCTATGGCCTCGAGTTTTGGAGGTTAGGGAGAACCCAGAGGGTCGGGGCACTAGGCAATGGAGCCTTACCTGTCATGGCCAGCCAAGTGGGTGGCATAGGGACAGGCCCCACATTGAAAATGATCAGGGAAAAATCTGGCAGTCTTTGCCAAATGCTGGTGCATGGCTGGTTCTGCCTGTGGCTGATGCAATAGGAGCCGGGACTTAAAGGATAAAGAACAGAATGACATCCTTGCCTTGGACCCCTCAGACGAGAACAACAAGAAAGTAGTTCTAATTCTCTCTCTAAGGAGGGAGAAGATTTGAGAAGAGCGAAAAGGAGGGGAGAGGAGAGGAAGAGAGGGAGAGGCGGGATGGGGGAGGGGGCTGGGGGAGGGGGTGTCTCTGAAGAAGAGGAGCTGGGTCCTTCCTGGGGCTTACACTGCCAGGGAGAGTAACATTTGTGGTGCACTCCGGAAATGTCTGCTCTGGAGGTGTTTTCCCTGGAGCTGCTGCTGGCTGTGGGCAGGGCTGGGTCCAGCTTTGCCAGTCACAAGGCCAGGGCTTTCCTCTCCAGACATTCCTGATGGTGTGCTAACATCAGCAAGCCTGGGGTCCTCCCCGCCTGGCTGGAAGTCCGGGTTTGGACCAGGAAGAGTCAAGGATATTGTAGTGAGGCTGGCTCCTGGGTCACTTCCCTGGTGACAAATGAATGGACACCTGGAATTCCCCAGGGACCTGTCGTTAACCTTTATATGGCTTGAGATTTTTATCAGTGACTTGAATGGAGAGGCAGGGCCTTCCTCCCTCTGTTTGCTGGTGACCCACAGCTGACAGGAACAGACCCAGTAGCACAATAGAGTCTCCAAACAAGGCCAGTGGTGCTGTAACAATGGGCAAAAGCAACAGGAGGCAGATACAGGGAGACCTAGCTTCCGAGTGACAAGAAGTCAACAGGCTGAGTGCTGGGACTAGGGCAGCGCTGGCTGTGGGGGACCAGCTTTGAATGCGGCAGACTGGAAGCACCCGTATGTCCGCCCGCCCGTGGGGGACAGTTAAACAATAGGAGGCTATGGGACTCACACAAGGAATGAGGCTGATGGGGACATTCTCCCTGACACCTCTTTAGGTAACAAAGCAGGATGTGTGGTCCTGTATCTGACAGTATGGGTCTGCGTCTCTTAAATAACAGCTCTGTGTGTAAGCAGACAACAGGGGGCCAAGGTCCTGCTCAAGTCTGATGTGTGTGTGTGTGCGCGCGCGCGCGTAATATATATACATATATATATATATATTCTCCACCCCACCCCCCATATGGATAGAGCATCCTGCATAGCAGTCCTAGTTTGGAAAAAGAAGTGATCACTCGGAGTTGAAAACAACAAACCCTGTAGTATAAGGTTATACTAGCAGAATCATAAGCCTCTGGCTGAAGGAGCTGTGCATCTTGTCAGAGGCTAAACCAGGGGAAGCCATCTTTGGAAAGGACCCTGGTAATTGGATCCGATCTCAGGGGATAGTTTGGCTAGAATTGGGAGTTAGGTAAACATGGAGATCATGGAGAGTGGCTGAATGCTGTGTGAATGGGAGGGCTAGCCTGGGGAAGCAGCAGTGGCCTGGTTAGTTTAAGTTCTCCGTCGATGGTTTGCAAAGCACAGGAGGTGAGGCTTGACCTAGGATGGCCTTGCTGACAAGAATGGCTCGGTATTACAAGAAAGCGCTTCCTGGCACTGGGCAGTGGTGGCACACACCTTTAATCCCAGCACTCGGGAGACAGAGGCAGGTGGATCTCCGTGAGTTCGAGGCCAGCATGGTCTACAGAGTGAGTTCCAGGTCAGGCTCCAAAGGTACAGAAAAACCCTAACCATAACCCTGAAAAATCAAAACCAAACCAAACCAAAACAAACAAAAAGAGTTTTCTGTTACCAGATGTATTCAAGCAGCCACTGAAGGTTGTCTAGGATGCTACAGAGGACACCCAGCATCCACAGAACCACCGGGAGCCGTGCTTTGGGCTCACTCCAGCCCAGGTGAAGTTGAATCTCTGTATTTGATTGGGAAGCCTGCTTTCTGTATCTATGGCAGATACTCCAGTTAATTCTACCCCTTGTGCCAGAGCGCTGTCATAGTCACCTGTAGCCCCCTTGGACACCTTTTTTTCACTTCATCCATTTATGACAGCATATGTATGGTGTACACACATGTTTATGCATGCTTGTGCATGTGTGCAATCGAGTGTGTGTACATGCATGTGAAAGCCAGAGGGTGATGGCAGGTGTCTTTCTCACCTTGTTTTTTTGAGTCGGAGCTGAGCCCTCAGCTCACTGAATGGCTAGGCTCACTGGCTAGTGAACTCCAAGGGTCGCCTTGCCTCTCCCTCCCGTGGTGGGGGTTATAGATACACACTGACACATCTTGCTCCTTACCTGAGTGCTGGGGATCTGAACTCGGGTCCTCACACTTGGGTGACAAGAACTTTACAGACCGAGCCATCTCCCCAGCCCACCGCCTTTATTTTTTCCACTTTTATATTCGCTTCCCTCCTAGAACCAGTCCTAGACTCTCATCTACGTGTTTGAAGCGTCTCTTAAAATATACATCTCCTCTGCATATGGGTAGTCATGTATTCTATGTTATATGATTTATATAGCTTATGCTCTGCTACGCTGTGACTCTCTGCTGCCTAATTAAGATCTATCTTGTGGTGCTCACATCTATAGTACAGTCCCAGCACTTGGGAGGTGGAGGCAGGGGTATTACTGCAAATTTGGAACCAGCTTAAGTTTACATAGTAAATTCCAGGGAAGCTCAAGCCACAAAATGAGACCTTGTGTGCACCCTCCCCAGACTTCCCCTTTTGTATGATGTTGGCACAATCAAGCTTCCTCTTTTGTATAATGTCTATTCATATCTGTGCCACCCCCCACTGAATTCCCCGTTTCATAGATGGACACAAGTGTCTCAACCATTTTCAGCTTTGACCCTGGGCGAACTCACATTGTAGCCATCCCCTGGGCGAACTCACATTATAGCCATCTCCTCCCTGCCCGGGGCTCTTTCTTTCTGGCGGTGTACTGGGGAACAGACATGCATGAGTGCAGTCTGAGGTCGCTTTGAATCCTGCCCCTTGGTGCTTTTCAGGTTCCCTCATTCATGCCGACGAGGATGCGAGCTGGGGCTGGAGCAGCCTGCGCCGAGTCCTCAAAGAACTAAAGATAGAACAACTGGGAGGCGCAGCCACATCGCTCCTGCGCACAGGCCTGGGGGGACAATGGCAGCACGTGGCCGTGGTACCCACACAGCTCTGATGATGGCGCCTAGGTGTCACCAGCAGATGACTGGATGAAGGGAATGCGGTTTATATGCAATAGAGTTCTATTCAGCCTTGTGGACGGAAGTCTCTGAAAACTCCGTCTACACAGCCTCAATGAACAACAAAATGATGTCGCACAGGGTATGACAGTAGAACGGGGTATGGCCTTTCCTTTCCCCATGAGCTTCTCCATAAGAAAGAGTAATAAAAGTATCCACTCTTCATATGTAGGCTTTGTTTAATATATGTGGCATGTACATATATGTATGCATAACATGAAAACAGGAGAACATTCTGGAGTCAGGAAGAGGATATGGAGTAATAAGAGTAATGGGGGGGGGGCGTGAGCTAAGTGCAATGATCACCACGCATAACAATGTTATAATGAAACCCGTTATTTTACATGCTCTCTAAAAAAATTAAAACAAGAACTCTTGGTCTCACCACGCAGTTATCTAGGCATCTCCATGGGGCAAACAGAAACCTGAGGAGGAGTGTGTGTGGCTGCAGCAAGGGCCACCCTTGCGAGTCACTTCTCAGCAGAGCTGGCCATGTGACAGTGTGCATGGGTTCTTGTGGGAGAATGGTTGACCTCTACCTGGAGGGTGAGCTGCTTCTTGTGGATCAAGGTGTAGCGCAGTTCTTCGTTCAGAAGATGCCATTAACCCTCTAGCTTTCTTTTCCTTCATTGGGTGGTGGAGGTGGGAGGCCACACCAGGGGAATTTGAGTTATGTATCTCAGGCTAGTCTTGAATTCATGATCCTCCTGCCTCTGCCTTCCAAGTGCCAAGATTACAAGCATGGTTCCATGCTAGACCTGTGTTGGGATTTTCTTTTGTTTATTAATTTATGTCTTTGCATGTGTGTGTGTGTGTGTGTGTGTGTGTGTGTGTGGTGTTTGTGCATATGTGTATCTATGGTGTGTGTGTGTGTGTGTGTGGTGTATGTGCATATGTGTATCTATGGTGTGTGTGTGTGTGTGTGTGTGTGTGTGTGTGTGTGTGTGTGCAGGCCAGAGGTTGACATCTGGAGTCTTCCTTGACTACTCAGAGCTCACTGATAAGGCTAGTCTAGCCTGTTCTCCAGAACCCCCGTCTCTGCTGACCAACTTCTGGGACTGCAAGTAGAATACTATACTCACCTGGCACTTACGTGGGTTCTGGGCCTCCAAACTCCAGCCCTCACGCTAGCGTGTGCCAAGCACCTTCTCCACCCAGCGTCTCCCCAGCCACTTCACAGGGCTTTTTTTTTTTTTTTTTTTTTTTGACAATAGAAGCTTATTTCTTTTATCTCAATAGAAGCTTTGAATTCAGGCTGCAAGGTTTCCCTACTGCTTTGACTGAGAGGTAGGAAGTCTCTAATTGCTCCCCTTGAGTCTGGTCTGGCCTCGATTACTTCCTGTGCTCAAGAAAGCATAGCACAAACGAAGCTCTGTGCTGTCTGAATACCCAGACAGGCATTGCATCTTCAACCAGGCCTTGCTAGGACTGTGAGGGAAGCACCTGCTGCGGAAGGCAGCTAGCTGCTTGGAGACTGCCCTGTCAGAGAGGACAGAGACGGCCGCTCCAGGCAGCAGCCAGCCCCAATACCGGGCGCAGGGTGAGGCTCTCAGCTAGCCAGCGCCAGCTGACCTCTCGCAACAAATGCACGAGACCTGAAATGACAACCACCCAGTTAAGCTCTCCCTGGACTGCTTCCTAAAATCATGAGACAACAGACTTGCTGGTTTTGCCTTGCTACGTTTGGGGGTCATCTGTTATATAGTGACAGTAGCTTTGGCTATCTCTTTGGACACAGCAAGCACAGTCTCTCTTTGCTGGTAACTCTAACAGCCTCTGCAGCTAGTCATACAGTTTCTGATGGTTTCTATACAATGCTACCTGTCTCCTGTGTGTGCTTGCTTTTCCCACGATGAGTTGGATGTTGCGTGTTTATATTTGGAGAAATAACTTGATTCCCCGGTCATCTTCTGTCAGAGAAGATCCACTGTTGTCTCTATCAGGGTTCCTAAGTACCCAGGAAATGCCACCCCCTGCTGCTGTTTTAGGGGTTAAATGGAAACAGTTCTTCCTGGTTCACCTTTAGCTTGTAGGGTGCAGCCTTTTTTGGAGTCATTGCTCAGAGAGAGGCACTGCACTAAGTTCCACTTTGGTAAGCTGGGGCTCTGCCAGAAGGATGGTTCTGCTCTGTGGGCAGTGGGCTGACCCTGCCTCACGTGAGAGCATGTTGGTGTTGGGGCACGCAGGGACCCTCAAACACCATTCTTAGTCTGTAAGTCTTGGTCATGGCCCACAAATTCCTTACTGTCTTGTTAGGCCCCTGGTGAATGTTCTGGTTAAAAATATGCACATAATAATCAATCTTATCTATTTTTATTTTAGTGTGTGTGTTGCATGTGTATGAGCGTGCAGGTGGACACACCGAGGTATGCGCATATGCAGAGCCCAGAGCATGACATCAGGTGTCTTTCTCAGTCACTGTACATCTCGAGACAGTTTTCTCATGGGAAGCATAAGCTCACTGGTTTTGGTAAGCTGGCCAGACAGTGTACTCTTGAAATCTGCCTGTCTCTGCTTCCTGATGCTGGGGTTATAAGCATGTGAAGCCATGCCCAGCTTTGTATCTGGGTGCAGAGCATTTAAACCCAGGTATCCCATTTGCATAGCAAGCGTCTTACCCATTGAGCCTTCTCTGTAAGCAGAAATTGATCTAGTTGAATTTCCCACTGCAAACTCGAGGCAATCCCCTAAGGGTTTCAGTATGTTACTGACGTTGCCTCTGCCCTGAATACTCTGGATTGTTTTGCTTTTGAGTTTTAGGTTGTATTTTGTATCCCTTATGTCTTTATCATTGAATGCCTTTCATCACTGATGGGCTTGAGGGTTCATCTTCCAATGTCTACTTGACTGGATTTAGAACCATCCAACGGATACACTTCTGGATGTGTCTATGAGAGACCTTTCACTGAGAAACAAAGACTTGTGTGGGTGGGATCATCCCATGAGCTGGTGTTCCAGACTAATAAAAAGAACACAAGGAATCCAGCTAAGCACAAGCGTTCATCACTGTCTGCTTCCTGACTGCGGACATGGTGTGGTCAGTCCCCTAGTGTCCCTGCTGTCATGCCTTTCCTACCACAATGGACCATGTCAGTCAGACCATGAACCAGAATGAACTCTTCCTTAAGTATTTTCTTGTCAGGTGTTGACCTCAGCAATAAGAAAAACAACCAGCGTAACGAGACTGTCTTTCACGGCCTTTACCCTATCTTGGGTTAATTCTTTTGGTACATATTAAACTATACAACCAAGATTGTTGGCACCGTGCATGCCATAGAGTAGGGAAGTTCTGATTCAGGTGAGAGGAGAGGAGATGAGTGTAATTGTCAGAGCATCTTTGTGTGTGTGTCTTTGTGTGTGTGTGTGTGTGTAGAGGTGTTCTTGTGTGTACAGTTGCATTTGTGTGTGAAGGTATGTGGACAGGTGCATGTGTGTACAAGAATATGTGTACATATGCATGTGTGTGTACAAAGGTGCATGTGTGCATGAGTGTACAAGTGCACGTGTGTGAGTGTGCATGTGTGTACAGGTATATGTGTATCTGCATGTGTGTTTGTGTGTGGAGACAACCTTGGGTGTTACTTCTCAGGCATTATCCACCTTGGCCTTTCTTTCTCTTTTACATATGTATGATGTGTGTGGGGGTTCATGTGTGCTCGCAGGTATGTGTGCACAATGTGTGCATATATATAGGAGCCCAAAGTTAGCGTGGCTGTCTTCCTTGATTGCTCTACACTTTGTGTATTGAGATGGGGGGGGGTCTCTTGCTCAGCTTGGACCTCACCAATTCCTGCTAGTCTAGCCAGCTCATCCCAGGGATCCTCTGTCTCTACTTTCTTTGTGCTGGAATTAGAGGGGACCGACCCATTTGCTTGACTTTTATACAGGTTATGGGATCAGGACTCTAGCCTTTACTTTTATACTGTATCCACAGGGCCATCTCTCCAATTCCCATCTTACATGTGAGACTCTCTCACTGGCCTGGCGCTCACTGATTAACTAGGTTGGTTAGTCAGTGAGCCCTGATTAACCACCCGTCTCTGGCTCCCCAGTGCTGAGATTACAAGCATGGACCTCTACATGCAGCTTTAAAAATCTGTTATTTTTAAAATGTAGACCAGCAGTTCTCAGTCTGTGGGTCACAACCCCTTTGGCAAACCTCTATCTCCAAAGCTACTTACAATTCATAACAGTAGCAAAATCACAGTTATGAAGCAACAAAAACGATGTTATGATTGAAGGTCACTACAATACGAGAAGCTGTATTAAAGGGCTGCAACGTTAGGAAGGTTGAGAACCACTCAAGTAGATGAATGTTTTCTCTGCAGGCATGTGCACCATATGCATGTCTGGTGCCCTCGGGAGTCAGAGCCCCTAGAACTGGAGTTATGGATGGCAGTGAGCCACCATGTGGGTCCCTGGAATTGAGCCAGGGTTGACGGTCTGTGGTCGTCGGTGTTGGTAGAATCACCCAGGAGATGGGTCTCAGGCATGTCTGTGGAGGAGTATCTTGATTTTGAGGGGGGAGACCTGTGCACTGTGGGTGCCATACTGCACTGCATGAACGGAAAAGGGAATTGAGCAGCAGCATGCATTCGTTGCTCTGTTCTTCTGACTGTGGAGGTAGCGTGGTCAATTGTAGCGGCCTTGACTTCCCGGCCTTGAACTGTGAGTGAAAGCAAACTGTCCCCTCCTTGAATTGCTTTGTTCAGGACAGTTTATCACAGGAACAGGGAAAGAAGCTAAGGCGCAGCCCCAGAGCAGCTAGCTGTAACTGGGTACCCTTAGAGCCTTGCCCCGCAGTAGCCCAGCAGCTCTGGCCAGCTCCAGGCTGTACCTCTTTGTTTCTGAGACCCCACCCTGTCTCCTGGCCAAGGAGACTCCAGAACTCTTGGCACAGAAGGATGCTCCCCGCTGCCCAGCGGAGATGACCACTTCATGGAGAGAGTAAAAAGAAAGGTCCTCTTTCAGGCTCAAGACGCTGTGGAGTAGCAGGCCAGTGGCCTGCCAGGAGCTGACTCACCGGCATGGGACTGGGCACTACAGGTGCACTCAGGCTAGCAGACAATAGGCGCCTGTTGCAGACAGCCCCACACCCCAGACTGACCGCCGGATTCGGGCAGAGACTGATCGCCCCAGGGGAGCTTGGGGATTGGGGGTGGAAAGAGAGGGCCCGAGCTGGAGGCCATCACCCTTTTGCCTTTGCTGGGCCTGGCTCAGTGTACACTATTACCATTGATTTCGTGGCTGGGGAGACAGACACGTACAGCAGGAGACCTGGGCAGCCTCAATGTAGCTCTTATTCAGCATCTCAGTTGTTGCTGCTGTCAGCATGCTCTGTGTCACTGGGGGAGGGACACATCTCTTCTGAGCTTCATTTGACCCCTCTCTTGTGAACCCTTCACCTGCTCACTCGTTCTCATTAGTAATCTCCGGCCTTTGATAGGCAGCAGCATTGCTTCCATTTTACAGGTTAGCAAACTGAGACGGCTGACCCAACAGCAACAGCCAACACACAGGCCTCCAAGCCAGTCCCTGCTCCTCGAAACTGTTCAAATAGGCAGGGACCCAGTGCCTGGCAGGCTGGCACTCATGCAGCCTACATCCTGGGGCCTGGGCAAGGGCACCAGGCGGGGGAAGGTCAGGATGCGCCTTGGTTGGAGACTGGCAGGCAGGGAGCTGAGTAGGGCTGAAGGCTGAGACTCCTTCAGTGAACTGAGGCGGGGGGTGGGGGTGGGTGTGGAAAGGCTGGGTGCCAGGCTGCCAAGGCTGAGCCCATTGCTGGTTGTTGGAATGTGGGCATATTCGTAGATGCTCTCAGGGGCTCAGTGTTTGCATCTGTAGGATGGGAATAAAAAGCAGCCCGTGGGCTGTCAGCTAACATGTGCTTTGTGGCGTGGTTTGCGCAGACGGCACTGAGGCTCCAGTTCTTGTCATGCTCCTTAGGTGTGGGGCTCTCGGATGTCGGTCCTGCTCCGTGTCCTGACTCCTTTTTTCCACTTCCTTCGCGAGGGCCTCTAACAGCTCTGCCTCAGCCCAGATCCCCACCTAGGTTTCTTTGTGTCTCAAGTGACCCAGAATTTAGTATCAGAACTGAGTTCAGGTCCTGCTCTAGCTGGCTCAGCCTCCAGCCCCCCACTGGTCTTTTCTCTATGTCTGGAGTCTGGAAAATTCTAGCCTGTGCCAGCACTTGTAGGGAAGGAGGTGGACGTGACCAGGCAGCAGAGACATATGCCCCCTATCCTGTGGCCCAACCCCCTCTCTGCTTACTCACTGTCTCCTGGGATTCCTGACCTGCAAGGGTTTGTGTGTTCAAGTCTCAGTAAGGCTTCAGATGAGCCTGTGTTGCCTGCGTATTAACCTTTTAGAGTGTCCAGAGGCTGATGTGGTGAGGGACCAGTGGGGACCAGTCTGTTCCAAACCTGTCAAGGCAGGGGCTGATGAACCCGTTAGCCGTGAGGAAAGCAGGTCTGCTCCCAGGACCCTGGGCTGTCTCTTCCAAGAGCCAGGAGCCCCTGCAACAGGGCCTTCAAGTGAGTAGGACAGTCAAAAGGCCAGGGCCCCAGGATGCCCTGCAGAAGGAATCTTCCTGCCTGCCATGTCAAGGGAGGCCGCCACAGGGCTGGGAGCCACTGCCCTTACTCAGCTTCTGTGCGGCTCTGCCACACCCCAGAGCCACTGCCCGCGATAGGCAGTAGCTCCCAGTTACTCCTTTTACTGCTTCACCCATGCCTGAGTCTCTGTGTTAGGAAATTTTCTCTGTGAGCTCATACTGCCAACTCTAGTTTCAGGATGGGAAAAACAAAATCGAGTAGAGACTCAGATCCAGGGCCCTGAAACCTAAGCTCTTCAAATATTATACTGTGTATATTGGGGTTTCTTAGGCAAATGATTCTAACTCACCCAGGTCTGTTCCACCTGGCTTCCTGGGGAGCTGGGGGAGGCTAGCCCAGCAAATTAGTGTTCTCTGTGACCCATGCCACTACTATCTCAGAGGTGACCCTGAGTGAGTAGAAGCTATGAAGAGAGTACTTGGTGCCTCTAGCTAGCTTACTGTTCCAATCCCCTCTGAGCCACCCAGAGTGGTGGGGCACAGGCAGGGACAGATCCTCACAGCTGTATCCATTCACTTGGTGGCTATAGCCTCTCTCTCGAGGCTCTGCAATGGCATGGTTGACAGACCGTGGCCCCCACTGAGGCACAGTCTCCAGGTAGCCTGTCAGCCTCAGCCTCGTGAATTCCCAAGAGCCTTCCTTGATGGAGAAATAGTATAGTGAGCTCTCGGACCTGAGTTCAGACGTCCCCAAACTCATGTAAGAAAGACAGGCACGTGCACACACTCATGCTCGCGCGCGTGTGCATGCGTGTGTGCGTGTGTGTGTGTGTGTGTGTGTGCACTTGAGCATGCACACTCGAGGAGGGAGAACAGAAACAAGTGAATTCTTGAAGTTCATTGACCAGCCAGTCTAGCCTAACTGATGATCTTGTGGTTCTGAGAGCCTATCTCAAAAATAAACATGGATAGCGATTGAGGGAAAATACCCAGTGTCAGCCTTAGACACCCCCCACACACACAGTGCTCTCTCTCTCTCTCTCTCTCTCTCTCTCTCTCTCTCTCTCTCTCTCTCACACACACACACACACACACACTGGGTCGGGGGAAGGCAGGTTGCCTGGGCCCCAGCAAAGGGGCAGCTCTCAAGCCAGCTGGTTCCTGCACTGGGGCCACCCAAGCCCACAGGATGGGGCTGGCTCTCATTAGCTTCTGGACCTTGAGGAAACCAAGGCTTGAGGCTAGCCAGTGGCCTTGTGGTTTTGGAAAGAAGAGGCCAATTCTCCAGTTCCAAGGATCTCAGCGTTCACAAGCCTGAAGGGGTGTACACACACACACACACACACACACACACACACACACACACACACACACACACACTGCGCTCAGGATTTCAGGCCTATGACAGAGTCCTGAGCTCAGGGGCTTCTCAGAGCATCAGAGCCAGGGATAGGAAGGTTCCAGTCTCAGGTGGTCCCCTGGATAATGTCAGCTCCTCTCCGCTCCGACCCTTCCCCAAAGGCTGTCTGCCCTGAGGCTAACGGGAGCGCTTGGCTCTGACCTGATTCTGAAGAGCCTCTTTCCCACCGACCACAGAGGAGGGTCTAGGCCAGTGTGGGAAGTTCCTGAGCTCTGAGATGAAGCATTCCCTATACTGTCACAGTCCTCACACGCCCAGTGCATACCTGGGTGCGTGACCAAGAGGCATATCTTGCCGAAGCTAAGGTTCTTGCTGGGCGACCAGTCAGGCACAAGTCAGGCCTGGCCTCTTCAGAACCGAAGGCGCCTCTCCCATGGCTAATCTGGAGCTGGCTTCACAGCAGTGGTTGTAATGCAGGCTCGGTACAGTCTGGGACAGGAACCCTGAACCAAGAAGTAAGGGCAATAGGGGCTTCGGCTCTTGGGGCCAGCCTTGGTCACCTGGCCCTGCCTTTGTAAGGGGTGAGGTGGATTGGTCTCGGGGCAGGCCATCACATCCTGGCATTTCTTTCATCTCTTGTACTTTGAAACATAAGTCACTACCAGCTATAACCAGCTTTGTAATCTCCTGGAAGGTTGGGGCTGTGCCTTAACACTGTATGTACACCCAGGTCAGCTCAGGTACACAGCCAGGTGCGAGCTGGGTACACAGTGAGTATGCAAATGGCCTGCCTTTATTTCTAGATCCTCTCTTGCTATGTGTTCAGTGGGCTCCTCTTTTCTTAGGTCTTAGACCTCGGGTACATCCAGCCCGGGTGAGCATAATGGCTTCCCAGGACCCAAAGCACCAAATAACCACTGAGATGAAGCTGAGATCCCATCATCTTCATCGGACCTCAAAGAAAATGAGGCCCGAGGCCACCCAGCAGGGGGCTTGCCTAACTGGAGACAGACTTCCTCCACGGGGTCTAGAAAGGCCACAAGGGTCAGTGACTCTCCCTGGCGTGTGGTCATTACAGATGACTTCTTGCCCTAGGCACTCTGCCACTGTCACTCATCCAGCTCTTACACCTTGCTCTCCTCCTGGTCAGAGAGCTGAGAGGTCCAAGAGCCCTGCTCTGGGCCATCCCCTGCTGCTGCGGCTACTGCAGAGACTTCAGCCACCTGCTGGAGCCTGGGAGACCCCTGGTTACCACAGGGATGGGCCCTGGGCAGCCATCTACTATTTAGGTGAACTGGGCATGGGGGATCAGAATCCACACCTCCTCCCTCAAAAATGGCTAACTCAGCTCTGGGTTGGAGGCAGGACTGGCCAAGGGTCATCACGGAGTAGGGAGCAGAGGGTGTGTAGAGAAACATCCCAGACTCTAGGCTTGAGAGGGAGGAGGCAGCTTTGGGTTTAAGAGTTCAGCCTCTGACCCATACTCTAAGGGTTCCTACTCAAGGCTGATTTTCATCAGCTGAGACCTCAGACGGGTTATTTCAGGCCTCTGTGCCTGGCCCTGTCCTCTGTGAAGTAGGATAATAGCCCTACCCAGGAGAGCTGTTTGAAGAATTAGATGAGCTATACCACGTAAAACCGTCAGAATAGTGCCTGGCACACAGTAAACCCTCAGATGCCGTAGGATATTATTGCTGTGGGCTGACTAGCGGATGGAAAGCTGAAGCTCGTCCTAAAAGGCTTTAATTGACTGTTGACATTTTGTTTCCTCCACTGGTCTCTGAGACTCCCAGGCCCTTTATCTCCTATGCCTGGCACATCTCAGGGACATGAAAGCCTGTGCTGAAAGGGCGAACAAATGAATGAATGGAGTATGGAGGAGAGGATTCTAGAAAGAAGTAACACTTAGGGGAGAGCCCCAGAGCAGGGAGGATGAACGGCGGCGGCCGGAAGTGAAGGCTGGGAGGCCTCTCCAGGGGGAGGCCCCTGAGGAGGAGGCTGTGCCCAGCCTGAGGTGGGCTCAGGGTAGGAGCAGACCGTGCTGGTGGGGCTCAACAGAACCTGGATGGCCAAGTGCACTGGTCTGTCCCGAGAATCACATCAGAGGAGCTGTCCAGGGGGTGCAGCCTGACGGGGAGGGGGCGGGGAAGGCCCTGTGGCTTGTGGGCAGTTTATGGGGCCGGTATTATTGTTAGTGGGAGAAAAGCCAGGCTCTGCTCACAGGCCCCTCTGCTGGTGGGGAGTCAAGTGCTGGGGATGAGAGGTTTTTAAACAAATAGCTGTCCTCCAGGAGCTTAAAAGAAAAGACTGTGAGCCTTCTCCCCCTCCCTCTTTTTCCTTTCCTTCTTTCTCATTTCTTTCCAACTCCTTCCACCCCTGGTCCCCACCGTTTTCTTCATATAGTCCCCGGTCACGCCCTTCCTTCTGCTTCTCTCCCCTTCCTCCTTCCTTTCACATTTTACCTTTCTGAACAACCTGTCCTTCAGATTAAGTGTGTGTGCGCGCGCGTGTGTGTGCGTGTGTGTGCGTGTGTGTGCGCGCGCGCGTGCGTGCGTGCAAAGTTCCCCCGTTCCCCCTTCATCAAGGTATTATCCTGGGCTGGTAACTCAGAATCTGTGAGAGGGTTTAGTGACTTAATAATCCCCCAGGTCATCCTGCCCAGTCCTCCTCAGAGTCCAGCTGACGCATCCTCAGGAGACCAGGACGGTATGGCTGCAGGGGCCACAGGCCTTCTTCAAGCAGCCCCAGTTGAGGTAGAAAGTGCACACATTCACCACAGATGGCAATACTGTTCTGCTCTTGGAGATGGCGTGGAGGTCCGTGGAGTGGACCCTGGAGCCTGTATCCACAGAGATGAGACTATGTGAGAGGCTGTAATACACAGTGGGAAAAGTTGGCATCCCAGAGCCCATACACTTTCCAGATGTGCATCCTCCTCCATCCTCAGACTGTTTGACTAACAAGAAGGACCACTGGGGTCCATTGTTGGGGAAGCAGGAAGTTGGGAGAGGTCTGTGGAATGGCCCTCTGGAATCTGGCAAGTGAGTGACCATGGGAGATAAGCCACTTTGATTGGATAAGGGACACTCAAGCCACCTCATTTAGTGAAGACCTGTGGGTGATAAACTGAGATGTCTCCCGCAGCCCAGGAGGGGAGGACAGTGTGGAGGGTTAGTGGGAAATGGTCAGGACCCAGGACTTTTCAGCCGGGAGTCAGGCTGGCCAGGCTTCGGGATAGATACCCCTAGCTCCCTGTCACCCCCACCCAGGTGACAATTGAGGTTTCCAGAGAGGCGCCATTGGGAGGAAGATGGCGGTCATGGACTGGGTTTGGGGGTGTTTGCCGCAGCTTCTTGGCTGCTCCCCTACCCCCCCCCAGCCCCAGCATATGCTCACAGTGCTGCCCAGCAGCAAATGGACAGCATGGGCACACAGTGGCAGAGATCAGCATTGTGTCCCTGTGACGAGAAGACCACTGAACCCGCGAGGAGCTTATGCTGGCAAACACCGCTACCTAGAAGGCCCAGGAGGCAGAGAAAGAAAAGTTGAGGTACCCTGAGCCAACAGAAAAGGAAGGATTTGCCTAAGGCCACACAACCACAACATGGAACGTTCCTAGCCCCTAAAAGGGCTGTGCAAGGCCAGCCTCCGTTCCAGCATATACTTGTAAGCATGAGAGGGCGCCTATGAGATGTGCTCTGCAGGCCTAGTGACTGGAGTCAGGCCCTGGAAGGAGTCCCAGGCCCAGCCGTGTCCAGGCCCCCAACTCTCTGGTCAGCAAAAGCAGCCCACATGGGATGGCCCCCAGACTTGCAGGCGACGTTCACTCATCACTCCATTAGCTGCTCTCCCGCTGACAGTCCCCAGGCGGCTCTCATTCTGGCCAGTGAAAGCGTCCAGCATGATGAGTCTTCAGGGACTCTGAGCTCCCTCACTCCAATTTAACCAGAGCCGAGTGAGGTGGGCAGATTAGCTCTCAGGAAAACAATGGCCAGCCATCACCAGGCAATGCCACAGAGGCACAATGGGAAATTCTAAAGTTGGACGTGGTCCCCATGGGGACCACCCTTGCAGAAGAAGAAGCAAAATGCATGGGGAAAGAGGGAAATGACATAAATCAAAATGCCTGAAATGAATGTGGATCAGAACGTACTTTATGCAAACACATGTAAATAGGCATGCAAATCTACCCCGGGGTGGGGCAGATGTGAAAGTCCTGGCTCCAGAAAATCTTCACAATGAAGCCCTCTGTTCTAATGACTCATTTCCAAAGGTCCGGCATACGTCCTTGGATAGAGTGTAGGACTTCCTGCTATTCCAGAGACCCAGCCTTCCCACTCCATCTTCCGCCTCTGGTGGTCTGAGCCTGGGTAGAGCCGCAACACAGGATAACCCAGGATCCAGCTTCCCAACACGGGGTCCCGTGTACCGGATCCAGTCTACAACCTAGAATGCCCCCACCCCCTAACCACTGAGCTTCACAGTGCCCAGCCCCTGCAGGCTCTACCACAGGCTCAGCCTGTCCCCATAAAGAGCGTCCTGCCCACTGGAAAGCCTGCCTTCCCCACAGTCCCCTGGCTGTTCCCAGCACCACCCAGGCCACAGATGCTCAATAACAGATGACTGATGAAATAAATGAGTGACTAAACACACATTCAGAGGCAAAGCCAGCTCCCTCTGGGGACCAACAGGGCTCTCCCTCCACTTCCTGCTCACCATTCCCACAGCTGTCGGGGCTTGGAAGGAGGAGTTCCCACTTATGTCCTCAGCTAGCCTGAACCGGCTGCAGGCAGAATATGGCTTGGCCATCTCTCTGGTTCTGGCACCTACTATGGAAAACTTTGGGATGTGGACTGACTGTGAATATGCACCACCAGGTGTCTACCCACTTCTGACCCCTCCAGGGGCCTTGGGGACCTGGACAATGGTGGGTGGGCCCAGGGCCTGGCACACAGCAGCCACCGCTGAGCGAAGCAAAGAGGAAGAGTAGAAGGGTAATGCTGACGCTGGACTCCAAAGGGCTTGGCTCCTAGACAAACAACAGAAGGGATGAAGGGGGAACAGATGAATAAGTGAATGAGGAGCAAGGCTTGTGGGAGCCCACTGTCGCTACGGGGCACTCCTGTCCCCAGCCCAGGTAACCCGCTCACTCACATCTGTGTTCAGACCTGGGTCCCTCGCCAGATGCCTGGCCTCAGCCCCTTCCCAGGCTTCCTTGCTTTCTCCAGGAGGCCGTGGCTCCTGAGAGCTCTGAGTGGGGCTCTTCTTGTCTTTCTTTGCAAACAGAAGTACAGCTTGGGAGGCCACTTGATCCTTCTCTGTCCACAGCCTCAGTGTCTGAATCTGTAAAACGGAAGACAAAACCAGGCCCTGTGATTGTAATATGGAGTCCTGGAGTGGAACGGGCTGCTTGGTCAGTCCTCTGTGCACAGAGCATCCACCCCTTCTGCCTGCTACCACCCCTTCAGTCCCACGGGCTGTCGCCAGCTGTTTCTAGGAAGCACTGCCCTGGTTTGGTAGCAGAAGGACCAGTGATCTCATTCACTAAACAGGAGTTGCTTTTGCAGGAGGCCTTAGCTTAGGAGGGAGAAAATCAGGACCACGGGGCCAGAAAAGGAGGTGTCTCGGGAGAGACTTGCAAGGGAAGATGTGCAGGGTGAGACCAGAGGACTCGGAGTTAGGCAAGAGAAAGGACTTCTCAATCCCCGACAGGCTGAAAATTCACCCGTGCTCTGGTGGTGGACGCTCACGGAGACTTTGGTTGGAGACATCACTTGAGCTCATCTTCTGCTTGTAGGCTTTCAAAGTGGTCAGGGGGCCATGCAGCTACAACATTTAGCTTATACCCTAGGTGGCAAGCATTGGCCAGTCCCTTTGTATGACAGAAAACAACATTCCAAATGATCAAAGTTTGCCCAGCAGAGGTGTTGGGGGTGGGGTAGGGCCTGGAGCCCTGCTTATGACTCCCCCTCACTCTGCTGAGGCTCAGCTAGTTGGCATATTTCATTCATTTATGCGTTCATTTATAATCTTTGGTGTTACTGGGGTTGGAGCCCAAGCCTCATTCACGCCAGGCAAACAATCCATCCCTCCCCACACAGTGCCTGCAGAGTTTATAGTTTCATGCTAATTTCTTTGCTGTTGGGGAGCAACATAGAGGTAGAGAATGGGGGACAGTGTGGAACCCTGTGTGGCCCACATCGGTCCCTATGGAAGTGTGGAGGTCCGAGGAGCAGATCGTCTCCCAGGCAGAAGTGGGCTGTGGACAGGCAGAAGGGGGCTGGGCCCCAATTGTGCCTGGGACTTCCTTCCATTAGAGACAGAGTCCTCTCTGACCCCCATCTGGATGGCCACCCTTTCTCCATATGGCCACATTCCCCTTAGTCTCCCCCAACCAGGCCCATCTCCGCCTTACTCCAAGCCCGCAAACAACATGTTGTTGACAATACTTGGGGGCCAAACACTTGATAAGATGGTCCCCACCATGCCAGACATCCTGACAGCAGGCAGTGCTCTGTGCTGTGATGGCGGATGCTTTGAATACATCATCCTGTCAAGCAAGTTTATTATTCTTTCACTCAAGATAAACTACAGCTGCCAACGAGGGGCTGTATAAATTCCAGGCTCAGAACTGGGGCAGGCCCTGTCCCTGTTGAACACTCACTCACACACACATACACCCAAAAATCCTGCTGAGAAAAGCCCCCCTTCACCAGTCTTGGCTCCTTGCAGGTCTCTGGGGGGGCTCAGTAGCTCTATCTCATGGGGTGGTCCCAGGAGCAGCTGCAGATCAAGAACCCAGGGCTTGGGCCTACCCTTGAGCTGCTTGCCTGCCTGGCCAGGCCTGAGCTGACTTCCTCCGGGTCCAGGGAAGTTTCTCTCCACAGGAGCCAGCTGTCCTCCCCAGGGTCAAGCCTGGCCTCTTGACTTTTGGACTTCTGTCTGCTCAGGCTGCAACCCTCGTGGGTGGCCAGAACAGCCATAGGTCACGCCAGGCTTGTGGGGACAAGGCCAGCTTTCGACTCAAGTGTGGATAGCCAGTCCTCAGGGAGTCTGACACCATGGAGCCTTCAGAAGCAGTCAGCGGGCTGAGGAGGTGGCGTAGTGGGTCTTATGGCTGCTGGGCAAGTGGGAAGACCTGAGTATAAACTCCAGAACCCACCTGAAAAAGCCAGTCATGGTGGCTTGTGCTTGTAGGCTCAGTACTGCGATGGGAGGGACAGGTAGATGGCCGGGGTCACTAGCCAGCTAGCCTAGCTGGATTGGTGTGTTCTAGGGGAAAGTGAGAGGACACACCCTGAATCACAAGGTGCATGGCATCCTAGGGAATGACACCCAAGGTTGTCACCTGCCCTTCACATATATACAGATGCTTATGTACTCACACAAACATAAATCACCCCCCCCCACACACACACACTCAACAATCAGTGTCAATCCAGGGCTGGCGTAGGGGAGCTCCGTGAATCTCATACCCACTCCCAGAGCAGAACCCTTGTGCCCAGAATTCAAACTGGTTCCTTGTCCTGGGAATCACATGGGTCGTATTGCAGTCTTGCCTTGTGACACGACAGGGCTTAGTAGTGCAAAAAGCTGGGGACTGTAAGTGACACACCCCAAGGTGACAGCAAAATGTGTTGGAGGTGGCTTGAGCTTGGATGACAGACCTGGACTCCTCCCTCCAATCTTTTGTTCCCTTAGGTAGGGAACGTGGTTTCTGTCCTGAGAACAGTTACAGGGCCTGGCAAAAGTTTGGTCACCCATCTTGGTTCACTCACCCTACTGTTTGGTCAAAGGCTGTTACCATCACTCCCAGCCCAAGTTTGCTTGCACCCCCCACCCCCCCACCCCACCCTGAGAAGGAGACTACCATGGCCTCAGCTCCTAAGACAGTGCCAGGCCCTCAATACACAATATTGGTTGGATGAATATAAGGCCTTAAAAAGTGTGCCACATACACAGTAGCTACCCAATATATGTATTTGCTGTTGTCACGCATATTTCTGTGTCTACCCTTATGGACCAATCACGAGAGGCTGGTAGGATGGGTTGGCAGGTAGAGGCGCTTGCAGCCAAGCTCCTTGCTCTCTGGGTTGGGGCTGCATCTTCCAGACTGTGGGCTCACCTGTATCTGAACCCACCTGTTTCTGGGCCCGCCCAGCAGAAATGCCCACACCTGCTGTGCACTCTGCTTGTTGAGAAGGGAAGCCAGGAACCAGATCCGCTGTTATTGTCGTCCTCCACTCTGAAAGCGCGCGCAGACCCAAGGCCAGATGCCTGAGTGACGTCACAACTTAGGGATCTCATGTCATCCTGACCCAGCAGAAGTGTGGTCACCTGCTCCATGCTGTGGGCCCAAGGACAGCCACCTCATTAATGATGGCGGGGCGGGGAAAAACATATTGAGAACACCTGCAGACACTGTGCCAGTATCTCTACTACTTCCTTACTCCAGTTTTGCTGACTGAGGTTGATGGAGTTCACTGATCGTCCCGGTCCAGCAAACCCGGCAGTCCTCTGCCTTGCTTGGAGGCCAGCCCATACTGGAAGGCCACTTCAGCAACAACCCACTCTCATCCCAGGCAAAGGCCTCTGAGGACCCTGGAGCACCTTGTAAGTGTCCAGAGCAGCTGAGACTGGCACCGGCCCTTCCCTCAGTGGGAACTCAGATTGCACAAATAAATGAATAGGTCAAGGAATAAACTATCTATATTTTATCTCCTCTCTCCCAGCCTCTGGCCTCAGGTCACATCGGTGTCTTCCCAGTGTGAGAAAAGGCAGGGGTGCACCAAGAAGACACTGACAATCACTGGCTCCTCCCCCCCACCCCGGGAGTTCAGGGGACAGGTAGAATGGGAAGACAGAACCGTGTTCAAGTTTGTGGAGGAGGAGGCCATAGAGCGGAGGAGGGCTTCTAGGAGGAGGTGATGCTGGCATGAGCTTCTAAAGGCTGGACCTGAATCTATCAGTTGGCCACAGAGACAGGCAGTGGAGCATTGGAGCAGCTTGAACACGGGCACGGAGGCGCAATGTAACCTGGGGTCTGCGGGACAGGACCCGCCACTCCAGGGTAACTGGAGTGATTGCAAAGGGAGGCAGTCGTGGGCTCGAACAGCCTGGGAAACCTGCTAAGCTGACGCACCGGAGCTGGCATTTCTACTGCCTTTAAGCAGGGACATCGTGTGATCAGACTCAATATGTAACAGGGTGTCTAATAAGGAGAGAGGGGACAGACAGGGCTGGAGTCCAAGGGAGGGCGGTGACAGCTGAGATGGCGGCTCACTCCCTGACCCTTACCAGTGTCCCATTTCCCTAGTTTGTCGAGGAGACTGGGGTCCACAGAGATTAGAGATCTGGGAGTAACTGAGGTTGGTTGGTGGCTCAGGGGCAGCTGCCGTGTGTCTCCTACACCCTGCCTGCAGAACCGCGTCCGCACAGCCGAGCTGAGTTCAAAGAAAGCTTGCTACTGGGCAATTGCCTCGGCTCTGTGGTTTTCCGTTCAAGAGGGAGCCGAGTTCATTGAACTTTAGGGCAGCTGTTTCCTCGTCTTTCCTCCGTAGCAATAATACAGTTAATGGGATTATTTCCTGCACGCAGGAACGGGGCTGCTAAGAAAACACTGTGGAGTAAAGGCTGTTTGCAGAGGCCAGGTTGACAGGCAAGCTCACACCAGGAGGAAGAATGGGGTGTGTCTCCACGAGGGCTAAGGTGGAGTGATGCCATCCACTCCTCAGTTTGCCTTTCGTATGCCTTCACCTCCGCCTCACTGGGCTCTGACTCACAGATTCTGCAGGGCTACCAGGCCAGTTCCCTGGCCTTCCAGGTGCTAGGTTAGTTGGCTGCCGAGGCCCAGCAGAGACACCCAAGATTGTGTGGGTTACACGTCCTTCTAAATGGGGACAGAGATCCAAAACAGGGGGCGGGTGGCTTGTCTGAAGTCACACAGCCGGTTGTGATAAGGCCTGGTGGTGAAACTGAGGCACAGGAATAGGACGTCACCTACCGTGGTCACTTAGCTAGCTAGTAGACTAAGTGTGGGAACTGAGGTTTGAGGGCGTGCAATGGTTTACCCAGGCACCAACAGTGCAGAGGTGGTAAAATTCAGGATGGGTCCCAGGAGAGGGCTTCCCCCAACTGCTGGCTCCTGCCCCTCTGTTCAGCCCCTTCAGATCTTATCACTCCAGCTCCCAGATCCCCGGTACCCCACCGTGTGCACAGGTGCATGGGTGGGCGGAGCCAGAGGACATTCCAGGAGACAGGAGACAATGGCAGGGTTAAGAGGGCCATCCTCTTTCACACCTCCTGATTCCTCCTGTTAGTAAATCATTCTCCCGAGCTGTACAAAGCAGTCATTGACCAGGTCTAGTCCCTGCCCCCCCCCCCGCCCCCCAGTCCTGTGCCACGGGGAGGTAGAGGCTACTCAGGTCGCTGAGTGTCCGGGTGGCAGGTCCTGAGCTCTCTGCCCGCCCCTCTGGCATGAGGATCAGGTTACCCCATCTAATCCCTGCCCCTCCATCCACCCTCTTTGTGCCCATTGTAATTTATAATGGAGGCATGATGCAACCTGCTAATTACGTTGCTGGATTTCCAACACATCCCTGCTTCTCTGAGTCAGGCAGCGGCAGGAGGAGCAGCCGGCTCCGCTTTGTGGCTTATCAGGGCTGGGTTATTCAGCTCACACCCGATCCGCCTCCCCCAGCCTCCAGTCTTTGTTAACCAGGGCTTGCATCACCACACGCTTTCCATTTCTCCGGAATTTTTTTTAACGGCTCTTTTTTATGAGGCGCTCCATCTTGTTAGCTAATGAATGACTGTGGGCCAGCGATGAAGATTGCTTTGTGCTTCTATTAAATGTTACATGATCGCAATTATAAGTTAACAAGGGACAGCTAATAAAAAAAAGATAATCTATTTTGCAGCCTGGGGCAGACATGCAACTCCCTGCCCTGTTCTCAGGCGGAATAATTCAGAGCCTTGGGGACCACTGGCTGGACAGGCCATCAGGAAGGATGGCCTCTCAGGGGCATGGCAGACAGGAGCAACAATGTTACCTCCGAATGTCTGAGGCAACCCTGCGGGGCACCCGGGCCCCTACAGGCAGAAGGTGTCTGGTTTTCCACAGTTCCTTCCCAGCAGCCCTCCGGCGTCTGTCATTGTCCTACACCCCTACTCCACAGCGAGGCAGAGTGAGCTTTTAAAGATAGATGGGGGAGGGGGTCACACCACTACTGCCCTTTGGCGGTTCCCGGGCCTCTCTTTACCACTGAGTCCCCTTATTCAACATTGTGCTTTCAGTGAGCCATTTCGCGTCATATGTGCCTTCACCAAACCTTGCCCAGACTGGACTGGGAAGAGCCTGGTGTCACAGCATCAGACACAGTGAGTGCAACAAGAATAGAGATTTGGGGACCAGCAAGATGGCTTCCCCGGAGCCCTGGGGAGTTGAGACCCAGCTCCCACCGTGGAAGGAGGAAACTGGCTTCTGAATGTTGTACAATGACCATCACCATTTAAAAATGAAACTCCTGGGTCCCAGTGTAGGCAAGTCATACTCTCCTTGGGCCTTGGTTTCCCCATCCGCTCATGTACACCAACAGCCATGTGCACTGTAATTCAGTCTTACCCTTCCTTCCGCAGGCAGTCACTCCACAGCACTAAGGATGTGTGCAGGCCCCTGTAGGAGCGGCTCCTGATTGCTGGCGGGGCTTGCAGTAGGCACTCTCTAAATGCTCCATCAATAAGTTGCTAAAACTTGGCTGGGGATGAAGCTCAGGGGGTAGACTGCTTACCTAGCATGTTGAGGACCACGTTCAGTCATCTGCTAAACCTCTGTTAATCCCAGCACTAGGAAGCTGGAAACAGCAGAGCTGTAGGTTCAAAGCCATCCTCAGCTACATAATGGCTTTAAGCCTGAGCCACAGGAGACACTAGGAAAGTTGCTGAATTAAAATATTCTCCAAATGCCATGGGGCATCGGGCCCATTACTGACTGCTTCTCATACTCGATATACTTAGCCATCTTCCACTGCTATAACAAAATACCTTGGGCTGGGTACTCACGGACTTTCTACAGAAAAGAAGCTGATTTATAGAAGCTCGAGGTTCTAGAGGCTCAAAACACCTGATTGGCTTTGGTAAAAGGCTCATGGTAGATGGCGTCCCGTTGGTAGGCAGTGATGTGTGTAGAAGAGGTCATATAGAGGTCAGAGAGACTCAGGGAGCAGGCAAACTCTTCTCAACCGTCTTTTGATGTGAACTGACCTGCTCCTTGAGACTAACATTAATCCCTTCTGGGACTAGTGGCGATATTCATTGTATCACCGATACCTTCCCATCCCCGTTGCTGGGGAGACATTTGACTCTCCATTTTAAAGCAGAGGTAACTGGGGTTCTGAGAGCCTGTTAGTGTTGGGGCTGGACCAGTCAGTCTACCCCGGGCTCTCAACCAACAGCTGAGGCAGGTGGAGAATTGTGTCCCAGTTTCTCATGTCTTGGCTCCAGTAGGCAGGCAACCAGAGGCTGGGTGACAGAAGGAATATCCCCGGAACACACCACAGAAGGGCATCTTCAGATGTTCTGGCAGAGCTGTGGGTGCCGGGAAACCACAACTACCCACATCTGGGTGGTCTGGACCAGCCCTGAGCAGGAGGCTGAGTCAGTAAGAAGGCTGAGGGTCATGCTGGAGTGTGCAGGAAGGCAAACTCAGGGAGGTCTGTACCAATCCTACCCCCAGGAAGCCCCAGCTGGTGGCAGAAGTGCCTACATAATTTGCAGAAAGAAAAGAAAAAACAAAAAACAAAGCAAAATTAGGAATTTTAAGCAGGCAACAGCTGGGCCTTAAAACAGGCTTCATGTCTAGGAAGCCAGTGCAGGCCAGTGGGTCCTTTGCCCACCTCCTACCTCTGGAGTCTATGGCAGATGCTATCATGTAAAGGTCTGGTCCCTTGTTGCCTGGTAGGGCCCAAGTAACTCAGGGTGAGGTAGGAATGGCTAGCCCAGGGGCTGGGCATCGGAAGTCTCCTGCTGTGGTCCTTCTGCTAGCTGTGGAGGCAGCCAGCTAGCAGCTGCTGGAAGGCCTCTTACTGATTGTTACTGATTCCACTGAATGTTGAGAAAGGTACCTGAGCCCCACCAAAGGCACCCAGAGTCCCTCGTTGGGTTATTGCAGGAGATTCCGAGATCTCCTAGTTTTGTGGAACTGAGCAGGGAGTGTGGCCTTCAGAGGTGGGTGTGCCATCCCCAGAAGATGGAGGCTGGCTCTTAGCAACGATGAGGACCATGTTGGAACTTATTGTCTTTTGCACATCATGCAGTACCTTGAAGGTGATGATGGGTGGATGGGGGGATGTGGGGATGCGTTCATAGGCTACATGCACACGTGCAGATTTGTGTGGAGGCGCCCACTTCCTACCCAGTGTACCCGAGGTACTCGCACACACGGTGTTCATGTGTGTGGACTGTGGCACAGACATCTGGCAAATCCTTGGTCCCCATGTGTTCAGCTGGCCGTGCTGCCCATTCCAGGACTGGGAAGCATAAGTACTGGCTGCAAATTTGCAATGGACTCTTCCGTTCCTGTCATCCTTGGGCAACTTGTATAGAGTCTTCAGTGCGTCTATACGAGGGACACACAGCAGCATTTCCTAAATACCCAGGAGGAGTCTAACGAAAGCACGTTGTTATTTTAAGCCATGGCTGCCACACCAGACACCAGGGTTAGCACTGCAAGAAGAGCTAAAGGCCACGACCATTCGTCACCATAAACGTGATGGGCAAGGTTCTAACTCAGCTGTCTGTAACACAGAGGTGAGCAAGCCTCGGGTAAGGTACCATGGCCCCCACGGCTCCCCAGACTCCTTAGAGTCTGACGAGGTTGGGCCTGGTGGGGTGGGGCACCTACAGTTTCCCAGGACTGTAGGGCTGGCCCAGAGGCCACCCACCCACTGCAGGGACCTGGCAACCATGCAGGGCAAGGTAAATCACCCAAGATTGCGCTCAGGAATGTGGTGGCTGTGAAAGGTAACACGCATATCACTGCTATGTAAACATAGTTAAACTATTTACAAGACAGGCCTAGGCCTGGGGGCCCCAGGAAGCCCCTGCCTTGTGGGGTGTGGGAGCCACCCCTCTTCCAAGCTCTGCTGGCCACAAGAGTGAAGAAGATGATCGTTGGCTTTTTCTGGCAGCCACACTACTCAGGGCCTCCTCGTTGGCTATTCATTGGTCCATCACACTGTCCGGAGGCTAGGCCAGAGCACGGTTGTGAAGGTACACAGAACAACAAAGTCTCCCACTGTCTTGTTCTGGGCAGCGTGCAGAGGATGCTTCGGAAGTGGGCAAGGAATTTGCCCTACATCCCAGGGAGACCTCAGGAATGACCTCCATGTGGAATGCAAAGGAAGAAACTGAGGCAGAAGCCCCTGGGGGTGGGGGGAGGACACACGAAAGAGCCAGTGTCTGCCCTATAGAGCCTCAGGTCTAAAGGTGGAGACACAGCTTCTGCCTAAGCTCAGGTCTCCATCCCACCCAATCTTGAAGGTTCCAACATGCGCCCTTTCTTGGGGTGACTGGGCCAGAAGGCCCAAGGCTTCAGGGAGGCTCTGGGCATGAGCTGCTCTGAAGGTGAAGACCCCAAGGGCAGCTGAGAAGGCAGTTGCAGATTTATACAGGGCTGGACCCTTCTCTGTGCAGGACAGATGTCAGCCTTACCCGCGATTCTTCTCCCGGAAGTCATCACCTACCAGCTAAATTTGAAAAGCTGGCCAGCTTCCCAGAGAGAGGCCAAAGCTGATAAATGCTGGGGGTGCTGTTCACAGATGAACGAAAGTGCTTCCTCCTGGCCCTTCCAGGCTCCCATCCCCACCCCCTTGATGCCCGCTGCTTCTCTTCCAGACCCAATACCATGCTCAGTGTAGTCTCTTGGGTTTGCTTCTACACGCCCTGAGTCCAGGTGAGACCTCATCATATCTTGTTCACCCCACCTGAGCACCTGTACCTGAGCCTTCCCGAGGAGCACTGCCCACTAGGCTTCCCTCTTCCCTCCCAGTGTGGTGTGCTCCTCCGACAGACTGGCTTCTATCCCTAGCTACTTAGCTGGTGGTGGCCCCTGAAGGTCCTCACTGCACTTGGTCCTGGTTCGTTGGCTTCACACACATTCTCTCTACCTTCCTACTACTGGGAAGTGGGGATGTGATCTCTTACTCTGGTGGAGAAACTGAGTCTGGGGGAGGGTGGTTGGATTCCAGCGTCACATGGCTGGTGACGTGGTGGGGCGTACCTTGCAATCGGTGTTCTGACTGCTGCGCTGCCTTGCCCAAGAGACCACAAGGAACAAGGAGGGGTGTGTTCTCCGTCATGCTGGGCTGGAAAGGGGTCAGGTAGATCTTTAAAGGAACAGTTCATTACAGTGTGTGGTGTGTGTGTGTGTGTGTGTGTGTGTGTGTGTGTGTGTGTGTGTGTACACACGCCCTGAGTTGAGTTCATGTGCACTACATACATGCAGATGCTTTATGAGGCCAGAAGTGGGCGTTGGATTCCCTGGAACTGAAGTCACAAGTGGTTATAAACTTACCGTGGGTGCTGAGAACTGAACTTGGGTCTTCTGCAAGAACACTCTTAACTGCCAAACTGTCTCTCTAGCCCCTGACGTAAGCCTTAAGGTCAGTTGAGTCAATTCATAAGAATACAGCTGGGGACCCCATGGGAAGACCACAGTCAGGGTTGTGGGAGACTGTCATGTGGTCTTCCCAGTGGCTGGAGCATTTTCCATCCTTCCAGCAATGATGAGCATTCCTGTTGTTCCACATCCTCACTAGCAATTGATGGTGTCAGCTCCTTGAGCTTCCAAATCTTTCTAACAGCTCCTTTATAGGAGACTAAAGTGAGCTTTTGAGAAGGAGCATGGTAGTGTGTTCCCCAAATCTCCATGTTCTTTAGACCCCTCCCACATGTCCCCAGGGCTGTCACTGTGCAGAGGTAGCAGCCAGTTTAGGTCTCAGACTTGTTGTTTAGATCCCTGGCTGTTCAGAAGACGCACACCCCTAGTATCTGTCCATCCTATTAGGCTCCCTTCCAGGGTGGTGGGCCGGCTGCTCTACAGTGGCTGGCGTGCTGTGTTCTTGGGACTCAAAACCGACACCTTGACCTCATTAGCACAATGTTCTAGTCAGCAGTCTCAGGGAAATGTGATGATGTTAATTATGTGCTGATTTATTTAATTCCTGGTCTTGTTAAATGAGTGCCACTGCTTGCCTTCCTTCGCTTCCCCTGGGGCTTCGAAATTCCGGGGGGGGGGGGCATGGCCACGGGTGGGGCTGGACTTGGTCACGCAAACACAGAGTCACTTGCTAACTGCATTGACCCCGAGTAACCTCCTTGAGCCTGGCATTGGGTAAGGGTTATGAGTTTGGCACAGGGCCTGCCCTGGAGGAAGCTCTCAGTAAATCGCAGCTTTTGTTATCGTTGTCGTTAATTATTATTTTAGTCTATCGACTGAAGGATTGTCTTCTTTGCCCCATGTCTGTCTGCACTTAACAAGCATCAGCAGGGAGAAATCCAGTAGAATTTTCTGCAAATCACACAGGGGTTCAGCACCTGCACTGCTCAATATGGAGGCCATTTGTCCTCAGGCCGTGAGCGGCCAAGGCACTGAATGTCAGCTGTGTGTCAAACAGATAGATACAAAGAGTCACCTGCATCCACAAGGGACTGGATTAGGAGCACAGATGTAGAGGCCAAGAGCACAGGGTCCTGGCTTGGCCACCCAGCCAGGTTAGAGTACAGAAAGTGCCCAGCTTGGGAAGTATTTAAGCAACATTGCAGCCATCTTGAACTGATGTCCAGGCCACACTCTCTGAGCATGAGCCTTCCAGAGATGCAGCTTGTTTTATTTTTATTTATTTCTTCAATGTTAGTGCTGGAGATCAAACCTAGAGCCTCATACGTGTTAGTCAAGTATCCTATATACTTCTGGTGCTCATTTATTTTATTATGCTTTGTGTGTGTGTGTGTGTGTGTGTGTGTCTGGTAGGAGGAATGCACTTGCCATGGTGCACATGGAGGTCAGAGGACACCTTGTGGAGATGGCTCCTCCCACCTTCCCAGGGATCCAACTGAGGTTGCCAGGCTTGCACGGTCAGTACCCCTCTTAGCCATATTATTGCCCCCCTTTAACATTAAAATATTTTAAAAGATTTACTTTATTTATATATGTGTGTGAGAGAGAGAATGTGTATGTCTGGATAAATTGCGCAGGTTGGCTTTGAACTTACATTGTGGTTAATAGTGGTTGTCAGCTTGACAGAGTTTAGAACTACCATGGAAACAGACCTCGGGGCTGGTCTGTGAGCTGGTTTCTAGACTGAGTTAATTGGGGGGGGGGTAGGAGTAAATGTGAGTAGTACCGTCCTATGGGCCAGGGTCCAGGCCTGAATAAAAGGAGGAAATGGGCTGGGCACCAGCATCCATCTCCCTCTGCTTCCTGACTGGACACACTGACTCACACTCCTGCTGCAGTGATGTCCCCGTTGAGCTGTGAGCCCAATGAAACCCTTCCTTCCTTGAGTGTCCTTTGTCAGGTATCTTTTCACAGCAGTGAGAAAAGTTACTGAGATACATGCAATCCTCCTGCCTCGGTTTCTTGACCAGCTGGGATTGTGTCTGTGCCTCTGGATTGCAGACCTGTGTGTTCCATTCTGAATGTCTCCTGGGCCACAGCCCAGGGAGAAGGAACCCTTTGCACTGATCAGGGGACAGGGAAGGGCTGGGGACCATGGGGACCATCTAGTTATCCAGATGTTCCCCGGGAGAGGCACCCGGGGAACATGAGAGAGGTTTGATGAGCATCTGGGGATGGGCTGTGGCCTTCTTCCATTCCAGTGGCTCTGAGCAGGGAGTTGGAGAAGTCTGACTGCACCCTTTCTGGACACTAAGTTTCCATGGATCCATCTGCCAAACTCAGGACAATAGTTGGAGGCAGAAGGGCACTACGGGAAAGCAATTGGCTTCTAAGAAATGGCAAAGCCAGCGCCCAAAGCTGGGCCTTAGGAATTCCCCCTTTCTGTCGACCGTAAGAGGAACCAGTTCCTCCGTTTCAGAGAATTGGTGTAAACTGGTACCCTCTGCTTCTTGCAGTGAAAGCCTGGGTCAGTATGGGTGGAGAGTTCCCAACTCCAAGACTCCTTGGTGTCCCCAGGGGCACAACCTCAAATTCCCCCCAGAGGGAGAATCCAAAGACCTTGCCTTCATCCTGCTGAGTCTAAGTAAGAAACAGCAGCATTAAGAAATTCTATGGAGTGGCCAGAAAGGAAGTAGTCCTCAACCTTCCTACTGCTGGGACCCTTCAATACATTTCCTTGTGTTATGGTGACCCCTGACCATAAAATTATTTCATTTCTACTTCATAACAGTAATTTTGCTGCTGTTATGAATCATAATGTAAATATCTGACATGTAGGATATCTGACATATGACCGCAAAAGGGTTTGCAACCCACAGATTGAGAACCACTGATCTAAACTCTCCTAATCTAGTGTTGGTGACTCCCACTTCTGTAGCCAGGAGCAATACACCTCCCTGAGCCAAGGAGGAAGGTCATAGGCCCACTCGTAACTACAGGGCACTGGACAGGAGGAGTAGACCATCTTTGTATTTCTTTCCCTGATTTAGGGTAAGAGATCTCCCTTAGGGAGATTTTGGGAAGGACTTCTTTCTGGCTGGTGAGAAATACAAAACAGTAAAAGGCAGGAGGCAGCTGTGTTCAATGCAGGGGCCAGGCTGAGGGGACAAACTCCAGCAGAATGGACTTGGGGGTGGGGATAAGTGGGATTTAGCCACAGGACTCATGGTATGTTCCTCAGTTGGATTCGGAATGAAACCTGCTTGGTTGTGATGACGGTGTGTGTGTGTGTGTGTGTGTGTGTGTGTGTGTGTGTGCTCGTGTGCTCGTGTGCATGCTTACAGTGGAAAATCAAGCCAGATCGTTAGCAGGCCCAGATGGAGGGCTCCCAACATCTGCTCAGTCTGCATTGCTCCCCAGAGGTCAGCACTGTCTTACAAGCCCCTATATCCTTGGAGAGGGAATCTTTTGCCAGTCCCATGAAGCTCCTTGGGAGGCTTCTAGGCTGCCTCCCACAGCAGGATCTCGGCCTTTGAAAAGTCCCTGCTTCAGGCCAGCCCAGCCAACCATCCAGCTCTGGTCTGGGGTGGATTGAGACCTGGAAGCTTCAATAGACCTGGAGTTAGCTGGTGAGTAGGTTGACCCTGGGATCCACAGCACACACACCCCCTCCCCACACACACCATACTAGTCACTAGCCTCTCTGCTGTGACAAAAAATATCTGACATAAGCAACTTAAGGAAGGAAAAGTTTGCTTCAGCTCACAGATGTTAAAAAAAAGTGTGTGTGTGTGTGTGTGTGTAGACTCACACATGCCACAGCATGCAGGTGTTACAGCAGGAGGAACATGAACCGTAGCGTCTACATAGGACTCTTGTCATGAGTCCTTTAACAGGGGTTCCCTGGGAGCAAGCTGTGTTCCCCATGCCACACTGACCCCAGACCAGGACAGGCTGCCTTGCCACCGACACTTGTTCAGTCACAGAAAAGAGTGAGTCTCTGTTCACGCTGTCAGCTTCAGAGAGGAGCATCCCAACTTCCCAGAAGCTGGGTTGGGTTACCCCTCCACGTGCGTCTCTGCCAGTCCTTACTCAACTAGGGATGGGGTGGTCTCAGGGCAGGGCTAGGGCTGAGATCTAAAGCTAGCTTGTCCCTGGCCTCTTCTAGTTGTTTCTTTTCCACGTGGTTGTTTTTAAAAGTGACTATGTGTTTGTGTGCCACAGGGGTGAGTGTATCTGCACACACCACATGCACTGCTCACACACCTGCACACACACCATGCACCGCTCACACACCTGCACACACACCATGCATCACTCACACACCTGCACACACACCATGCACCGCTCACACACCTGCACACACCATGCATCACTCACACACCTGCACACACCATGCATCACTCACACACCTGCACACACCATGCATTGCTCACACACCTGCACACACCATGCATCACTCACACACCTGCACACACCATGCACTGCTCACACACCTGCACACACCATGCATCACTCACACACCTGCACACACACCATGCACCACTCACACACCTGCACACACACCATGCATCACTCACACACCTGCACACACACCATGCACTGCTCACACACCTGCACACACACCATGCATCACTCACACACCTGCACACACACCATGCATCACTCACACACCTGCACACACACAGTGATGTGTTTGGAGGTCAAATTGACAAGGGGTAGACTTCAATGGCTCATCCTCATTGTCTGCTTGACTAGATTAGGGTGTTGACAAGTGGTTTAACTGAGGTGGAAGGCCCGTCCTGAGAATGGGTGGCTCCTTCCTGTGGTCTGGGACCGTTGGATTGAAGAAAACATGGACAGAGAGAGCAAGCTCAGCACCCTCCTCTCTCCACTTCTTAGCCTGCCTACATTCGAGGAGTCCCAGTGACATGCTCCTGCAGCCTTGACTTCTGCCACGCTCCACCATGATGAACCTGGCCCTGCCACGCCGTGATGGACTCTGCACCCTCAAACCACAAACAAAACAAATGTTTCCTTCCATACATTACTTTTTGGTCAAGTATTTGGTCACAGTGATGAGAAACGTAACTGAGCCCCGTGGCCCTGTCCTCTAAGGCCCCCGGTCTCCCTGCAGCCGGGCCTTTCCCAAAGCCACCCAGCTGCCCCCCTCCTTCTGTGCCCACAGAGGAAGGCACCCAGCTGCTCTCTGCCAGGTACAGAGGATAAAAATACTCAGTGGAAAAACACATGGCTCCAGGTCAAACATTAACCTGTGGGGACTGGTGTGCCTCTCAGGCTGACTACCAACACACTGCTGGCTGGAGTGTCCCCTCCCTCTGGCCATCACTGAGATCCTCAGGCACTCACCACCTGGTTCTGCCAAGCGGTATCAGAGAAAACTGAGCCTACCTAAGAGCCCCCGGTCACAAGGTGTGGGTACCCCCAGCCTACAGAGTCCGGTGACGAAAGTCTCCTGCCCGGACTGGGGACATCCCCCCACTTCCCTCTACCCCAAGAGGTTAGCCTTCAAGTTGCTATATAGCCAAGGATGGCCTTGAACTTCTGGCCCTTCTGCCCCCACGTCCTGAGCAGTGAGAGTACAAGAGTGTTCTGCCATGCCTGATCTCCGCAGGGCTTTGGGTCTATTAGGCAAACACGCTGCTGAGTGACATTCTCAGAGCTGCCCACAAGGGTTCTGAGGGTCCAGATCCCGGGCTCCCTCAAGAAGAGCATCCTCTCCTACAGGTACTCTGTTCAATTTCTCTTTGGCTTTGGAGCCGCTGGACGCGGGGACCGCAGGAGGGAGGACTGGCCTTCACGGGCTAGGAGGCCACCTAAAGAGTTATGGGGAAGAGGAAACCGAGAGCTCGGTCACTCTGTGCCCTGTGTCCCCTGCATACCTGTCTGGTATTTCTAGGACTAGGGAGGCCAGAGGGTGGATTCCTCCCAAGGGCCCTCAGGACTAGCCCGCAGGGCCCACTGTAGGGTCCCCACAGCTACCTGATGCTGATTGGCTGGGAGGCCTGGCCCCGCCTCCTCTTCCCACACCTGTGAGGGCCAGTGCCCAGCAGTTCTAGGAAATGTCAGCCCTGTACGTTTGAGCTGGGGCCAGATGCCCCGTTTTCTGTCAAGGAAGTTTGACTGTACACTTCACAAAGAAGACGATCCACCTGGACACACACCTGCCCACCCCTCCAGCTGGTGTGTGGGCGGGGGAGACAGACACCTGGAGGCCAGGAGGGTCTCGGGGTCAGGGAAGACCTCCTCTCCCCTGTGATGCCCACAGCAGCAGCACAGGGCCTGCAGGAGGTATAAACATTAACTTCTAATGGGAAGTGGAAGGCTTAGGGAGGGTCAGTGAGGGCCACCTGCCTCCCAGGCTGCCAAGTGTTGCTCTGGCTCCTGGGTTTAGAGTCCAGTGCTGGACGGAGCAGGGAGGCATGGGACACAGAGTCTCAGAAACACGAAGCTATTTTACACACAGGAATTCCTGCCCAGGACTTCCACCGGGGCTCCCTGGGGTGTTTCTCACCAGGCTGGTGGTCACTGCGTCAGGAAGGGCATCTTGAGGCCACTCCCAAAGGCCTGGCTTAGGCAGGCTACTCAGCAGACCCTGGAGGTTCTGGAAGACCTGTGTTTAAAGCCAAATTCCGATCTTTATGTAGTATCTGTCACACAGAAGTTATTCCATAAAAAAGTACTCTGCTTGGCATTTCTCACCTTGTTGGGCCTCAGTGTCCCTACCTATAAAGTGGGAGCACTCACATCCGGTTCACAGGACGGAATGAGTTGCTCTTTAGATAGTTGTTGCCTGGGACTTGGTGATTTCACCACTATTACCACAACAGTTGTCATTTATGCCCATGGTTTCCTCATTCGGATTTGGTCTGGATTTTGGTCCCCAGAGATTTGGGCTGTAGGTCCTCGGCTCCAAGAACGTGTTCCTTTCCTCGCTGCTTACACACCCGGTCCTCCCCGCCCCGCCCCAACGGGCAGAACTGCATCACAGCTTCCCTCATTATCACACTGACATTTGTTTTGGCTCTCGCAGCAATGACCTGTTGAAATGAACAAAGGCTGAGGAGGGAAGACCAATAATAGGATGGCCAGGGGCCCAGCTTTGGAAAAAGCCGCAGGCAGAGGTGTTGGTCCGTGCCCTGACCTCAGGCCAGGGGAACAAAGCTGCTGGGGCAGGGAGGTGGGTGTGAGGTGGAGGTCAGGACAGGGCTCCCCCCCAGCCGAAAACCCAAGCTGGGGGAGGGAGCTTGCATCTGGATGCCATCTGGATCAGAGCAAACACCCAGGGGCCACTCAAGGAAATGCTTGAGAGCAAATCAAACCCTGCCCGAAATCAGCACCAAGCCCTTGAAGCAAATGTCTGAGGGAGAGGAATGTGTCTGAGGAGAGCTGGGGGTGGGGAGCCAGAGTCGGGAGGGGGAGAGAAAGGGGAAGCCTGCCCCCCTCAATCCTGTAGACACGCCCTCATAGACTATGGGGATCCCAAACATGAAGGGAGTCTACTTTGCCTCAGAATCCTGGGTGTCTAAACTCGTGGTTAAACCCTGGCCCCTTCAGGGCCGCTGGCCTTCAGGTCAATGTCTGTCCACATGGGCAGAGCACCTACTGTGTGATGTCCTAGAGCTCTCAGAAGCGTGGCCCAACCATTGTGGGTACCTTGGAGACTGACAGACTGGGTTCCACTCTTTTGCCCAAAGGCCCTCTTGCTTGGTTCATCCATTCTTATATCTGTGTAAACTATAATCTTGCAGCTTTCTGGGACCACTGGAAGAACACATGGTCAGTGCCAATCTTGGGGCAAGGCAATGGATTGTGGGGAACCCTCAAATCTTTGTACAGTCTGGGAACTTATTGACCACCCTGTAACAAGCAGATAATTGACCCAGCACTATTTCAGTCCAAGGGATGATGATACCTCAAGGGAGGGATCAGGGTACACTCTCCCCAAGTACCAGATACCTGCAGCATCCAGAGGTACCAACGCTTTCCTATCAGCTCTCTACAGGCCAGGCCAGGCCAGGTGGTGCTCTGAGGTGTGGGCAAGATGTAGGTGTCTTTGTGCGTGCCTCATGGGTGTGCTCATGCATGCTTATTTATGTATGTTTGTATGGTTTATGTTTGTGTGCATGTGGTTGTGAATTTTCATGTGTGAAATGTATGTGCACATGTGTGGTCATAGTTGCATGTTACATGCACATGTGACTTACATACTTATATATGTGTGTATGCATATATATAAATCTATATGTATAGGTTTATATACATGCTTTTTCAAATGTATTTTTAATTCTGTGTATACATATGTGTGAGGACCTTTGCAGATGCCTGAGGAGACCAGAGACATCCAATCCCTTGGAGCTGGAATTACAGATGATTGTGAACAACTTGGTGTGAGTGCTGGGAACTGAACTGGGTCCTATGCAGAAGAAGTAAAGTACTCTTACCTGCTGATTTAGCCTCTCTGAGCCTCTATGGGCCCAGCTGGACCGGTACCTGCTGAACCCTGCCCTGCCTGCCACATGAGGCCTTGAATAAAGGAGCATGAGAGTGAGCAGGCTGGGCGAGCCTTGAGGGACACGGGTCTGGTGAGCCAGCAGGCTGGGCGAGCCTTGAGGGACACGGGTCTGGTGAGCCTCACTTGTGTTGCAGAGGAGCAACTGCAGAGGAGTAAGGCTAGGTCAGCCTTCCCCGAGCAGTTTCTTCAGAGACAAAACGGAATCCAGAACACAGTAGGAAGGTGAGGATGGACCTAGAGGAGACTGGCATTTGAAAGTGCTTCCAGAGGGCAGTAGAGGTCACATGGCCACAGGTCGTCCATCTGCCATAAACTTGTGCCTGACCTGTGAATAAGTGTCTTCACTTCCCGGTGCCTTAGTTCCCCCATCTGGAAAATGGGATCATAGCAGTACACGCCTTAGAGGGCGATTGTAAAGTCAGAAACACATTGTTACAGAGAAAGTACTTGGTGCTGGAACCTACAAAGTACTCCACGATGTCAGCTGTTACTGTTTTCATGTAATGAGAGCACTGAGTTAGCTTTCCGTACATAGAAAACTGAATAGCAATTGCAGAGAGAATAAGAAGTACGCAAAGGAAGTAAAAAGAAGGACCGTGGTTGTCAGAGCATCCCCAGGGTCACCTGTCATTCCCATCTAACTAGGATGGCACGGGGTCAGGAACAGCAGGGGACAGGGCGGTGCAAGGGTGTCTGTTTCTGCAAGTGATCTTGGCCGCTGCTGCTCAGTTGAGACTGATGTGTTTGCATGGAATCTTCTAGACCTAGCAACATTGTGTGGAAATCAAGGATAATAAAGACTAAGAGAAACAAAACAAAATCATTCAATTCATCAGGGAGAGAATTGAACCTCAACACTAAAATTCAGATGAGCTTTCAGGCTAGAGAAAGGCTTTAGGATCTTTTTCAGAGATACCACACCTCCTAGGGGCACCAGGGGAGTGGAGTGTCTCCTCCCTCTGCCCAGCCCAGAGATGACTTAAGGAAGAGTTGGGGCATGTCCTGATAGCCCAACTCAGGGTTTCAGAGGCGCTGAGTTGGGGACCATAGCGGTTGTAACTGCTTTGCTGGCCCCTCTCCCTCCCCACGAGAACTGGCTCTATGTCAGGGAGGTATGTGCATGCAGTTAACCAAATGCACATGGAACTCTAATGCATCACTGTTAAAAAGCCTTCCACGTATCCTAACTCCCTTTCTCTTCAGTCCAGTCTTACAACAACCTGTTCCGATGTCCATGTCAAGTTAAATGGAGCCCATTGAAATTAAGCGACATTGCCTAGGGCCACATTGCAGGGCTAGGTCTGGACCTCGGGAAGCCTAACCCTTACAATCCTGTACCCTATTGATTTCTCAGGAAGGTCATAGAAGCAGAGTGGGGAAGGAGGCAGCATCAGAGGGCTTCAGGGAAGGGGTTAAAACACAGGGGGAAGAGTCTTGGGAGCAGCTGGCATCCAGGCCAGGCTAGACGGCCTTGACAAACGTGGCCAGTGAGAGGCTGGGTTCCCACAGAGGCAGGGATTATTGGGCAAGGCATCCCTACCAGGGCCCTAGCAACCAAGCCCTGTTTGGGGCCTGCGCCTGTGCCTGGCCAGGTGATTGGTAGGACAAGGCAGAGGTGGAGCCAGGGCCAAGAGGCCTTGAGATGCCGAGCCGCTGACTCCAATTCTGATCAGTCCAGAAACCAAGCCTGCCCTCCAGTCGCCCACAGGAGAACACATACCTGTCGTCCTTCCAGAATCACACCTGTCATTCCCAAACACAAGAGCCCAAAGTGAGGTAGACAGTAGTCAGGGTATTGTGATTGGAACCCTGTCATCTCTCAATTGTGTGACCATCTATAAATGACTCGCCAGCTCTGTGCCTTAGTTTCCTCATTGTAAATAAAAGGTTTGGTATCAGGGTTGGAAGAATTAAATGAGTTCATGTCTATGAAGTACCTGTCCTGGTCAGCTTGACATAGCCTGCGAGGAAAGCCTCAATTAAAGAATTTTCTGGAGCAAATGGTTTCTTGATATGTTTGTGGGGGGAGGGTTGCCTTGCTTGTTAATTAAAGTGGGAAGACACGGCCCACCCTGGGCAGCATCATCTGTAGGCAGTTGGTCCTGGGCTGTGTCTAAGAAAGCTAGTAAGCATGAACCTGGGAGGGAATAAGCCAGCAAGCAGCATATCTCTGTGGTTTCTGGCTGAGTTCCTGCTTGAGTTCAACCCTGACTTCCCTCAGTGATGGGCATATAAGCCAAACACATTTCTCTTCTTCTTTAAGGTCATAGTGTCTGCCACAGCAACAGAGAGTAAACTAGAACAGTGCCTGGCCTGACGTATATGCTCAATTCATCTAGCTACTGTCTGTCCTTGTGCTGGTATCACAGGGGACACAAAAGATGACAACACCGCGTTAGGCACTCTTTGATGATCTCCGGGAGTGGTAGCAAGAGGAGTAAGAGCTACCTATTGGACCTCAGGGGGTTTTCGGTCTTAGTCTGCTTGAACAGATAGGTTACCATTGAAGAAGACATCATTGAGGGAACGTGCCTGCCCTTGGGGCACCTAACAATTCCAGGTTTAACTGAAAGCTAGACCTCTGGTCTAGCCTTGGACAGTGGGTGGCTGATGTGCCTTCTACTTTCCCTTTAGACAGGGACTGGAGTCTCAGAATGGATATAGAAGGAGATGCCAGGGTAGCGTGGGGGCAATCTGCTCTCCAAGGTGGGGAAATATGGGTGGGGAGCCACTACCACAGGTAAAGCCACAGAGGGGCATCTTTTGCTTTCTTGTCATTCTTCAGGCTGCTCTAGACAGACTCAGGACTGGTTTGCTCACCACATGGCCAGATACACTTTCTAGCCCTTAAGGTGGTTACCAGTGGAATGGTAGGTATGTCAGTTACTTGTCCATGGCTTGGCCCAAATACCTGACAAAGCAACTTAAGGAACAAAGGGTTTGTTTTGGCTCAGTCCATCATTGTGGGGAAAGCGTTGTGGGGGAAGCATGAGGCAGCCGCTACACTGTATCCACAGCCAGAAGATTGAGGCAGCCGCTACACTGTATCCACAGCCAGAAGATTGAGGCAGCCGCTACACTGTATCCATAGTCCGGAAGCAGAGTAAGATGTAAACACTCAGCTCATTGTTTCTTTTTTTATTCTGAGACCTCAGCCCATGGGATGATGCTGTCTACATTCAGGGTTGGTCCTCCCACCTCAGCCTAATCTAGATAACCCCTTACAGACATGCCCAGTGGCTTGTCTCCTCAGTGCTTCTAGAACCTATTAAGTTGACATTCAAATTAACTACCACGTGTGGTTTTGGATGCCTTGATGGTGGGGGTATCGCTGATGACAGCAAAGACAAATATATATATGTATGTATATCTCAGGCCATAATTTCCTTGCCACTGGAGAGAATCTTGGCCAGCCCTCTTGACTCACGTGTGCAGAAGCACAGACCATCAGATCCTACTAAAATCAAAGTGCACGTGATCCCTTAGGCTTCTGTCATCCAACCCTCATGCCCTTGTTCACACTGTGGATATTTGTTGAGCATCATTTTGACACCAAGTACCATTCTCAAAGTTCCTGTGTAGTAGGAGACATTCCCACTTATAGATGAGCCAGGCATGGTGGCACATAACTGTAATCTTGGCATTTAAGGAGCTGGAGTATAAATTTGCAGTGCAAACTTGGGGACCTGAGTGCAGATCCCTAGCACCCATGTGAAAATCCAGGGACCCAGGGATACATCTATAACCCCAGGGTAGGGGGGTAGGGCAGGGGAACTGCGTCAGAAGGGAAGACGGACATCGAAGAAACTTGTTATGGAGTTTACTCCCAATATGGCAAGACTAGCCTTTTGGGCAAGTAACTGCTCTTGTCTGGACTGTTTGACTTTATGCTGTATAAACTGGACATTCAGGATCCACAGGAAAGTGACTGCTGAAACAAAATGGACATTGCTACAGGGTTCCAGCTTCATGGAAGAGTCTGCCAGACAATCTACAGGACACAGAGAAAAGTGATTGACAAACTGCAAATACAGGTAGACAGTTTAAAGTTTCCTGCTTTGCTGAGGAGTCTTCCAGACACACTATGGCCTATAGGCTAAAGATGGAACATTACAGAAGAACTTCTGGTGATTGACTAGGCAGCGAGTTGTCTCTGTCATTTCTAGAGGTTATATATTATCCTTCTGTGATCTTTGATGGAGTCAAAGACAGATAGTATGGTTATAGTTTTCCTTAGTTAAGATTAAAGATAAGTTACATAAAGATAAGTTATATATAAAACTTTAGACTCACAAAGATAGGATAGATGATGGAATGTTTTCTTTAAATTTTGCTAAATGTTAATGGAATAAGTGTTGTTAACTATAGTTCTTATTTGATAACTGTTTTGTTATATATTTTACTATCTTAAAGTTAAAACCCTTCTTTTTATTTTAGACAGAAAAGAGAAAATTGGAGATGTCATTCTGCAAATATGTTTCTCTTATTGGTTAATGAATAAAGCACTGTTGGTAAATAGGAAAGCAAGAAAGATGGGACTAGGAGACAAGGAGGATTCTGGGAGATGTAGTAGAGGAGAGTCAAGATTCTGGGCCCTCTCTCTGGTAAGATAAGACCATGTGGAAACACTTAGATTAATAGAAATGGGTTAATATTTAAGACAGAGCTAGCCAATAAGAAATGCAGGTAACAGGCCAACAGCTTCATATCTAATACAGTATCTCTCTGTGTTATTTGGGGGTTGATATGGCTCTGGAACCAGGCTGGTGGGAAAATTGCTCGTAACATACATCTATAACCCCAGGGTAGCAGGGAGGGCAGGTGAGTTCCCAGGCATACATCAGTATGTGTCGGGGGCCAGGTGAGCTCTTAGACATTTAGCTTAGCCAAATTGGTGAGTTCCTGCTTCAGTGACAGACTCTAGCTCAAAAAAAAAAAAAAAAAAAAAAAAAAAAAAAAGTGGGAGGCAGTGATGGAACATCTATCTTAGCTAGGGTTCCTAGTCCTGTGACAAAACACTATGACCGAGAGCAACTTGGGGAGGGGGAACTGTATTTCAGCTTATAACTGTCAGGTCATTCCATCACCAAGCACAGAGCACAGTAGGGCAGGAGCTGGCACCACAGACTGATGCAGAGACCATGGAGTGAGGGATGCTGCTCACTGGTTCGTTCATCATGGCTTGCTCAGCCTGCTTCCTATAGAAACGGGACTACCAGCCCAGGGATGGCATCACCCACAATGAGCTGCCCCCCCCCAGTCAATCATCAGTCAAATGGCCACTGGCCAGTTTGGCATTTGCTCCATTGAGGCTCTCTGCTTTGTCAAGTTAACATAAGATTGGACAGACTAGCACCCCAACATCAACCTCTGGCCCCCTCACACCCACACACACAAAATGCATACACCACACACACACATACACAATGTATATGCTGCACACATAAACACACATACACATAACATACACGTACAAAATACATATACCACACACATACTCATACACACACACACACACACACACACACACACACACACACACACACACACAGAAAATGAAGGAAGGCAGGATGAAAGAAGAAAGGAAATGGGTTTTGAGAAGTTAATGAAAGAGCCAGAAACTGGAATGTAGAAACTAGAAGCCAAATTGTACAACTCCAGAACCTAGGCCGCTGGATAATATTTCTTATCAATCTCCCTGCTGGGTTGCTAATGAGAGTGACATTACCCAGAACACCCACTGTGTACTCCCCACAGGCAAAACATTGCTCTCAGAGCCTCACATGTCCCAACCCTTCCCTAGCCCTCTCGCTGGTGCATACCAGCTTGCCCCGGGCCACATGGCTAAGAGTAATGGAGCCAGGCCCAGATCCCAGGTGGTCTGGCTGCAGACTTACTCATGCTGGCCAGCTCTCTGCCAGCTCCCAGGGAAACAATGCTAAGTTTTCACACAGAGAAACTCTATGCACACCGCAGGGGGATAGCAGAGCCCTGAGCTACAGCCTGAAGTGACAATGGCAAGCTTGGAACAGTGTGGTTGGATGGCACCATGTTGCCTAAGGAACAACAGTAGTGTAGACACGGCTGACCTTGGAGGACACAGGCTCTGGGGCCTGAATGGAAAGCAAAGAGAAGGTTCTGGCACCCATGAAGAGGGCTGAGAGTGGGTGGGACTTGTAGCTGTCATGGGTCCCAGCTCAGGTCTCAGCCTTCTTGTGCTGCTGGCTTGCCGTCAAGGCTAGCACTCAAGCCATCTAGGTCCTTGGAGAGAATTAAAAAGGGGAGGCCCACTACCGGCAAGGTAGCCTCAGACCCTCATGGGGTTGCCAGAGCTGAGACCTGATCAAGTCAGAAGAGACCAGAGTGGGCCCTAGCTCCAGGAAGCTCTATGATTAGGGGACTCTGGCCTCCTCCTGGGATTCTCGTTAACATAATCTCCAAGCTCTACCAAGGGGATGGATGCTGACTCACAGGAAGTTTGGCATAGGCTCCTGGAAACTATACTTCTGTTAATTTAAATTTTATTTTTAGGACTGGAGAGATGGCTCAGCACTATTCACACAAGCCTGGCAACCCAAGCTCAGTCCCCAGAAGCCAAGTAAAGGCCCAATGAGAAGGGCTAACATCTGTAATCGTGCACTCTGGCGGCAAGATGGGAGGTGGACACAAGAGAATTGCTGGGGTACCCAGTACAGCAGAAGACATAAGAGAACCCTGATCCGTCAGGTGACAGCTGAGAGCGGACTCCTGAAGGTTGTCTGACCTCTCCATGCACACATGCTGTGGCATCTGAAAGCTTGAACTCATATACTCATGCATACATGGGCACACACGCACACACTGAGTAATATTTAATAAAAGATTATTTTTATATATTTTTGCAAAAGAAAAGAAATGCCCACCAGGGGTTGGAGACCACAGTGAGTGGCATGCCTCCTCCTGGTCTTGTCCCCTCCTGGAGGCCTTCCCAGGGGTAGCCAGGCTCTTGCCTTCCTCCTGGAGATGCTCGGAGCACATACAGAGCTGTAGCCGGATACGGAGACGTGGATCATTTTTCATAACCTTATGATAAAGTCAGCGTGTTTTTAAACAATTCAGCAAACTTGGACGAATCTTCTTGGAGGCTGACAGCTCTAGATTCAGATCTTAGCTGACTTTGGAAGCTTTGAGTGACCTTGGGCAAGATGCATGACTTCTCTGAGCGCCAAACCTCAGCTTTCTTACACAGGGAGGGGGATCATAGCGACAAGTACCGGAGCCTGAGACTGGACCCCCAGCACCCTAATTAAAAAACCTGAGCTCAATGGCATGCACCTATAATCCCAAGGCTGGGACATAGAGACAGGAGGGTCCCCAGGGACAACAAGCCTAGCCAAATCAGTGAGCTCCAGACTCAGTGAGAGACTCTCTCTCAAAAGGTGGACAGCGGTAAAACACCCACATGCGTGCACACTCGTGAACGTACACACACAACACATGCACATACACACACAAACATAAACACACCCAAGAAAGTAACTGCTGCCCTGTTCCTCCTCAGAGACGATGTAACGGAAGAGAGATAGGACAAAACCAGGAGCAGTGACCCCAGAGCAATAACTGTGAGAAGGACATTTCAACTCCTACAGACAGCAGTGCTAGAGGCTGACCCCGGCCAGATCAACCCCAAAGAATCTGCTGGAGCCCTCCTCCCCCCATTAGGCAGCGAGGCCTCGGTGACACCAACAGCACTCCGTTAGGAGCTTTGCAGCAGACATGATGGCCCATTTCGATGCCTTCTAGGACTTTCCAGCTCTGGGAAATTGTGCATGGCCATACACTCTGAATGCTGACAGGGAATGTTCCAGGTAGTTGGGCCAGTATGGCAGACACTTGCTTTGCAGGATAATTCACTGCTTGTTGAGAAGGCAGTCTCATTAAGTAGAGGGTTGCCATCAGGTCTGATCCTCTCTTGCCTGACAGAAACTAGAGCTTCCTGGGGTACACACAGTTAAACATTTGGGGGAGCTACCTTTTTCAGTCCCAAAATTAGCTAGAAAAAGGACTGCATGGAATTCAGAAAAAAGTGAGGGTGTGTGTGTGTGTGTGTGTGTGTGTGTGTGTGAGTTGGACTTGTGTTCAAATCTCAGCTCTGCAATTCCCTAGAATGTCTCCAGGCTGCTGTGTGATATCCAGGCCTCAGACTTCTCATTTATAAAATAGGACCTACCTGAAAGGAAGCCACACAATGTCTGTTAGGAGACAAAGCCCAGGAAGATGAGTGTGGCGCTCCTGCCTGTTAAGTGCAGCCCTCAGAAGGCACAGACAGGCCAGACTCCTCCAACCCTGTGTCAACAAGAAACTCACATAAGTTTTGTTACATAATAATCATCCTCTAAATTCATCGTCTCCCCCCCTCCAAATAGCCAATTGGGATTTGCATTCTATTAGCAAATGAATTTACAGTTGGGCTTTTGAGTGGCTGCCCAAAGTAGGAGTGGTTTGTCACGATTTTTTGGTGTTAAGAATAAAATTGGACTCTAACATATTGAGCAATGATTTGCGCTACCAGGCCTGGCCTTGAGCTCTCGGGTTGCATCAGTGCAGAAGGCAGATCAGTATCCCTGCTCCCAAGAAGTGGAAAGTCTAATGGATTGTTCTAGAATCAAAGCCTCAGGTGTAGGAGACAGAGTTTGTAGACACAAACAGGCATGGTCGGGCCAACATACTCCAAATCCCAGGGAGTGCAGCCCAGCCAATGTTATCATTCACACTTCATGGAGCCTATGGGCCCCAGGCTGGTTCTGATCTGCAAGATTTCCTCAAGATAAGTGGTTGACACAGCTGACCATGTATTCTGAGTCCCTGAGGACAGGCCATGCCCCCTCAGACTGAGACCCTCTGAGGACAGGCCATGCCCCCTCAGACTGGGGCCCCCTGAGGACAGGCCATGCCCCCTCAGACTGAGACCCTCTGAGGACAGGTTGTGTTTCCCTTGAAGCAGGACTCCTTATCTTCTCTTCCAGGCCGTCTCTATGGAGATGGGATATGTTACTCCATTTCCGAGGTGATGGCCAGCTAAGTAAGGACTAAGCAGAATTAAAGCCAGCTCTCCAGATGCAGCCAGAGCTCTTTCTCCTCCGCATGGGACACCTCCGTCTTCTAATAATCGCTGTTGGTCTATAAGCACCATGGTTGGCTCTGCTGTCTTTCACACGTGTCAGGAGGCTTGGCTTCCAAGACAGCTGCTTCCCTGTCACAGGAAGAGGGCCGTTTAAGGGCTGACACTTTATAACTCATCTCCCCCACGGAGCTATTAGGCAAGTGAGGCATGTGCTTTCCTGAAAGCCTCACAGTTTAGCTACAGGATTAGTTCTAGCTCATTTACTCACATGTCCACAGGCCAAGTGCTACAACCAGAAAAGCCCATCACCCCGCACGATCAATGTTTAATAACCACGGTTGGGTTTCAAGAGAAAATGCCCTGGCCAGCCTACACAAAGCCACACAATGGTTCCAGTAACCCTTCATGTCTCAGATCCATCGTCCCCACCAACATACACTGCCTGCAGGGGACACTCTAGCCCTACAGGTGGCTTCCATATACACCTGCCCACCCAGGGGCAGCCGATCCCACAGAAGCAAAGCCCAGCTGTGCCAAGGCTTCTGCTGGGTTCCCCAGTCCACTATGACCACCATCTATCTCGGGCATCCTGAGGACTGGTCATGTCTCCTTCAGACTGGGGCTCTCTGAGGACAGGCCATGTCTACCTCAGACTGTAGCTCCCTGAGGACAGACTATGTCTATCTCAGACTTGGGCTCCCTGGGGCAGCCTGTGTCTTCTCTCATTCCTACCTCAGTCTGGGCCTCTCTGCCCAGCTAAGCTCTGGGCTGGTTCCTACAGAAAACCCAGGCTCCAGGCTCATTTGCAAACAAACACCAGCTCTCCGTCCTGCTGGCAGATGTCATGGATAACCCCACTCAGCCCTTTAGGAATTAGTCTAAAACATATGATTGTATTTCAGGAGCCTTAAGGGTGTTTCTGAGACCTTGGGGCCCAAGGCATTTATAACATATGTCCATTTTAGACTTTGGAAAATAGGGCGCTATAATTGGAAAAGTTAGTGCAGCCCTAAGTACAGGGAGCCAGTCTCTTTACATCTCAAATACCAGGTATTTAGGTGGCTTTCTTGGAACCTGGCATTAGGGACACGTGTGAGTGGGCCAGGCTCATTCCTGAGGAGAGCGGGAGAGCCTGGCAAGGGACTCAGGCAGGCAGAGCATCCTCATCTGTAAGTCTAGCTGCTTGGTCTGCAGACCCCAGACTCCCTTCTGCACCTTCTCTTCTGACATGGGATTTCCCTGGTCTCTAGGAGCTCACACAGTAAACTCAGGGTAGGCCTTGTATCCTAAAGCATGCCGAGCCTTGGCTCTCTCCAAGGCTGGGGAATGGGACTCCTGTTACCTCCCTACGCTTGGCATCAGTGCCCTGGGGGTGCCAACACCAGACTTCCCAGATTCAAATCACTGTGCCCACTCAGGCAAGTTACCTAACCTTTCTGGGCTTTTATTTACATGGTCATAAAACTCGATGAAAGTTCCAATATCTCCTTCCCAGGGTTGCTGAGATGACTAAGGCAGTAATTTACATAAAACATTTCACACCACCCCTGGCACATAGTAAGAGCTCAGTAAATGTTAACTGCTATAATTATATTTAAATGGGTTAAAATATTCCCAAAGCAATCCTTCATTAGCCCTTGGATTTGTGACTGATTCTCAACCCCTCTCTAGGCCTCACTTTGGCCTCTCCTTAGATGCAGCAAACTGTTCTTTGTTCACTATGCATTTATTCATCTAATTCATTTATTTACTCACCTACAGTTACACTCATGTGAGTTGTGGGATTCATCGCAGCCCTCAAACCCCATTTAAAGGGCATAGCATCTCCAACATCTCAGCTGAATTAGCAGGCACTGTCCCTGGAACCCATAAAATCCAGCCAGGGCTGCCTGGCAGGTGTTGAGATGGTTGCTGAGTTCCAGAGGAGAGGCTGTGGCTTCCCAAGACCACCTCCCAGAGCTTCCCTGGGTCTGAGGAAGGCATGACAGCTGCTTGATGTTTAGAAAAAGCACAGTGGTATCCAGGTAATGCTAAGGCCCGAGCTCTGTTCACAGGTGCTTGCTTCAGTCACCAATGGCGCATAACAAGCCACCCCCCAAAGCTAGTAGCTTCAAACAGTAATTATTTATTTGATTGTAAGTCTGTAATTTGGACAGGGTGTGGCAAGGACATCCTGGCTTTACTCCCTAAGATCTCACACTGGAAGGTGCATTTGTAAATTGCTTCATTTTGGGGCTGGCAAGGTGGTACAGGCTGGGGTAGAGCTTCCATTCTCTCTGACGTGGCCTCCTGTGCCTGGCCTGCTCAAGACTGACACTTGGTTGTAGAGAAGAAATATCCCAGAGTGAGAATTCTAAGGGATGAGCGAGGGAGCAGCCCAGTTAGAAGGATGTTTGCCTCCCACTAACAGAGCTGGAAGGAAGCACCAGCTCCACACCTCAGCACCTCAGCACCACAAACGACGCAGTGTGGTGGCACAGACCTACAATGCCGGCACTTGGGAGGTGGAGGCAGGAGTAAATCCAAGGCCAGCCTGGACAACTTAAGATCCTGTCTCAGCTAAACAAAGTGAGTTTCAAGAGGAAAGACCACTACTAGAGCACTTCCCAAGGCCCTGCCTCCATCATACTTACTATGTAGCTTAGGCAAGTCACAGGCAAGTCCAGAGTCATTGTGAAGGGTGATCACATAAGGGTATGAAGGCTGTGATAGATGATCTATGGAGAAGACCAAAATTCACCAAAACATGGGGTCTCCAGTTCCACCTGTAACGAGATATATCCATGGAGGTCCCAGGATGACTGCTCATTGAGAGCCTTGCAATACATTAGCAAAGAAACTCTAAAATACGAAAGGCTACGCAGACCACACAAATATGCCAGTAGGTGGTTTCATTAAGTGAGGTAGTAGTTTAAAGATCAGGACCCCGGTTCCTTTAGGCTCTACCTTTCTCAATGTTTTGTGTGCACCCACCCATCGTTGCCTTTGCATTCTTGCAGGAAGAAAGAGCTACACCATTGACAGGACCTAGTCACAGATACATATAACTGCATGAGCAACAGGAAGACGTAGGTCTTGGTGGACAGCTTTGCATCCAACCAAAATGTTCATTACCACAGAGAAGGGAAACAAATACAAAGGCAGAACTGACAGTCTTGGCCCTGAGAAACAAGGGGCTAGCCCCAGAACATTTTGTCTGCCAATCTTGAGAGTCAAGAGCGTTCATGTCCCTTACACCAAGAGCAGAGATTTTTAAATCAAAACAGTCCTAATCTGTGGCTCATGATACTGGGGCTCTAATGGGTGCAACTCAGCCTGAGCTTTGTAGCCGGGAACTAGCTGGTTTGTAGAGAGGAAGTACCACTTACCACTCCTGGCTTTATTGTCTCCCTTGGCCACGGGCAGCTCTGAATGTCTGCAGGGTCCCGTGAGAGGCTACCACAATTCCAAAGAAGAATCTAAGAGACCATTTCTTACCCAAAGCATTGAATCTAAACTGCCTCTGGGCCACAACTCTGAACCGAAGAGGTCAAAACAAGGCTTGGGATAAGCCTGAACCCTGCTTTCAGAAAGCATCTCTGACCACTCCTTCCACCCACCTCTACAGCTGGCAACAGCTGGCTGGAAGAGTAGGCTCGGTGTAAAGCCATCTGCCTGTCAAACAAAGGTGGATCAGCTAGCTGCCTGTCATCTCTGCATCAGTGCTGACACCTGGGACATTCTGTCCTGGCCCAGAGCCCTCAGTGCCTCTGCCAGATGCACACTTACCTTGTTGCATGCCACCCCCAAGTTTTACCATCTTTGATGGAGGATATCTGGCTTAGTGCTAAAGTTGTGGGTACTTTATTACACAGGGGCTGGGGACAGAAAGCCTTAAAAGAAAGATGGCAAGATTTTTACCCAGAGAGGTGCAGACATGAAAGCTCTGTCCCAGGGGCTTTGAAGTGAGGGCATACACACAGTCATCCCAGGACTGGGATAAAGTAAAGCCACCAAGCAACAAAGAGCAGATGGGATGTGGCATCAGGCTGAGGGCCACGGTGTGAGCAGCACATCAAGCTCCTAAAAATGATTGCTTGGTTTCTTTCTAACGGCAAGCTTTACAGGGGGCGGCGAGCTCAGATCCTCCTGCTTAGAAAGGACCCTGCTGAACAGTGTCTGCTCTACGTATTGTGTCAGAAACATTGATAGGAAGCCAGTTTAGCCCCCACCTCAGGCTGAAAGGACAAAGGAAACATCAGTAAGTCACCACCCTCCCCTGCAGCCCACTCAGAATCCTATTATCCCATGAGGCACCAATACCCATGGAATGTAAAGATCAATGATAATGTTTGACTTAGGAAGAAGCACACAGAAAAGAAGGAACAGGATCCAGAAGATGGCTCAGAGATATGAGTGCTAGCCAAGCAAGCCTGAAGACCTGCATTCAATTCCTGGGAGCCACGTGATGGGTCAGATGCAGCCCAGCAGCTAGCCTGGAGTATGCCACACAGCCACGGCACCACGTGATGGGTCAGATGCAGCCCAGCAGCTAGCCTGGAGTATGCCACACAGCCACGGCACCACATGATGGGTCAGATGCAGCCCAGCAGCTAGCCTGGAATATGCCACACAGCCACGGCACCACATGATGGGTCAGATGTAGCCCAGCAGCTAGCCTGGAGCATGCCACATGCAATGAGACCTTGCCTGAATGAGGTGGGAATACCAACTCCTAAAAGTCATCCTCTGATCTCCATGTGCAGAACATGGGACATGTGCGTGCACACTCGCAAGCACACACACACGCATGCATAGGCAAATACACTCAACACACAAAATTTAAAAAATTAAAAAAACCCCATGAAACCATTTTCATTCCTGAGAATAATCCAAGAAACACATATGTAGATAATTAGAATCTATATTAATCAGTTCATCTTAAAATATTAAAAAGGGGCTGGTGAGATGGCTCAGGGCTTAGGTGGCTTCCAAGTCTGGCCATCTGAATTCAGTCCCGGAGTCCACATGGAGGAGGGAGGGAACTGACTGACAGATGGGTGCCATGGTGTATGTGCGCGCACACACACACACACACACACACACACACTCACTCACACACACACTCACACACACGCACTCACACACACTCACACACACACATACACACATACACACACACACTCACACACACACACACATTAAATAAATAACTGTAGGAAGCAAAATGTTTTTTAAATGAAGAAATAAAATATATTTATTTGTGTGTAGCATGTATATGTGTATATGTGGGGTGTGTGTGTGTGTGTGTGTGTGTGTGTGTGTGTGTGTGTGCATGTAAACCAAAGGACAAACAGCAGGAATGAGTTCTCTCTTTTTGCCCTTGGGATTGAACTCAGGTTGTCGGTCTTGGTGGTAACAACTCTTAGCTCCTGAACCTTCTAGCAGCCCTTAAAATAATTTTTCTAGCATAGTGCAAGCTGGGACACCATTATAGTTGCTCACCAACTCTCATGGCCCTGTACCTCTTGGGTTCTCCTGCCTGCTCCTGTCCATCATGGTTCGTTGGGCCCTTATTTCTAGGGTCCCTATCCCCTGATTCAGATGAGCCAATCCAAAGATACAGAAGGAAGGGTTAGACCAGCTGCTCTGACTCTGAGGCCTCCTCCTCGGGAACACTGGCTTCCATCATGAGAGGCTGTGTGAAGGGAGGCAGATTGGCCAAGCGGGACTGGTTCCCACTACTTACTGTCTGCACCTTTGACCTTAGTCTTTTTGTACCTCGGTTTCTTCATCTGCAAAATGGAGATAATTATTACTTTGAGTCCAGGGCGTGGGCGGGGAAATTACCTGGCAGAGTCCCTGGGGCAAAGTAAGACCTCGGAAACTGTGAGCAGACCAGGAGAGGGGTGTGGGATACGGGTGGGGAGAAAAGAAAGATTGGGAGAGTTCTTGGATGTAATTCAGTTGCTAGAGTGCTGGCTTACCATACGTGAATCCCTCAGTCCCCAACGCTGTGTAAAACCACGGTGGAACACACCTTCAGTCCTAGCTTGAGGGAGGTGGAGGCACAGGGTCGGTAGTTCAAAGTCACCCTTGGGCCAATCTGGGATGCATGAGCCCCAGGCCTGAAAAGAAAAATAATGCAAGGAGAGAGGACAAGGGGGGAAGGGCAGGGAGACGGGAGGAGAGGGAAGGAAGGCCCGAGAACAGAGGCAGCGCCCTTGGCTCCGATTTCCCTAAAGCCTAACTGGCTCACGGCATGAGTGTGTCTTTATATTACATCTTCCCTTGCTAACTTCTGAAACAATTTGGCAAGCCACATCAAATGCACCGAAACAGCCTTACTCACCAGCCCAAGCACTTATCTTACAGGAAGAATTAATAAGAAGGAAAAAGCCACAAGCCCAAAGATGTCCACAGCAGTCTTATTTGTAAGAAGGGCCAACTGCAAGTCCTCAGATGTCCAGCAATTAGGGAACAGAAAGTGTCTTGAGATGGAATAGTATGCAGCCATTAAAATGGCAAATATGGAGGCTATATAACAACACAAAATATCTATGAGATGACTAGTGTAAGAAGCAGAAAATAAAGTTGTAGTAGACTCATGACACTGGACTTAAATGTGGTTCTGTGCAAACAAGGCTGACTGAGGTAGCTGGAAATGGCGAAAGCAAGTTTCTTCTTGGACTGTCTCTGTTCTCATGCTCTTCAGAGGGAAGGGCCCATTTCCTGAATACCCTGGAGCCCAATCTCAGAACGGAGAAAGCTGGACGCCTGCAGCCTCTCCTTGCCAGCCTCCACCCGCCTCTCTGGGGAGAGGATGTTCAGGACCGGCTGCTGGTATTTTTAGCCAGGCCTCTTGCAGTCCAGTGTTCTGGGGTAAAAATAGCTGGGGTGGAGGGCACTGCGCTAACTCTGCCGCTCTCTGCCCCCACCACCACCCTGGACCAGGCGCCTGCCGGTCTTGGAGCCACGGCTTTCCAGGGCCAGTCTCTGGCTCTGTCCCATCTCTGAGGTCTCAGTGGCCAAGAAAGAATGTTCTGGTCTGGTACATGTTGCTTTAAGCAGCCCATGTGAGCTAAGCGCTCCATTTTACAGATAAATATACTGAGGCCAGATAGAAGAAACATGATAGGAAGCAGATGGGCAAAGAGTCCGGTGTTCACCCATCCCTCACTTTTCTAGCCCTGTCCATCCCTGCCCTCTCCATTCACGCCTCTCACTCACAGGACAGCAGCCTGAGGTACAGCCCCAGTGTGAGCAGGGAGGCAGGAGAGGACCAAGGACTGGAAATCATGAGACATGCACTCAGCTCTTGGTCTGTGGTTTGTTAGCTGTGGGATTGAGACAAGTCACCTTCTGCCCGAACTGCAATTTGTCTATAAAACGAAAGAGCCGGCCAAGACCAGCTCTACGACTTTTTGCCTGATTTTTTCCCCCGGTGTTTCATGTAACTCGGGCTGTTATGTTGCTGAGCATGACCTTGAACTTCTGATTCTCTTCATCTCCTGTGCCGGGATTAGAGACTTGTGTAACCACACCCAGTTTGGCCAGTGCTGGGGATCCAACCCAGGTCTTCTTGCATGCCAGGTGAGAGCTCTACCACCCTGGTCCCCAATGCCTTTCTGAATCAATGAACTGAGTCCCGCAACTTTTCTCCATCTTTATCCACTGCCAGAGGCTGTGGCTTCTCAGCATCCATGGGGACACCCACCTCAGGGATGATCCGTGGCTCATGCTGCCTCTCAGGCAAACTTCCTTCAGTTCTCAGCCTTCTTCCGAGCCTCTTCCATCTGCTGGGCATCTTCTTTGGGAAAGCCTGCTAATTTTAACACGAGCTTGAAGCCAGATTTAAGTAACTATGCTAGCAAAAATAAATCCTACAAGTGAGTTGAAGGCAAAGTAAACTAGACTCAAGGCTGCATGGAGCCTGGTGCTCCCTGATACTTTCCTACTGGTGCTCCCTGATACTCTCCTACAGTGTGATGTTACAAAAAGTCCCTGAATGCACCCTCTAGCCAGCCACCTCTTAAGGTCCAGTCTGCCCTGTGTGTGTGTGTGTGTGTGTGTGTGCGCATGTAGGTCAGAAGTTCATATCAAATGTCTTCTTCGACCACTTTCTACTTTGTTCTTTTGAGGCAGGATCTCTCACTGAACTTGGGGTTCCCTGATTTAGCTAGACTGACTGGCCAGCAAGTCCCAGGGATCTTCCTGTCTCTGCCTTCCCAGCTTTTAACATGGGAGCCGAGGCCCTGAACTCAGGTCCACTACCTTCCCAGTGCCCCTAGTCCCACCTCTAAATACCAACCTGTGGGGACTAAATTTCAACATGTGTTTGGTAGGGATGTTCAATCCATAACAGCCCCCAATTACTTTGGTCACAGAATAGCACCTGCCCATAGCATGTACCATGCATGGCCTTAGTCAGCAGATTTCAGTTCACAGATTTAGCCATTAACACAATCAGAATCCCCTGCATGTTATGAACTCCCAGCTCCAGAGCAAAGGCCTGGGTGGGAAGTCACAACCCCGGAGCCCAGTTAAGAAGCTGAGCTGGGTCTGGCTGAACCAGCGGTTTTCATTTCCCTGGGCCTAGCCAGTCCAATCTTCTGGACCGTGAGTATAAAGTGCATGCATGTGTTCACACATGCATGAGAACATGTGTGTCTGGAACACTTGTATCATGTGGTTACTCTGGGCACTTCCAGCATGGAGCTCAGAACCTGAAAAGTCTGTGATAGTAAGAGTGTCCCACCCAGCTCTTTCCAATACTGCAAACATGCTCCTGCAAATCTCACCTGGTCCGACTCAAATGTCACATCTCTGCCCTTAGCTGGCGCTTTCTCAAAGCAGACATGCCGGAAACAGCGATTATCTTTGCAACAGAAAACTCCTCATTAATAAAATGGGCAGATGGATTAGAGATGAATAAAGGCAGCATATTCAATAGACAAAACACAGATCACAAGCAGGAACACTAATCCTGCAAGTTTGGAGCCATGGGAATGGCAGGCCCAGATCAAGGACTCGGAGAGGTGTGAGTCAGAGCTAGGCAGTCTTGGGAGCTGAGGGGAGCACGGGAGGGGGAGCACAGGAGGGGGAGCACGGGAGAAGGGAGCATAGGAGGGGGAGCACGGAAGAGGGGAGCACGGGAGAGGGGAGCACGGGAGAGGGGAGCACAGGAGGGGGGAGCACGGGAGAGGGGAGCATAGGAGGGGAGCACGGGAGAGGGGAGCATGGGAGAGGGGAGAGGGGAGCACAGGAGGGGGAGCACAGGAGAGGGGAGCATGGGAGGGGGAGCACAGGAGAGGGAAGCACAGGAGAGGGAAGCACGGGAGAGGGGAGCACGGGAGAGGGGAGAGGGGAGCACAGGAGGGGAGCACAGGAGAGGGGAGCACAGGAGAGGGGAGCACGGGAGAGGGGAGCACAGGAGAGGGAAGCACGGGAGAGGGGAGCACGGGAGAGGGGAGAGGGGAGCACAGGAGAGGGGAGCACGGGAGAGGGGAGCACAGGAGAGGGGAGCACGGGAGAGGGGAGCACGGGAGAAGGGAGAGGGGAGCACAGGAGGGGGAGCACAGGAGGGGGAGCACAGGAGAGGGAAGCACAGGAGAGGGAAGCACGGGAGAGGGGAGCACGGGAGAGGGGAGCACGGGAGAGGGGGAGCACGGGAGGGGGAGCACAGGAGAGGGGAGCACGGGAGAGGGGAGCACGGGAGAGGGGAGCACGGGAGGGGGAGCACGGGAGAAGGGAGCACGGGAGAAGGGAGCACGGGAGAGGGGAGCACGGGAGAGGGGAGCACGGGAGAGGGGAGCATGGGAGAGGGGAGCATGGGAGAGGGGAGCACGGGGGAGCACGGGAGGGGGAGCACGGGAGGGGGAGCACGGGAGGGGGAGCACGGGAGGGGGAGATGGGCTGCTCCTCCTCTGCACTAAGAATGAGAGGGTGGGTACCGGGAACCCCACTTGTGTCTTTTTCTCGTTGGTTCGGCTTCTGGAAGCCACGCACTTGACTGCTACAAAGATGCTTGAGGGCTGCAGAGGTGGCTCCGTGGTTAAGGGCTCTGCTGCTCTTCCAGAGGACCTGAGCTCGGTTCCCAGCACCCACTGGGAGGCTCACAACTGCTGGAAACTCCAACTCCAAGGAATCCCATGTCTCTGGCTTTCTCATACACCTGCACTCACAAGCACAGACCCATATGAAGACACAAACACTCACTCACTCACACACAATTATAAATAATAAAAAAAAAATCTTTTAGAAAGGTATGAGGGAGGGAAGGAGACAGGGCTGGCTCCATTTGACCCATCTCTGCCTCGTGTGGGCAGAGCTACGCTGTGCAGCCGGACTCTCCCATCAATCACCTGACTGTGATGATATTGATTATCAACTTCATGGGACCTAGAGTGACCCAGGAGACCAGCCTGCCAGTGCATCAGCGAGGGGTTCACTGAGGTGGGAAGAGCCACCCTGACCGTGGATGGCACTGTCCTAGGAGTTGGGGTCCTGGTCTAAATAAAAGAAACAGTGAGCTGAGCACCAGCAATCGCCTCTGCTTGCTGACTGTGTGCAAGCAAACCAGCTGTCCCAAGTTCCCGCTGCCATGCTGTCCCTGCCATGACAGACTATGTAATGTGGGCCGAAATAAATGCTTTCCTTAGCTGTGCTTGTTAGATGTTTTGTCACAGTGCTGAGAAAAGGGACACAGGCGCAGATCCCCAAAGTTGCCCCTAGGTTTCTCTAAGAACTCTCCGAGAGCTATGTGACCCAAAATACATGTCTACAGTACGCAGGTAGAGAGCCATCCTTTTGCTGTGGGTTGGAATAAATGCCCAGAAACTCTGGACCTGCCATCACAAAAGCTGTTTCCATTGCTACCTGCCTCAACTTCCCCATCTGTAAAGCGAGGCATTGCTCTTTCTGGTCCCACTTTTTGACTGGCTATGACTTTTCTGAAACGCAGTTTCTTTGCTTGTGTATGAGATGGTCAAATTAATCTGTGTCCTGCCTGCATGGCTGGGCTCAGGGAAGACCAACGTTCTGAAGTCTGCAAAGTAGGTTGAAAATTAGACCATAGGATAGCCTGGGAAGGCATGAGAAGGCATGGGAAGTCATGGGAAGGCATGGGAAGGCATGGGAAGGCATGGGAAGGCATGAGAAGGCATGGGGGGGCATGGGAAGGCATGGGAAGGCATGAGAAGGCATGGGAAGGCATGGGAAGGCATGGGAAGGCATGGGAAGGCATGGGAAGGCATGGGAAGGCATGGGAAGGCATGGGAAGGCATAGGAAGGCATGGGGGGCATGGGAAGGCATGGGAAGGCATGGGAAGGCATGGGAAGGCATGGGAAGGCATGGGAAGGCATGGGGGGCATGGGAAGGCATGGGAAGGCATGGGAAGGCATGGGGGGCATGGGAAGGCATGGGAAGGCATGGGAAGGCATGGGAAGGCATGGGAAGGCATGGGAAGGCATGGGAAGGCATGGGAAGGCATGGGGGGCATGGGAAGGCATGGGGGGCATGGGAAGGCATGGGAAGGCATGGGAAGGCATGGGGGGCATGGGAAGACATGGGAAGGCATGGGAAGGCACTGGAAGGCATGGGAAGGCACGGGAAGGCATGGGAAGGCATGGGAAGGCCTGGGAAGGCACTGGAAGGCATGGGAAGGCATGGGAGGGCATGGGAAGGCATGGGAAGGCATGGGGGGGCATGGGAAGGCCTGGGAAGGCACTGGAAGGCATGGGAAGGCATGGGAGGGCATGGGAAGGCATGGGAAGGCATGGGGGGCATGGGAAGGCATGGGAAGGCATGGGGGGCATGGGAAGGCATGGGGGGCATGGGAAGGCATGGGAAGGCATGGGAAGGCATGGGGGGCATGGGAAGACATGGGAAGGCATGGGAAGGCATGGGAAGGCACTGGAAGGCATGGGAAGGCACGGGAAGGCATGGGAAGGCATGGGAAGGCCTGGGAAGGCACTGGAAGGCATGGGAAGGCATGGGAAGGCCTGGGAAGGCACTGGAAGGCATGGGAAGGCATGGGAGGGCATGGGAAGGCATGGGAAGGCACTGGAAGGCATGGGAAGGCATGGGAGGGCATGGGAAGGCATGGGAAGGCATGGGGGGCATGGGAAGGCCTGGGAAGGCACTGGAAGGCATGGGAAGGCATGGGAGGGCATGGGAAGGCATGGGAAGGCATGGGGGGCATGGGAAGGCATGGGAAGGCATGGGGGGCATGGGAAGGCATGGGAAGGCATGGGAAGGCATGGGAAGGCATGGGGGGCATGGGAAGGCATGGGAAGGCATGGGAGGGCATGGGAAGGCATGGGAAGGCATGGGAGGGCATGGGAGGGCATGGGAAGGCACGGGAAGACATGGGAAGGCATGGGAAGGCACTGGAAGGCACTGGAAGGCCTACTAGGACCAAGGATATGAGCTGTACTCCACTGGGGAAGGAAAGACTTGCAGAGCCACCTGGAGGGGTGTGGCTCTCTGTTAGCCCACAGCAACTTTCTGCCCTAACAGGCCCCTTTCAGAATTTCTCTATTACAACACATCCTCCCTATTTGATCTTGAGAACAGTCAGCTAGTCAGTTAGTGACTGCTAGTGCCCACGCAGGGTGGTACTGGTGCCCCAACCCAAGGCTCGGAGGAGGGGCTCACTTCCAGGGGTTTTCCCTTCAGATGAATGATGGGCGCAGGCTTAGGAGGCCACTCCGTTCTACAGGCTGCAGATATCTGCTGCCCTCCAGCTTCTCTCCTCATCCCTCCACACCCCTCCACCTGTAGGAAAGGCCAATGTAGATGGCTACTTTCATGTCCCAGGGGATCAAAGAGTTAGCTTTGGCTTGGGAAGAAAGACATCCTTCTGAAAGCCACCTGAACAGATGGGCTCAGAGCTCTCTTGCATGCTGCCCTCCACAGCCAGCGTAGAGGTGGGCACCTACGCCTGACTGGCTGGCCTCCTCCCCCCCCCCCCCGCTTCTCCCAGCTTTTGTTGGGTAATTTGTCTGTGGAATGTGTTGTCCCCACTGAGCTAGACACTGCCATGTCTCAGAATAATGAGAGAGGAAAAAGTCAAAGAGAGACACAGAGAGACGGACAGGGGAACAGAGACTAGGCGAGGCAGAGGAACACTCAGAGGCCAGACAGGGAGACAGACAGACAGGGAGCTCCTGCTGACCGTGAGGGAGAAAGAAACAGCCAGAGGCTGAGGGGTCCATGAGGGATGCAAGCAGATGGGGTTTTTAAACGACTGGACGAACAGAGGGAAGGAAGAGTGAAGGAAAAGAAGGGGTACATTTGGGGGCTGTGGGGATGGCCACAGGATAGCAGAGGGTTGCCTGCCTGAGGCTGGAGGAAGAGGCCTGCTAGCATGTCTGAGGAGCGCCCCCATGACTAGCTCTCAGGAACACCGGTTCTCCACAGCACGTATCCTCAGCTGGCTGCCACAGCTTAGGTTCTCTTAGCCTTCAGGGTCTCACAACCCTCAGCCTGGAAGAGCTGCCCAGCTTCATCTGGGGCAAGGACCCGAAGTAGAGAAACCTTGGAGCGTACCTCTCTGCAGCCCCTAGATTCCTGCTGACTGTCAAGTCTGTGACCCAGCCTGGCATGGAGGGCCGGGGGGGGGGGGGGAGGCTGGCAGGCAGTGGGCTGCTTCCAGGACTGGTTTTCCAGGCCATGCCTTCTCCCCTTGGTGCACAACCCATCACTGCTGTTGTCACCATGTGGCAGAGCGACATAAGACAGTTGCCTTTTCCCTCTGAGCCCCTCTGTCTGTGAGATGGTCTTTCCCTGCACTGGAGGGTGTCTGTGAGCATCGGCTGGTACGGCCTATGCCCAATAGGACAGACGAGAGGCTGTGATGGCCTCTATTGTAGCCGCTCCAGGAGAAGGGACAGTGGAGGTGATGGCTTCTGCTGTGGGATGAGAATTCTGGCCAGAGGTGATTCATGGAGACTTGAGGACGTTTATGAAGATGAAAGGACCAGAGGTACCCTAGCCCACCATAGCCTGCTCTGCCCATGTCCACCTACTGGGCGGAGAATCTACTAGGCCTGGCAGGCACTGGCCCATGACACTTCCAGAGGCCTGAGGAACATTTTAATTTATTTTGGAGTCAAGAAAAACCTCATTTGTCTGGTCAAAAAAAAAATGTTTTTATACATATTATAAATCTATTTGTCTTTATTTCAACACAGTTGTAAAATGTTATTTTGGAGACATATACAAATATTTTTAAATTTTTCATTAATTAAAAAAAATAGGTAGAGTCCCAGAGAAGAAAAAATGCCTATCATTTTTTTTTCTATCAGAAATGCCATCAGTCACTCTTGCTGGTCGGAGAGGAGCAGATCAAATGCACTGGTGATGTTCATAGCAGGTATAGCCCAGGACCCTAGGAGGGGGAGGGGGAGGGGGAGGGGGAGGTCCAGGAGCCCTGCAGCCCTGCAGGCCTCTGGGCTGAGGGAAAGCCGGTCTTGGTCTAAGAGAGGCGTGCCTGTCCTCGGGAAGCTCCAGCCTAAGGGACCCACATAGTCTTAGGGGGACACAGCCCACTCTCGTAGAGCCCTCGTATCATAGACAAGGAGTAGAAACTTAAAGGGAACAGCGCCTCGTGTCACCTAAGCAGTCAGATAGTTTGCTGTGTGGCAGGCAGCAGAAGAGCCCAGGAGGTAGAGGTAGAGGCCCTGAGAAGCAGTCAGATAGTTTGCTGTGCAGAAGAGCCCAGGAGGTAGAGGTAGAGGCCCTGAGAAGCAGTCAGATAGTTTGCTGTGCAGAAGAGCCCAGGAAGTAGAGGTAGAGGCCCTGAGAAGCAGTCAGATAGTTTGCTATGCAGAAGAGCCCAGGAGGTAGAGGTAGAGGCCCAGAGACGGCAGGGAGAGGGATGGAGCTGCTCACCACAGTGGCAAGACCTGTCAGGAACTAATGGAGAGAGAGGAGTCAGAGGTTCACAGGGACACAGGAGTCATCCCTGGTGTGGTCAGGTAACCACAGGCCCAGGTGCCCCCCCCCCCCCCCGCGCCAGGTCCCTTGCAGAATTAAATGACCATATTGGAAATAGCAAAGTAAACACCAATAGGTTATGTGCAAATTAAAGTTTCTCCTCCCAGGCCCCTTATTTATAGACCTGAGCTCAGTAGCCACACCCTCCTGGGCACCTGTCTCACAGCCTGTCCCAAGGACGTGGCCTTCTTCCCAGCAGAGGTGGGGGCATTGGGCCTAAAGCCTGGCCACTTCTAACACTTGCTGTCCCGGAGGGCGTGTTGGGGGCCATCCATGTGGCCCAGGTTTCAGCTGCCTGAAGACTGTGGGAGGGGGTGGTCAGTGACTGTTTAGTTTGGTTCAAGGAAAGACACTTAAGGTGTAGAGATGGGGTCTGATATTGGTATAAGAAGTTCTATGTCCTTGGGCCGGGTGGTGGTGCACGCCTTTAAACCCAGAACTTGGGAGGCAGAGGCAGGAGGATCTCAGTGAGTTTGAGGCCAGCCTGGTCTACAACAATGAGTTCCAGGACAGCCAGGATTGTCACACAGAGAAACCCTGTCTTGAAAAGCAAAAGTTCTAGGTTCACGCACTTGTGTTGCTCTTGAGGATTGCTGGCAAGAGGCTGACAGGCAGCTGGACGTCCATCTAAGTGTTCTGTCCCCTAACTTACTTCATCTTCAGCTCCGTTGTATGTGCGGGGGATGCCGAGGTACAGGATGGACAACACTGCTGCCAACACGTCCTGTCAGGGATGCGAACCCACAGGCCTCTTAACCACCACACAAGTCTGCATCTCCAGGGTTCTTCCAACAAGAAGGCTCATTCACAGCCTCCTGCTTGCCCGCCTGGCATTTCGTTGGTCTCTGGGGGTTTCCCACCAACATACGTGCCAGCCTTCACATAAGGGAGTCTCAGCTCCATTCCTTGCACAGTGCCAGCCCAGACTGGAGACAGGAAGATGTCCAAACTCTGACTGGCTCCCAGTTTCCCAGGCCTGTCTGCACACCCTCGTCCAGACCAGGCCACACAGGCTGAGGCCCTGGGACACGACATAGGTCCAAGTGAAGAGGACCAGCGGGGAGGAGCCTGACCTTGGCCTTGTTGGTGTAGTGCTCTAACGGCGAGCAGAAGGCCACAGATGGTTAGCCACAAGAGGGAAGATGTCACGCCAGGGCCAGGAAACCACACTTTGTCCAGTTTGCTCATCTCACCAGACCCGGGAAGGCTGTCACCATATTGGCAGTGGGAAGTCAGGAACAGAAGCTGTGGGCTTGGCAAGAGGGCAGACGGGAAGCAGCAGCAGCAGCCGCACTTTGTAAGGAAGGTGAAGGGCTCGCCAAAGCCTTCCACGATCTGCCAGTCAGCCACATGTCCAAGAGCAGTTTCCAGTTGGAAGCCGAGGCATACCACCAGCCTGACCCTTCACAAATATCCCCAGCCACTAGGCAAACACTGTGTACCAAAATAGTCCCTGTCCTCAGCAGGTTGACTCCAAGAACTGGCAGGGGGCAGGTGGCCCCGGGTATGGGCTCAGCCCTGCTCCTGTCACACAGAGCACCTGTCAAGGAGCCTTGCCGGGAGCGTCTTCTCATGTGGTGAGGAGCTGAGGTGAGGGGAGATCACGAGCAAGAAGCAGTCGGTTGGGCTGGGGGGGAGCTGGTCATGCTGTCCCCAGACGTGCCATCTTGGAGAAGTCACTTTTCTCCTTGGGAAGCATTTCCTTCCTTTGCACAATAGGGCTGGCACTCCTGGCCTAACAGACCGTAGGGACAGATGAGGGCGCTGAGGAAAAGTGAGAAGGCCCCGAGAGTGTCCCACCGCTCCACCAGCTCCTGAGCCTTCATGATGAGCCAGGAAAGCAGGCCCTAGCACGAGCTCCATCTTACAATTGAGGAAACCGAGGCACGCAGGGGCTGGGCGTTTGCCCAAAGCACACCTAAGGAGTGGTTAAAGTAGGACTTGGATCCAGGCAGCCTGACTCCAAAATTCTAACCACAGCAGACACTACATGATGTGAGAGTGGAAAGGGGTGGTATGCGTCATTCCTGCCCCGCCCCCACGCAAGAGCACACCACTCCTTAAAGATAGCCTGCTGGAAGCCAGAGGGCAGGGGGGCAGGGTGAAGGGGCAGCGCCTTGGGCCCCCTCCATGTCTACTCCTCCCCAGGGCATCCAGGGGGACCAGGAAAGCCACAGCCCAGCCTGTGGGGTAAGCGACGTGAAAGTGTGCCCTGGGCTCAGCACTGGGTGGTGTAGGGCAGCAGGCTGCCAGCCATGTGGTCTTCAGCCCACGCACCGTCTGGCTGTCCAGGGGGTGGGATGGGGCACCCATAAATAGCAATCCTCTCACTGGCATTGGGAATAGAAACCCAATCCAAACAGTGTGGTGAGTTGGGGCTTTCCAGCCCAGCCACAACCCCCTGGGTCCTGGAGGCCACTTGAGGGCCCCCTTCTCCTCCCACACCTCCTAAAGGATCAGGTCATCTGCAGAGAAAGCTCACCTGGCCCTAGGGCCCCAGTCCAGAACCTCTCACAGCACAAGAAGGAAGATCCCCAGGGGTGAGCAGGAGGCGTGTACGGAGCACATATCAGGCGCCCTGCACTGGACCGCGTGCATGGACTGGCTTATTATCAGTGACCTTTACCACAGTTGGGTGAACTAAGCCTGTAGCCCTGCCCATTTTACAGAGGAGGGAGTCAAGGCACGGGGGGGGGGGGATCAGAAACTGAGGTCATACAGGAAAAGGAAGAGGAAAAAGGATATTCCAGGCCTACGGTGTGCCAATCACACTGAGTACTGCCCCTGTGGTTATCTTAAAGTTGGGAGAGTCCTGCGATCCAAGGAGATGGTAACAGCTCAAATACACTGTTGTAGATCCAGGCCTTGGAGACCATGAAGACCTTAGAGCTGGTCCTTCTGCCAAGGAATGGGCATGGTCTGTGCCACAGGTGGGGACAAAGTGAATATACTTCACTACACCCCACCAGAGATTATCTGCTGACAGCCAGTTTAGCCCCCCAAAAAGTGACACCTCTGTTCCCGGGCCCCCTTATTTCTGCGGGGAGTGTGGTAGGGCGCGGGGAATCCCCAGTGCCGTTAAGGGAGGTCACAGCAGCCCAGGGAGATGCCTTGAAGCACTCTGCCACCCATGTACTCCAGGACTTTCCTAGGGTCCTTAGGCCTAGAGAGGAAGTTTGAGATCCACTGTTGATTCTTGAGATTTTACCAGGCGTAGATGCCACCTCTTCCCATCAAACTTGTCTGTTCACAGCCGCTGTCCCCGGGCCACTTGGGACACTACTTTGCGGGCCTCCTCCTTTCAGGATACATCACCAGATGCCAAACCTGGCTAGCCACCTACTGTCTCTCAGTTCTTAGAAAGAGGAGAGGTGTACAATGCAAGGTAGGGGTAGGCCATGGATGCTGAGAGAGAGCACTGGCAAAGGACATGGGTGGGAAGAGCTCACTATCGTGACCTTAGGGCATGCCTGGAGGAAGGCCTGGGAGGCATAGGCATGGCCTGGTAGCCTAGCTAGCAGGGAAAAGCTTTTCTCAGAACCTGCCTGGAGGAAGATGAGTCTGGCAGGTATTCCATCACCAAATGCCAGATCTGCTCCCTTTTCAGGCTAACTCTCTGCCGCTGGCTCAATAAGTTCTTCGCTCAAGGAAACAGGCTTGGAGGAAGGAAAGGGGGATCTGAACCTTGCAAGGTACCCCCAGCCCCTCTAGCTTCGGTTAGTTGTGCCTTGTCAAGCCTTCTAGTGCCATAGAGAACTGGAAATTGTGTCCCTTCCCCATTCTCTCTGCCTGGCACATGCGAGAAGCCCGGCACTTTTCAGGGAGATCCAGGAGGCATGGAGTCTAGAATTGGCCTGTTCCCCTGCTCTTCAAACTCTGGCCAACGGGGGAAAAAGCAAAGTGTTGCTTCCCCCAGGCTCCAAAGTCAAGCAGAAGCCAAAGCAAGCTGCTGTGGAGTATTTCAGAAATAAAGGGAGCAGCAGCCAAGCTGACCTCCTACAGGTGCCTGCCTAGCCTGGGAGAAAAGGCCAGAATTCACTGCTGACAGAGCTGGAGGCTTCTGGGACTTCACCAGTCATGCCCCAGGCATGATAAGTGCTTGTCTTAGTACTGTGCTGTCATTCAGCATGTGCGTGACAACACTTACATGACAGACACGATGCTCTAGGGTCTGACCTAGCCGTGTGCTTATGAAGTCACTGCCCTGGCAGGGTTAACATTTAATGAAGGCCATGCACATGTGCTCGTGCACACACACAACTAAGAGAAGTAAAGGAAGTAGAGTGTTGGGAGGGTCTGGGGCTGGCACTAAGGCAGAGGCTTGCGGCAAACGTAGGGATCTGGCTGAAACTGCTGTCCTCCGCCCTTGTGCTTCAGCCAGCAATTGCTCCCATCGTCTCTCAGACAATGGATATGGCCACTGCCCCCGAGTCCATTTGTGCCGCTGTAACAAAATGTTCATAAGGAACAGAAATCTGAGCTGCACGGTGCACGCCTTTGCACACCGGCACTTGGGAGGTAGAAACAGAAGACCCTGAAGTCTAAGTTCTCTTCAACTACATAACTGGTCTGAGACCAGCCTGAGTTGCACAAAATCCCGTCTCAGAAAACCACAGCCGAAATGTGTTGGGTTGTGGTTCTGGAAGCTGGGAAGGCTAAGGGTGTGGTGTCAACATCCAGTGAAGGCCTTTGTACTGTGCCATCCCGCAGTGGAAGGCAGATGGCAAGAGAGGGTGGGTGAGAGAGAGCACAAAAGGAAGCCGAGTTCACTCTTATAACAGGTTCATCCCCAAGATACCAATGTGCATCTGTTCTGGGGGGGGCAGATATCAGGTGTGATGACCCCTCTCACTAGGCCCGGCCTCCCCACATGGCTGCGTTGGGATGAGGTTTCTGATACAGGAAACTCTGGAGAAGAACATTCAAATCATAGCGCTCTCGCTCTCATGAAAATGTATTAGACTCTAATTGGCAAGGGCCACAACCCGCTTCAGCCAGAAGACCTCCGTGGCTGTGGCTGATACAGAGACAAGGGGACACCCTCTGGGCAAGTGCTTTGCTCACCAATCCCTTCCCAGGAGTGCCGTGTGAGGGTGTGGCCACCCTTGGTCCTCTTCATCTGCCCTGGGCTCCTTCCTCCCTTTCTCTGTAGTTCTTCCTTTTAGGCTGTGGGCGCTTGCAGAGCCGTAAGCACCCAGAAGCGCATGCTTCCTAACGCAGTCCCTGACCAGTGCCTGGGCTGTTGGAGAGGAAGTGTGTCTATGAAGACACACTGTATGTACAGACCATCCCATTCACTGGGGACTGAGTGGAATTAAAGGGGGGAAGAGAGACAGCCACATGCCAAGCTCTACCCCTCCCCTCCCCCACCCTTCCCTCTCCATTCCCTCCTGCTTCCTCTTACCATGTTGTAAACTGTTCAGTCCTGCTGTGGCCCTCCCTGTCATGATAAGTCCGGCTTTAAGTTATCCATGCCTGGTCACTTGGTCTAGCAATGGGAAGCTACAGTAAGCAGCAGTGTTGGATTATGAATCCTACCTAATATTCGAAATATGGTCTGTAGTAGCTAAGGGTGGTCACTCCTTTCATTGTCACCGCAGCCCAGAGAGTAGTAACTCCAGGTCTCATCTCCCAGAGGGACGGTGTGAGGTGGGGAAGGGGGTGCAGTGGCCAGCTACCTAAGATCATGCCCCATGCAGCCTGCTCCAGCAGGCTGCAGCCAGCCCGGGAGGCGCTTTTCAGCTTGGTACTTCCTTCAAAGTCAACTGGACCAGATAGCTACAAGGCGCCCTACAAGGCGCCCGGGTGAGGAAGAGCTGCCCTGGGGCTCGGATACTTGGCCTTTGTTTTCAGGCTTAGGAAACATCAGCTGAATAAACACACAAAGGGCTTCAGTCCTAAAGGTGGGGTTACAAACCCATTAGGCTCCACACAACCAGATTTTTGGGTAAAGAAAGCACCAACACACACACACACACACACACATATGCACATGAAATTGAATCAACCAAAAAACACTGTTCCCAATAACTTCTGAACAAACAAAATTCTAATCAAATCCAGAACTGTAACCAAGCAGGAGGACTCCTTCCCTGGGGCCATACCAGACGTCAGCGACATCCCTAGACATGTCAGCCAGAAACCTCAGCTTTCAGAATGTACCAGCTAGCCTGGGCTAGGGTCTGGTGGAAGCCCAGGGACCATCTTGGCCACTGGGACCTCCAGGGAAGGGCGTGTCTGGTGAAAGCCAGCTGTATTTAAGTTTTCAATGGAATAGCCGAAGGTCCTGTGGGCCAGCAGTGTCCACCCCAGCCCCCACACTGCTCCTGCTGGCTTAGCCAGTCACTCTGGGCCACAGATTTTCCTTAGCGACCCTGTCAGGTCAGACTCTGCAGACGGAGTCCTTTAAAGTCCCCGGAGCTACAAAGCCAGCGCTGACTGGCAGGCAGTTAGGGAAACATCCTCTAGGCATGTCTGCCTATCCAGAAAGGCTGCCTGCCTCCTGTGCAGACAGACTCCAGCCCTCCACATCTGGTGGAAGACGTCAATGCAGCCTTTGTCACAAGCCTCTTTGAGAAGCAAAAACTCAGATTGGATGGCAACTTTGGGATAAGTCATGACCAGACCGGACAGAGGCCTGCTGACTCTATCCTGCCCTGAGGCAGGGGTGGTGTTCAGGCGTCCAGCTTGGATGTGAATCAGGGAGCTGCAGCCCAAAAGAGGCCAAGCAAGCCCCCCCCCCCCCCCCCGCTTTCCCCTTTCAGAGCTTCCGTGGGGGCCAGACTCAAGCAGGGTGAGGCTGAAATGGCTTCATAGTGTGTTTGTGTGCCCTGAGAAGGGAGCCGACCAAAGCTGAGGACATCCACGGTCCATTTCCTCCAGGCTGGAGATGACACAGTGACTCCAGCTGCCCACCACTGTGACCCCAACTACCGTGGCAGCGATTGAAGTGACGGGGCCTGGGGCCAGCACAGGACCAGACACACACTCAATGGGCTATGCACCAACACCTCACTAAACAACCAGATCAAGGTAACCTCTCTTCACTCCGGGTAATAATAGCCCTTCCCCAGAGAATATCTGAATCCAGAGAGGCCCCAGGTCAGAGAATCCACGCCTGGTCCTCTGCCCCTCTTCTCTGGCCCCCACTGGCTTTCTTCCCAAGGGGCCCAGCCTCTGATGGCTCGAGCTTTCTCCTCCTCCCTCCCTGCATTGTGCAGGTCCATTCTCATCCCCAGCCTCTTCTCCTTTCTGTCTGTTCAGGGTTGCCCGCCCTCATCTGCTGGGCCAACCCATAAAAGCGGAACTGGAGACACGGTCCCTTCCCTAGACAAGCGAAGAAGCCTGGTGAGATGCTAGGACCGCTACAGTTCCTAGGTCCTGCCTGGGAAGGCCCCTGAGATGGGGGTAGGAGATGGGGGGGAGGTAAGGAGGAGAGAAAGTGGCTTGGGGTGGAGGGTGGAGCCTGCAGATTGTAGGAGGGGAGATTCAGGCCAGGGGGCTGGTGTGGCTGAATTGGAGTGATGTCAAGGCCTTCCCCTTGCCCGACCCCATGGCCCACCCCCTCTCCTTGACGGGACCTGGAGCAGGAGGTGGTATGCAGTATCTAAAGTCTGTGTCCAGCCTTAGGGGACATTGCCAGCACCTCTGCCCTGGGACTTTAGCTGCCACCAGGGAAGAACAACCCTGTCAATCCCAGCAAAGAAGGCTGAGCAGCACTGAGAGCAGGCTATCAGATGTGATGCATGTGATATAAGATGCTTCATTGGACCCTTCCTCCAGTAAGTGCTCAGTTAGTCTTACCTTTGGTATCTATTGTATCTGTTCCTTTTAAACCTCAGCAACAGATAACAAAGAAAATCTCCGTCAAACGTGAATTTTAACAGGCAAACATACCCTGCACACCTCAGGGATCCCAGGCCCTTCCTGGTACCCAGGGGACACTGGAGATGGCCTCATGGCCTATTCTCCTCCTCTTCCTTCTCGTCACCATCCTCATTGAGACAGTTTCAAGGAGCCCAAGGTGACCTTGGGTTGGCTGTGTACCAAGGGTGACCCTGAACTTTTGGCCCTCCCGCTTCTACCTCCCATGTGCTCGGGTTACAGGAGTACGTCTCCCTCTCTGCCGTTAGGGATCCAAGCCTGGGCTTTGCGCATGTGACGAAAGCGCTCTCCCAATAGACCTGTGTCTCCAGAACCACACCCCCTCCTTTTTCATTTTTTGAGACAAGGTCTTACTCTATAGCCCAGCCTAACTTGGAACTGATGACAATCCTCCTGCCTCAGCCTCACACGCAACTGGGAGCCTCATCAAATTTCGTGTGGGAGCTTCCTCGTCTGGCTGCCCTCCTTGGTTTGACTTCTGGGCTGGGCACACCCAACCCCGTGCCACCCAGGACTGCTCCTCCACGGTGACAGAAGGTTTTGCATGCCCAAAGACTGTTTCTTACATAAACTGCAACTCTGAAGACCCTTGAGGGCTCAGCAGACTGAGGTTTTCTGATAGCCACACCGGGACAGGCTGGCCCTGAACGCTTAGCGATTTTCAGGTCGCCTGCCTCTCTGCCTCTCTACTGCATGGATAAGGGCTGAGTGGAAACCCCTTAGTGCCTTCACCTCACAGCCCTCCCTCCCCACTCCCTCCCCTACCTCTGCCCCCCAAGCCCTAGCCTCTAGCGGCCCAGTCTGCCTCCCTGCCATCCCACAGCCTGGCACGGGGACTGCCATGGGCAACAACAGCCTCTGGGATCACCCTGCACGTTTCAGGGCAGCCTCTCCTGTTCCTGTGGGAGTGCAACAACCAGGGGGGACCTGGGAACCCCAACCTGGATGCTTTTCTAAACAAGAGTGTGATTCCTTTGGGGAAGGGAAATGGGGAAAATATCTACCACCCCCTCCACGGACGGCTCTTCTTGGCCCAGCAGCTTCAGTCACTGTCATGGGGCACTTAGTGGTTTGGCCACTGCGGGCTTATTTTAAAGTCCGCTGTCCGGGCAGAGAGACAAAGGAGGCAGGGATGAGGCTGGGGGGGACCTCAGAGTGCAGGGGTTCTCATCTTGTTAAAAATAGCCCACCCTGGTGCTATTTCTGCTGGGCCTGGCAAGCAGAGCTGTATGATTTCCCCTTTTTTCTGCCCTGCTTTGCTTGGACCATTTGATAAAAATAGTAGATAGCCAGCTCAAAAATAAAATAAAATAAAGCCGGGCTATTTTTACATGCAGGCCCCACTTGGCGGGAATCTGGAGTGGGTGGCTAGGGATGGGGAGTAGCCTAGGCTACTTAGGTCGGGAGGCTCAGGCCACAGAGGGCCAGGGAAGGGAGATGATGTTGTCGCCCATATCCACAGTCAGGGAACAAACAGAAGCTGGGGCCCCCTGACCTTCTCTGGGCCTCACAGCTTCCCAGCTCCACTGGCCCCTGCTCCAACCTGCCCTTCAGCCTGTTCCCACCACCCTCTCCTGCACCTACCGGCCCTGAGGCTCTAGGGGGAGGTGGGACCTGATCGGAAGATGGCATGGGGCCCTATAGGCAAAAGAAGAGCCTTCTAGGGGGGCATTTGACCCCTCAGAAGCAAACCTGAAGCAGGAGGAAGGGCCAGGCTGAACAGACCACATGACAGGTCCATTCAGGTGAGGCTGGCAGACAGGGAGTCAGCTGTGATGGCATCTACAACTATGAGATGGTCCTGTTATGCATGCATGAACAGCATCTGTGCCCATTATTGTGGAATGGGATGGCCTCCAGGCCCTGAGGCCAACAGCCTTGCAGGATTCTCCTCCAGTCCATCCAGTGACAAAATCAGTGCTTGTGAAGGGGGTGCCCGGGGCCTAGGGTTCCAGCTCATTTGATGGCATAGCCGGCTCACATGAACAAAGTCCTGGATTTGATGCCTAGTACCACATTGCTTTTGCCCTAGCATTATGGAAGTAGAGGCAGGAAGATCAGAAGTTCAAGGTCATCCTCTGCATTATAACCAGTTTGAGGCCAGTCTGGCCCACATGAGATCCTGTCCCAAAAGAGCACACATAAAGAAAAAGAAAGACAGACAGATAGAGGGAGAGGAGAGAGGGAGGGAGGGAGGGAGGAAGGAAGAAAGGAAGGGAAAAAAGAAAAAGAAAGACAGACAGACAGAGGGAGGGGGAGGAAGGAAGGAGGGAGGGAAGGAAGGCAGGCAAGCAAGCAGGCCAGCCCAGAAGCAGTACTTAGTCCCTAGCCCAGGGTTGCCTGCTTACATGGGGGGAATCTTGGGCAGGGAAGCTGTTGGCCTTTAACAGGGAAGAGCTGGCAAAGGCGAGCTCGCCTTTATGCCCTGAGTTGGAGGTCTCCCATTCTATGCCTTTGACACTGAGGATTGGGTGGGACAGCTGTCCAGCTCCTGGGTCAATGTCTGCCACACTCACTGTGCACTCTGAGATCTATTTCAGAACCTTCAGGACCACTAGGCTAGAGAGGTCACGACTGAAGCCACTAGGTATGGATCCCCAGGGACGGACCATGTTCCCCTTGCCTGGATGCATACAAACTCTGTGGATCACTCTACACCCCAACCCTGCTTCTGCCTCCCTGTGGCCTTGCTTAAGTTAGTCTCCATGGTGGGGAGCATAGAAACCATGGCCACATTCTCACAACAATGCTGCTGGGTTGGCAGGGCAACCCTTTGCTATTTAAAAGGTGATGAGCCTGATACAGGGAGATGACCCTGAGCAAATGGAAACCACAGGAGTGACAGGCTGAGCCACCTGGAGATGCACCTGACCTGTCGTGCCCGTGGCCCTCTGGTCTCCATCAGGTCACCAGGCAACGGATGTTCATGGGAGGGAGCTTCAGGGACAGGCACAAGCTGGCCTCTGCCACCCAAAAGGTGGTCAGGATACTGGACCAGGAGACAGGGGTCTTGGGGTCTCTGTGTGACCTTAAGTTCACTTCTTCTTTCTGGTTCTTTTTTTCCAGCACTTTCTCCTGGTGGGGTGAAGCATTTTGAAGAATTTATTTTGGTTGTATGTGCATGTGTGTTGTCTGTGTGTGGTTATGTGAAAGTGCATGTAGGTGCCCACAGGGGGCAGAGGGGGGTATGGGGTCCCCCTGGAACTGGTGCTGGAGGCCACTGTGGACCATCTGACCTGTGTGGTAGGAACAGAACTCAGATTCGTTGCCAGACCAGCGGGTGCTTCTGTGTCACCTCAGCAGCCCAACAGGTGCGAGGACTAAATAAGGGAAAGTGGTAAGTTTATGAGTGGACACAGTGCAGGGCTGGGCCACCATCCCTCTGGGCTGGCCATTTTAAGCTTTTAAACGGATGTCGACAATGGAAACACCCTCAGCTGTCCCCAGAGCTGACTGTGTCTCTAGAACTGCCACAGCCTGTTTGTAGCCAACAGCGTCAGTATTACAGACAGGGTGGCCCCGGCACGTGCCACCCTTGCTGTTCTGGAGGCTGATGTTTCTTCCTGGGGACCTCATCCCTGGCATTGTTCATCCCAGCCTGAGGGTCACAGGCTGTCCCCTGGCCTGTTGCTTTTCCCTGAGTCTTGAGGTGGGGACTTGGCCTGGCCTAGGCTGAAACTTCAGCACACGTAAATAATAATAATAACAACAACAGGAGGGCAGAGGGCTCTTCTGCCCAGAGTCACAGGGATTGGAAGGGGGGTCAGTAGATGGGCATGGAGGGTGCTTAAATATGTCTAAAATTCTCCCTTTCTAAACCACACAGCTTTTCTTGGGTTAGTCTACCCCCCTCCAATGTGATAACCCAATGCAACGAGTCCCTACTGATCAATCAAAACCAAGGCTGTCCCTGAGGGACAATAAACGTGGGCCTGGCATGTGCACCTGGCACAGTGGCAACACTAGGTATGACTTTAGTCTGGCTTTCCAGGTAATGAAGCAGACACTCGGGGAGGCTACATGGGACTTCACAGCCAGACTCAGGGAGCGCTTTCTTCACACTGCAGTCCTACTCAAGCCGCAAGCATCTTCTACCTGGATGGCTGCAGAGCTTCCTGTGGCCCATGGTCACCCAGCTCCTCCCCTTGATGCCCACACTGAAGTCAGAGGGAGCCAGTTCCAAGTGCAGAGCATGGGGCCTTTTGCCTTCCTGCCCTCAGGCCCTCCGCTTGTCCCCACACTCCTCTCTAGACATACCGTCCTTAGTCCTTCCACTTACAGAGCATAGACCTGCCTCGGGCATTTGCGATTGTTTCTGCTCCCGATGGAAAGGTCCTTCTTCGTATAGACAAGCGGTTGGCTTCCCAGGGTTCCTATGCAAAGGTGGCTCATCAGAGTGCCTGCTCTGACCCTCCCAGTAAGACATTTCCTGTGTACACTGCTCCAGAGCAAGTGTACCTCCCGGTGTTTCCCCTTTAAATCAAACCTTTTCTTAAGATTAAAAAGCTCCTTTAGTCCCAGCACTCGGGAGGCAGAGGCAGGCAGATCTCTGTGAGTTCAAGTCCAGCCTGGTCTACAGAGCAAATTCCAGGACAGTTGGGGCTTCACAGAGAGACACTGTCTTGAGAAACCAATAAATAAATAAATAAAAAGTAAAAGTTAACCTTCTTTACTGTGTGTGTGTGTGCATGTGTGCCTGTCTGTGTCTGTGTGTGTGTGTGTGTGTGCGCACACACACAATATACTCATGGAGGTCAAAGGACAACTTGGAGCCTGCTCTGTTCTTCCACAGTGACTGGACACAAGTTGTCGAGTTTGGTGGCAAATGCCTTTATCTGCTAAGCCATCATGCTGGCCCAGTTTTAGGATTCACTGAGACAGGATCTCAGATGCTTTGGGCTGGCCTCTCCTGCTCCCTATGCACCTAAGGATACTTGCCTGGTTTCTGTTTGTTTGGTTTTTGTTTTAAATTAAAAACTTTACATTTATGAGTTTGTGTGTATGTATGTTTGGCGCCCTCAGAAGCTGGACGAGGGCATCATATCCCAGAGTTCCAGGTTGCCTGATATGGGTGATGCGAACTGAGCTCAGGTCTTCTGTAAGAGAGAGAAGCATTAACTATGGAACCATCTCTCCAGCCCCATTATCTAGTGGGCCTGAGTTCCTTGCAGGCAGGAACTTCCTGTACATTGCTGTATCCCCAGAGCCTGGGATGGCACCGGATGCACAGGGAGCATTTAATAGCCAGCTGAAAACACACTGTAAGAAACCAAGTTTTCTACTGCTGTAGCTGTACTGTGCCCAGCTGCCCCCGGCCCTGGTGTCCTCTGGCCTCAGGTCTCCTCCAGGTACAGAGAAATAATATCTACTGGTGCAGATTAGGACCTCAGGTCCCCTTCACACCCCCACCCCATCCCCAGCCTGTAGCACCCTTCCCCAGCAGCACCCGGGCTGTCCTAGATCTGAAGGTGATCCTAAAGAGTCTGGGTACTGAGGCTTTGTGTCTCACTTCCCAGCAAGGAGGGGATTCACCTTAGACACACCCTCTGGGCTTCCAGAAGTGACTGCTAGGTCCCTACTCCTTCAGGCTCTGTGCTAGGCACAGTGGATCCAAGCTGCTTGGCAAGCGGCAAGAATGGAAGATGCCATTTAAAGGATAAATTCTAATGGAGGAGCTGGGTGTGTGGTGCATGTTGGGAGTTCAAGGTCATCCTCGGTTATGTAACATGCTTGAGGACAGCCTGGGCTATCAGAGACCTTGTCTCCAAACAGTAACAAACAAATCGTGATGGAGAGCGTGGAGAGAGGGCAGAGGGTCTTCCGAGGAGAGTTTGGCAGTGTTTGCTTGAACTTAAAGTGATCTGGTCCTGATGAGCCACCTGTCTGTGCCCTGGGGTAGTTATGAGGACTAGCCCTTGGTAAGGCCTTGAAAGGCACAGAGCCCCAGTTATCCCCCTTAAAGGTAAAGTAACAGGGCTAGGCTAGGCTAGAAGCCCCGCCTGCTGAGCAGTGGGTTGGTTTGGTTGCATCATGAAATGAGGGGGTCTATGCTGCTTGTAGCTCCTCATCAACACTTCTACTTCCCCAAAAGGTTGAGAACCGTCACCTCCACTCTTTAGCCCCACCCCTAGAGGACTGCTGGATACTTGTTTGGGTTTTTGAATGGCCCAAACTAATGAGGAGAATAAATCCAGGAAGGCGTGCCCATGTGAACCTGAGAGATTTTTCCTCTGGGTAGAGTCGAGTGAGGGCTGTGGACAGACCCCTTGCTGCAGATTGGACTGGGGGTGGGGGAAGCGTTCTGCCTTGCATCAGAGAGAGCAGTGGGACACCCCCCCCCCACCTCACCGCCCTCAATTGGCCTCTCCTTCCCACTGGCGCCTCTCAGGGGAGGTCCTTTTCTACACCACTGGAGCGGGATTGAGCACCCTCAGCCCAGGGACACCAGGGACCCGGGGAGGCCCAGTGAGTAGATTGCTAGGGAATGGCCAAGCCTTCATTCCAGCAGCACCTGAGATACCCAAGCGCTGGGGTCAAGACAGGATGGCTTCCACCACCTCACTGCGATCCAGATGCCAAAGAGAACCTTGGATTCCCAGAATCCACAGCTCTGGGCCCGGTAACTGAATCCCACCAGTGCGGGCTTTTTCCAAACAGAGCCCGCGTGTCTCAGATACCCTTGGGGGCCAGCACCCCCCCCATAACTGGAAGCTATGTCTTCCCATAAAGGGCCCAAGGGAAAAATGACCTTGGTCACTCTGGCTGGAGCCAGCGACCTATGAGGTGCTGGCTGGCAGGACACCACCCTCATCCCCACACAAAGCTGGCAGGACAGACAGCTCAGTCCTTCTTCAGCCACAGTGTGCAGAAAGCTTGTTCTCTTTGGAGCTGTGGGCCACTAGCCAGTCCACTGGGGACATCCTTCAGGGAAGGGAGAGACAGGGCGGACACTCAGGCTGGCGCACTGTGGCAGGCCACCCTGTTCCCTTGACCAGTGGTTTTCTCGTCTGGCTCCCTGTGGCCCAGATGGCCCCGCCTGGGGGGGGGGTAGGCAGACTCCTGCCTAAACTGGAGCTCCTGGTTCCAGCTCACAGCCACTAAAAGAGTAAAGATAGGGGCAAGGAAGAGGGGACTGGGTGCCCTTGGGGAGCTAACCTGGAGCAGACAGGTCCAGAGGGCTGACCCTGCTGGAGGTCTGGGGTGGAGGAGGAAAAGACTTCCACAGGCCTGTGCACAAAGCTCAGTGGTGGAGTGGTTTGCCTAGATGTGAAAAACTCTGGGTTCAATCCCCAGCATCAGTGCATAAGCCTGGCCTGGTGGTACACGCCTGTAATTCCTGTACTCAGAGGTAGAGGCAGGAGGATTGGAAGTTCCAAGTCATGATCATCCACATATCAGTTCAACCTTTGGCATCCACAAAAGCGTACAGGCAAGAGAATACACACACGGGGGCACACACATGCGCGTGCACACACACACACACACACACACACACACACACACACATACACACACACATGAACACATAGCATGGATTGAACTCAGGTTCTCATGCTTGGTGGCAAGTGCCTTTACCTGCTAAGCCATCTTGCCAGCCCTAGATGCATATTGTTGGAAAATAATCCTGACTTCTCAAAGCAAGTGAAGAGCCAAGACATTGTGGGCAGCTGGGTGCCTGCTGGCAATGGATAGGGCTCTAAGAACACACACTCCACCTTAACTGAGCCCAAGGGTTAGCTGGGAAAGGTATTTTAAACCTATGGAACAACATCAAAAAGGTAACAGCTGGGCAGGTGCAGGTGTCCAGGGACAAATGTCCGACGATGCTCCGAGGCAAGGTGCCACCATGTCTAGTAGCAAGCATCCTTTGCTCTGGGGACAGATGGCCGGCCCACTGTGTCCTGGTCAAGCCAGCCTATTAGAAATGCTCATTTCTGCGGAGGTAGTGATCCTGGACTACATTTTTTCAGCTTCTGAATTATCAATTTAGTTAACCTTCACGTCTAGAGCCTCAGAAAGATTAAGAACCCTGTCCACCCAGCTGGTGGCTTTGAGGCTGGGATCTGAAGGCGCGCAGTGTGGCAAGAGGCCAGCATGGTCTGGGCTGTGGCACTGGCCACCTCTTGAGGACACTGAGTCCTCTCTGTCAGCTGCTGTGGCCAGGCACACCACACCGTTCTCCTGAGTCTGGGAGCTCACAGCCCTCCTTCCCAGAACAGCCCCCTGCTGCGGCAATCCGAGAGAATTCTGCTCTTTCTGCCTCCATCCCAGGGTCAGGCTCCACAGGATAATCCCTCCCTGCTTGGAAGGCTATTCCCTCACCCCCCCCCATCATCACCCTCACCCTGAGCAGAGTAGGGTGGGGGCGGGGGAGTGTCTGTGTCCCCTCCATCTCCATTTCCTGGCCCTCGGGTTTTGAACAATTCAAATGTAAGAAAAGGGCTCATGGGAATTCAGAAGCAGGCTGCTTTCAAATAAGTTCAATATGTGAAAACTGAGACCCTAACCAAGGCCTCCCATTCTCTCCCCGTTTCCAAAATGGCCTATTATAGCTTAGGGCCTGGATGCACGGTGTGGACTAATGCCTCTCTGAGCCCTGGTATTCCATGATCCCAACTGCCCTTCTAAGGAGGCTCCCACTGGCCCCCAGGACCACAGAGGCAGCGCCCTTAAAAAGGCCTCCGCCCCCATCCTCGTTGATCCCATGGAGTCCCTGTAGCCCACCCTGTGTGGGAGGTCCCATGTGTCCTCTCAGAGTGCATGCCTGGGACAGGCCTGTACTGCAGCTGTAGCCTTGTCCCAGCTCTGTTTAGAGCTGAGTTATGAGCCTGTCTCCGAGAGCTGAGGGGCTGAGGCGGGGAAGGATTTACTGGCTGCATTCAACTCTGGCTTATTGGTATGTGAGCCAGGCCGAGGAGGCTGCTGTCTCACCATTCTGTGTCCCACCAAAATGACCATCCTCTGGCCTTCAGAGGCTCCTCTGGGGCCTGCCAGCTTTCTTCAGGGGCCCACACCCCTGCCATGGTGGCAGAGATGATGTCACCATTTTCATTTATTGAATGAATTGATTTGGTGTGTCCATGTGCATACATGGGTGACATATGTAAGGGCGTGTATGTGCCAGGGCAGACGTGTGCAGCCCATTCCCTTCTCTCATCTTCACATGGCTCTGGAGCTTGGTCAGCAGGACTGAAGGAAGATCAAATGCCTTTACCAGCAGTTATCAACTCTGTGGTTGCCAAATTAATTTTTCCAGTGCTGGAGTTTGAACCCAGGACCTAGAGCCTAGAACCTCATGCATGTTACAATTCTACTGCTGAGCTGCAAACCTCTCCCGGCCCTGTTCATCCTCTCTACACAGATTAGGGTACCTTCGGTCTCAGAAGAGGCAAGCAATTTGCCTCTCACTATGCAGCAAGGAGACCAGATTGATGGGACAAGGTCTTGGCCTGGTTCTTGCCTTGGCTCTTCAGAACACAATACATCCCAGGCGTCTTTGGGAGAGATGGAGAAGCCCTTTACTTTAGATCATAAAAGTAGTGTTTATCTCTCCGCTAAGATCTCAGGGAAAGGGTGTTTCCCTGTATCTCTCTCTCCCTCCCTCTTTGTTTTATGTTATTGTGTGAAGATTTGCCTGCACATACATCTGGACACCCACCACCCATGTGCCTGGTGCCCACAGAGGCCAGAAGAGGGCATCAGATGCCCCGAACTGGAGCTGTAGAGTTGAATCGCCATGCAGGTCCTGGGAACCAAATCTGGGTCCTTTGCAAGAGCAGCACATGCTCCCAAAAGAAAGTTCCTCACAGCAGGGAAGCCTGGCTGGGTATTCAGGAAGGACTTCCAGTGCCTGGTGTCCCTTTTCTGTGTGGGTGACATGCCAGGGGCAAGGTCACAGCCCATGGTAAACCTCTAACCCCGGAAAGTCACAGCTTAGCCCTTAGGCCTTGGCTGTGTCCACCCCTTCCCACATCTGCATTCACATGTGTTTGTTTGCTCTCTCCCCCTACTCTCTCTGCCCACATTCCTGGCTAGACCCTCCCAACGCACTGTCTCTAGGCAGTCCCCACCAACCCCCCTTCATGTGCCCCTGGCTGTGTGGATCCCTGAACCTGGGCCACTGAGATTCCCAGCATCCACCTTCCCAAGGGAACTGTTGACCTGGGGAGCTGCTGTGTCCAGGGGATGCACCAGAGCTGACCACATAGAACTCCCTGAGGGGCCGTCAGTAGAATCTGCTGCCCCACAGGGAATCCAGAGTCATCATTAGTTATCTTTGCTTAGGACGCATTTTTACAGTTGAAAGGTTAGAGGAGGGGCAGCATCAAGGCCAATGAAATGAGGCCCCTGGACACCGACAGCTCTCTGCCCTACAAGTGTGCTATGAGCTAACCTACATCTCACCATACTCCATAGAAATTCTGTAGAAAGAGACCGAAGGTCAAAGGGTAGGCTCTAGGCTACAGCTGGAGTAGTCCAGCCAGGACAGATGCCCTGAGCTCCTCATCCCTACCCAGCCTGAATGGAGAGGGGACCTGGACCAGGTCCTGCAGAGCTTGGCAGACAGGTCTTGAAGCCACAGGTTCTCAGGAGTTGAATGTTTCAGCTAGAGAGAGGTTATCTCTGCAGATTCCCAATCCCAATAGTGCGGCTGAGCTGCGGGGGTGGGGGTGGGGGGAGGGGGAGGGCCCCAGAGGCGAAGCCCAGCCCTCATCAGACACCCCGGGTGGAGCCAGTTGATCTGCCTTTGTCTAAGGGCAAATAAGAAGGACTCCTCTCTCTCTCTCTCTCTCTCTCTCTCTCTCTCTCTCTCTCTCTCTCTCTCTCTCTCTCTGTGTGTGTGTGTGTGTGTGTGTGTGTGTGTCTGTGTGTGAATGTATGCCACATGTGTGTGAGTGCTCCCTGAGGCTAGAAGAGTCATGGTTATGAGTCTGGTGTGGGTGTTGGGAACCGAACTTGGATCCTCTAAACAGCAAGTGTTCTTAACCACCAAGCCAGCTCTCCTGCTCATTTATTGCTGAATGATGCTTTTTTAAAAGTTCTTTTAAAAAAGATTTTTTTTTTAAAGAAAATGGTGTGTGTGTGTGTGTGTGAATGCACATGTAAGTGCAGGTACCAGCAGAGGCCAATGGAGTTGAATCTCCCTGGAACTAGGGAGAGGTGGTTCTAGGTGACCTGGCATGGGCACATGGGTGCTGGGATTCACACTCAGGTCCTTGGCAATAGCAGCCCATGCTCTTAGCAGAAGTAATCAGGAACTAGGTCATCCCATGCATCCCCAGTGTCGACAGCTCTCCTGGAGCAGGGGCTGCAAAGACCAGTGTGCCTTGGCTTCCTGCAAACTTCTTGTAGAGTCCGAAAGGCTTACCACCAGCTGCGCTCTTCCCTTGGATGCCTCCTTATCCCCAGGCCCTCCCTCTCTTCCCTTTCCCATTCCACTTTTCCTCCCTTTCTTTCTTCCCTCTCTCCCACCTGCCTCTGTTTTTAATTTAAAAAAATATGCTTTACATTTTCACACTTATTCACTGTGTCTATACGTGAGCTATGCTGAGGAACACATAAAAGCCAGAGGACACTTGTGGGTGCCGGACCTCTCTCTGTTCACCGTATGGGTCGCAGGAATTGGACTCAGGTTACCAGGTGTGACGGTGAAGGCCTTTACCATCTGAGCCATCTCCCAGCCTCAACACACACACACACACACACACACACACACACACACACACACACACACTTGCATCCCATACCCAGGGTCTTGCACAAACTAGGCACTCTCTCCACCACTGAGCCAACTCATCCTGACAGTTTTCCTTCAGTGCCTGGTTCCCTCAGCTGCCTGCTGAGCTTGGCTGTGGGGGTGGTCCAGACAATGTGTCTAGTAGTCTGTTCCTTGGGGAAACTGAGCTGCGGAAGGAGGCAGAAGGCTTGCGGAAAGCTTACCCACCAGGGCTGAGCTGAGACTGGGACCATTTCCCCCGTTTTCCGGGCAGGCTACTCCCCAAGTCTAGATGCCACCAACTATGCACTCTGTGAGCTCCACTGCAGAGGGAGAGTCCAAGCCACTTATTTTGAAGTTTTTAAGATTTCAAGATGGTCATGTTAGAGCACTGAAGCCCAGGAGGGGAAGGAAGAGAGGGAAACCCCCCCCCACACACACACACAGCCCACAGAGTGCTAGGTGATCAGAGGTCTCAGGCCTCACAACTAGAGGGTTCTCCAAGACAGAAAGGACCTTTTATTTCCACAGTAGAATTCCCAGCCTGCCCCTGCCCCTTGCACAGAGAGCCACGTGGCTGTAGAGCAAACCCTCTGAAAGGCACTTCCAGAGATGTGTCTATTAGCAGCTAGCTGCCTTAAATATCCCCTTGAGAAGTTCTCAGGGGCCCGGGTGTGTGTGTGTGTGGGGGGGGGATTGAAGGTGCCTTGGCAGCACCAATAGAAGCTCCAGCAGGGTCCTAGGAGGGTCTGGGGAGCTGCCCAGTTCCTGCCACCTTATGCAAGAGGCAGAACAAAGAGGCCTTGCTGGGAGGTATTATACGATTAAGTGGTGGGGGCCTGGACAAACCCAGCAAGGCCCTTAGGATCTGAATCAGTAAGACCCACTGAACGTGGGGAGTTAACACCCCTGGCTTTTCACAGAGGCCCATGTCCCCATTATCCCTGCCTGGGCCTCCTCGTGGAGCTAATCTGCTGCCTTGACTGAGTGCTTGCTTGGGGCCTGCGTGAGGAGCCATTCCTCTCTACCCAGAGGCAAAGGGAGCCTTCCTGGAAAAGGAGTTACCTGACCCCTGACCCCTGACCTCTGACCTCTGGAGGGCACAGACTTTGAGCAAGCTGGGTGGCCCATTCTCTCACCTGACCTCCCCCTCCAAACCTCTCCTTCCCGCTGATGAGGTGGAAATGTGGGGACCCCATAGCTTTGCTAACTTGATGCAACCTAGAGTCATCTGGGACGTCAGTGAGGGACTGTCTGCACTAGGTTGGCCTGCGTGTAAATCAGTGTGTGTGTGGGGGGGGGGGGGATCTGAATCAAGGTAATTGACATGCGAAGCCCCACCCACTGTGGCAGTGCCAGTCCGCAGTCAGGCTGGGAAGAAGTGCAGCTGGGCAGGAGCAGGCAAAGAAGCAAGCATTTCTTCACCTCTTTCTGCTTGTGGCCATGGGTGTGGTGTGACTGAGCTGTAAAAAGGTCCCACCTTGACCGCCCCGCAAGCGTGAACCGTGACCTGGAACTGCGAGCTGAAGTGACCCCTCCTGCACCTGAGTTGCTTTTTCTCAGGCTTATTTTCTCACACCAGAGGGGAGCCCTGTGGCTATCCCAAGGGGTTCTGAGCAGCTTCCAACCTGCAGCAAGGGTGTCTTCTCAGCTGAAAGAGGATTGACAGGCGGGAGTGTCCCAGCACAGTCCGGGCTTTGGAATCTGTTTAAGAAATGTCTGACCAGACTTTGAAGGAACAGGAAGGTGTTCGAGGTCCCAGCACCCGGTTCCTCTGGCCTTCCCAGACTCAATGCTTTCTGCACCCCACTTCACCACCCATAGGATGCCACACACACACACACACACACCCGCAGCGTGGGGATGCTCTTCCCGCTCTAGAGCTCTCTTTTCTAGCTTGGTCCTCTTTTCTTGGGACCCAGCCCTGGTAACAGTGTCCAGAGGCCTTGCAGCCCTGTTCGCTGTCTATGGAGTTATGAATCTAGCAGCATGCTCTGGCTTTAGCCTCTCATGACTGCATGACTCTTGAGACCTGGAGTTGTGCATCTCTAGCAACCTGTATCTCCATGCAAGGCCAGCAGGAGCCCAGCCATCCCTGGCCTGGGACCTGTGCGCACAGCAGATGCCTTAGAAGCTCAGGGTGTCCAGGGAGTCAAAGGTGACATGGCCATGCAATTACTGGCCTGCAGGTGCTGTGGGTGGAGGAGAGAGATTTACAGCTGGGTGACATGAAGGCATAAACTGGGGGTGTGTAGGCAGAGGCTTCCCCGAGGGGAGGGCTGAGGAAGGAGGAACGAGAGCATTGGTAGGGGAAGAGGAAGGAGCACCCAGGAAGAGAGAAAGTGACTTGTGAGGCAGTGAGCTGTGGGAGCCATGCTGGACAGGCCTGGGAGCAGAGGCCGGTGGGGGAGGGGGTGGGGATAATCTCTTGATCTTCATGGCCACAGAAAGGACCTCAGACCTTATCCAGGGAGTTTCTAGAAGATATTAAGGACATTTTTAGCAGTTCAGGAAGGAGGAGATGAGATTTTCATTTCCTAGAGCATTTTCTCCCAAGTGTGCCGCGTAGAGGGTGGCTAGGACTGACAGCTGTCCTCAGAGGTGAGAGATAGGTCCATAACTGATGGACCTGATTTTCAGGGAGAGGGTGAAGGAAGCCCCTCACTTCCGGTTTGTCACCAGGAGGCAGCATGCAGCGGTGCTATGCCCTGGGTACCCATATGGGCTACAGCGGGGACAGTCGGGCTTGAGGCCAGTCTCCCACTGCCAAGAGACTCCAGAGATGGGAGGGTCAGGGTACGGTGACAGCTGCCCAGCTGTTATTCGTGTAAAAACACCAGGAGACCTGCACGTATGGAGGGGAGACCATGGTGTGGATGCAGACCCTCTGTTCACTCTGTTCACATGCCTTTGAACTCCAAGGCCAGGATAGAGGCCTGAGCATCCAGACAACCAGACTTAAGCAGGCCATGTCTCCTGAGCACACAAATCTATTCATGGCATAGCCAGGGTTCGCTGGGTCTTGACCCATGCCAGATGCTCTTGCTTATAAGTTACTGCTTTGCCTCCATGTAGAGTTGTTAATTTTTTCAAGCTTTTCTTACTCATGACACTATTTTGTATTGTGTTCTGTCCATGGGTCTATGAATATGAGCGCAAGTATCTGAAACGGCCAGAGGGTTGGAGCCTTCTGGAGCTGGGGTTACCAAAATGTGGGTGCTGGCTCCTGAACTGGGGCCCTCTGTAAGAGCCGCACAGGCTGAGCCGTCCCTCCAGACCCTGCTTCTAACACTTCGGAACTATTTTCTTTATAATATATACACGGAGTGTGAGGACGTGGGCATCCACCACTTTGAGGCAGGTTGGGGAATGCATAGTTGCTCCTTCAGGTCTCTGTGAAAGCACAGGACATAATGTGCACTTTGTCATCGATGTGGCCCATACATGGGGCATGTGCTGGGCTCACTTGCTCACGCACACGTGAAGCGCACACAGGCAGCACACCCCCCACACACACACGAAGTCTTTCACCTTTTCTCACACAGGGTAATTCAGGGCCATCCGGCTTATGTCCGGACTTCCCATTAACATTAATGAGGTGACGACCTGGGATTCAGAAGTCCTTGTCCTGCAGGGGCAGGGTGGGGGACGGCCAAGCAGAGAAAATGAAGGAGACTGTAGCCACAGAGGAACAACTAATTATCCGGCTGACTGAGGTTTGATTGTTTTTCCCACGGCTTCCCTACGGTCCCCAACCCAAGACCAGGCTCTGGATGCCGATGCTGCAGGGGTTGGGGCCCTGAAGCAGGAGTAAGGCAAGAGACTGGAAAGGGTGGGGGTGGGGTGGTGGCCTGCCTGACTTCCAGCACTGTCCCCTCCCTCACCCTTTCTTGCTGTTGAAATTGTTTCCTGAAGGTCAAAGTTCATAGAGGCCTAGGACTCTGGTCCTCTCCACCCTGCAATCCTTGACAAGAAGCTCAGAGTCAAATTAAACATCTTTATTTTGGAAGCTTCTATTTACTGACCCCACTGGCCATAAAAGGAGTCCGGCCCCTGTGCTGTATGCACAGGGCACGTGACCACCTTCCCTTCCTCCCCCTCATCTTAGAGCTCAGCACCTGCTGACCAGGAGACACTGTCCCAGCAGCTCAGCCACTTCCTAGGACTGTCTACATAAAGCCTTTCCTAAGCAAAATAAAGGGGGCTTTCTATAAACTCCCCAGCGCAGAGATATCCAACACCGCTGGGCCAAGAAGACCATGGTGTTGTGTGTCGGGGGGGAGGGCACCCCCACAATTCTAGAACTCTGCAGGCTGTGACAGGAGGGTCATAAACACAAGGCCAGCCTGGGCTGCATAGCTACATAGAGTCCCAGGCTAGCCTGGGCTATACCTGAGATGGCATGAGACCATCTCAGAAGCAGCAAAGGATCATGGGAAATAGCACTAACATAATTTTTTAGGGCAGCTATCTTTCATGGACTTGATTTATCTGAAGTACCAGCAGTCTTGTGAGGTAAGCAGGGGGCTCTGGACATCCCCCATTTCAGTGTTGTGGACAGTGAGGCTTGGAGAAGATTTGAAGTTCTCCAGCTCTGAGACTCACAGGCTCTTCATCTCTTTAAGGGACGTCTTTCCTTAGCAGCCAGTGAATTACAAGTGTATGTTCCTGGGAAACACCTCATTAAATCTCCTGAGATGCCTGGAGCAGTCGGGTGGAAGGCAGTTGGTGCGGTCCCTGTCTGTGTCAGGAAGGCTGGAAGACTCTCTTACCTCCTCAGATCATCACATAGATGGGATACTGAGTTCTTAAGTCCAAATGGCATCAGATGACATATGATAGCTACAGTCAAAGGCCCCAGGTAGGATAATGGGCTCCACAGAGCAAGGCCCAGACCTTGCCTCCACATTAGCCTGCCTTACTATGAGTGAACCCCATTCTTAAACAAGGAAAAGCAGTCTGAGTCACAAGCTGCATAGCGTCTACCCCATTCCCATGGCCTTGTCATCAAACCCTGGATAGGTGGGCCTAACTGATCCCAGCTCTCAAAGTGCCTGGACAGGAGGTGTAGCTCAGTGAAGCACCTGGCAGTTCTTGCATTTAAAAGCTGAGCATGGTCTTTAGAGGAAGAGTAGGAGGGGAGAGAGGGAGGGAGGGAGGGAGGGAGGGAGGGAGGGAGGGAGGGAGGGAGGGAGGGAGGGAGGGAGGATAGGGGCAGAGGGCAAAAGACAGGTGGTTCCCTGAAGCTCACTAGCCAGCCAACCTAGCCAAATCAGTAAACTCCATGTCCGTCCGGTGAAAGACCATCCCAACCACAACCCACACCAGAAACAGCTGGAATCAGCTCCAGGAGAAAGCATCTGGACTGGTGTCAGGGAGACCGGGCTGTCCCCTGTCTGACTGGAGGGAAAGACATAACCAGAGAGCATCAGTGTCAGATCTAGAGTGCAAATGTTCCATTGTCTCATCAGGGATGTCACCGCGAGAAACACACATGCACGCGCACACACACGCGCATATACACACACCCGTCCCAGTGTCCCTCCCAGACATGTGTGGCCTTAACCACCACCCAATCCTAACTCCAGGAATGGCACTGTCATATAGAGATGGGGGCACGGAGGGTCTGGGCTCAGGGGCTCTCCCCTCCAGCCTCGTTCTTTACCCACACTTCCTCCTTCCTCGCCCAAGTCTGGCTGCTTTACCTGCCCGCCCTGTTCTACCCTGGACACCTCACTTCCCTCAGCCGGGCTGGCAGAGGAGAGCTAACCCTTCCTTAGGGGCAGAGCTAGATGAAGCTGACTCCCTGGGAAGATGAGCGGCTGAGGACAGTACTCGCAAAGCTGAGGCAGAAGGTTCGTGAGCTTGGGATTAACCTGGGCTACATGGTGAATTTTAGGTCAGCCTGGATTACAAAGTGAGACTCTGTCTCCAAATCAAAAGAACAAAGAAACAAAATTAGGGCTGGAGAGGTGTTGAAGGGTCCTTGGGAACCAAGCTAACACTCTGATACCATGGACATTTTGCTAGAAAAGAGAGACTCATGTTTATGGAGACCCTGTGAAGGCCACTCTTATGGCAATAGCCAACATTCCCGGGTTCTGGAAGGACCCACCCCTCAGGGCTCCCCAGATGCATGCCCATCTCTGTTCTCCAAGCTCATGCTGTGTCCCCTTCTCCTGGGACAATAAATTACCCCCAAGCCAGAGAAGGGGCCGCAGAGAAAACATCCCTGTTCTTTGGCACCGAGGATGGGTTGTTTTTAACGTTTTATTTAGAACCCTCCATGTAGAATCTGGCTCAGTGCCTGCAGCTGACTTCCCGTGGGTCCCTGAGGTAGAGCACATCAGGGAAGCTTCCAGGGCAAGAGAGTGCCTGCTTCTGCCCTACCACAACGGTTGGTTGGACAGAGTTCTTTGAGTGCTAGCAAGAGTCCCACTTACTTCACAGGCTTATTTCCCAAACACTGCCTATGGGCCAGGGGTATTCTAGTTTCCCAGAAAACACAAACCAGCCCACAAGCTCTGACACAGACAGTACCCTTCCCATCTGGTTACCAGCAAGTCCCAGTTCAGTGAGTGGCCCACTCTCTCGGGTGCCCACGCCCACCAGGGCATAATTGGCAGATGAATGAGTTGAATGTGCTCTCCAGTTTCCCTGACTGAACAAACGGAGCAGTAACTGAGCATTTCCCAGTTAGACCCACATTTGTTAGTCTCACACGAGTTGTGTTTAACCCACACTGTTGCCTCCTGCCTAAAATCTGCCTCTGGGACAACTGGGACCTCCAAGGGACCAATGAAGAGGAAGGAAGGCCTTGTCCAGAGACCAGAGGAGGACTGCAGAGAGCCTTCCCTCGCTCACACAATCAGCACCCTGCCTTTACCCCAGGGCATCCAGTCCTGTGTGTCTAAGTTCCCTTCTGGTCAGGCAGAAGTGACCTAGAGCCTGGAGCCCTGACCGCCTGGCTACCTGCTGGATGGGAATGCTGGGAATTGCCCAGAGGTAACAGGTATCCCATTTGTTTGGAATGGCATTGCCTTGTGCAACTCTAGGGCCTTCGGGCCAGATAACTTTCTGCTCCCTGGATGCTTTGGGGCCAGAGGGCCAGCCAGCTGCAAGGCCAAACATTTGGAGACACCAGAGCTGGAGAAAGTCAGGGCACGTTTATGGTGGAGATAGCTTCTCCTGGCTCCGTTTATCAGACCGCCAAGTCACAGCTACTCAGGCAACTATGGGACAGCAGCCAGACCCCAGGAAGGGGGATGAGGCTCTGGTGTCTGCCTGCATCCTAAGATGCCCTTACTGATGGTTTGCAACACCAGCTCTCTCACTTGATCCATCACTTGGCCACCAGTGTCAGATGGCAGCCACTTTGTACATGAGGCATCATGGCTCGGGAAGGTTCAGTGCCTTGCTGAGCAAAGCCAGGCTGCCTAACTTGCAAGCCCTCCATCTAACCCACACTGCACAGCAGAGTGGCTCCTGGGACTCGCTAGCACTCTGGGCACTTCTGAGCACTGTCCTTGAGAGAGATGCTCTGAATCCACATCCCCGGGACCTGTCAGCCAGAAGCAGTAACCCCTGATGGTACCGAGTCAGCAGGTTGGACCTCTGTGGCTCTCCACCCCTCCCCGTCCCACCCACCCCCAGCCCACAGCCCGGTATACAGGCCACTGTGACGTCAGGCCTGCAGGGTTCCCCAGGCCTGCTCATGCCCTCCCTCCTTTCAACCTCAGGATCTAGCCTCTAGCAGAGGCTGCTCTGGGGATACTTTTATCCCAGGCTATACTGTCCCAGCCCAGACACCTCAGTCCACTCCCTTCTCTAATTCAAACCTCAGACAAAAGACTACCTTATCGTGAAGAATTCTCTGCCTTGGACATCCCCTGACCTGAGACAGAAGCAAGAAGCCCTCCTATACATCTGAAGGATGCTTGTCCACCTGGATACCTCGTGAACTGGTACCCAGTATTATTCAAGGAACCAGATGGGTGGTCAAGGAATGAATGCATGTATGTATGCATGAATGAATGAATGGATGGATGAATGGATGGATGGATAAAATAAAGAGACACTCTGGAAAGTGATCTCTGAACAAAGTGTGTGCGTGTGCACGCGCGCGCGTGTGTGTGTGTGTGTGTGTGTGTGTGTGTGTGTGTGTGTGTGTGTATACGTGTGTCCTAGCAATGGAGAAGTCACTGCAGGCTGAGAAGCCAGAGAATGCCGTGTATCTCTGGAAACACTGGCCCGAAACAACAAGGAGAACTGAACTTGGGTGATTGGAAAACTTTCATCCAGCATCAGAGGAGTTTGAGAGCAGTGGACCCACAGCTTACCTGAAGGCGGAAGATCACCTCCAGCTCCCCCTGCATGAGGGTCTACAATTACAGACAGAAGGTGGTGTCCCCTGTGAGGCTCTGAGACAGCCTGGACAGCACACACCTCCTTCCGCTACCCCATAGAGATCTCCAGAAGTCCATTCACTGAGAGAAATGTGAAATGAGCATTCATGGAGGCCGGAAGAGACGGTTCAACAATTAAGAGCACACAAGTCTCGACAAGGACTTGCGTTTGATTGCCAGCACCCACATCGAGGCGTTCACAACAGCCTGTAACTCCTGCTCCAGGGGAATCCAATGCCTTCTTCCAGCCTCAGTGGGCCACGTGTGTACTCACTCACACAGACATATCCATATACTTTAAAACAATTGTTGTTGTTGTTGTTGTTTCGAGACAGGGTTTCTCTGTGTAGCATTGGAGCCTGTCCTGGATCTCTCTCTGTAGACCAGGCTGGCCTCAAACTCACAGCGATCCGCCTTCATCTGCCTCAGGAGTGCTGGGATTAAAGGCATGCGCCACCGACGCCTGGCTAAAACAATTTTTTAAAAAGTTTTATGTGCGAGACTAGGAGAGACGACTCAACAGTTAAGAACACTTGCCGCTATTCCAGAGGACCTAGTTTGGTTCTCAGCACCCACATCAGATGGCTGGAAACCGTCCCTAACTCCAGCTCCAGGAGATCCCATGCCTCTGAGCCCCTCAGGCACCTGCATTCATGTGCCTGACACACGCCCCCACACACAATTAAAACTAAAAAGAAGTATTAAAATGATTTATGGAACCTTCCAGAAGCACAATTCAAGCAGTGAGTCCCAGAACAGGGAGTTGCCTTTGATAGTCATGCTGTTTTCAGTGACACTCTCAAGGCGCATCAGGGTTCTTTTTAAGTTTTTCTGTTTACTTACTTTATGTGAGTATTTGCCTGCATGTACACGCATGCACCGGGTGTATGCCTGGTGGTGCTGCATAGTCCTAAGAGTCCCCCGGAACAGATGGTTGTAAGCGACTGAGCCTGAGTCCCTTGAGAGCAACAAATGTTCTTAACTGCTCACCCATCTCTCCATCACCAACATCAGGGTTCTCAGCCAAGGTGTGTATGAGGGAAGAGAAAATGACTGTCTGCAAAAATGTAATCGATACTGCAGTATTTGGAAAGCAAAAACAAAACAAAACAAAAACATGTCTGCTGTTGTCACAACTTACCAACTGCAAACAAAGTCTGTGGTTGGTGGCACTGTACAGGGGAGAATGGGAAGCTGGGCAGATGGCTCTACCGATAAAGTGCTTGCCGTGCAAGCCTGAGAAACCGAGTTCAATTCCCATGATTTATGTAAAAACCAGGCATGGTACTGTATGCTTGTAACATCAGCACTGAGGCTCACTGGACAGCCCTCCTAGCCTAAGTGATAGGTCTTCATGCCATTGAGAGACCCTGCCTCAAAAAATAACGTGGCTGACACAAAAGAAATGACATTCAAGGACCAGTGAGATGGCCCAGTGGGTTAAGGCACTTGTTGCCAAGTTGGATGGCCTGAATTTGATCTGTGGAACTCACATGATGAAGAGGACCAACTTTTTTCCCTCTGCCTTACACACGTGTACACACACACACACACACACACACACACACACAATCAATGTGACTTTAAAAAAATGATGCTGGGTGTTGGTGGCACACACCTTTAACCCCAGCACTTATGATACAGAGGCAGGAGGATCTCTGTGAGTTCCGGGGCAGCCAGGACTACACAGAGAAAACCTGTCTTGAAAAACCAAACCAAAAAAAAGAAAGGAAGGAAGGAAGGAAGGAAGGAAGAAAAGAAAGGACATCCAAGGTTGACATGTGGTCTCCAAACTCATGTGCACATACACGCAAGAATGCCCACACATGCATGTGCGTGCACACACACACACACACACACACACACACACACACACGGGAGAGAGCATAACACACAGCTGAGGTTTCAATGGAGCAGGACAACTGCAATTATGCATTGACAATCGGTGACAATCGGTGAGCTATTAATGGCGACAGTGGCCACACATTGTTCCCCTCCTCGCCATTGTGTGAACACAGTTTCAGACACGTTTCTTAGCTCTGGCCTCATTTAATGCATTAATTATACTTTGCTTGACACCTCTATTCTCAGAGCTAATCTTTTGCATGCTTGCCCGAATTCTACCTTGCCAGTCACATGAAAAGGCTTTGGGATGGCTAGACAGGAAAGTTCCATGAATTCTTGCAACAAGATGGGCCAAGTTTCGGTCCCAAACAAGAGAGATGTTTTGGCTCCTTGATTCTTCTCTGAAAAGTTTAGGACTTTTTCGTTTGTTTGTTTTTTATTTAGAAGCCCTCAGTGCCCACCTTGCTGGCAAAATCATCCTCTGGATCATAGGTGCCTTCTGCAATCCTCCAGTTCTTTCTCCCCCACCCTAACCCTCCAGTTCTTTCTCCCCCACCCTAATCCTCCAGTTCTTTCTCCCCCACCCTAATCCTTATACTTTGTAAAATTGTGTCTGGATGTCCTGGAACTCACAATGTGCACCAGGCTGGCCTTGAACCCACAGAGATACACTTGACTCTGCTTCCTGACTGATGGAACTAAAGTCGTGCACCACCATGCTGGGCTTAAATTCTTTTTATTTTTATGTGTATTGGTGTTTTGCCAACATGTGTGTCTGTGCACAGCACGCGTTTCTGGTGCCTGATGGGGACGGAAGATGTTGCACCCATGGGGCTGGAGCTACAGACGGTTGTAAGCCTTCACGGGAGTGCTGGGAATCAAACCCGGGTCCTGTGCAAGAGCAGCCAGTTCTCTGAACTGTTGAGCCATCTCTCCAGCCCCTGCGATTCTTTTTTTCTAACTTCATAGCCCCTTTTACGGTCAGCTCCCCAAGTTAAGATTCTAAAACTACTATAGCAGAATTGTCAGGGACTCCATAGAAAGGGCGTATTCCTGAGTAGCCCTGGGGCCACCCTGGCCACTGAGTACCTGGGCAGGGCCTGGGAACCAGCCTTTCTCACAAGCTTCCTGGGTAATTGTTATGTGCACTCAAGTTTGAGAAGGCTGACCCCAAGCATGACAGCTATTCAGGAAATGTTTGCAGAATGAGCTCTTGCTGAATGAGTTTGGGGAGGTTGGGCTCAACAGAAGCACATGGTCCTTTGTTCCATATCGGCTGACCACGGCACTTGCATGATGACACCATCTCACAGCCATTGGCAGGGGTTGCAACCCCATGAGCCTGGGCTGGTGCTTCTGGTTGCCACTGAAGCTGAAGCCAATCCCATAAGGACAGGGCACCCCACTGTTACCTAAATAACTCACAGGTATGTCTCCAAATTGTATGGCTAAAGGATCACCACCAAAGCCCTCCCCCGAAACAGTAGGCCCCATGGCTGGGCTCTCTCCTGGGCCCAAGTTGTAGGCTTAGTTATGTTGTAAAACAGAGGCCTCCTTCTGAATGTCACAAACCTTTAATTCTGACCCTTGATCCCATATAGTATAGACTGATCCCCAGTCTCGGGTACAGCCTGCCCACGGGTCCTGGATGCTGATTAATCCTGAAGTCTGAATACAGGCTGATTCCTTCATCTTGAGTACAGACTTAGCCTTCATCCTATGTAGCCAAAATACAATTCTCCTAGCCCAGAAAGCAGGCTAACTGATAACCCTGGTCAGAGCCCGGTCCTCAACTCTGACCTCAGTGACCACCTAACCCTTGCCACAGACTGGTCTAATCCTGCCTAGGCTGTGCCTCATTATGAGTACAGGCCGATCCCAGGGGGCTGGTCTAGGAATATAAGACATGCATGGCCTTCCAACAGAGGGCAGAGTCTTGTCTGCAAGAGGAATGTGGTGTGCCCAGCCCAGATTCGGAAAATTTATGTTTTCCACACAAGAGCCATGGTGGGGATTCATGGTACTGGGTCCTTGTGACCTTGGCCACCCTCCAGTTCTTTCTGTGCTTGCCTGGCTGTCCCCACCCCACTAGCTGGCTCACTCAGAGGGAGATGGATGAGAGGGAAGGTGACCAGTCCCACTACAGGAATGTTCAGGTACCGTTAGTGAATGGAAGCTGGACACGATGCTGCCCGCTCACCCCAGGCCCCGCCATCCGACTTCTCCAAGATGGACCCCAGGCACAAGCCGAAGGGAAGCGGGCCAGGGTGGCAGCAGGGCTACCTGCCCCTCCAAATGAGAGGCTGTGCCAGGCATCTCTTTCCTGCACACAGTGTAGCGTTGGGGGAAAGTTCTGGTCCTCCACAAGACTGGAGTGGCCCCTCTGAGCATCATCCAACTTCCAGGCAGGTCTAAAGGTGGTTCTGTCTAACTCTACAGGACCGGAGGTGGAAGCTGCGTCTTGTTCGGGTAATAACAACTGCCCCATGCTGGCTGTGGGGAACCCTGAGAACTTCCATTCTCTTGGAAAATCCATAACCTCCTACACTCCCAAGCTGAGGGGCAAACTGCAACCTTGGCACCAGGGGAGCTTCCAGTTTGATGGTGGAGACACAATGGACCCACTCCTAGCTTAAACTAACTCCCCATTCTTCCTGCCACCCATGCAGATGGAGACGCCGGTCCACGGGGCTGTGGACAATTGAGCAGGGAAGATGAAATGGAGTAAGCAGATAGGGATAACCCTGGCAGCCTCCCTGGAGGAAGATGAAATCCTTCCCCCATCTCCTCACTGGACTGCCACCACCCTGCCCCAGGAATGTTGAAGACCCAAATCATTTTTTTCTTAGCCCTGATAGTCCTGAGGCTTGTACTCATTCCCTTGAGGAGCAGGGAGGGTGGGTGACTGGATAGGCCTCCCAGACACTCCTCCTGCATTCCTGGGGCCATGCCCTCCTTCCTCCCTGCCTCGGCCTGGTCATAAACTATTTCAGGCTTGCAAAATCTGGTCTGCTGGGTTCTTGCAACCCTCCCACCATGAGTAGAGGCCAGAGCCCTGGCCAAGAAACCCATAGCACCCACAGGGTCCAGACGGTTCTGGTCAGCTGGGACAGACACAACCCAGTGACCTCTTGGGCCACCAACCATACAGCAGTTGGGAAACAGAGAAGGCGGACCACCACTTCTCAGAACTGTGTGGGGAGAAGGGAGGGGGCTGATAGGACAGGGCAGCAAATGTTGGGCCTAAGAGCCTTTAGAAAGATTAACCCATGTATAGATGTACAGCCCTTCCTGCCCCACACCAAGGCTGTCCCCACTCCCAGTGCACAGAGGACAAACGTGACCATACTGCTGTAAGGGCTCTGGCCAACCACACTTCTCCACACTGCAGCTGCAACTGTCCCCACCTCCATCGTCACAGCCTTCCCTAGTCACAAAATGCGCTGGGCCACTATGGGACCATGCACCCTTCCTGGAGAGAACATCTCATCTTAGCCCCAGCCTCTCCCTCCCCTGGGCTGACCTTGAGGTCATCTAGGTAGGGGGATCTCCTCATCCTTAGGCAACTGCATCCTATAAGAAAGCACCTGAAGCCACCTGGCCCACAGGACACTTCTGTGCCTCTGAGTAGAATGAAGACAGCCTATTCAGAAGGTGACTTGTGGCCTGGGGAGATGGCTTAGTAGCTAAATGCTTGCTATGCAAGCACAACGACCTAGCACTCCCTTGAAAAGCTGAGTATAGCATGCATCTGTGACCCCAACGCTAGGGGCAGGGACAGATGGATCTTCGGGCCTCGCTGGCCAGCGAGAGACCTCGTTTCAGAAACTGGGGTGGAGTTAAGACATACATGTTTTGTATTCTTTGTCATATCCGATACCTCTAATGTCATTGTCCATGTGTTTTCCTTGGACCTTAGTGTTTGCCTTGGGAATGTGGAAAGATCTTTACTAATAAAAATTGATTTACTTTTGGGGAAAAAAAAAAAAGATGGAAAGGGATTGAGGAAGACATCCAACATCAGCCTCCATGTGTGCCCATGGTCCACTGTGAACACACACACACTTAAAATCAAATAAATGAAAGAAGGCAGGGGGTGGCTCGGTGATTAAGAGGACCTGTTCTTGCAGAGGTCCGGGGTTCAGTTCCCAGCACCCATGTGGCTGCTCACAACTGTCACCATCCCTGGGTCACTTGGAAGGAGCCTGACTCCTGGAAGTTATCCTCTGATTGCCACCTATGAGCTGCAGCATGAAAATTCATATGCATGTCTGCATGCAAACACACCAATAAACAATGAACGTGAAAGAATGTTTTTTTTTAAAAAACAGCAAAATTACTAAGACCCAAACTTCTTCCTAGAACTAAGGGAACTAGAGGCAGATTTCTCAGGACACTCAGCCCTGCCCTCCCCTGCCCTCCCCTGCCCTCCCCTGCCCTTCCCTCCCCTCCTCTCCTCTGCTCAAGCTCATTTCTCTGAACCCTGATCAGATCTCTCTAACCTTGCTTACCTTACAGAATCCCACAGGCTCACTCAGCATCAATTCTGGAGCCAGGTGTCAGCTTTGCCTAAGGCCCCAGAGAGCACCTGCCTGACCCTTCTGTCTTGGGGGCCACCAGGAGAGCAGCCCTCAGGTCCACACCTCCCTTCCAGACCTTCTCCCCACAGCCCAAGGCAAGCTGATCCTAGAGAGTCCAGCCTGTGACTCCGACATTCAATAAGCATTTGTTGGGTTCCCATCAGCACCCCTGCCTGGCGAGGGTTTGCAGAACACACTCTTCTGGGTGAACACTCCTGGGATTCTTGACACTTGGCCACACACAGCATACACTGGATCACACAGAAGACACCCCCGTGGTGAGTTGGGGGGGGGGAGAAAACTAACATTCATGGTGGCTTCATTCAGACCCGCCCACCTCCCAAGAGCAATTGAACATCGACAGTTTATAAAATATGTGCTTTGGGGACCATTGTGATGCTGCCAAGCCTGATGATCAGAGTGCCATTAAGGGGACCTACGTGGTAGAAGGAGACAACCAATTCCAAAAAGCTGTCCTCAAACTTCCACACGCATGCAGTGGTACATGGACCCACATACATGCACACACAAATAGAATCTCATTGGCAATACACTGTTTTTAGTTGACTCAGAGAAATGTTTCTTAGTTAAGGATATAATGTAGCATTTCAGTTGAATGCATAACAATCATACCGAGACAACATCGGTCACCTCAGTGTGGTCATTTCTTTGTGTCCAAAACATTCAAAATCTTCTAGACTCTCTATTTTGAAACACTAGTTAATCGCCACCAAACATCACTGTTTGTGCTATGAGACTGTACGAGCTAGTCTTCCTGTCCATCCGCATCCCTGCTCATCCCTCCCAAGCTCTGACAGCCACGCGTCTATCACTGCTCACCATTTGTTTCCATGATCCAAGAGTGAGCATCACAGAAGAGGAACAAAGCTTCAGAGTCTACTATGCACATACACACATGCACGCACGCACGCACACATGCACTCACTCTACACCACGTATACTCGCATGCCACATACACTCGCACACCCTTGTATGCACATTCACACACATACATGTGCACATACATACACAAATGTGCTCTTGAAGAGCCGCAAACCCAGTTCTGTCACAGCCTTTCCTGGCTCCAAAGGTCTCAGTTTCTTCACCTGGGAAGTGGGGTGTTACCCCCTCTTCTCTCTACACAGGGTACCCTGTGAGAGGCCTTCCCAATCCCCTTATCCCTGGGTCACCAGAACTTGCCACCTACTCCATGAATTCAAGAGAGTCCTCTGGCCTGGCCTCCCATTGGCTCTTGAGTATAACTCCCTCCCTTCAGGGCTAACTGCTCCCTTGCGCCTGCTGCTGACACCAGCACCCATCTGTTGGAGGTGGGGACAGGCTTCTACAGAGAACATAGCCAGGAAAGACCTCCCAGGCCGCCCAGGCAGGAGCCACTCAACATGCAGACACCTTCGGAAGCAGGGGTGAGTGATCAGAAAGAAAGTCTCCTGACAGGCAGTCCGCCCCCTCCCAGCCGCCTGCCTCACAAACTGCAATCCCACCCCATCCCAGCTTTGAGCCCCCTACCCCATCAGTGTGGGCATCATCTTCTGCCACCAGGCTGAGGTGTGGCTCCAGGGTAGAGCACCCGTATAGTGTGCTGGAGGCCCTGAACTTCATCCTTAGAAAAGAAAAACAAAGACACACACACACACTCCATACAAGATATCACCCACCAGGTGTGGTGGGTGGTGCACGCCTGTAATCCCAGCACTCGGGAGGTACATACAGGAAGATCAGGAAGTTGAAGGCCATTCTAGCTACATAGTTAAAGGACAGCCTGGACTTTGGGAGACTTTTTCTAAAACATAGAAGTGAACAACAGCCAAGCCATCCTTCATTCTTACCCACACCACCCACAGCCCTCACCCATACAAACCTAAGGTTAATATCTAATCAATGATCTGTCTCACTCTCTGCCTAAATTCTTTACCAAGCAATGACCTTTGGCTGGAATGATAGCCAGACCTCAAACCTGGGATGCATCACCCACCTCAGGAGGGAACAGGGCTGTGTCTCTGCCCAGTGGCTTCTCTTCCATCTTCCAATGGGGATGCTCACATAGCCATCTGCAATGGTTTGAGACGACGTCTCAGGTGGTCCAGCTAGACACAGCCCTGGCTCTAATCTCTCTGAGCAAGCTCTCTGGGACTTACCTGGCTTGTTTGAATACACGCTTTGTCGTGTGCAGAAGGAGAATTAAACGTGATCATGGAGGATCAAGCTACACAATCAACTTTGTCTTATGCTCAGAGAAGTCTGGAGAGGAACCCATTCTATCTGTCAGTAGATACTCAGGCAAGCAAGCTGAGGCATTGGTCCTCAACCCCCTTAAATGACTCAGATGTGTCACCTAAGACCACAGGGAAACACAGATATTTACATTAGGGTTCATGACAATAGCAAAATTACAGTTATGAAGTAGCAACGAAAATAATTTATGGTTGGGGGTCAGCACAACATGAGGAGCTGTACTGAAGGGTCCCAGTGTTAGGAAGGGTGAAAACCACTGGGCTAGGGTGTGGGGAGTTCTTGGCCCAAGCAAGAAGTAGCTTCAGCCTTCATCTAGCCTGGCTCATCTGTTTCTGAGCAAGGCATCCAGCTATGGAAGGGGGAAGGGAGAAAGGAAGGAGGAAAAAGAAGGAGGAAGGAAGGAAGGAAGAAAGGAAGGAAGGAAGGAAGGAAGGAAGGAAGGAAGGGCCTGATCACACTAGGTCCAACATCTGAGCTAAAGTCAAAAGACTGGTACTGGGGGCTGGAGCGATGGCACCTACTTGTTTTGCAGCTTCCAGCACCCATGGTTAACATCTATCTGCAACTCCAACTCCTGGGGCTCTAATGGTCTCTTCTGGCCTCTGTGGACACCTGCACACACATGATGCATGTACATACATGTAGACAAAACATTCATACACATAAAAAAACATTTTAAGACTTGGGTTGGAATCATGGGTCCAACCATGTCTAAGCTGTGCCTCAGTTTCCTCCTCTGCAAAACAGAAGAAAAGACCCACCTTATGGGGCTGACTTAAGAGCCTAGCCTGCAAAGAATACCTAAGGCCCTTACTTAGCTGGGCCCGGCTTCACTACAGGGCTGAGAGGACCTGGAACATTCCTGAACACTCAGAGAAGCCATGCTGAAAATGACCCATGTCATTTTCAGAATTCCTTTTATATATGTCACTCCCCAAACCAGAATTAAGTTGACCACTGGTACTGCCCTTCAGATTTCTGGTGACTTCTTTGTGGACCAACTTCCTCCTTCCCATGTTGGGATCTGAGCCCGGGTGCCCTCTCCATTGATCCCTTTGATCTTTGTGATAAGCTGGAGACTGGACATTGTATCTGCTCTCCCCTGGGCGAGTCTTCTCCTGCCCTTTGGCCAAGGGCCACAGGAGTAAGGGCTTCCTGCTGTCACCATCAAGGCCACCCTGATTGGAATGTCTCTGGGAGCTTTGCACGCAGCTATTTAGATCAAATCCTCCCAGGAGAGAACAAAGCTTTAACGTGTCAGTTCTCCAGAGCGATCTTCAGACGAGAGCCCTGAGCTCCACCATCTGGGGACACTTCTGAATGTGCAAACACCTTCGGGTGTGCAAATCCTCAGGCCTCACCCCATATCTTCTAGTTCAGGAACTCAGATTCCACACTTGCCCAGCATCATGTGGGGGTGAGAGCCATGCCTGGGAGAGCACAAGCCCTCAGCCACAACCGGCACGGAAGAGGAGCCAATGAGGCTCAACCAGGTCCATGGAAGCCATGTCAGTGTAAGGCAAGGGCCACACTTGTGCTCCTAGAATCCGGTGGGAGGAGGCAGGGCTCAGGGAACGCTGGGGCTGCAGGGAGAGGGGCAGGGACAATGTTCTTGGCTCATGCTTAGGTCTCTTCACTGGGTTCCAATAGGCTCCACAGCTGCACTGTTCCCCCGGCCCAGGATGAACTTGTTAGTCAAGCTGGCATTCCCAGCTGTGGTTTGGCACGGAAGTCTGGCAACCCCCACCCTGACCCGGCCTAGGGCCATTTCCCGGGCAGAGACCTAATCAAAGAACCTGAGCTTGGGATACCTGTGTGTTCTCATTCCCCGGTGTGCATAATGCTCTAACAAGACTAGGGGCCCTTCCCTGATGAGTGGCTCAGTGGGTAAAGACTTGCCACCAAGCCTGACAACATGAATTTAATCGCGGGGCCACATGGTAGAACAGAAGGAACCCTCAAAAGTTATCTTCTAAACCCTATCATCCCCTCACCCAACCCCCATCATCACTCCCCCACCCAACCCTCCACCCCCCCAACCCTCCACCCCCACCCAATCCCCCACCCCCACCCAATCCCCCACCCCCACCCAATCCCCCCCACCCCCACCCAACCCTCCACCCCCACCCAATCCCCCCCACCCCCTATCCAACCCCTCCCACCCCCACCCAACCCCCCACCCCCACCCAACCCTCCACCCCCCCAACCCTCCACCCCCACCCAATCCCCCCCACCCCCTATCCAACCCCTCCCACCCCCACCCAACCCCCCCACCCCTACCCAACCCCCCCACCCCCCCAACCCTCCACCCCCACCCAATCCCCCCCACCCCCTATCCAACCCCCTCCCACCCCCACCCAATCCCCCACCCCCACCCAATCCCCCACCCCCACCCCCTCCCACCCCCACCCAATCCCCCCCCACCCCTCCACTACTACATACACTGAAGAAACATTGTAATAACAATTTTTAAAAGACACAAGAACTTTTCATTCCTTCCATCAGGGTGCTGGGAGATGTCACAGCGGTGGATATCCCAGGCCGCCAAGATGAGCCCTTTGTGAACATTCTAGGAATTAACAAAGCGGTGACCACAAAATAGGCACCAACCAGGGCAGCGAGGCGCGAGCAAAAGAGGAAGCTAATTGGTAGGGTCTGCACAGCTTGGGGGGGAGGCGGCCGACAAGCGTGCAGTGTGGAAGTTTCTCAGAGGAAGAGACCTGGGTGTGACTACACACAAGGAAACACAGTGAGAACATACTCTGTCCCTCACCCTCCCCGTTCCTGACCGCTCTCTGTCTTTATCTCCTTGACTGTCTGTCTTCTTTCCATACCGGGCCACACCATAAATGAGCAATCCCACCTTAAGCTAGACTCTGACCCTGTGATTAAAACCCTAGTGGGATATAGGTGAGATGGGCCAGTGGGTAATACGCTGTTTAGCAAGCATGAGAACCTGAGTTTGGATCCTCAACACCTGCATAAAAGCCAAACAGCCCAGTGCACCCGTAACCCCAGTGCTGGGGACAAAAGCAGAAGCAGGCAGATCCCTGGGGCCAGTCTAGCAGAAATACCAAGCTCCAAACTCAAAAGGCAGAGAATAAGCCACCAAGATGGCTAAGTGGGTGAAGGCAGATGCCACCTGCACTGATGACCCGAGTTCAATCCCCTTAGACTCACACGGTGGAGGAGAAAACTGACTCCCACAAGCTGTCCTCTGACCTCCATGCACCACCACCCCAGCAAAATAAACAAATAAAATGTTCTTAAAACAGGGAGAGCAATAGGAAGACATCTGATGTCAACCTCTGATCTACACACACACACACACACACACACACACACACACACACACACACACATACACACACACACACCACCAAGAGTATGGACTAGCACATTTCTATATGACCACACATCAGAATTCTAGTCACAGATACAAAAGGACACGCATGCAGACACATGACAGAGCATGCAGACACATGACAGAGCATAGGTGAATGTCAAACTGGAGTGCAAAGTGAAAGCATCCAGCCACCCCAGACGACAGCTCTGTTAACATGAACCTTCTGGAGAGAGCCAAATGACACAGAGAAGAAGCAAGGGAACCAGTGGTTGCTGGAGGGGTAGCAGAAGGTTCTGGAACTGGATGGTCCTGACGGCCACATACGGTGTACATCTTCTTAACGGTTACGTGAATGCTCTTTGTGTGGATGTTATGTTTTACTTCCACAAAGAGGCATGGTGGATGGACTGACAGATGGATGTGCGACAGTGGTTCAGATAAATGTCACTTACAGGATGCAGTCATGAGGGGGAGGGTTCAGTGTGCTGTAACTACTCTATGTTTTGAAATTTTGGGAGGGAGGGACAGATTTTTAAAAGCTGGAAGCAGGGGCCAACAAGACCACTCAAAAGGTGGAAAAATTGCTGGTCATGTAAGCCAGGCATTCTGAATTTGATCCCCAGAACTCGTGGTGGAAGGAGAGAACCAGCCAACCAGCCTCCTGAAGATGTCCTCTGACCTTCACACTGTCCCCCCCCCCACATGTAATAAGTAAAATACGACCTTTTTTATTTTAGAAAACTGAAAATAGAAGGTGGAAGAGATGGCTGAGATGGCTCGGCGTTCTTGCTGAGGATCCAGGTCCCTCCTAACACCCAGGTCAGGAGGCTCATAACCACCTAACTCCAGTTCCACGGGATCCAACACCCTCTTTTGGTCTCCATGGGAACCTTCACATACATGGTGCACATACACATTCTCAGACACACATATACACACACAGAAAAGGTAATGAAATCTAGGCATGGTGGCACACACTTTTAATCCTAGCACTCAGGATGCAGAGGCAGGAGGAGTCCTTTCAGTTCAGGGCCAGCCTGGTCTACATGGTGAGACTCTGTCCCAAGAAATAAACAAATAAACATTTAAAAAAAATTGTTAAACATTTTTAATCACACACAGCAGGGGTGTGATTGAAAGATCTTTCGCTTAGGAAGGCCATTCGGGCCACCGTAATGGTCACACTGGTCACAGTGGTCACAATGGACCACACTGGTTACAGTGAGGATGTGGGGAGTGGAGAATGCTTATCCCACCAGGTCCCTCTGCCCTTCAGCCCCAAATAAACACACAAAGACTTATGTTAATTTATAAACTGTTGGCCGATCACTAGGGCTTCTTACTGACTAGCTCTGTCTTAACTATTAACCCATTTCTCTTAATCTAAGTATTTACACGTTGTCCTAACTGACACCAACCCAGCAGGTACCAAGAGGGCCTGGGGAGATGGCTCCGTTGGTAAAGACCTGAGTTCAGATCCCCAGAAGCCTTGGAAAAGCTGGGTGTGGTGGCCAGCCTCTATCTAGCATCTCAGTGATGAAGGAGGGCAGAAACAGGAGATTGCTGGGCAATCAGAGTAGTAGATTCTGAACTTGGTGTGGAGTGAGAGACTGGAGAGTCGGCTCGGTGGTTGATGGCACTGACTGCCCTTTCTGAGGTCCAGGTTGTTCTCAGTATCCACATCAGGTGACTGTCAGGCCTGTAACTCTAACCCCAGAGGGTTTGATGCCCTCTGGCCCCCAGGGCATCTGCATGCATGTGACACCCATAAACTCACACAGGCATACACATAAACGTAAAAAAAAAAAAATCTTCCTTTTTTCCTTTTTCTTGTATTTTGTCTTTGTTTTGTTTATCTACATCACTCTGGCTGTTCAGGAACTCACTCTGTAGAGCAGGCTGGCCTTGAACTCAGAGATCCACCTGCCTCTGCCTCCCAAGTGCTGGAATGAGAGGTGTGTATCACCATACTCAGTCAAATTGTTTTCTCTTCAAGAGAAGAAAGGTTTATTGGGGCTGGAGAGATGATTATGAACACTTGCTGTCTTTGCAGGGGATCAGTGTTCAGTTCCTAGCACCCATACAGTGTTCAGAAACACCTGTAATATCAGATAATTCCAGGGAATCTGATGGCCTGCTCTGGCCTCTTCAGGCACCAGACATACATGTGGTCTTCATACGTACATGCAGGCAAACACATACATAAAAATAACAAATTCTTTAGAAATAATAAGCGGAGAGGCAGTAAGAAAGGCATCTGTTTTCAATCTCTGGCCTCCCCATGCACATATACTCATGTGCATATGTACTGCCTCCACACATGTAAACATACATGGGCACACACACACCACACAAAAAATAAAAGTAATTATATATTCACACAGTGGGTTGTTAGTGGGCGATGAGAGTGAATGAAGTATACAGTCATGAATGAAATTCAAGATGTTCAGCCTGGCCCGTGAGATGGTTCAGCAGGACAAACAGCTTGCCGGACAGACATAATGACTTGAGTTCATCCCAGAACCCAAGGTGAAGAGAGAGAATCGACTCCCTAAAGTTACCCTCTGACCTCCACAGGAACATCGTGCTGTGTATGCACCACACACACACACACACACACACACACACAATGATGACGATGATGGTGATGATAAAAAATTAATTTTCAAGGGTTCAGCAGAAATTAAAAAAAAATAAGTGGATTAGTCACATGCATGCCTGTGACTCTGTTTACATTTGTCCCAGGGTCAGGTGATATTAACCTCCAGAACTAGAAAGCAGAGGGGTCCCTGCCATGATGAGGGTGACATCACAGAAGGGTTGTGAAGCACCTGGAAGTGCCACTGCTGCTCCTCCCCCTCCTCCCCTCCTCCCCTTCCTCCTCCCCTTCTCCTCTTCCTTCTCCTCCTCCTTCTCCTCTTCCTCTTCCTCCTTCTCCTCTTCCTCCTCCCCTCCCCTTTCTCCTCCCCTCCCCTTCTCCTCTTCCTCCTCCCCTTCCTCCTCCTCTTCCTCCTTCTCCTCCTCCTCTTCCTCCTTCTCCTCTTCCTCTTCCTCCTTCTCCTCTTCCTCCTTCTCCTCTTCCTCTTCCTCCTTCTCCTCTTCCTCTTCCTCCTCCTCCTCTTCCTCCTCCCCTTCCTCCTCCTCTTCCTCCTTCTCCTCCTCCTCTTCCTCCTCCTCCTTCTCCTCCTCCTACTCCTCTTCCTCTTCCTCCTCCTCCATCCTTCTCTCATTTAATACACCCCAACCGAAGTCCCCACTCCTCCCATTTTCCCCTCCCGTCTCCCCCAGATCCACTGTTCCTCCATTTCCCTTCTGAAAAGAGCAGGGCCTCCCAGGGTTATCAACCCAACATGGCATGCCAGAATGCACAAAGGCCAGACAAACGCCTCATAACCAGGCTGGACAAGGCAACCAACCAAAACTCTACTTCTTGCTGCAGAAGCATTTTGTGAAACCATTGCTAAATCATAGATGTACTTGTGATTGTGTATGCTTCTGTGTGGAACTTTAATTAGAGGGCAAACAATGTTTACTAAACAACTGGGGAAGGTAAAACGAAACTTCTTTGGCCCTCACCTTAACCCTGACCTCCAAGGAGCCTCTGGAGATGGAGTGAGTTTGCCTCCATCACTCTAGGTGGCTACATGGTCTCCAGACCAGATTTCACGTAGACAACGTCCTTGGCATTTATCAGATATGCAAGGGCAGAACGGGGGGTGGGGGTGGGCGGGGGGACGGACGGACACACACACAGAAGGCTTTGATGCCAGGCTAGCCCAGGGAGCCCACAAAAGTCCTAGAAAGTCTGTCAGGACTCCCTTGAGCAGAGAGAACCACAAAGGAGCCATCTAGTCTGGGCCTGTGGGAGACAGTGTGAGCAAGCCCAAAGGGCGGGGGCCAGGGTGGGGGGAAGAGGAGTCAGACATAGCAAGCCGGCTTCCCTGCTCAAAGCTGCCGCCTTCAGTCACCCCTCTTAGCCTGATTATACCAAAGGGTCTTTAAGGGAAACCGGCTAAAATGATCTCAGCAGGAACCTCTTTTGTAAAAGGCATTGTCTTTTTTCTGAAACACCTTGATGAGGTTTCCGGTTCCCGAGTACAAGGCACTATGCATATCTCTCTCTCTCTCTCTCTCTCTCTCTCTCTCTCTCTCTCTCTCTCTCTCTCTCTCTCTCTCTCAATCATCAACTGACTTTCCATAAAGGGAAGCAGAGAGGCTGTTTGATAGGTCAGCCATAGCAGGAAGTCTCTTCCAGGTAGGACAATCTGGCTTGTCACGATCTAGCTAATTGAGTCCTGACATTGTCTGCCTTTTTCCTAAGTGAGATAAAATGTTAAAAATGTGAATAGGAATTGCAAGCCCCTGCTCAGGAATGAGATGGTGACAAGCATAATCTGAAGTATTATCAGACTTAGCCAACAATTTTGATGTGTTAACAGGCCCTAACAAAGGCAACCTCAAATAGTTTATAAGCCTGTTATGAGCCCTGGAATGCTGACTAAACATTTGAAGAATGAATGAATGAATGAATGAATGAATGAATGAATGAATGGAGACCTGGGCAGGACCAACTCTTGGGAGACTTTTTTTTAAACTGTGGACCACTCCCTAGGAAACACCCATGATAGAGTCAGGAGGTTTGGGGGAGGGGCAAAGTGATCCCCCCCCCCCAAAACCCCATGGCAGGCTTCTGTGCTCAAAGACATTTAAGAAAGTCAGCGTTCAGATGGAACAGGCCCACACACGGCTGGTGGCTGTGTGGCCAGGCCCACCCATATGTGGGGCAATTCACGGTCGCCTTCGGAATTAAAAATGAGCTTGGCCTTTGTGACTTTTCTAGCAGTCCCATTCCCACGAGGACCAAATGGCATGTGGACAAGGATGTTTGTTTACAGTACTGTTTATAATAATAAGAGCCTGCAAACAGCCCGGCCTTCTCAGAAGGGGTCTGGCAAAATAATCTCGAAGCAGTAACTCATGTTTATTGAGTGCCTGCTCTGGGCGAGAGCCCTTAAAGACCAGTTATCTAATGGAACCCTCACAAAATGCTTCGGGGTCAACGTTAGCCTTTCTCTCTGGCCCATAAAGGAGGAAACCGAGTCACCGGGACATTAAGCAACAGGCTGAGTGTCCACCAGCTGGTACATACCAGACCTAAACTCTAGAAGCCTGCCCCAGAAGTCGGTGCTCTGAGCCCCCCCCCCCCCACATCGGGACTGTCCTCCGTTCAAGGGAATACGCTGGAGTCGAGAAAAAGAACGAGGCAATTCTCTGTCTCTGGATTGTTAAGTGAGACAGAAATGATGCAAGGCCACGTGGAGGCTTCTGCCGTTTGTGTGGGAGAGAAGTTTATAAATATATATATTTCAGGCTATCTTTAGAGGCATATACAGGAAATCCGTCACTGGTGTCCTCCGAGGGGAACCTGACAGGGCAGGGGTAGTCTTCCATTTCTGTTCAGATTTGTTTTCGGCTTTTGATTTTGTTTTGAGGTCATTCCAAACTTACAGACAGGGAGTAAAAACTGTGGAATGGAGATGTGGAAAGTCAGGTCGGGGCTGGCGGGGACCCAGCAGGTGGGAACAGAAGTGTGGTATCACAAGCTAGCAAAGCACCCTGCCCTCTTCCCTTGCCCGTGGACTAGGCTTGGAGTCCAGGTGGCCACAGGCCCGTCATCCTGTAAACCACACACCGAGATCAGCACACAGGGCAGGAAGGCTGGTTCCCTCTGGCACTTGTATTTCATTGAGAATGCAGTCACCACAACTGTCATTCTGTCATTACCTGCCCTGTTTTTCATTGCAAAGGCCCTTAGGTCTATTCTAGGCACACCCCACTCCTTCTCCAAGGAAGAGACTGGAGGTCCCTGGGGACAGGCTGCATTACCCTGTCTTGGCCTCCTCACATCAGGGTTGTGTAGAGCAATGGGTTGTGCCTCCCTAGCCTCCCTCTGGCCCCTTTCCCACACCCTGTCTTGGTACTTGTGCCCCCTCAAGCCTTTTGCCTATTGAAAGAGTGGCTGAAGGCCTGTATTGACAGCAGTGGCCCATGGCAGGGCCATTGCGTAACTGCAGCCTGGCCACAAGCCCCTGATGACTCAGCACTGAGGCCTACACAGCATTTATACGTCTGTGTGCTTGACCTCATCACCGGGTACCTCAAATCAGAGGACATGAATCGCAAGGATCTGGCTTCACCCCGGGAACTTAACCCCAGCCCTGACACCCCAAGTGTGCTCTTAGACGCCAAGGGCTGGTCTCTCTGGGTGTCTGGGCTAGGCCAGGTGCCCCGCCTGACTTCCAGGCTGCAGCTGGGCCAAGAGACCCACCTACCATCAAGAGCCTGCAGCTGGAGCTTAGATTCCTAAGGTAGGGTTGTGGCCCAGGAGGACAGGGACCAAGAAGGGGACCCCAGGGGCCAGCCTGGGGCTGGGGGGGGGGGGTCAGCTGGGTAGTTCTTTTTCAGACCACTAGATGTCACTTCCATTTCGAAGGAACCCACTGGTTTCTTCAGTCAGGTCCCCCAGCCTCCAAGTCTTACAGGCACGCAGCAAACTTCACTGGTTTTGGAGCACCAAGACCTCTCAGCCCAAGGGGAAAGCTCTGGGAGCTCCTAACATCCCATTCACCCCGGCAGAGAACCAGAAGGATGGAGCCCAGCTCTCATCCCCCAACGCCTTCCCAGATAGTCTGGAGCTGGCATCTTCTGAAACAGAAAATGAAGCACATGACTAAAGTGACGGTGACAACATGACAAGAGACAGATGCCATGCCTTAAACCTCCTCCTCGGGGCTGAGAGATGTCAAGTTCACTGGGAGCCATGCTATCTATCCCCCGGTCACCAAGAATTTCATGTGGGCTGGAGAGATTGGTTCAGAACATTGGCTGCTCTTCCAGAGAACCCAGGTTCAATTCCCAGCACCCACATGGCAACTCACAACTGTCCTTAACTCCAACTCTTGAGGATCTAATGCCCTCTTCAGGCATGCATGAGAGACACATACATGCAGGCAGGCAAAACACTAATACACATATAATAAGTTAAATAATTTTTTCAAGAATTTTATATGTGGGACTTTTCTCCACCCATGTCCCCAACAGTCAGCCAACAATAACAATTACAATGCATTTCTTGATTCCTCTGGAGTCCATAGCAACCTCCATGAGGTTAGGTATCATTGGATTTCATATTATAGATGAGAAAGCAGGAGCTGGGGAGGGGTTGGGGGAAAAGTCTCCCTTAGCTCTCTTGCTGGGCTACCTCCCCTCCCACGAGGTGGAGGCCAGGTCAGCTGGCTCAGCTGTTAAAAATCTTCATTCTTAGCTCTCACTCAGGGGCTTCCAAGATCTCTTGCCATCGTCATCCCCTGAGGAACTCTGAAATGTTCGGGGGCCCAAGTTGGGTATGAGCATGGTGGGGTGGGGTGCAGAGAGAGGGCTCAGTGGTTGGAGTGCCCACTTAACAGTCACAAGGCCCTGAGTTCAGATGCCAGAGACCTGTAAAGAAGGCAGGTACAGTCTCAAGTGAGCACGTGCCACCCCAGCACTATAGGGAGCAGAGACGGGAAAATCCCTGGGCTTGGTGGCCCCTAGTTTAGCTGGAAAAAAATATGAGCTATGGGATTTTGGAAAATCGCTGCCTCAAAGAAATAAGCCATAATGTAATAGAAGAGGAGGTATCCTTCTTTGCCCTCCCAAGTGTGCAGAGGTGTACACACCCATATACACATATATGTGTACACCACACACACACACACACACACACACACACACGCTGCTCAAGAGATTCCAATGCAAAGCAAGTTAGGGAATACCGTACCCACTCCCCATGGATCCCCGATCCCCCTGACCACCACTCACTCAACCTATAGTCTGCTGGGGGAAAATACACACCATGGCTCTCTTGTTTTGTTGTAGTATTTGGGGTTTATTACTATTGTGTGCACATGCTGTGTGTGTAGGCGGTGTACATGCAAAGGCTGAATTTGGAGGTCAGAGGACAACTTTGTGGGGTCAGCTCCCTCCTCCCATGCTCCCTGAGGTCCAGGGACCGAGTTCCTGTCATTAGGCACAGCAGCAAGCACTTTTATTTTGTTGTTCTTTGAGATAGGCTGTCCCGACTCAATTCTTGGGGCTGGTGTTACACTTGCAGTAATCCTCTCCCCTCAGTCTCCCAAGTGCTAGGGTTACAGGAATGAGCCACCACACCCAGTGGCATTGCCGTTTAAATTATGATTTGTGCAAGGACACACATACCTCATATATTCCCCACGTGTTACAAGGCAAGCGTGTATACTAATACCTTCCTACCGGGGCAGGACTGCGTATGCACTTGCCTCGGAGGGTGTGGGTGACGAGCCCATGGGTGACCAGAGCTGAACTATCTTTTGAGTACACAGAGCAGCGTCCTTGCCTCTTCTCCATCGCTCCTAGGAGACCACACCCTTGCCTGGACCTATGATTACCAGCTGGTTACAACCACAGCTGGCCCTTTATATCACCCTCCAATCTGGTCTACTCTGGCCACTCCTGACCATGGCCACCCATGAGGCTTGATTGACAGTTTGTGCGGGCTAACATTCCACCTGGTGCAGTGCTGGTCAGAATGTGAAGGGACATGGGCATCCCAATGTTGGCACCTGTGAACCATTCTGTGTCACAGCTGCTACTGATAACGAAAACGGCATGGCATGCCAGCCAGGGGAGACCAATGTTCTTTTCAGGACTTTTTGTCAAGATTTCCAGTACTTTGCTACTATTGCGTCAAACTTCAAGCTCCAGTCGGGTCCCAGGGTTCACTTTTTCCCGCTGTCTGACCATGTATATGTGTACATACAAATGCATACTCACACACGTGAACACACACATGAACACACACAGACACAGAAATAGGCGCGCACGCACACACTCACGCTGCACACATCTTGCTTCTGTGGTTGGCTGGCCCTGAGTCCTTTCCCTTGCCTCATACCCATTGCACAAGGTCTTCAAGCCTTCTTCCCCAAGGAATCTGTATGTCACCTATGGTCTGTGCTTATCAACCCCTTCCATGGATATAACTAGGCTACCCAGCTCTGCCTTGTCTTTCTTGCCTCCCCAGGTGAGTGGAGTCAAGGTCATCCCAGGCCAGGATGTGAAGGTTAAGGAATGGAGGACATTCACCCACACAAGTACTCACAATGCGCACATACTCATTGGATGTGTTTATAGAGTTCTAGGCAACTGTAAACTTGGCTCTACCCCATGGTCCCCAGGAAAGGCTGGACTGTAAACACCTCTGTGGCCTGGAGAGGTGATTGTCTAGCGGTTCCCTCCACTGGGCCAATCGCCTCCCAGGACTTGGATACTCACTGTTGGAGGGAACTGACTCTGACTATCCACTTCCCATTGGGTGAGTCTGAGACCTGTGGGCTTCTGCCAGCCCTTGCCTGCCTAGCCGTCACTGCCCTGAGAATGCTTTACCCACCTCAGCCCTCTGAGACACGGCCATTGAGCATCTTCTTAGACATCTGTGCGATGTCTAGAATGTGTTCTGAGAGGTCTGTTCTGTGGCACTAAACACTCTTTCTCCGAAAGGCTCTTCTCTCCAGGCCCTGGGCGTCTGTGTTGGAGGTAGCAGAGTAGATGCAGTCGCAGTTGGTAGACAGGGCTGGCGACCCTCTTCTTGTCTCTAAAGGCAGAACTACCTGCTTGAGGAGATCACACAATAGAGCAAGATCCTAGATATGCCTCCAGGGTGCCTCTGGCTCCAGCCTGGCCTTGAGGTCACAGGGATCCACCCGCCTCTGCTTCCTGAGGCCTGGGCTAAAGGTGTGTCCCACCAGGTCCTGCCCACTCCTTAGTTAGTTTGCATTTATTTATTTATTTATTTATTTATTTATTTATTTATAATTAGGAACTCACACAGCTAACTGCCATGTTAAAAGGGGAAGAGAGGCCTTACTCTTTCAGAGCTAGGCCTAAACTGTTTCCAAACTAAGTTAGCTGCAAGAAAGAATTCTCAAGACTATACACAAGTAGCCCAGGCGAGGCTTTTACAAGCCCCCAGTAAGACCCATGCTCTCTCCTCCAAGGCCAGTCTGACACTGCTGGTTGTCAATGGTCCAAGGAGCTAAGAAGAGGCAGAGGCAGAGTGGGGGCTTGATGGCATAAACCGAAAGGATAGAATGCTCAATGAATCCCAGGCTTCACCCCCACCCCTCTGTTGCCCAGCCTCCTTAAGCAAGGGGGCCAGAGCAGCCAATAGGAAGCTTGGGAAATCCTCAGGTGGCAATAGTTCTGTGTCTTGTGGAAAAGGGGCTCCCTATCCTGGGGCCCTCGTTAAGAACAGCCCCAGTCCCCTAGGCTCTCAGATGCTGGCAGATTTAGAGGAAACACACCTTCCAGGAGTCATACTCCAAGAAACAGGACCTTGGGCCCTTTTTCCAGGACAAGGCTCTGACTCAGCGATGCTGAGGCAATAGGCTGGGCTGTGTTCACATAAATGTGTTTACCACCTGTTCAAGACCCTGTCATGAAACTATGGACCTGGCTATGAAATGTGGTAGTGACTAGGCCTGGGCGGCTATTTACATGGACATGAATTAAAATTAGGTTAAAAAGAAAAAGAAAGGCCCTGTAGTGCTGATGACGCATGTTTTGAGACATTGCCACTCACCTCTGAGACCAAGAGGAGTAGCCTGGCATCCCAAGGACCAGAAATGTCACTCACTACCCACAACCTGAGTGGAGGTCTTAGGCAAGTCCCACAGATGGCAGAGAGAGCCCTGGTCCCAGGGAAGGACACAACTCTGTCCTCAGGATGTATTCTGCCCAAAAGAGGGTTAAATAATTCTTTGGCCAGACCTTGTTTTCCTGAGCAGGTGAAGGGGAAAGGACCCAGCTGTCACTTAGCAAGCTCATTAGTGATGGCTGCTGGGGCCTTGTCCTCCCCAGGGGTAATTATTAACCTGCCTCAGGTGTGAAGGAGCATGTAACCCAGGCCCCTCCCTCCCGTTCAACTGCCTGGGCCAGCTGGGCATCCAGAGCTGAGAGTTCACATGGACAAATCCCCTGAATGGAGTAATGATCCTCAAGGGACCTGCCTATGCTGTCCCTCCCTGTCCCCCAGGCTCTCCAACATCCCCATCCCTGAATCATACCAAGCCAAACCCACCTCCATGTTTGGTGGATAAATTGAGGGCAAAGTGATGCCCCGCAAGCTGCCCCCCTCCTTTAAATAGAAGTTGTTCCAGATTTGGGGGTGCTCTTTCCCAGGACCCCCAAACCTGGAGCCTCTTACTTCATCAGCAGGAATTTTCCACATTTGCCGAGACTTCTGTTTGCCTTCTCCATTAGTTCAGCAGCATGGGTGGAAAGATGACTAAGGTAATTAGGGACTGGTGGTAGCTGGGAGGGAGGGACAGGCCAGGAGGGGGAGGGAGGGGCTGCAGTATGGCTGGAGAGGCTGTGAGTCAGAAAACAAGAATGTCAGAGACTCGAGCACAGGACTTGCGCTGGACCTACTGGCCCCAGACCAGAACTTAAGGGCCCAGAGGAGACCCACTCGAGTCAGCAGTAAGGGACAAGGGACTAAGAAAGCAAGGGATGGCTTCCACCCCGACCTGCAGGAATAGTTTCTAGCCAAGGCTGCCTGTGTTAGGCTGGGTCAGCTCTGGGCGGGTGTGCAGGACTAGAGATGGGGCAAGCTAAGCTGTAACTGGCTCGGTACCTTGCCCAGCTCAAGCCCCTCCTCTCAAAGGACCACACTGGCAACGGAAGAGGGGTGCTGCTGGAGAAAGAACCCCCTGTCTGAGCCGCTTGCCCAAGGAAAGAAGAAACAAATGGAAATTGGACGGGTCCTGGGAACGGAGACGGTGGCACATCTGAGGTGTCCCCTGAGCCACCAGCCACTTCAGTCAGCTTCCCAGTCCAGTGTGGCATGTGCCTCTAACCCCAGCATCTGGCAAACTAAGCCACTTCAGTCAGCTTCCCAGTCCAGTGTGGCATGTGCCTCTAACCCCAGCATCTGGCAAACTAAGGCAGGAGGATTGCCAGTTTGACGATATCTTGGACAACATAGCAAGACATGATATATGTTCTACTATATGTATGTTTATCGATCTGTGCACGGGACTAGCAAAAGTTATTTTCTGTGCATTATTTTTAATGTAGCAGGGACTGAGAGATGGCTGGGTGGTTAAAGCCCTTTCCACTCAAACTGCAGTTTGGGTTTCTGGAGACCCACATAAATCCCAGGTGGGCAAGGCAGCCTGTCCTGTAACTACAGCCTCCGAAGGCAGAAGCCAGGGGACCCCCCCAAAGCAAGCTAACTAGGGAGTCTAGCCATGTCAGTGAGCCATGGGTTTGACTGAGACACCCACTTCATTAAATAAGATGGGAGGACGATGATGACCCCCGACATCAACCTCCAGCCTCCTCACGTGCCCACACACATGCAAACATGCTTATACAACACGTGTGCACACCGCAATACACAAAAATAGAAAGAAAAAGAAAATGTGCCCAAATAGACATTTTCAAAGGAGAGGGACATACATGTGGGAGAGTGAGCCCATCAGCCTCAGGCCACTGACTTGCTTAAGCGTGGGTGACGCATTTAACTAGGCTCATTGGAAGAGCAAATCTTCCCATGTTAGCATTAAGCTAGCCCTCCCTTGTTAGCCTTAAGATTAGTGGCTATCTTTAAAATTCGTTTGAACTTGAGCTGACCCCTCTCCCAGAGTAGAGATGGTAGCCGAGCTGTGTCAGCTGATGGCAGGCTCAGGAGCCCCTCCCCTACCCCTCAGCAACTTTGCTCAGGTTCCCTACTCGACATGGAGTGGTCATCCCTCAGAACTGGACACTTCCCCAGAACTTCTGTGCTTCCTGACTGGCCCAGGTCCCACCTTGAAATGCACACTGCGTGTAGATGGACATCTCCTTCTCTGGAATGGAGGTGAAACCCCTCTGCTTCCATCACTGAGTGATGAACTCCCTCGAGCAGGCGTTGACTGAGCTCATCTTGGGTTGCCCAGCTACAAGCATAATCTGGGCACACCCACCCACCCCTAGGTGTTCTGCTAGTGGACACTGGGGTTCACTTGTGTCTGAGCAGAGAAGTACTGGTCCAAAGGGCCAGGGATTTGGCATCTCTCTGTGCCTCAGCCAATGCCCACAAGGTTGGGTGGCTAATTCTCCAGCTCCTTGACCCCCTCAGTGGGTACGTTTAGGGTGGGTACTGTCTCCATCGTGCAGCACCAATGGCCGTCAGTGGCCGCGCTCTATGACACACTTTACTGCCTTCTTTCCCTGCCCGTGTCACTTTCCACTCCCCTGCTGGTGCTTCGTGTCTCCATGTGACAGTCAGAACCCAAATAAGTGAATGATTAAACCCATGTTTTCGGGGGGATCGTCGCAAGACACTGACGCACACTAGATGTTCTAGATGGAGGTTTTAATGAGGCCTCCTGAACCCGGGGGTGGGGGGTGTCCCAGGCTACTGAACTTAGGCTTGATTTTATTTTATTTTATTTTAAGATGGTGTCGGGTAGCCCAGGCTAGCCTTGAACTCACTATGTAGCTGAGGATGACTTTGAATTTCTCTTCCTTCTGCCTTTACCTCTCCAGTGCTGAGATGACAAGCGCATTACCAAACCCAGTTCTCAGCAGAAATCCCTTCAAGGTAGACGGAGCTGAGTCATTCAAGGTGAGTGGGGGGTGGTGGAAATGTAGGCAGACGGACAGGGCCGGAGATGGAACTATGGGTGGAAGGAAAAATGTGTGAAGTGGGGGCTGGGAGGAGGGCAACAAGGAAGTGCCGAGTGGCCCCGTCTTACCCCAGCCCTGCCAGATACCTCCTGTAGCTTCCTTTTCCCGGGAGTCCTGTCAGATAGGAAGCTTCCAATCTGGGGGGAGGGGCCTCTCAGAAATTCCCTGTGTTTGCAGAGAAGGGAACCCTGATCTCACCCTTTGGAGCAATCCTCATTAAGATCTCTCCTAAGACGTTCAAGGGGTTGGGTTGATTTCTGGGAAAGCCATGTCTCTGCCTGCCCTCTCTTCTCCCCCCCCCCACAAGGGGGGCAGGGGTTCTCACCCAGGCACCACTGATCACCCAGTGCTATTAAAGGCAGACAAGAGACCAATCTGGACACGTCAAGACTGGACCCCTCTGTCCATCCCAGCCTCTGGGGGTCCTGCCTGAGCTGGCCAAATGTGGGCTGTGATGGCAGGGGCAGCAGCAACCTTGTCAAGCCAGAGTGGATGGCAGAGGGAGTTGAATCTGTTTTGAGGCTGGAGGCAAAGCCCCATCTTATTATCCAGCTGGAGGAGCCCTACTGTCCACCCACAGAGGTAGGCCTAGGGGACCAGCTACCACTCATATTTTGCCATCTGCTGGTTGGGGGCCCTCAGGTGAGTCTTTTCTCCATAATTCAGTTTCCCCAGCTCTCCAGTAACTGATCTGGATCCTAAGACTTCTTCTGTTCAGGTGGGTTTTTTTGTTTTAACATCCTTCCTTGTTTCAGGGAAGGGGAACTTGGGTGCCATGGTGCATGTGTGAAGGTTGGGCGGCTTGTGTAGAGTGGTTCATGTGTGAAGGTTGGGCAGCTTGTGTAGAGTGGTTCATGTGTGAAGGTTGGGTGGCTTGTGTAAATGGTGCATGTGTGAAGGTTGGGCGGCTTGTGTAGAATGGTTCATGTGTGAAGGTTGGGGGGCTTGTGTAGAATGGTTCATGTGTGAAGGTTGGGCGGCTTGTGTAGAGTGGTTCATATGTGAAGGTTGGGCGGCTTGTGTAGAGTGGTGCATGTGTGAAGGTTGGGCGGCTTGTATAGAGTGGTTCATGTGTGAAGGTTGGGCGGCTTGTGTAGAATGGTTCATGTGTGAAGGTTGGGGGGCTTGTGTAGAATGGTTCATGTGTGAAGGTTGGGCGGCTTGTGTAGAGTGGTGCATGTGTGAAGGTTGGGCGGCTTGTATAGAGTGGTTCATGTGTGAAGGTTGGGCGGCTTGTGTAGAGTGGTTCATGTGTGAAGGTTGGGGGGCTTGTGTAGAATGGTTCATGTGTGAAGGTTGGGGGGCTTGTGTAGAATGGTTCATGTGTGAAGGTTGGGCGGCTTGTGTAGAGTGGTTCATGTGTGAAGGTTGGGCGGCTTGTGTAAATGGTGCATGTGTGAAGGTTGGGCAGCTTGTGTAAATGGTGCATGTGTGAAGGTTGGGCGGCTTGTGTAGAATGGTGCATGTGTGGAGGTTGAGGGGGCTTGTGTAAATCAGCTCTTTCCCTCTGTCTGGACGTGGGGATCAAACTTGGGCCATCAGTTTGGCGACAAAGCATCTTTACCCACCGTGCTCATTTGTTTTGGTCAACTTGACACTTGGATGCCTTTGGGAAGAGGATGACTCAACTGAGCAGTAGTCTTCATCAGATTGGCCTATAGACAGACACATCTGTGGGACGTTTTCTTGACTAATGATTGATGTGGGGGCCCAGCCCACCGTGGGCAGTGGCACTTCTGGGCATGTGGTTCGGGATGGTATAAGAAGCAGCCTGAGCGAGCCATGGGGAGCAGAGCAGTAAACAGCTCCGAGGTATCTGCTTTGGTACTTCTTCCCGGGTTCCAGTCCTGCTCTCCCTTGATGATGGACAACATCTGTAAGCTAAAATAAACCCTTTTATCCCCACGCTGCTCTTGACCCCGATGTTTGTCGCAGCGATGACCTCAGGCTTCTCCTTAGGGGAATGAGCCTCTACAAAGAGAGGGAGCTGGGCATTGGTGGTGCATGCCTTCAATCCCAGCACCCCAGAGGCAGAGGCAGGCAGATCTCTGTGAGTTCGAGGCCAGCCTTGTCTACAGAGCAAGTTCCAGGACAGCCAGGACTGTTTCACAGAGAAACCCTGTCTTAAACAACAAGAAGTGGGGGAAGGGACGAAGGACATAGCCTAGGAACCAGTCTCCTCTTCTGCAGGGTCTCTGGGCCTAAGAGATTCTGGGATGCTCCAATTCCAGAGTGTTCAACAGGGGTCCCTCCCTCTGTGAGCCTTCAGATTCACAGGGACGAGCCTAGAAGAAAGGCTGTGATGGGAGTGTCTGCACTTTACAGCAAATAGAATCAGCTGAGACAGACCTCTGGGCATGCCCAGGAGTAATTATCTTGTGCTGACGTGGGGAGCACTAATCTTAATGTGGGGAGGACTCTTCCTTGGACAGGGGATACAGACTGTGTATCTGGAGCTGGGCACTAGCATGCATGAGCATCCATTGTCCCATGCTCTGGACTGTGGATGTGAGGTGACCAGATGTCTGAAGTTACTGCTGACTGCCCTGCTGCGGTGGACTAAATCTTGATCAATGTGGCAGAATAATCCCTTCTTTTCCTTAAGTTGCTTTTGTTGTGGTATTTTTATGGCAAAAGTTTTTGAGGTTTGGAGGCCATTACATCTCAGAGACCATCTCCCTGGGAAGAGTTCTCAGGGTCCTGGTGACGCCCTCACAGAGCACTCTTAGCTGATGAACTGGCCCTCAGAGCATGGGTTACAGACAGAGTGAAACTCCGCCTTCCTATTCACCTCTAAATTTGGAAGATCCCATGGACGCCAGACTTTCTCTCCTCCTAGCTGTCCAGGGACACATTAATAAAGCAAGAAGTTTGAGTTGTGTCCCCACTTAGCCCTAGGGAAGCCTTCTCTGACACAATACTTCACTCCCCACAGCCAACTAAACTGTAAACAGAAGCATGCACAAATTAGAAATAGTAGACAAATAACAGACATGCTAACACACTCCCTTGGCCATGCTTTAGAAGAATAATCACCTTCATTCATTGTTGGTGGAGGATTAATTGCTAAAATCTTGGTGCAAGACAACTTGGCAGTATGTATCAAAAATTACTAACACATAGGTCCTTTAGTAATGATCCCAAGTCCAAGAATGGATTCTGCAACTACACTCTGTATGTAATAAATGACGCATATCTGAAACTTATCATGGCACTGTTTGCAAAGCTACAGCAGGAAATTACCTAACTCAAAAGTTGAGTTGAATAAATAATGGATGATGAATCAACCATGTGATGAAATACTACGCAGCAGTAAAAAAGGACCAGCACAATCTTGTTTAGAAAAAGTTTTTCTAGAAAGAGCAATGAGACAAGACAGAGCTGTGTGCAAAGGGCATTACCTTTTGTGAAGGAAAAAAATTCCTTTCTGTAAAAAAATAGAAATTTAAATTTTCATGCCTTCCCTCAAGAAAGTAGGGGAGGGGTGGGAAAAGTTCAAGAGCCTGGGATGAACTTGCCCTGATAAATTCTCCACCTTTGAACAAGAAGTAAGTGAGGTAATGGGCAAAGTCAAGGGCTCCGGATACTCTCAGGGGCAAGGGGGGAGGTATGGCTGGTCCCTCGCTGGGGTTCATCTCTGCCTTCATACTCTTACTTCCAAGCTAACCTCAAGAAATGAGATTGCCCTGTCCAATGAGTAAAAGGCAGGGATGGAGCTTAATACACAAGATGCTGAATTCCAAAAGCACGAGGTCATCCTTCAAAGGGAAAGAGAGACAGGTGGTTCTGGTCATGTCCATGCCATGTGTTCACTGCAAGTGATTTGATTCCAGCAAGAGAAGTCTCTGGAGACAAGACTGGGGCACGGTCCTTTACTGCCAGCACTCAGGAGGCAAAGGCCAGCCTGATCTACATAGTAAGTTCTCCATCAGTCAGAGCTATCTAGGAAGACCCTGTCTCAATAAATAAGTCATTGAACATGTGCCCTCTGTTTCAGATCTACTAGATATGTTGTGTCCCGTGTGCTGGTAAGAGTGTTCAGCAGGTAAAGGTTCTTGCTGCACAGTCCGAGTTGATCCCTGGAACGCACATAAAAGTACAGACAACACACACACATATATGCACACACGTTTATACACATATACACATGTGTGCACACACATATACACATGTGTACACGCACACATACACACAGACCATGCATACATACACGCACGCACACACACATACACACATGCACACACACGCACATACACACGCACCCTGTATACATACTCACGCCCATGTGTACACACACACATCATGTACACACGCCCATGTATACACACACACATTGTGTATACATATGATTTTAAAACAACTTTAAAAATGAACTACAAACTGTTGCTTTTTGAGCTTCTTATAAGCTAAAAGTGAAAAGGTATATAAACCTTTTTAGTTAACTCTGGAGTCTGGGGAGGAATACGGTAGCCTAGGTTATCCCGACTCACTACATAGCTGAGAATGTCCTGGAACTCTGATCCTCCTGCCTCTAGCTCCCCGGTATAGACACTTACAGGCCATCATCCCCCACATCAGGTTTTACTCTGTCCTAGGACGGAACCCAGACCCTCCTCACACATGCAAGTGCTCTACCCCTGAGCTACATGCACCGCCCTTTTCTTTTTCCATCTTCTCAGGAATGAGGTGGGCACCTAGGAAGTGTTTGCTGAACTAAAACTCTGATGTCAGTGGAGACCCAGGTGGGACTCTGCCAAGGTCCCCACCCCCTTGGCAGCAGAACAGGAGGCTGGGGCTTGGCTGGGGCTTTCTTCTCTCCATCTCTCTCCTGGGGCCAGTTTCCAGTCTGGGAATGAAGGAGGACAGCAGACCACTGCCAAGGTCAGGCGTGGTTCCCCAAGTCGATGGGAACACGTTCCTGAGATAGGGGTGCGATGGTCGGAATGTGAGGGGCAACAGGTAGTGATGGGCCGCCCCAGCCCAAGAGCTGAACAAATATTGACCCTCAGCAAGGCAGCTTCTTGAAAACCCTCCACAGGGTGCCTCTCACCCTTCCCTATCTCCAGGCACCCTCAGAGCGGGTGTCTCCAGCTGGGAGGGGACAGGATGAAGGCTGTAGACGCCAAGGCTGGTCCTAGTGGGGACAGGCTTGCCAGGAAGACATCTGCCGCCCCTCAGGGTACCAAGGAAGCCATGACTGAGCCCTCCATGCAGCTGAGAGTAGTGTCCTCTGGGCAGAAGGAAACAAACACAATCCAGTGTGTGTCCTGGCCTGCTCCACCCAGACACGCCCTGCTTTCCTGGGTCAATGACCTCAGAAACTCTAAGAACGACCAGAGGCTTCCCATCTGTCCTCTGCCCATCTTAGGGCAGACAACCTGAATATCATGCCCGAGGCAAAGCGAAACAGCCTTCTGAGTCCAATCCATTGCTCCAATGTTCACTCAATTACACCGGCTGTCGGGGCAGCCCCCTGGGTGCTATGCCCCCTGACCCACAGGCCTCACCTCGTCCACGTCACGGAGGCCGAAGTCTGAGTGGCAGATACAAGCGTGTCATGACTTGTTAGCAAGGATACACAACTCTCCTTAGACCCTCAAGACACACATTCTCTGGTTCTAGAGGAGGCTGGCAGTAAAGGTTCTGGGGACCTGATATAGCGCTCAAGTAAAACACTCAAGTGTTTGCATACCGAGCGAGGGATAAAGAAGTTTCCAGGGTTGGGACGGGAGAGGCAGGACTGGCGCAGAAGTGGTGGGTCAGAACACCCGGGAGACCCCCATTAACGCCACCTGGTCCACAGGGGTGGGGTTTAGGACTACCCTGTGAGGACATGGGCACCTCCCTAAGGACCAGCCAGGTCCCTTAGACTGAGGTTCTAGAGGACTCATGTCCCTACTTCAGGCTGGGCGCTAAGTAATAGAAATTGGTTTTTCTTATCAGACTGGAAACCAGAGGATAAACAGAAGAGTTAAAAAGCGCTCCTAAACTGTGCCTAGAAAGAACTCACTTTCCCCGCCGCCACATAAATCGATGCTCTGCTTGGCAAACCGAGCCCACACGCATTCTGGGGATCACTCAGTATCGAAGCTCTCACACTGAGCAAAATGTGCGACTACTCCACATCTACCAGGAAAAGGAAGGAAACAATTGAAATTTTGTCTCACCTGTTTTTTTTTTTTTTTTAAACTCGATACTGTATCTGCACTGCTCAATCTCAAGGTTAATAAACCCTGAGAATGTTTCCTTCCCAGCACGCCCTGTCCCTCCCTCTTCTGCCACTATGTACGCAATCGTTTTGGTTTCTCTGTGTCTTTGCAATATTTGTTTATGCAAGTACCTGCAACATTCTTACTTTCCCTTCTCAGAGAGAGCGAGAGCTTCAAGAGCGTAGGAATACATTCAGTTGTGTGTGTGTCTGTAGCTGTTCTGGGGCGAGCCTTCTGATACTCAAACCTGCAACCATCGTGGCTGCTTGGTGTTAAGAGGGAAGGGGCAGCCAACACCACAAGCACTTAAAAGACGGAGCTTTCCTATGTAGCTCAGGCTAGCCTCCAACTCACAGTGTAACAGAGAATTCCCTTGAACTTCTGATCCTCTTGCTCCTACCTCCCAAATGCCAGGATTGTGGACATGCGCCACCATGCCCAGCCTCGGAAGTGCTTGAGAATGAACCACGGTTTTGTGCACACTAGACTTGTACTCTGCCACCTGAGCCACATCTCCCAACCCTAATGGGAAGGGGTTTGTTTGTTTTTTAATGAAATCCATTTCCTGGGCCCTCAAGTTTGGATGAGCTGTGCCCTTGGGGAAGGGAATGTGGAGATGGGAGCTATGCAGGTGAAGATTGTGGGCCATGAGGAGGGGCCTTGGAGAAGCCGGGTGAGGCGCCGCAAACAAAAAGGCCAAGTGGTCCTTCTGCGGTCTGGGAGTTCTGAGAATCTCCCGGCAAGGTGAGGCATCTTGGTTCTGGGAACAGGAGTCATGCCCGTGTGTCCCTGGCAGCCTGGGTGCTACAGCTTCGGAGGCCGGGTTGAAAGCCCTATCTAAGGTACACAGCTTTATCTCCTTTCCTCCCCACCGGGGAGCCTAGGCCTCCCAGAGGGCCTGGCTCCCACTGCCTTGTTAATATTTACCACAGCTTCAAAACACGGGTGCACATAGGCTTTGGCCACCCTCCTACACATAAGTGCACACACAGCACATTGCCTCCTTGATCTCCTGAAGTCCCTTCCAGAGCCAGACCGGTACCAATGGCAATGGCGCAGACCAGCAGCATCAAGGCCCTGCCCTCAGCAGCAGATCCAGCTCTATGAGCATGGGACACAGATAATGACACAGATAACAGCCAGGTCCCTATCACACATGGAGATGTGGTCTGATGAAACAAGCACATCACGGTGGGAGGTCATCCATGAAAATTAACAAAGATGAGCTCCATAAGTCTTCGAATATCAAATACCATCGGCTGAAATGAAGACACTTTGTATGTTACGTGAGATGAACGTATAACACCTTAAAACTAAGTCCACTTGGCACTGGAGAGATGGCCAGTGGCTAAAAGGACCATGAGGACCTGAGTTCATATCCCAGCAGCTACACGAAGAGCTCGGCATGGTCTCATACTTGCCTGCCACCCTGACCCTGTGGGGAGTGGAGACACGAGAATAAATCGGACTAGCTGGCTACAGGCCAAAACATAGAGTTCCAGAATCAGGGAGAGACTCTAATTCAAAGGAATAAGGAGGGAGAGACAGAAGAGGACACACAGTAGGGCCTGGTGGATAAATACAGTAGGGCATGGTGGTATATACACAGTAGGGCATGGCGGTGTACACACAGTAGGGCATGGCGGTGTACACACAGTAGGGCATGGCGGTATACACACAGTAGGGCCTGGCGGTATACACACAGTAGGGCCTGGCGGTGTACACACAGTAGGGCATGGCGGTATATACACAGTAGGGCATGGTGGTGTACACACAGTAGGGCCTGGCGGTATACACACAGTAGGGCATGGCGGTGTACACACAGTAGGGCCTGGCGGTATACACACAGTAGGGCCTGGCGGTGTACACACAGTAGGGCATGGCGGTATACACACAGTAGGGCCTGGCGGTATACACACAGTAGGGCATGGCGGTATACACACAGTAGGGCATGGCGGTGTACACACAGTAGGGCCTGGCGGTGTACACACAGTAGGGCATGGCGGTATACACACAGTAGGGCATGGCGGTATATACACAGTAGGGCATGGTGGTGTACACACAGTAGGGCCTGGCGGTATACACACAGTAGGGCATGGCGGTATACACACAGTAGGGCATAGCGGTGTATACACAGTAGGGCCTGGCGGTATACACACAGTAGGGCCTGGCGGTGTACACACAGTAGGGCCTGGCGGTGTACACACAGTAGGGCATGGCGGTATACACACAGTAGGGCATGGCGGTATATACACAGTAGGGCATGGTGGTGTACACACAGTAGGGCCTGGCGGTATACACACAGTAGGGCATGGCGGTATACACACAGTAGGGCATGGCGGTATACACACAGTAGGGCATGGCGGTGTACACACAGTAGGGCCTGGCGGTATACACACAGTAGGGCATGGCGGTGTACACACAGTAGGGCATGGCGGTGTACACACAATAGGGCCTGGCGGTATACACACAGTAGGGCCTGGCGGTATACACACAGTAGGGCATGGTGGTATATACCTCTAATCCAATCTGCCAGTTCCAGAACAACCAGAGCTACCTGGCGAGACCCTGTTTCAAACAAGAAAGAGAGAAAAAGGAGGAACAGGAGGAAGAGGAGGAGGAGGCTCAGCACCTTCCCAGACCTCCATACACTTACCCAAGCTTGCACTTACACACACACACACACACACACACACACGCACACACACCCACACATGAGTTATATCAATTTCATTTAAAAAACAAACTGTTCAGTTGTTCCTTTTATGTTTTTCAGGGGTGTTGGTTTAGTTTTGCTTTTTTCTGGGGCTGGGACTACATCTAGAACCTTGTGCAAGCTCAATGCACACTCGAACACGGCCACAAAACTCAGCCTTACAGTCAACCTTATATGGATCCTAGCAACATTAACATAGATGTGTCTCACCCTGTGGGTCTGTTGGACAGGGTTCACACTGTGGGTCTGTTGGACAGGGTTCACACTATGGGTCTGTTGGACAGGGTTCACACTGTGGATCTGTTGGACAGGGTTCACACTATGGGTCTGTTGGACAGGGTTCACACTGTGGATCTGCTGAACAGGGTTCACACTGTGGATCTGCTGAACAGGGTTCACACTGTGGATCTGCTGAACAGGGTTCACACTGTGGATCTGCTAAACAGGGTTCACACTGTGGATCTGCTGGACAGGGCTCACACTGTGGATCTGCTGGACAGGGCTCACACTGTGGATCTGCTGGACAGGGTTCACACTGTGGATCTGCTGGACAGGGTTCACACTGTGGATCTGCTGGACAGGGTTCACACTGTGGATCTGCTGGACAGGGTTCACACTGTGGGTCTGTTGGACAGGGTTCACACTATGGGTCTGTTGGACAGGGTTCACACTGTGGGTCTGTTGGACAGGGCTCACACTGTGGATCTGCTGGACAGGGTTCACACTGTGGATCTGCTGGACAGGGTTCACACTGTGGATCTGCTGGACAGGGTTCACACTGTGGATCTGCTGGACAGGGTTCACACTGTGGATCTGCTGGACAGGGTTCACACTGTGGGTCTGTCGAACAGACTACGAATGCTACAGGAACTCTATCTTGAAGGCTGCACCCTTCCCACTCCTTGCCACTAAACTGAGAGCCCCGGGGGGGGGTGCCCTGGGAGGTGGGGTGTCCCGGGAGGTGGGGTGTCCCGGGGGGTGGGGTGTCCCGGGAGGTGGGGTGTCCCGGGAGGTGGGGTGTCCCGGGAGGTGGGGAGTCCCGGGGGGTGGGGAGCCCCGGGAGGTGGGGAGCCCCGGGGGATGGGGTGCCCCGGGGGGGGTGCCCTGCATGGGAGGAGATGTGGGGGATAGAGCTGACCGCTCATGCTCTCTCCCTGGAAGTGATCAGTTAGCTGAAGAAACACCAAGCCCTCAGGGCCCACCACTTAGAAGCCTCACAGCTTTGCGCAGAAGTGATTGTTTAAATCCGGTGGTCTTCTGAGGCAGCAAGGCAGGGGGCCATGCCTCTTTGAGGAATATCTTGTCACACTAACGAGGAACAAAACAGGGTGAAGAACCCACAAATGTAAGAAATGCTGGGGTCTCCTTCCTTACCAATTCCATTCAACCAGCCTCACCCACTCCAGGGTTTTGTTGTTTTGGGGTTGTCTTCTTTTTTGAAGACAGGTCTCACGCTGTGGCCCAGGCTGCCCTTGAACTCACAGAGATCCGCCTGCCTCTACCTCCTGGGTGCTGGGATGAAAGGCTAGTGCCCTGGAGCCAGTCTCTGTCTCTGTCTGTCTCTCTGTCTCTGTCTCTCTCTTTTTTTTGAGACAGGGTTTCTCTGTGCAGCCCAGGCTGCACCTACTTTTGCTTCCCACATGCTAGGATTAAAGGTATGCACCATTGCATGACTTAAAATTTTAAAGTATTGTGGGGGTGGGAGCATTGGGTATCTTCCATCTCTTCCTACCTTATTCCTTTGGTTTAAAGGTTTTCCCCTGAACTTAAACTATTGTTCTTTGGTTAGATGCATGTGTAGAGGTCACAGGCCAGCTTGAGGGAGTTGATCCTCTCCTTTTACCACGTGGGCTCCAGGAATTGAACCCATGTCCTTAAGGTATAAGCCGTCTTGCTGACACACATGTGGGAGTCAGAAGACCTCAGATGTTGCTCCTCACCTTCCAACTTGACACAAGTCTCTTGTGATCTGCCGCTGTGTACACCAGACTGGCTGGCTGGCCTCAGGCTTTCAAAGGGCTGGGGTTCTCTGCCTTGCATCTCCAATTGGAGTTGTGGGAACCCATTGTTGAGGACTGAACTTAGGGACTCATGCATGTTAAAGGCTCTGTCTTTACATCTGTGACTCTTGTCTCATCATTTTTAGCCACACAAACAAGCTCTGGCCCTTCATGCCTAGGAACGATATGGTCTTAAAATTAAGAAGCATTCACACAAGAATTCTAGCTCTTTCTCCTTCCTAGCCTCCTGAATCTGCTGTGTCCCCTTGCCCTGGCTGAGCCTCATTCTCCTTGTATGGACGTGCTAAATGCTGAACAGTTCCTTCCCTCATGCCAGATATGACCTTAACCTTACCTATTAACCTTACCTGTGGTTGTCATTGTAACAGCAGATGTTTACGTCACCACCAATGCAAGGAGTGGTCAGTGAGTCTCCAAATCTTCCACCCTAAGGACCTCTATCCCTCCCGCTGGTCACTCGGGCACAGGAGGCCTGAAGAACGCCCTCTGGTATCACTGGGGCCATTATAGCCTCTGTAATGGTTCTTCTGGGCCTTGATCTTGTTGGAGGTTTGTGGTGCTGGGCACTGGGATCGGGAGCCTCTTGTCTCAGATGGGCATCCCTACTCACACGGCTTCCAGGTCACATGTCTCCTGGTTGTCCTCTCGCTCCCCCATCAGCACCTGGCTGCTTCTGTCTTACTCCTCTGCCCTTTAGTGTTGGAAAGGGTACAGGTGACCTCTGGCTCCTTCTCTTCCTTGCTTTCACTCCTTCACTGGTGAACACAGCATTAGCAAAGAGCCAAGCAAATAGACCTTCTCAGACATTTAAGATTAAAAAAAAATGAGCCCAAAGCCTATGAAATTTGGTATTTATGAAAATTGAGCATGCATCTATTCCTAGCATCAACAACTGTACTTTGGGTTGACATGTATATCAAATGCCTGGGAACTGGGGAATGGCTTAGCAAGCATGAGGCTCTGAGTATGGGTCCCTAGCACATACAAAAAGGCCAGGACATCTGTAATCCTGATGTTAGAGGTGGAAGATGTAGAAGTAAGCAGATCCTTACTGCTGACAGTCAGAACTTACTGGCCAACTAATCTGCCAATCAGTGGGCTCCAGGTTCAGTGAAAGACCCTGTTTCAATAAATAAATAAATGAGGTGAGGAGAGGTTGAAGAAGACAGCTAGCATTGATGTCTGGCTGCCACAAGCAAGTTCACACATAAACACAGGCACACAGTGCGCAGCACACATAAATACACATACACACAGCCATAAGCATGCTTGCAAACATGCACATGAATGCACACATATGCGTGCATGTACATGCACACGTGTACACACACACACACACACACACACACACAATGTACACACAAGGCAAGCATCATATCAGTACAAGGTCTTGAGAAGGTCAGGCTAAACACTGCTGGTAGCTGACTGGATAAATGGTGGGGCATCCATGCCAGAGTGTCCCCCACAGGCACTAAAGCTGGGGTGGCACCACACCCACTTCTAGTTCAGAACCTGGAAGACACACAGTAGAAGACAAGGAAGATGTAAGATGCGCTACAGTTGTTCTCTCTCAAAGGCAAGTGAGGCCAGCTGTGCAGTGGCTCGCCTGTGATTGCAGCACATGGGGGGTGGGGGCCTGGGGGGGCCTGGGAGACCCTAAGTTCCAGGCTAGCTTGGATTATGTAACTAGGCCCTGACATTATCTACACACACACACACACACACACACACACACACACACACACACACACACACACACCCGGGTCCATGGGATACAATCCCAGCACTTGGGAGGCAGATCTAGAAGTTGGGGGTCAAATTGAGCCTGGCCTACATAGCAAGACCCTGTCTCAAACAAACAAACAAATAAAAACAAGCTAACAAATACATGTAGAAGCATCGCCACCTCTGGAGTGAGGACAGGGACCACAGGGTGGCAGGGCACCTCCCAGTGTGCCCTTATACTTCGTGGGTTCTGCTCTGTGGACATCAGTTGCCCGTTTCTCAATGCCCTGGTTCCTGAATTGCTCTCACACTACTCGGGGTGACTCTGTGCAGTCCTCCAGTGCCTCCTTCTTTTCTGCCTGCTCCCCAGTCACTCCTATCCCAAGCCAAAAGGCTCCTTGCCCAGGACTGCACATCCCAGCCTCCTAGTTTTAAAACTCTGAATCCCATCTTCTCCTCTCCAGTTTCCCAGGTTCCTCAGAGGGGACCAAGTGGACCGGGAAGACCTGCTCGGGAGTTTCCTTTGTACACAAACATCTCATGTTTCATGTCTGTCTCTTAGTGGGGTCAGTATTGCTGTGATGGAACACAATGACCAAAGCAAGTTGGGGAGGAAAGGGTTCATTTGGCTTAAACTTCCACATCCCTGTTCATCATTAAATAAAGTCAGGATAGGAGATGATGCAGGGCTGGATCCTGGAGACAGGAGGCATTGATGCAGAAATCATGGAGGGTACTGCTTGTTCCCATGGCTTGCTCAGCCTACTTTCTTACAGGACCCAGGACCACCAGACCGGGAACAGCACCACCCACGGTGGGCTGAGCCTCATCTAACTAAGAAAATGTGCTCCAGACTTGCCTACAGCCCGATCTTTTTTCTTCATTTTATTTTATTGTTATTGTTTTTGTTTTTCAAGACAGGGTTTCTCTGTGGCTTTGGAGCCTGTCCTGGAACTAGCTCTTGTAGACCAGGCTGCCCTCAAACTCACAGAGATCCTCCTGCCTCTGCCTCCCGACTGCTGGGATTAAGGGCATGCACCACCACCTGGCTACAGCCCAGTCTTATAGAGGCATTTTCATAATTGAGGTTCCCTCCTCTCAGATAACTCAAGACTGTGTCGAATTGACATAAAGCCAGCCAGGACAGTCTCTCTCTGTTCAAGTCATTTTCACACAGTCTGACTAAGAATCCCTGCCACTCAGATGTCGTTGGCCACCTCTTTCTTCATCACTGAGGCACAGAGTATCCTGTATGTGATTGCACAGTTGGATGTGCATTCTTTAGAGTACCTCGGCCCTCTTTAGACATCTGTCTCTCCCAGGGGTCTGTGCCTTGGAATCCTGCCTATATTGGTATCAAAACACCGGCAGCTGACTTTGGAAAGTCGTTCTCCAGACCCTCGGCAGCTCTCACGTAGAGACCAAAGGGACCGTTTGGCTGGACTCCCTCTTGAGCCTGCAACCCTCACAGCTCACCCCTCCAGCATGAAGCCAGCTGTCTTTAATGCACAGTGAACTCCACCCCTCCTGGGCCGGAACCCATCTAGAACAACACAGGGTAAAACGCAACGGTTGGTCAGGTGTGCGGTGTATGCTTGTAATCCCAGTGCTAAAGAGAAGCAGGGGGTCAGGGGTTCAAGGTCAGGCTAAGCAATACATGGAATTTGAAGTCAACCCAGACTATACGAGATCCTGTCTCAAAACCAACCAAACAAAATCAGCTCCCCCCAGGCTCTTCACCTACGCCTTTCATCCGTTCCACATGCCACACTCTCCATCTCTCTGCTTCCCCGCTTTAACGATCCATCACACACGTTTCCTAGCTCGCTGTGTTTATCACGGCTCTCAGCTTTTGACTCTGCTGTCCATCAACTGGCCTTGTTAAGAGTGCCCGGGACCTTGCTTGGGGTTGGTCATCTTTTCCAAGAAAGTTTCCCCGAACCCCACCCCCATCAGGCTGACTCAATTCTCCTAGGTTTCCTTTGAACCCTAGGCTTATCTTTGCTCTTACCACATGCGGGGCAGACATCACTCCTACTCAGCAGCTGTTATTACCATGCCTTTCTGCATGCCACCAGAATCACCACCTGTCCAGTTGACCATGCACCCAGGTGCAGGAGAAATCTTCTTAAATACTCACATACACCCTGTTCCCACCTGCCAGTCTTCCCAGCCTCCTTTAGCTTTCCTCTCTGCTCTGGCTAGTGAGAAAGCTGAAGAAGGCATTCCAGGGCCTCTGAGAAATGCCTGTCTTTCCTGGTAAGTGATATGGTCCACTTTCTCCTGGGCCTTCCCCTTTGTGCCCTGAGTAAAATTGTAGAAGGGTCCATGGCAGCCATCTTGAGACCATTAGGCAATGAGTCTTCCAACTGAGTTAACATGGCATGGCAGAAAGAGAAAAGAAAAAGCTGAAGTTTTTTAAAAGTTTATTTAAAGATACATGTGGGTGCAGGGGTTGGATTCCCTGAAACTGGAGTTACAGGGAGTTGTGAATTGCTCAATGTGGGTGCTGGGAATTGAACTCAGAACTCTTGGGGAGCAGCACATGCTCTTAGCTGCTAAGCCACCTCTCCAGTTCAAAAAGTCTGTGTTCTAACACCAATAGACACCTTTCACCAAATCCTGACTCACATCTCCAGACTTCCTGCTGTGTGGATTTGACAAAAGCATAGTGTTTTTTGAGACCAACCCTGTCCCCAACTATTGTGGGATGTCACGTGCAAACCATCTCAGAGCTGAGCATGGCCACCCTTGCTGCAATCCCAGCACTTCAGAGTCTAAGGCAGAGGGACTGGCATGAGTTTGAGTCCCACCTAGGGCTACAGAGTAAGTTCCAGGCCAGCCTAAGCCAAAATGTGAGACAAGGCCCCCAAAAGAAGTCTGTTTCCACAGCTAGAGACCCACACCTGACACACATTCCATAAAGGATGGCTCAGGGGACTATTATGAGTCAAGGGGACAGGTTTGATTGTGTCCCAGCTTTCCTGTCACTACAGCTGAACCAGCTGGCCTTGCTTTCCTCCACCTGCTTTCCAATCCTCTGGAAAGGGAGTTCTCACTCCACGGCCCACTATGCTGAGAAGATGCCATCATGTTCTTCGATACCTGTGACCAGAAAGAGGGACATACCTCAGGAGCTCCAGCCTCAAGGTTCCTCCCTCTTGGCACATTGGTTTAGTTTTCTACCTTCCCTGGGAATCTCACCTTCACCCTCTTTAAGAATAGAAGTTCTAGGGATGGAGAGACGGCCCAGCAGTTAAGAACCTGAGGACCCTGGTTCCGTTCTCAGCACCCATGAGACAGCTCTTAACTGTAACGCCAGTTTCAGGGCTCCAACACCCTTTTCTGGCCTTGGTGGACACTAGGCACGTTGCATGGTGCACAAACATACATACAAGTAAAACAGCCACACACATGAATTTAACTAAGAAAAATAATAGAAGCTCCAGCCAGGCATGATGGTATACATCTACAATCTCAATACTGGGGAGGTAAAAGAAACAGAAATAGTAGTTCAAGGTCATCCTTAGGAACGAAGTAAGTTCAAGACCAACCTGGACTACATGAGATCCTGTCTCAAAATGCAGCTGCAGCAGCAGCAGCAGCAACAACACAACAGCACACACACACACACACACACACACACACACACACACACAAAACAAATGAACAAATAGAAATCATTCAAAAGCAAAACCCCGATTTTCATGCCCATCCCCTAGGCTTAGCAGAGTGTAGACCCCCCAGTGAGCAGAGAGGACCTGGAGTGAGCCTCTCCCAACAGCCTCACCTGTCCTCTTCCCAGGACTTGGCTGAGAGAGAGTTCTAGAATGAGCTGAACTGGGCCTTACTCATTAAATAATAGATATAGCTACTTAAAGAACTAAATGTCCTTTTAGATATAATCAATGCTGAGTCCTCACAACATTGATAGCATTTTGTACCAATTACCAAATACTGAAGGAAGAGCTACAAAGTGTCATCAGGGACAGTCATTCACCAAGTTGCCTACTTTGTCATTTGATAGGTGACTTTGCCTAGGGACTCTCAAGATAGCCTTGAGCCCCCTAAGGATAAAGGCCCACTTCCATGTGGGCCCCAGAGCCAGGGCCACCTCCAGGTGCTCTCCAATATCCCTGCCCACTTCGGCTCCAAGTGCGTCCCAAAGTCATTGCTCCAAGTGCGTCCCAAAGTCATTGCTTCTGTCCCTCAACCTATTTATAACTGTCACTGTGTAATTTAACAACAATGGAAATGAAATAGGGCTAACTACAAAAAGAGTTTCCCTTTTCCTAAAAGGAAGAAAGAAAGAAGAAAAATCCAACTAGCATGGCACGAAGGGTTTAGCAACGGCGGACCACAGAAACAATTGAGTTAGGCCTGGAATTGATGCCGGGGCGGGGTTCAGGTGGAACTGGCAGGCCAGTGAGACGCCTCTCAGACTGCTTCTCCAGGGCCCAAAGCTGGAACTCAATGAAGCCAGAAAGTCTCAGGGTGGTTCATGAAAAACAAAAACCATTCAGAGCTCAGAAGGGCTTCACGCACCAGTGTGCTCAATGGCGGGCAATGAAAATAAGAAGTCTACATTGTGTTGTTTTTGCTTTTGATGAGCCACACCCTCCCCTTTTGCTACCCGGGAGAGCCAATCCAGGACCTCACACAAGCTAAGCACAAACTCATGGGTGTACCCTGAGGGACATTCACGCCATGATTAACCCCTTGCTGTCTGTTCCTGTGCCCTCCATAGTGCCCTTACTAGTGCTTAAGAGTTACACAAAAACCTTGGAACATACGGCAAGATTTTTATCACATTTCATTTGCAGGTGAGGCATGTGTGTGGAAGTCAGAAAAGGACCAGCAGAGTCAGTTGGTTCTCCCCTCCCACACGTGGGGCCCTGGAACCAAGCTCAGATCTTCAGGCTTCGTGGAAAACGCTTCTGCACCTACTGAGCCATCACACTGGCCCTGATTATGAAATGATGATGATTATCTTGCTGGTTTGTTTTTCTAGGCAGGGTTTCTCTATGTAGCCCTGCTTGCCCTGGAACTCATTCTATCGACCTGGCTGGTGTACAGAGATCCGCCTGCCTCTGCCTCCTGAGTCCTGGGATTAAAGGTGTGGGCCACTACCGCCAGGCATGAGATTTCTGTAAATGTGTATACTGCTCTGATTATAGTCACACCTCCTCATTACCCTTTCTTCCCCACCCCTGCACTCCTTGCTGACTCCCTTTAATCTCCCCAAGTCATCCTCTTCTAGTTTCCCAATTTCTTTTAAAATCTAGGTTCTGTATGTGATAGAAAACCTGTCCTATCTCTGTCTTTCCGGATCTGGCTTATTTCACTTAGCGCGATGGCTTCCAGCTCCATCTCTTCCTGAAAAATGACATGATTTCCCTCCTCACTACAGCTGAATAAAACTCCATAGAGTGTCCACAGTGTGTGTCCACTGATGGACAGCTGAGCTGATGCCCTTTACTTGGCTGTGGCGGTACTGGCGGATGCTGCTGCAGTGAGCGGTGTGCAGTCTCTCCCGGGTGTGCTGACTTAGAGCCCTTTGATGTGTGAACCCCTTTCTAACCAGCTAATGACAAGCCTTGGTGGTGTGGGATTGTGTGTGTGTGTGTGTGTGTGTGTGCGCGCACACGTGCGCACGCCACTCAAGTCCCACTAGGAGTCTCCATTTCCTTGTGGACTGTTTTCTGATCTACCTCAGAGTGCCATGAAGCTGACGCGGGCGGCACCATTGGTCAGCTAAGTGCCCAGCACCAGCATAAACTCTCATTCCAGTGATGTTCCATGGTGTCAACCAACGAAGCCAACCAGAAATCTCAGAGCCATCCTCCACACCTCCCTCTTAACTTCTGCCCAGCCTGTTACGGGAGCCTGAAGATCTCCATCCTCACAGGACTCTCCTGAGCCATGTCCTGAGACCTTCCTCCCACCTGATCCTGCTGCCTGTGCTCCTGCCTTCACCCTAGGACCCGGACTCCTCCAGCAGCAATGGACACGTCTAAAAGACATGAATCTAACCCAGTCACTCCTTTGATTAAAACTCTTTCATAATTCTCTAAGCATTGCACACAGAGCACTCCAGCTTTATCAGCTGCCGGCCGGCAGGACGCACTCTGTCCCTTCCTGCCTCAGGGCCTTTGCACATACCGTCCCTGCCACTTTGAACAGTCCTTACCCATCCTGACCTGATTGATTCCTGCTCACCCTTCAAGAAGCTCTCTTGGGAATGCTTTCTCTTTCACTTAAAATTTTAAAAAAATATCCAGCTCCTTCTACATACCAAGCATTGTTTCCAACATTGAAAATGCAACAACAAACAAAGAATGATCCCTGCCCTCATAAAGATTATATCCTATGCTTGGGGGTGTGGCTCAATGGCAGAGTGCTTGCTCAACCTGTACAAAGCCCTGGGTTCCAAATCGGCAACACACACACACACACACACACACACACAGAGACAGAGAGACAGAGAGAGAGAGACAGAGAGACAGAATATATTCTAGTCAAGGAGAAAAATAATTATTAAATAAGTACAATTTTCAGATGGTAGTAGTGAAAACATTTATCAAAATGAAAAAATAACATTTTTTTTTCTGGGTGACAGGGTTTCTCTGTGTAAAGCTCTGGCTATCGTGGAAGTCGCTCTGTAGACCAGGCTGGCCTTGAACTCACAGAAATCTGCCTGTCTCTGCCTCCTGAGTGCTAGGATTAAAGCAGTGCACCATTGGTATGAATTTGCTTGCTTGGAATCCCAGCTTCAAAAGCCAAGACAAGAGGATCTCTGCAAGTTCCAGGACAGCTTGGGCTGCATATTAAGTTTGAGGACATTCTGGGCTACATAGTGAGACTTTGTCTTTAAAATAAAATAAAAACAAAAAAACAAACAAACAAAAAAAAACAGGTCTGGTGGTATAGCTCAATTTGTAGATTGCCTATCACAAGTGAAGTCCTGGGTTCAGTCCCTAACACCACATAAAAAGATAAAAACAAAAATTAGCAGCAGCCAAACAGATATAGTGATTCACTCTTGAATCCCATCACTTGGGAGATAGAGGCAGACAGAGAAAAAGCTATGTACTTATCTGCATGGCTATTAAAACTGAACTCTAGACTATTATGTCTTTGCACAGTTAGATAATGTGACTCCAGCCTGTTCTCCCAAATTAAAGAATAAGAACACAAGGAGATTGTCACAGACATACCTCAGTACTGACATGAAAAGGTTTACAAGCCTGTACATTCATATATACATCAAACTCTCATATCCTCTTTCATATTCTCTCTCTCTCCCTCCCTCCCTCTCTCTCTCACATGCACACACACACACACACACACACACAGAATCATAAATGCAGAGACAAGAGTCTGGTGTGTGTAGCTTATACACACACCCACCTCCTCTAGTCCCAATGGCCTGCCCTTGCCTGCTGGACATAGAGTTGCTGAGGATGGCCAGGCTTCCTCCTCCCTAGACGTCATCACTCAGATGACAATCAGCAGCAGGGGTGGCAACAGAGGTTGCCCCCCTCCCCCAGTTACCCAGCAACATGAGTCCTGGCAGAGGCTGAGGTTAAATTAAAATAGAGATGAAGGGACATTGTAATTTTGTGGTCACTCTCTACTCTGACCTCTACTCGCTCCCCAGGCCCCAAGCTCAGTATCACACTCAATATCCATCCCCTCTCAGCCCCAAGCAAGCCACTTACCCACATTCTCATGAGGGTCCACACCGTGCCCAACCCCTACACCCTCTCTCATAGACAGCACCCCTCAGGGTTAACACAGACATACTCATGAGAAAGTATCACACACACACACACACACACACACATACACACACGCCACAGAATACACAATCCTCTTACACCCCAAACCACACTCTTTACTCACCCCCCCCAAACCACAGGCTTCCACACATGCTCATCCCCTAGTGCATGCTGACACAGGTCAGACACCAACTTAAGGGAAGATGGTAGCATCTGGGATGTGAGACATGGGTCCCAGCCTCCTCTACTCCCACGTAAGTCTGGGTCTGTCCCGCCTTCATTCCCCACCACTAAAGAAGTGACTCACTCTACCTACACCCAGGTCAGCCCTGCAAGCCGATGTCCCCCACCCCTGGCCCAGGCTGGCCTCCAGGCCTCTTGATGGTCCATGGCTACTTGTCACCACCTGCTATACTGACAGATCCTCCAAGACAAGTCCAAAGTCTACAAGGACAATGTCCTTCCTGATCCTGCCTGGCAAGTCATGGGACTTAAGGTGACGTCAGGGAACTTGGGACATCAGGAACCCAAGGAGCTTTGAGCCTGGACAGAGTGCATAGTTGACTGCTTGGGTCTATGCAGGCCTGGCATCTCTGAGGCGTGGCTGGCTCTGGTAGCAATGACTGCAGCAGAAGGGCTGTGGGAAGCCCACAAAAGAGACTCCCATTGCCATGAGACATGAGAAAAGAGCAAAGATGTCCTCCATCTTGGATCTAGAGTCTTCTGCCTTCCCAGTGTCAGAGAGGCTGGGGACACCGCTCAGTTGGTACAGTGCTTGTCTAGCATGCACCAACCAAACCCTAGGTTGGATCCCACTCTTGGGAAGTGGAGGCAGGCAAATAAGAAGGTCACCCTCCCAAAACAAAACAAAACCAATCAAAGCCAGCACCCCTCCACATCTGGTAGCTTCTCTTCTCTCTGAACCCCAGGAACTAAGGGGATCGGTCAGCAGATCACTTCCAGGGCAGACACCATGGCTGAACAGCCCCGAGGGCATCAACCTCAAGCTCTGGGGTGAGGTGGGGGCATGGAGAGGAAAGAAAATGAGAGTATCTGTCCCCACCCCCTGACCTGTCATCTCCACCCAGCTCCATCCCTTGAGAGGTGACTATTCTCAGGGATGAGGTGTGGTCAGACCTGAGGTTACAGACCTGCTGCCACAGCCTGCCCAGTCCCCAAGCCAGCCTTGCCAGAGGGGCTGACAGTGGCAGTTTGCTGCCTGGAGGCCAGTCTGCAGTGAGGGACGTTAGAGCAGGGTAGACAGGCCCGACTGTGCAGTGTGCAGGAGGACGGACTAACGTGGCTGGGACTGTGACGGGAGAGATGCCCCGGGTGGAGTGAGGAGATCATCCCAGCCCACAAAAGACAATTTAATTCAAGCAACAAGTCCCAGTTGAGGGCTGACCCTGCATCTGCACTGTGCTGGGTGCCAGGGTGACAGAGACATAAGCAATGTGTTCTCTGTCTCCAAAGAGCTGACACTATAATGAAATTATAACAATAACAGCCAGCACCAGCATCATGTTTATGATGTGCTGAGCCCTGTTCTCAGAATTTTACGAGTCATTTGATCTTGAAGTCAACATTCTAAGCCATATATTATTACCATTCCTATTTCAAAGATGGTAGATCTGGAAACCCAGAAAGGATGAGTAGCCTGCCCAACGCCACATGGCAAGGGAGTCAGGCTCCCATCCAGTGGTAGTGGGTTACTGAATGCCCATCTCCCATGGCTATGGAAGCCCTAGATGCAGTCTTCAAACCGAGGTTAAATTCACTGTGAAACCAAACTGTGCATCTCCCTGGGACTGGGAATACAAACATCAGTGAGGCTGGAGTCTTGGCCCAAGAAGCTCTCTGCTTGGTGAGTGACCTCATCCTGGTACAAAGATGTCACACAAAAGAAGACATATCTAGAAACCATGTGCGATGCTTTGAGCTTGCAGGGAAGGAACCACACTGATGTCAATAGAGGGCTGGAGAGATGGCTTCGTCTCTTAAAAGTACTGCTGCTCTTGCAGAAGACACAGGTTCAATTCCCAGCACCCGCCTAGAGGCTCACAGTTGTCTATAATTCCAGTTCCAGGAGATCTGACACCCTTTTCTGGCCTCTATGTCACCAGGCAATCACATACACACATGCAGGTAAACATTCATACATGCAAAATAAAAACAAATCAGTCCATAAAAGGAGCCATTCGTCAAATGACATTTGTCACCATCAATGGAGCAGAAAATGCAACCCAAATAATAGGGGTTGTGGGCAAGCAGGGTGTTGGAGGCAGAAAGATCAGGGATTCAAGATCATATTAAACATACTGAGTTTGAGGTAAGCCCAGGCTACATGAGACCCTAAAAGGGAAGGGGAGGGAAGGTTGGTTTACAAATCACATGGCTGATAGAGGATTGATTCTGAAGACAGAGTTCTGTGACAGGGAGCACATATTCATTGTGTGCATGAGAAGTCAGTGGATGGCTTTCCAAAGTTAATGTCCCCTTTCACTTGTATGTAGGTTCCAGGGATTGAACTTGGGTCCTCAGGCTTGTATGACCACCAAACGTTTTCTTACACACGGAACCATTTTGCTGGTCCTCCTGAATCACAGCAAGCCAAAAAAAAATAAATAAATAAATAAATAAATGAAATCTATTCAAAGACAAGCGAAAGACTTGAGAGACATTTCTCCAAAGGAGATGTAAAGGTCCTGGCTATTCCTAATCATTAGGAAAATGCATCTCCAAAGCCTTTGTGAGGCGAGAAAGTGGCTGCTAGCTCCCAGCAAGCACTGGTGTGAGTGTGTGGAATCAGACCCTGTGCACACACGGTACACTACAAGAAAGCAATATGATGGTTCCTTAAATCACTAAAAACAGAACCACCAAGTGATTCAGGAAATCATTTCCTGGCCTGTTTGTCTCTCAAAGAATTAGAACCAAGGTCTCAATGGGATGTTCGTATGTTCACCTGTGTTCGAACAATATTATCCACAATTGTAGAAAAGTAAGTAAAACCCAGGTGTCCGTAGAAGAATGCATGGAAAGCAACCCTTGATACATTCCATACAGGGAAATGTTCCTCAGCCTTAAAAAGCAAGGACTTCCAACTGCAGCCACAACTCAGGGCAGCCTTGAGGGCAGTACAGTAACAAACGCTGGCTGCTCATAAACAGGGAATATTGAATGCCTCCACGATTGGAATTGAATGAGTGGCGATCAGAGGCAAACCCAAGGGCAGAGGGCTGCAGGGGCTGCAGGGGATGCAGGGGATGCAGGAGCTGCAGGGGGACAGTTGGTGTTGAATGGGTAAAGTTTCAGCTTCATGAGATGGAAAGTTCTGGAAATGGAGGACAATGAGGGTTAACACAGTATGAACACCCTTATTACCACTGGGTACCATGTACTTGAGAACGGTTATGCTGGCAAATTTTGTTATGTGTACTTCACCACAATAAAAAGACTGTTTTTAAGTGAAGGGCAAGCTGTAACTCCAAAACCAGACCGGCTCAAAGGAGACAACTCCCTGGGGCAGGGACAAGACAGAGGCAAGGGACAAGCCAGCACCAGGGAAAGCCTGAGAACGGGCCGGCTGCCGTAGTTATGCCTGGCTGTGGATGTGACATCCCCACTTGGGGAAGCCATTCCTCACCTGCTTAGGGGGACCAATAAAACCTGCCCTTCCAAGCCCATCAAAATTGTGTGTTCAAAGCTGGAAGGACAAGAGGTGGAACTCCATTAGAAAGCTAGAGGCTGGAAGGATGGCTCAGAAAATACCCGCCATGCAGGCATGAGGACCTGAGTTCAAATCCCAGTCACCTAAACAAAAGGCTGGTGGGGAGAGGCACACACACACACACACACACACACAGAGAGAGAGAGAGAGAGAGAGAGAGAGAGAGAGAGAGAGAGAGAGAGAGAGAGAGAGATCCTTGAAGACTGTTGGCCAGATGGAGGAGCTTCAGGTCCAATGAGAGACTCCACAGAGAAAATAAAATGGAAGCCAGGCATGATGGTAGTGCGTGCCTTTAATCTCAGCCCTTGGGAGCAGAGGCAGGATTAACTCTGTATGTTCAAGGTCTACAAAGAGAGTTCCAGGCCAGTCAGGACTACATAGTGAGACTCTGTGTCTAAATAAATAAGGAGAAGGAGAAGGCGAAGGAGAAGGCGAAGGAGAAGGAGAAGGAGAAGGAGAAGATGAAGAAGAAGAAGAAGAAGAAGAAGAAGAAGAAGAAGAAGAAGAAGAAGAAGAAGAAGAAGAAGAAGAAAGATGGAGGGCTGGTGACATGGCTCAGCTGATATGGGGCCCTTGACACTAAGTCCTACAACCTGAGTTTGATCCTGGGAACATACGTGCACATGTACAATTAATTAATAATTAATCAATGTTTTAAAAGAAAAAAGTGATTGGCCGGTGGCGGTGGTACTCACACACACTCACATACACGCACACACATGCGCACACACATGCGCACACACATGCGCACACACATGTACACTCACACACACACTGGTGGGGTGAGAATGATCAAGGGCACATTTAGCCCTCCCCCCCATGCATAAGTACCCACAGGCACATACATGCATCACAGTTGGGGAGATAGTAAAGTGTGTACCATGTGAGTCTGAGGACCTGAATTTTATCCTGAGTGCCCATGGTGTCATGGCTTGGGCTAGGGAGATAGAAGCCACTCCCAGAATTGAGGTAGAAATGCTTTATTTAGTTCGTTAGTTCGTTAGTTAGCTTTTTGGAGACAGAATCTTGCTGTGTCACCCAGGCTTGCCTCAAACTCATTGTCAACACATCCCCGCCTCAGCCTTAGTGCTGGCAAAGCAAGTGTGCACCAGGCAGGACACCTAACTCTAGAAAGGCTTTTGTCTATTTTTTCAGACAAGGTCTCACGGTGCGGCCCTGGCTGTCCTGGACTCATCATATACACCAGGCTGGCCTCGAACTCACAAAGCTCTGCCTGCCTCTGCCTCTGCCTCTGAGTGCTGGGATTAAAGGTGTCAACGTCACACCCAGCTTTTATCAATATTTTGATGTGAACACTTGGACTTTGTGATGAACTCTCTAGATCAAAAGCAGGAAAGGACCTGAAACTGAGGCCCAGCCTCCCCAGGAGGTGACATCCTTCCCATAGGCCACTTTCTTGTTTTCTCTGTCCCTTCTCCTCCTCCAGGGCTGTCAGAGGCCTTGGTCTGTCTACAGAGAGGCTATGGACATAGCAATCCATGCAGGGGCTGATGGTCCAGCCTGGATGAGCTCAGAGCTGCCAGATTCTTACTAAGGAGAAGAGATGGGGATGTGGGCTAGATGTGGTAAACCTCAAAAACTCACTGAAGGTCAACTGAGCCAGTCCAATTGGGGACATGGGAAGGGCCGGGCTCATCACAGTGGCCAAAGGATGAAAAGAATACCGTTTTCACAAACCTACTGAATGGGCTACATAGCAGGCCCAGCTCCAGTGAATGAGTCTCTCGACGCCACTATTAGTTCTTGTCACCCTGCTTCCCAAAGCTAGGGACCAGAGATGGAAGACGGGAAAGAGCAGCCACTGTGAGGGGGATCCTTGTGGGCCTCGTGCAGGTGTGAATGGAGGCTGTAATAGCACGCCCCGCCCTCCTGAGGTCCTGTCGTTGCCCTCCCATAGTGCCCTTCCTAGGCCTGGCATGGCTTTTCTTCTGATTGCTTTCCTGTCAGAGTGGGGGGGGCAGCCCCCTAGACTTTAATCTCTCTCTGAGCTCACAAGTCCTCTGGGCTCTTCGCCATCAAACACACACACACACACACACACACACACACACACACACACACACACACACAATCCTCTTCATGGCTCAAGGCCAGAGAGCATCCCCTGAGGGGATGAATTCCAAGGAAGCCTCCAGGCTCACCTAGGGCCAGGGGACTGGCCTGTTACCACCGTAGTCATCTACCCACTCATCTTTATGTATATCACCTTCTGGGGCTGTTAGTGACCCAACAGGTAATAATTAACCTCTGGAAGGCACTGGCCCTTTAAGGCTGCCTTGGGAAGAGATGACAAAATCACCCCATTGGACTTTGTGCCTTGAGCCTGGTGGGGCAACAGGGCCTGGGAGCCCTGCTGGGAAGGCTGGAGGCCTGCTCCAAGGGGAAGGGCAGCTGTCCTCCTCCAACAGCCTCCACATGGTGACCCTGCAGAGGAGGGTGGGTGTAACCCAGAATTCCAGAGTTCCAGAGCCGTGCACTCTCCCTGGACGCCCTCTCTGCCCACTGGCAGGGCCACGCTCACACCCTCCCTCCCTCCAGCAAGGCTCTCAGCCTGGGCATGTTCCCAGTGCCCCCCTGACATCCTAGCTATGCTAAGTACCCATTCCAGAGCCCCAGGTGCTAGGTGAACAAAAAGGGCTCTGGGCTAGTAAAGGCCACGACAGGTATGCAATCTATGAGGCAGTGCAGGTAGGCTCAACTCCCAGGGGCATGACCAAGCCTTAGCTGGGCCTGCTCCAACTCTGAGCCCTGCACATCCGTCTACAGGGAAAGGGCCTATCATGGTCAGTCAGTATTTGTGGTTCGGACAACTACGGGGAGCAGGGATGAGGAAGGGACATGAGTGGGTCACCAGGCAGGCCTTGACAAACTGAGATGAACTCAGGCTCTCCACACAAAGGGTCAAATAAGGATTTGTCAAGGGATTCAGGTGCCACTACCTCTCTTGGAGGTCTTCTCTGGAGTCCTGAGCGCTTGGGGGCCACCCTGGCATATTCAACATCTCTGACACCTTGTCCTTAGAGCCAGATCAGGTACCGAGTCTGACACATTGGAGGCACATAGCGACCAGTTTTGGAGAGAATAAACAAAAATGAGTGTCAACTGTTTGGAATGACCTGATCTGCACAGAAGGGAATCCCAGGCCTGAGGCATGGCACGCCAATGGGGGATGAGAGCTCGGCTCTCTACCAAAAAAAAAAAAAGTGAATGAATCACCTTGTAAAACTAAGTTGCCCCTCCCCAGCCCACTCTGTCCAGGTCCCACAGGCTGGTCAGCATCCTACTGTATGCAGGTACTGGGGTGAGTGTTGGGGGCCACATGGAGAACTAGAAGGCTTGGTCTCTGTTTTGGCTGTGATGAACACAGTAATCTGAAATCATCTAAGAGGATCAGTAAAGAAACCAAGATCATATTAACACCCCAAAGATGAGAATGGGAGTATGTGTACAATAGGGTATTCTTAAGAAGATGTGATTTCTCAACTATAGAGCCAGGGCATTGGTCCCATCCATCCACTTATCCACCCAAACAGCTACCTAGTCATCCATCCATCATCAATACCCCATTTAGCTACCTACCAGTCTACCCATAGACCCAACTATTTATCCTCCCAACCTTCTATCTTCCTACCCATCTTCCTATCTTCTACTCTACCAACCCACCTACCATCAATCCATTCATCCTCACTCATCTACCTGTCCAACAATCCAAACATACATCTATCTATCCACCAATTCTACCCACTTAATCATTCATTTATCCTTTCAAACACACATCCGTCTTTCCATCCACCACCCAGCAGTTCATACTGATTCATCCATCTGTTTACCAACCCATCCAGCTATCATACATCCACCCATCTATCCACTCACACACTCATTTACCTTTCCATCTAACCATCCATCCCTTCCATACATCTATGTATCTACTCACCCATCAATCCAAACACCCAACTATCCACATCTACCTATTCATCCAACCATAACCATCCTACCCATTCCACTAATCCACTGAAGCATTCATATATGCATCCACAAACACACACTCATCCATCTACCTATCTGCTCATGAATAGATCCACTCATGAACCTATCGACCTAACCCAGTCATCCACCCACCCATCCATCCACCTATCCTTCCAACAATCATTTATATATCCATCTATACATACACCCATCCATCCATCCATCCAATGAAGCTTTTGACATTATCAAAAGTCTGACCTGATAATACGTTGGCAAATGAGCATAATCTTTCTCTCCACTTTCTTTTGGCCTTACTGGGTGGCCAATAGCTAAACCCTAGTGACCTTGAAGTCAGATTGTAGCTCACAAGTCAGAAATTGTAGGGAGGAGTGTCTCAAGATGGTCAGTCCTACAGGAATTCCGCACCCCAGGCACACCCCCAAATCTGCCAGGTCCTCTTCTCCAGGAACAAGAAGAGAGAGAGAGGGAGGGATTTGGGTGAAGCAGAAGACACCTGGCAGACAGACAAGGTTAATGGTGACCTGTTGTTTTCCTAGGTTCTTAGTGACCTCACCTTTGACCAACAATTTCCTGGCACTGGCTCAGTCTGCCAAAGGGGGGGGGGCGGCAAAGAGACTCCAAGAGGTAGGTAAACAGCAGGTGAGGCCAAAGGTGACCCTAGAAGGCAAGGGGCACATTCCAAAAAGTCTCCCAAGCCTGGGGCCTGCAGTAAAGCCCAAAGTCCACGAGGGAACACACACCTGCTATAAACACTCCATTGTTCAGGGATTACCCACGTTGAGGATGCCTCCACCTCAGAGAATGCTCACCCCCAGCCTCAGTGCCCTTGTGCAGCAAGCCTGGAAGCAGCCGAGGAGTCGTCCCTGGGCACTCCCTTGCCTCTGGTGCCCACCCTGCTCTAGAATCAACAGCACCTGCAGGCAGGAGCCACCCCTCTCTGCACCCCAGACTCATGCTGTGGAGGAGTACAGGAACTGGCTATCGGCCTTGTTGGATTGTCCTCCCGCTGCTGGGTAGGTACTTCAAAGGGAAGCCCCGGGATTCCTCAGCCAGCAGTTTGGCTCCACGCTCTCTGCCACTCCCAGACGGCACTGAAAAGTGGCGCTGCACCTGTGCAGGGCGTACAAGGAGGTAACAGTCGTGAAATAAAGGTAGCCTTCATTATTCTAAATGATAGACGGTTCTGCAGGTCATACAACTCCTCATTCTATCTAGGAGACGAAGGTCCACGGAAGCCAGGGGAACAGGACTGCGGGTTCTCTCTGCTCCCATTCCTCTTTTTACTCATCCTAATAGGCCAGCCTAGCCTCCTACATATGAGTCCCTCCATGTTGGAGACGCAGATCCCTTAGGGACCTGATGAAAGCTAAGGACACCTTTCCCCAAAATGCATTCATTCACATACCACCAAGAATGCAGACTGTCTCAGGGAGTCAGACAGCCTCTCTATTAGAGGCTAGCCACAACCTTTAGATTATGTGTCTCAGGGTCACAGCTCCTAACCTTACCCAAATCTTCCAGAGTTCTATCCCCAAGGCCCCAGAAGAAAAACTCCTGTGACCTGACCTTTCCTGAAAAAATCCCTTTTTGCTACCCTGTCCATCCTGTCACCCATCACAACTCCTGTCCACGGTGAATTCCATTGTGGCCTTTGAAAGTTAAAGAGAATCTTAGAGACAATCTGCACAAACCTCGTTATCTTCTCTGACAAGAACTGTAAATGCCCAAGGTAATGCTGACTCACTTAAAGTGGCTGAGATAATCAGAACAGCAGCCCAGTGGCTGCACACTCATGTGAGTGTGCAATGGGCCTACTGTGCACCCCTGCAGGGCCTCACCAGGGAGAGGAGGAGCCACCCGGAACAAATGAGCTTCAGTTCCGTTGGTCAAGCGTTTGGAAAATCCTTGGAATGAGAAGTGCAAACAGGGTCACCAAGCCCCTGGGGACATAAGACATTGTAAAATTGCCAGAAGCTCAGCAAAGGCAGAGTTGAGCATTCATTCATTCATTCATTCACTCATTCATTCAAAAAATGATGATTATGCCCCTACCACTCACTACCCATGGGCACAAACAAGACAATCACCCAGAAAGCTTCCTGCCTCCAGAAAACCCCAAAAGGAAAAGCTGATTTTTAAACAAATCAAGTCTTGCTGGAGTCTTGCTGTAGGGAGGGTAACCTAAGAAGTGCTTGGTGATGTCATTTTTTAAAAAAAGATTTATTCTCTCCCCCCCTGTGTGTGTGTGTGTGTGAGAGAGAGAGAGAGAGAGAGAGAGAGAGAGAGAGAGAGAGAGAGACAGAGAGACACGTGTGCAAGTACCCACTGAAGCCGGAAAGGGACTTGGTCCCCTGGAGCTAGAGTTAAGGCAGTTCTGGCCGCTGGGGACCGAACTCAAAACTTCTGGAGAAGCAGCCAGGGTTCCTAATGTGAGCCATCTTTCCAGGCCCTGGTGATGCTAGACCGTGGGAAGGGAGGTGTTCAAGGAGGGCCTCTTTGAACTCCTTCTAAAACGTGCAGTAAAGGTATCTGCAAAGGTGTGGAGGCAGAATGCTCCAAAAGGGAAGAATAGCAAGTTCAAAGTCCCTAAGGCAGATGCGAAACAGATTGATTGGTTCAAGGAAGCGCGAGCTGGGCAAGGGTGTGAGTGAGCCTCAAGAAAGCTGAGGTGAGGATGAGGGTGGCACTGGCCTGGACATGTGACAGGTGAAGGCTGGCTCTGTGGTGAGACAGGAACAAATTCCTAGGAAATTCAGTAAATGCAGAGTTGGAGTACCCATTCGCGGGTTTAACAAATGCTTCCCGACCCTCAGTCAATCACCTCACCCAGGTTTGGTGGTACCAGTGTGTGATTTGGGGATCATAAATTCAAAGCTAGCCTGGACTACATAAAAGAAAACATCTCAAACAATAACCCAAATCCCCAGACAGTCACCTGAAGTTCTTGACATCCTTTGGGGAAAGTCAGTCCATGGTGAGATTAAAAGCCCAGTGCTGAGAAGAGCAGCCAAGCCAGAGGGAAGCGAAAAATCCACAGAGCTCAGACCAGATGGCCAGATGGTAGCAAGAGAGGGACAAAGTATGAACTCATCTATCTGTCTGTCTATCCATCCATCCATCCATCTGTCATCTGTGTCTATCCATCTGTTCATCTAATCATCTATTATCTATCTATTCATCTATCTGTGATCTACTTATCTATGTAACTACCTATTTATCCATCTATCATCTATGTATTTATCCATCTATCATCTATCTATATAACTATCCATCCATCTATCTATCTATCCATTCATCTATCATCTATCCATCTGCCCATCTATCTGCCTCAAGCAGCCAAGGGTGGCCTCAAACTTGCTTGTTGCTAAGGATGACCTGGAACTTCTGATCCTCTTTCCTCCACCTCCTGAGAACTTGGGTGATAGGAATACACCATTACCACAACCAGCTTTGGAATTATTTGTGAAACAGAACAGACCTGGGGACTGCTGGTGTCTTTGCTTATAGGGGACAGTGCAAAAGGGACATTCCCCATGACAGGAATGCTCCCCATGAAAGCTCCCCCCTGTACCTACCATGCAGATGATGGTGCCAGTGAAGGTTCGAGAGAGCCACAGGTATTCAAGGGACACCAAGTCAGACAAGTTGCCCTGAGGGGAAAGTTATACATGTCCTTTGTTTACAAAACCTGTCCTGGGGCCAGAGAGATGACTCAATGAACAAACTGCCTACCTCGAAAACATGAGCCCTGAACTAAGGCCCAGAACCCACATAAAAGTCAGCTGGGCATGGTCATAACTGCACCACTTGGAGGAGGAGGGTCTAGCCGATCTGCGATGCTGGGTCCAGTGCCAGACAAAGTGGATGGCCAGGTGTGGTAGTAGTGCACACCTTTAATCCCAGTACTGTGGTGGCAAAGGCAGGCAGAGCTCTGAGTTTTGGGTCAGCCTGGTCTACATAGTAAGTGCCAGGCCAGCCAGGGCTATGGAGTGAGATGCTTTCTCAAAAACGGAGAGGTGGGGATGGCTCACTGGCTGCTCTTCCAGCGCCTACACGGCAGCTCACACTGTCTGCGACTCCAGTTCCAGACACCCTCACAGGCATACATGCAGGCAAAACACCAATAAACATAAAATAAAAATAATTGTTTTAAAAAATGAGATGTGGAGAGTAACAATCTTGACCTCTGCCCTCCAGAACACATATGTACATGTGCATCTGCACGGAAGGGTGCTGTCCTGGGGAGGAGGGTGTGCCAGAAGGTGGAGCACTCCCAGGTAAATGACCACAGTGTTTCCATGTGCAGCTGGTTGGGCTTCTCCACACACAAGTCAATGCGGCCAAGGAGAAGGCCATGGAGGCACCTGTCCCCATCATCCCTTGGACCTCCCATCTTCGTGGCCTCTGAGGGTCCATACCATTGGATTTTGATGTTGTTCATTTTTTAACTCAAGAAAGAATTCTTTTTTTCTTGGAAAGAAGTCCCAGCTGGGGTCACGCAACACTGCTTCCCAGTACCACGTTCTGTGTGGTCACAGGCATCAGGCCTGCAGGTACACTTCTGCTAGAAGCTTCCAACAGGGTAACAAGGCCCACCTGCCCATCTGTAAGCATCCACAGAGGGTCTCTACTGGATAGAGTGACCCTCTTCCTCCAGCCCCACCTCCTGTGTAGTTAGCTTTTTCTGTCAAGTTGACACAACCTAGAGTCATCTGGAAGAGAGAAGCTCCTAGAAGAATTGCCTGGACCAGCCTGGCCTGTGGGCATGTCTGTGGGACATCATCTAGTTACTAACTGACAGAGGAGGATCCAGCCTACTGGGGGGAGTGCCGTCTCTCAGCAGAGTGGGTGGTCCAGAGTTGTGGACCAGAGTAGGTGGGACACTGGTGTCCCATACCTTTAATCCCAGCACTCAGGAGGCAGAGGCAGGAGGATCTCTGAGTTCGAGGACAGCCAGGACTACATAGAGAAACCCTGTCTCCAAAACCCAAAACAAAACGACAGCAAAACAAAACAAAAAGCCTTTCCTTCCCTAAGCAGCTTTTGATCCTAGTTTGTCACAACAGAAAGTAAACAAGGACACCACATTGGAACCTCCAGACTAGGTCTGGGCTTCCCCTAGCCTTAGCCTCAGATCTGCTCCCACCCCACCCCACTCACCCCCATCCAATCATAGACATCATTCCCTTGCAGCCAGGCCCTCCATCTCATTCCTCTCCATCACACAGGAGCCCCGTGTTAGGCTAGAACTAGCGCCTTTCACAGACTGGGTAAGAGCTGACTACCTACCTACCATAGTCCACATTTTACTTTTTATTTGGAAACAGAGTCGCTAAGTTGCAAAAGTTGGCATTGAACTCAGTCTATAAACCAGACCAACCTTGAGTTTACAATCCTGCTTTATCCTCTGAAGTCACTGGGCTTGCAGGCCTGTCCTTGTTAGGTCCAGAAGAAGCCATTAGGAGCAGAAGACCTCTACTCACAGAACAAAATGAGTACCTACTATGGAGCTGAGATGCATCAGAGCGGAACAGAGATACATGCATGCTACGGCTTCCACCGTGGACACACATACACACATGCACACAGCATGTTTCTAGGCTAGGCATCACTTTAAGTTGATGAGGAAATAGATATCTACAGACTGGACATCCCAAGCCAATTATGCAAAGGCCCCGCGGCAAGAGCAGGTCAGCTGTGTCTGTAGAATACCCAGGCTGCTCTTGGAAGGGATCATGTAGGGGCCTGGAGGTCATCATTATAAGGGTTTGGCTTTTACTCTCAGGAAAACTCAGAGACATTGCCAGGATTTGAGACATAATGTGACCCAACGTAACCCACCATTCCTCATGACAGGAAGTGACAGAAGGTGACAGGACAAGGAGGCAGCTACCCCAGGGAAGGAAGTCAGCAAGGTCTAGGGTGAACTGGGCTGGGAGCAGAGGGGCGTGGGGCATGCTCCCCTTTGTTAGTCTGCTGGCTGGCGCAGAGCCTTCTGAGGTGACTGTGTGTCCCACCTTCATGCCCTGGTCCTCTCTCCATCCCCACGTTCCTGCCTGTCAGAACTCTCCTTTTGCTGTCAGCTCCAGCCCACACAGCGGGGCAGCCCTGCTTTCAGAGAACTCTCAGAAAATAGTGAGCCTGACAGAAGACAGTCACAGCGCGCCCGGCAAGGGGAGAACAGCAGATTACAGTGTCTGGGCCCAGCCGCTCACCCTGTAATCATCACGGGCTGCAGGTGGACGGGACCCTGGACCACACCCATGTGAGAGAAACCTACAGGGTACCCCAAGGTACGGGAAATGATGCTGTCCAGAGCACACAGAAGACTTGAACTCAGGATGCTGACCAACCACAGATGCTGCTGCTTCTGGGTCAGGCCCTGGACTCAATCAGTAGGGCAAGGCTCTTTAGTCCTTACCTCAAGCCAATAAGAGGAATTGCCATGTGACAAGGCAATACATATATAGCTTACTGTCGGATGCAAGCTTCCAAAGGGCCTGGGAAATTCTTTCTCATGATGGTGACCTGAATGTCTGAGAGAGGGAGATTTGGTCAGAACAACGTTTCCCCACCCAGCTAGGCCATGCATCATAGTGCCAGAGGACAGGCAAGCCCCTGCCCCTCTGCCATCCCACACCAGCCTGCAAACAATTCCTCCTGTTGTCTAGGAACAAAGGCTCCATGTCGGCTTCCTGGGTCACCTGTCTGTCCGGTAACAGATCTGGCTGCCTTCAGCTGTCACGTGCCATGTGTGGCTGTGGCCTCCAGCATCTGAGTCATCTGTGACTCATTGCCCTCTACCCTTGGCTCAAGAGGGATGGGCCAAGTGGACTCAGCTCTGAATGAATAAGACCAGCTTGATGTCGCTGGCACAAACCGGGCCTTCTCTTTTCCCACAGTCAGACACGGGAATAAAGGTGAACACTCAACTTCCCACAGAGGACCTAGCACAGGGTATACCCACCACAATATACCCTGCACCTGTGCTAGAAGACCCCATATCCCCCAAGTCTTCACCCGCCACGGTAGGACTAGACTGCTATCAATGTGATCACGCACACGCAGGCACACGCACACGCACGCACACGCACACATGCACACATTCCTTCTCTGGGCCTCAATCTCCTTCTCTGATCTGGGCCTCAAGGAACTAAGATCCCTCCTAGTCCTTAACCTAAGCTACATTTATTTATTTACTCTGTGTGTGTGTGTGTGTGTGTGTGTGTGTGATACACACATGTGCGAAGTTTTCTCTTTCCACTATGTGGGTTGCAGGGATCAGACTCAGGTCATCAGGCTTAGTGGCAAATAGTGCCTTTACCCACTAAACCATGTCTCTGTTACTAAGCAGGGATTTTAATAAGGTGTTTACACACCTGTAATCTATCAGGACAAGAAACCCAGGAGCATGTCGGCATCGTGGAAAGTGGAGAAAGACAGATGGGAGCATGGTCCTTCCAGCCCTGATGTCACCAGACACCCAACTACAGCTGGGCTGGGAGCACACACACACCCACCCACACACACACACACACACACACCCCAGCCCCGACGTCACCGCACACACACACACACACACACCAGCCCTGACGTCACCACACACACACACACACACACACACACACACACACCAGCCCCGACGTCACCACACTTCTAACTATAGTCAGGCAGCAAAGGGAAGAGAGAATTTCCACTGGAGCCACCACCTCCAGGGAAGGACCAAGAAGATGAATCCCCACGGGTGCCATCCAACTGGACTTCTTTGAGGGCGTTTGACATGGACTCCCTAAAGACAGGGCTATGTCTCCCTCAGACCGGGAATCTCAGAAGACTGGCTGTGTCTCCCTAAGCCAGGCTGTCTCTACTTCTCAGTAACAGCCCCACAGGGATGGTGTCTTTCATCTTCAGGTCCTCTGAAGTGATGTGGGTCACACGGGCTAGAACTCCTCAGGAAAAAGGCTGGCACAGAGGCCATAAGAACCAGAAGAAGGAGCTGTGGGTCCTCAGCCCCACTTAGCCAGACCCCAGAGCTCTTGCTAAGTACCACCTCCTCCATTTCTCAGGAAGGGGTTACGGCTCTTGGCCTCCCAGGGTGGAGGGTGGTTGAGAAAGCTAGGGAGTGTGTTTCTCCACTTGGCTTCAGTGGTGGTTTCCCAATCCAGTGTGATTACTGGTAAAGTCAGACTGGCACAGCCAGGCAGGCTCCTGGAGCCTAGAACCTTCTCCTGTTGCAGTAGTAGCCCATAAAACCAGACTGGCCCCTGAAGTCCCTCACGCCTGAGGGTCCTGCCCAAGGGGAGTAAGAGGCAGAGCAGAAAGACAGGTCTCAGAATAGAAGAGGAGAGGATGTACCCAGGGGTCTGCATCCTCACCGTGGAGAGCTATCAGAGTCCCACCTTAGGGTTTACAGCTGTTCCCTGTCACCAAGATGTTGCCTTCCAGATGTTTTAATACGACTATAACCCAAGTGAAGCACACACATGTAACCCCTTCAGAGCGCATGTCTACACGCCTCCACAACAGTTTCCTCACTATTCTGAGGTTCTCGGAGAATCTTCTGCACAGCTTTCCTTTACCTTTAAGAAAAAGTGTACCAGATGCCTGACTATAATCTCCTCATTCAGGAAGCCGAGGCAGTGGGATCTAGAGTTTGAGGCCAACCTGGCTACAATGGCAAGCTACTGTCTCACAAAAGGGAAGAGGATGGAAGTGGGCAGCGGTGGTTACAAACTTCTAACTTCCTGGCCCCCAAACAGATCCCCGTTTGCAATTTGGAAATTGCTACCCCGAGGTTAGCAGGCTACACATATTGCCATTTTACAGCAGAAACACTGTGGCCCCGTAAGCAGATAATAGTTCTCTGAAATCTAGTGGGCGACAAGGTTTTGCCAGAGCTCAGGCAGTGTGGTTCCCGGGGAGTTCACTTTGTATTTCCAGAGCCTAAGGGCTTTCCAAGATGGCTGCCTACAGAAAGAGGGCTGAGAAGTCAGGAGCACACTGGTCCACCGGGTTCCTGAAGCTCCCCAGGGCATATCCTGAAGACAGGTGGAAAGCTACGAGTCTGAGGGGTAACAGACTTGGTGCTCAGGAGGTTCCCAGCCTGAGCAAAGATGTCCTGCTGTTTCCCTCAGAGCTCCCAGTTGGTCTCAGATCTCTGGTGCAGGCAGAAATTGAAGCCATACCCAGGACAGGAGCTTCACCACACAGCAGGGGGAAGGGCATCAAAGTGCCTGAGAAATTTACCTCAGAGGGAGGCTCTGGCACTCCCTCCAGGAGCCAGGAGCATTGCTAGACAAAGTACAGGATGCATGGTTAAGCTTGAATTTCAGATAAACATTGAACATTTACTGGGCAGCCTGTGTTTTTATTTGCTATATCTGGCAAGTGCCTCCAGGATCTTTAGACCTAGAAAGGGCCAGCTGTTTAGGGAGCCTAAGGCCCAAGTTGAACCAAGAGACAGCAGAAGGAACTCCTGTCACGTATGAGGAAGAACTTTCTAGATACTCAATATTGATCCAGGGTGTGGTGGGGCAGAATTAAGGTCTCTGGGACTAACATACAGCCCCAGCCTCTGTGGAGTAATTGTGGGATCATAGATGTCCCCTGGTAAAGTAGCTGTCCTCTCTACTCTAAAACGGAGGAAATAAGGCTTTTGATGTAGACAACCACAGGAGGGTTTTGAATAGAAATGTAACGGAGACGGTGCAAATGGCCACTTTGCTCCTTCCCAGAAGCCATAGCAGGCCACTCAAAATAGGCCAGTCTTCCTGGGATTTTCCCAGGATTTTCCCTTGGCAATTGCCAAGGGCCAACATACCCCTGGCGTCTAGGGTTCGTGGCAGGAGAACCCCGGGTTCTCCACAGTCGTGGGTCTGCAGGACATGCAGTGTGGAACTGATCTTTCCTCTCCACATGATTCTTCATGCACCCTTCATTTTGTGTTTCTAATGTGGCTGCTGTATTAGGTGATACTCAGGGTATGACCTGGGTGGTCACAGCCAGGAGGAAAGCTCCCAGGATATACAGGCAGTAAACCCCTTCCCCAGTCCAAGAAGGCTCAGGGTAGCCAGCAGCCTGCCGGGACCCGCATTCTGGAAGGTGCTCAGTTGCAGAACAGGGTCCCCTGTCCAAGGCCCTGGTGGCCCCTCAACACTGTGTTGTTTCTGCCCTGGCATTTATCACACAAAGGGAAGGAAGCATCTGGACCATTGAGACTTTTCTGGTTCTGTAGGTCAGTGTGAAGGGAGCGAGGGCAAAACCTCCCCCTCACCTCAGGGGGCAAGAGTGTGGCTGGCACAGCAGCACACGCGGTCCTACTCTGCAGACTCGGACAGAGGGAGCCAGCCAAGGTCCATTTATCCAATCGCCCATTCACCCAGTTTCCTCCCCAACTATCTAGTCAACAGATGCCGTGTTTACTGAGCCCCCTCTGCTGTGCAGGGCCGAGGATGAAGGCCAGCACAGCGCGTATGCTAGGTAAGCACTCTACCACCGAGCTACACAACCAACACTACTAAACCCTCCTCTGCTCTGTTTTCTTTCTGTTTGGGGTTTTGATTTGGTTTGGGATTTCTTTTGTGGGTGGGTGGGTGTTTTTGAGACAGGGTCTCACTATATAGTGCAGGCTAGCCTCAAATGCTTTGTGTAACCCAGATTGGCCTGAAACTCTCAAAAATCCTCCTGTCTCAGCCTCCCGAGTACTGAGATGCCAGACAAGTTCCCACCATTCCTGGCTCTGGACCCCTCTACGTCTGTTACCTAATGTAATCTACACCTATACTTGGGAGATAGGATCATGTCAATTATACTGGGCACAATGAGCCCCAGGGAGCTCTACCAACTTGCCCAGGCCACACAGTATGAAAATTCTGAGTAGCCTGGATCTGTCCAACTTCAAATTCTCTCCTTACCTCACTCTATGTTCATACACGTGTACCATGTCAGTCACCCTTTTGGGGCTAGCCACATTTGTCTAGGAATCAGCGTTCATCTCATTTTAGGGAGCACTACTGTATTCGTGTGATGCTGGGAAGATGCAACCCTGGGTACACAAAATACTAGGAAATAGATATCATGGCCTCTGTTTTGCATATGAAGACAGAGTCAGAAAGGCAGTTTTTCCTTAAGACAAAATTGTGGCTATGTGGGGATTTGGGACCTCAGTCAGAAACAGCCAGGATTTGAACTTGGGCAGTCGGGTGAGCTGGGCCAGAGTAGCCTCTATGCTATCAACTCAGTTCCTTCCAGATAGAGGGTTATTAATAGCCACGAGGTGTTTATTACTGAGCAGTCAGCAACTCCCAGAGGGCAGCCTGAGGTCATGGGACTTCGGCCAGGTCAGCCCCTACCCCACCCCCAGCCCCATGGGTGTTCATCCAAGAGGCTGGCGCCCTGCTGGGCCCCGGCCTGCCCCTGGGAGCCCTTACCCAACCAGGCAGCCACCCCGTGACTAGGAACAGTGACCCCTGTCACACTTGTGTGCTTGCGAGCTCACGCAGATGTTCTCATGTGGAAGGTCCATGACCAGGAGTCTTGTAGGGGGAGGGAGGACACCTCTTGAGGATGTCTGCTAGAGTCAGACTTTCCCCACAGGTCCAGCTCTGCAGGGGCTCTGCAGGCCTGGAATGCAGGCGACCAAGTGACCAGCCAGACCTGGGAAGAAAACCCAGGAGAGAGGAAGAGGAGACACACTTCCCATTTCCCTCAGAGGAATATTCCTGCTCCCTCCCAGGAGATAACCACTCCTGAAGTCCCAGGAAAAGCATAGATCTCAAGGCCTTCCCTATAACTGTTCTACAAGCCTGTCCCCAAGCTCCAGCCCCTGAAAGATATAGGACGTACCCCTGTAGACCTCCACTGTCCATCCCTGGGAGGTCTGCTGCAGTCACTAAGGATTCTTTGGGGGACTGGCTGTGTAAGGGTGCACATGGGGTGTCGTGTCTGTCAGGGTGGACACTCCTAGCATGTCTGTTAGGATAGGAAGAGACCTGCGTGTGTCCTGGGCCTAATTGGTTTGTTCATTAATTCCGTGCACACTCACACCAGCCCAGCTCATACCCAGCATCCCTAGCAGGAAGACCTGGTCCATCCCTTTCTTCCTCTGTGCACAACCCTACCTCTTCTGACGTCCTGGGCTCCAGAGTCCAACCAAGCCTGGCTTGGCTCCCTCCCCAGCAAGAGGAAGGCTGTGTACTTGCAAAGATGGCTGTCAGACCCGGTGAGAGTATTTCAGTTGGAGAAGAAAGTGAGAAAAACAAACAACCCAGATGTAATAAAGTGGTAGTCCAAGGGGAAGAAACTGTCCTAGGAACCAGGACAGTGTAATGGCAGTGTCCACAGCAGCCACATGCCCACCACTTCGTCCCCTCAGGCTCACCGGGTAAGTGTTATGGTGTCCACTTTCGAGATTTATTCCCTGAAACCAAGGTTCGGGGACATAAATGACCCAGTGGCAGACTCAAGATTCCAACCGGAATCAGAAGTCTCCGTGGGACTTAGAGTGACCTGAATTGGACTCTTGGTAGCGCTAAGTGAGGCATCTGAGGTAAGGTCCCTGTGCGCTGGGCCGCTCAGGCCATCACTTGGGGGTGGGGGGGGGACACCCAGGGCCAGGTTAGCTAGACCAGCTAACAAGTGGGGTGGGGTGTAGGGGTATGACCTTCCTAGAGGAAGCCTGAGGAGGTCACAAATGAGGCCCCAGACATTAGAAGGACAGGTGAAGCCCCAGGAAATGGGCACGTGCTGGCATCTACCCTGCTTGGAAGCCAGATAGAGAACCTTCAGGGGAAGTGTGGGGAAATATCAGAATCCTACATGGCTCATGACAAATACAGAGAGAGCCCCAGGGGGGCTGAGAATTTGTGAGGGATGGGAGGATCGGGCTGAAGGCTCTGCAAGGGCACTTCGGGGACCAACATGCAGTGATGCCCAAGGCCATCTTTAGAAGCCACACGAAGGCCAGGTATTACTTTCTCCAAACTAGTTTGTATCTTTTCTTTCTTTCCTTCTTCCTTCATCTATCTATCTATTATCCATCTATCATCATCTCTCTATTATCCATCTATCTATCTATCATCTATTATCCATCTATCATTCATTTATCTATATATCATCTATCTATTATCCATCTATCATCCACCTATTTATCTATTATCCATCTATCTACTATCTATCTATCTATCATCTATCTATATCTATCTATTATCCATCTATCTATCATTTATTATCCATCTATCATCCGTTTATCTATATATCATCTATTATCCATCTATCTACTATCTATCTATCATCTATCTATCATCTATCATCTAGCTAGCTAGCTAGCTAGCTAGCTATCATCGAGTCCGGATCTCTCTAAGAAGCCCTGGCTGTCCTAGAACTCACTATGTAGCCCAGGCTGTCTTGGAACTCACTATGTAGACCAGGTTGGCCTTGAGCTCACAGAGACTAGCTAGCTGGCCTCTGCCTCCCACATATAATTTGTACCTTTTTATTTATTCCTCTTTGCAGTCCTAGAGATCAAAGCTAGGGCCTCGTACAGGCTATGTAAATACTCTACCACTGAGCCACATCCCCAAACCTTTGGTTTTCATCTTAATAGTCAAAGAAGTATCTGGTGGCCTGGTGGCCGCTGTTTCTCCTCTGTCAGACTAGCAGTTCTGTGAGACCAAGGAGTATCCTGAAGACATAGAGCTCACCTCACTTCAGTCAGGGAGCCTCCCCTCACGAACAGACTGTCTCTCAAAGTCTTCAGGTCCAGCCCTTCCATACTGGGGAAGGAGACCCAGGCCCAGCCTTGCTCCCAAAGGTGCTCTTGCCTGATGAACCCCTCAGTTCTAACTCAGTCCCTTCAGAGTCACATCTTCTGTCTCTACTACTGTCTATTTGCCCCCAAGCTGTCTTTGTCTTGCATTTCCCATGTCCAGGAAGATTATAAATATTTACCGTTTCCTCTCCTGGCAGCCCCTAATCCCCATCCTGACAGATAATGTCCTGTGGATGCAACGGAACAATCCCTGGTGACTGAAGCCAGCCTGGGTACCTTCCAAGGGTTACCTCACCCATCCTTCATCTCCAGGCTAGCATAGGCAAAAGCCACTGTAGCACACGAGTGTGCCTTACCAAGGCACAGTTCACATGGCTGGCATTCAGTAACTGTTGGAACGTGGGTAGGAAGATTCCACCATCTCTCCTTGTTCTTTTCTCTCTGGCCATCCTCACCCCCCCCCATCTGTAGGTGAAACCCATGTTCCCCTGGAAAGAGATCACTAGAACTGAGGTGCACGCCTCTTTCTGGATATATGGGCAGCGCTTCGTGCTACCTGCAGCCCACAGGCACAGAGTGGCTTTACTAGAGTGGTTCCCTAGAACTAAAGAATCCCAGCGACCTTGCTTGCATGTCTGGGGCCTGGGCTTGGGGTGGTAGGAGCAACTGGAGGCTGGAGACCCCTTCTCTCCTTCCTCCTCCCTCTTCCCTCTCTTGGTTGGGTAGTTGCCTTCCAAGAGAGTAAAATCAGAAGGTTCACTATCTGCTGAAACCTACTCCCAGAAGTACAAAAATGTTTCTTCTGATGTTAAGGGCCTTCATCAAAGAAAGGCCTAAAAGCCATCACAGATTGAAAAGGCAGGGCTGGTGTTGGGAGACACAGCACGAGGAAAGGAAGCATCACCATAGCCCTAATAGGCGACCTGGGCCCAGGATCACTCGGTTCTGCCCAGATCAATCACTCACCTTGCAGGAGAAGCTATGGGAGGGAAGTGAGTGGGCCCACAGCCCCAGAAAAGGGGCTGTGACTGCACAGAGCTCCTTTGGACAAAGGGAAAGTGTAGAAACAGAGTTCGGGATAGGGCAGGTCTTAGCCTTGATCAGATCTTCTGAGGGCCTCTGGGAGAGTCGAAAGACAGTATTTTTATTTTCTCCTCTTTTTCTCCATGGTCTATTTCAAGACTGTTCCTCTTGTCCAAGGCCACGTGTTGCAACCTCTTGCGTGCTTAGGTTTCCGATCTTCAACTGGCGAGCCCCAGCCCCTGGAGACGTTGCTTGCCTAGCCTAGCCTTACCATGCATAGGGAAGTTGGATTTTGGCCCTGGGTTTGGCCACTGCTACATCCTTCCATGTTCCACTTTCCTTCTGCCTGTTTCTATTCGGTCTAGACGATTTGCTTTTATTTGTTGGTGTCCTGCCCTAGCCTGGGGGCAGCTGGGATGGGGTGGGAAGAGCACTAGAATTGGAGTGAAGAAAGCTGGCTTAAATTCTCACTAGGCTGTTTATTAGATGTGTAAAAACTCAGGCAAATTATTTACCTTCTCTGGGCCTCCAGCATCTTCTCTGCTAAGCAATCGTAACAAGCTACATCACTAGGGTGATTAAAAGTTGACAATAGCTGGCATCGGGGATGCGGTCTGTGATCCCAGCCCCCACTACCCTGGTCAGACCCCCACCAATGCAACAAGTCCCCACCAACCTCTCCTGGCATCTCTGTAGAACATCACGGCCGCAGTCTTGGAATGAAGTTGTCTGTCTTCAGGCCCCAGTTTCAAAGCTCTCTCTCTCTCTCTCTCTCTCTCTCTCTCTCTCTGTGTGTGTGTGTGTGTGTGTGTGTGTGTGTGTGTACAAGCAAAGAGAAGAATGAATGAATGAATTTTAGAGCTACACAGTCCAAAGTGCCCCAAGCCAGGCATGTATGTATATCAAATGCAGCCACTTGATATGGCCACTATCAATTTCAATATATTATAAGTATAAAATACATTCTGGGGAAGCCAGGTGTGTGTGGTGGCGCACGCCTTTAGTCCTAGCACTTGGAAGGCAAGAGGCAGGTGGATCTCTGTGAGTTCAAGGCCAGCCTGGTCTACAGAGTGAGTTCCAGGACAGCCAGGGCTACGTAGTGAAACCTTGTCTTGAAAAACAAAAATTACAAAGCAAGGGCCAAGTATGGGAGCGCACGCCTTTAATCCCGCCACTCAAGGAGGCAGAGGGAGGCAGATCTCTGAGTTCAAATACAGCCTGGTTTACACACTGAGTCCCAGACTAGCTGGAGCTACACAGTGAGACCTTGCCTAAGAAAGAAGGCAAAGAAAGAAGTCAAAATTTGATACCTCTAAAATATAGACAACTCTAATAATTTTTGTTTTGAATAATTCACATAAGAATAAATTTTACCTGTTTCCTTTTTAATATCTGACTCTTGGAAAATTTCAAAGTATATGAACTAGAAATATGACTTGGCTTAGACCTCATGAAGCTCTAGGCTTGATTTCCCAGCACCGGATCAAACAACAAATAAATTACATGTGACCCAGGTCCTATTTCTATTGGCTGGCGCTGCTGGTGACTAAGCCAGAAGATAGCAGGACAAGGCGTCCTGGAAAGGAGGTGGGCTTGGTGGTGTACGTCTTTGATCACAGCACTCAGGATGCCGAGGAAAGCATATCTCTGTGAGTTCAAGACCAATCAAGGATATACAGAGAAACCCTGTCTCAAAAGAAGGGAGAAGAAGGAAGAGGGGTCGGTGAGATGATTCAATAAATAAAATGCTTGCCACACAAGTACAAGGTCCCCAGCTTGGGTCCCCAGCACGGAAGCTGGCACCTGTAATCCCAGCGCTGGGGATCGCTGGCCAGACAGCATATTGAAATCAGTGAGCTCCAAGTTCAGTGACAGATCCTACCTCAAAAGTTAGGTGGCAAGCAATTAAGGAAGACACCTAACATTGACCTCTGGCCTTCCCACGCATCTGCACACATGTGCATGAACATACACTCCACACAGCAGGAAAAAACGGAAGCGTCCGGAGGCAGAGTGGGGTTGGACGTAAGCGCTGAGGTCAAGAGAAGCCTCACTGAAAAGGGCACAGGACTTGAAGGTTTGAAACCAAACACATCCTATGTGAGATGGGGTGGGTCAAATAGGGCGGCAGCCTCTGCAAAGGTCCCCAAGAGAAGAAGCCACATGCCCAAGATGAGTTAGAATCCAGTGAGTTGTTGAAAGGCAAGGGCAGCTGGGTGGTGAAGGGCACGTTTACTGTGAAATGGAGTCTCTACAGGGTTTTGAGCCAAAATGTGATATGATCTGGTTCCTCCTTTACCAGGCCCACTCCAGCTGCTCCAGGAGAACCAGCCAAAGGGAGGTCAGAGCAGAATCTGAGAGGCCAAGTTCCAGGTAGATACAAGAGCACCTACCTCACTGGGCCTTCCCCATGTGGATTGGGCAAGGATGGGCACTAAGCCGAAGCTTCCAGAAGGCAGGACCTTCTGTGTACGTGCCTGCCGTCGGCCACACTGCTGCCTTTGACATCACCTCGTCATACTCAGGCACCCTCCCCCACTGTTGCCAGGCACCTTGTTAAAAACATCTGGAATCAAGATGCCCATTTGCATCCTCTTACTGATACAGGCACTTCCTGTTCTGTCCCAGCCCCCCTCACCCCCTTGCTGGAGTACCACCTCCAGGCCTTTGCTCAATACTTTTGCCCAGAGTTCAATACCCACTCAGACCCATCTCCAACACACCTTTCATCCACATTAAGATGTGTCTGCAGACTATGTTCATGAGAAATCACCTGCACCATAACCCCCAGCCCAAGCTAGAAGCCCAGGTAATGCGGATGTTTTTTCTTACTTGTGGGAATAAATCTATATCTCCCACCACTCGCCCCCCCCCCTGCTTTTTTTGGTGGCGTATCTACATAAGGAGTGCCCTAGGGTGTACCATAGTAGCCAGCCCAGTGTTTACCCAGCCCTATTTGCTATTTGAGTTAAAATGCTAGAAGCAGACTGAGACACAATACTCTTTGTGTCAAAGATCCAAGCAGGGTCCACCTTGCCTGGGACTAGGACAGGACAGAAAGGCTTGCACCAGGGAAAACAGAGTCCCACTGGTAGCAACAAGACTCTCACTTAGTACACAGAATAGCACACTGAGGTCCCCCCCCCGCCCCCGCCCGCCGCCCCCGCCCGCCGCCAAGCCTGCTTCCCTCTCCTGGCCAGCTGCAGGCAACAGCTCTCTTGTTAGCACTGGGGACATGGCCTGGCCCTTGCTGACAAGGGTCTAGATGAGTTCTGCATGGTGTGAGAACCCTTTGCTAAGGAGCCATCTACCCCCCACCCATCCTCAGAGCACCCACTCTTCGTATTGAGCCAGGAATGGATGGGTCATCCCATACACTACACCCCAGGGACCATTCCCCCAGACCTAACACAAATGCTATGTCCCCAAAGGAGGAGGGAGGGTGGGACAGAAGGAACAAGAGAAGAGAGACCAAGGAGAGCTTTGAGATCAGAGTTCAATTCTTTAATACAAAATGCTTTTTTTTTAAGATATATCTGTATTTCTTTGTTGCTGTTTAAAAATAAATATGTACTACGGAATATCTCGGAAAACTGCACTAGAGACAAAGACGTGATGTTAATATCTTTTTCCCCCACAATTATTACGGATAAACAGTAGCACCAATAAATAAATGATAACAAATATTAAAATTAAAAAAGGAGAGAGATTTAGTATGTAGAATTCTCTATTTTTTCTTGTTTTGTTTTTACATATAAAAAACAGAATAGCAGTCTATTTCATCAGGATCACATATATACATAAACATATATATATATATATTTATATACAAACACAAGTAGCCAAATATATATATAGTATGTAAATGTATATTGAAACCTTATTTCAAAGGAATGTGTGGAGGGGACAAGGGAAGGGCAGAGCTGAGTGTTAGCAAAATTAAATATCTTCTCAGGACAAGCTAGTGACTGTCACCGATCCGGGAGAGAGAGATTGGAAACACAGATTTCATACACACACACACACACACACACACACACACACACATACACACACACACAAAACAAAAAACAGTACAAATAAGAGAGAGCGAGAGATACATCTCATAAATAGTTGAAATTAAATATTAACCAAGAATACTGAAAAAAAAAACCCTACTCTTTAATTAAATTAACTGTTTTAATTTCTAATTAAAAAGGGCTATTAAATAAGTACCGTATATAAAACACTTTCTCTTTTCTCTGCCTCCATGAGGGGCTTGCGGGCCCTGCCCCACTGTTCTGTGCCTCGGGAAGGGGAAGGGATAGGACGGGGAAGGGTTAGCCACTCACACACGTCTCCTGGGGACAGAGCTAGTGGTTTCAATGGTCTGAGCACACAAGGTTCCCTGGGCTGTACCCAGGAAGTAGGGTAGGGAGAGGAGGAGGGTTCCCAGGAGGAGGAGCCATCGCCAGGCCTCTTCCACGAATGTTTCCTCTTTGCCAGGACACCTGTGGGAGGCCTCGTGGGCACCTCAGAAGTGAAGGAGCTGAAGGCTGGCCAGGCTCCTGATTCTTCCGGGTGGTGCCCAGAGGGGCAGGATCTCTTGCAGCATGTAGTGGGTATTCCACAAAACAGGCCATGTCCTGAGGCTCCCCAAACTCCTGTTGGAACCAGCGTCTTTGTCTCTTTATCTGCCATCTTTCTGTCCTCTTGACTCTCGGGGCCAGGGATGGGTTTGTCGTGTTCCTGGAAGTGAGCCAGTGTGCCCCCGTGCCCTGGCCGTGCACGTCCCCTGGCAGGAAGAAGGACTTCGGCCTCTCTAAGAAGGACGAAAGACCACACCAGAGTCTTTTCAACCTATGGTCTCCCCTATCAGGATCTGAGTAGGGACATGACATTCTCCTCCCAACTCAAGTCCACAGCAGTCAAACACATCCAGTGAAGACACCAATAACATTAGCAAAGTTAATTTAAAAAAAGAATATATATATATTTTATATATATAAAACATATATATTTATTTATATATATAATATATATATATGTGTGTGTACGTGGGTGGGTGTGTCTACAGGAATCCCAGAAATAAAACTCCCTAATCTTCCGGGCTTGGTGATTTAGCAGCAAGTAAAAGAAAATGACGAATCCAGTTCCACAAGGGACCATGCTTGGTCACCTGCCCGGGAATGCTTCTGCCGGAGTCTCACCCTCCGGACCCAAAGTGCTCCTCGAAGAGTCTCCTCTTCCTTCATGTCAGGCTTTCTGGATTAAGGACTGTTCTGTCGATGGTGACGATGATGGTGTGGTGGTGACATGGTTAGTCGGTCTTTCTGGTGACAGGTCTGGTTCCCGAAACCCTGAGGGAGGCTCCTTCCTGCAGCCTGGCTCACCGCCTCGGCTTGTCACATCTGTGGGAAGTGGCAAAAAGAGGCAGGGGGGGAGGGTTAGATCACTGGAGCCCAGCAATGAGGCACACATCCTCCCCGGGCCTGGGAGCCCCGGGCCCCTGTAGTCTGGCACTACAGGGGCAAGTAACCCAAGGTTCAGGCGAGACAGAGTTCCAGCGAAGAGAGAAACCCAGCCCTGCCTTCTAAAGATGGCGACCTAGGGAAGACAAGACAGACATGGAAATACTCGCAAAGCAACACATGAGCAATAAAAGGATAGCCCCCATGTGACATTCCACAGCAGACGGGTGACAGGGTTAGATGTAGTTATCTGGGAAAGGGTCCCTGCAGAAGCATTTTCGGTTCTGGCTCTAGGGGTGGGTTTGGAAGAGTAAACAGTGAACAGGAAAAATACGTTGAGCTAGACCAATGACGGAAGACCACCCTGGGCATGTGTTCTGCCCGAGGGAGGACAAGTCCTGGAAAGTCCTGGGGCTCCAGGGAGGTAAGGGAACATTTATGTTCCTCACACCTCTCTCAGCCTCAGCCTCCACCTTGAGCTTCCTGGCAGTTGCAGGCCCGGTCACGGGGCCACCTGTGTTTTACCACACATCTAACTCAGGCTGCGGTCAGACAACTCAGTGGCTTTGCTCATCCTATGGAAGCAGAGGGGTTTCTTCTCATGCTCCAGCCCCTGGCTGGGTGCTCCAAGGACAGCCCGAGAACACAGGTCCTAACCCAAACACAGGCAGGGGTGGACTGGGAGTCAGGTAACTTCAATAAGCTCCCAGCTCACTCATTCCAGAAACCCTACAACACAAGGTCTCTGTCGTCCTTCAAACCCTCTGGAAAACTGAGCCCCATCACCCAGCCCCGTGGTTTGCAAGAGTCCCTGCCACACTCAGTGTTTCACAGCGCTTCACAGGGATAACGCCACACCAACAAGCAAGGCCAGCTCCCGGGCACCTTCTGAGCACCCACGAGACACGGGGTGCAGACGGGGAAGGGGACACACAACAAAGAAGCCTTGCCCTACTTGGGAGCCTGGCCCTGTCTCAGCCGTCCCTTTCAAAGTTCTTCCTGGGTGATGCTCATCCCCAGGGCAGGCCATACCGACATAAATGCCTGTCTAGACATCAAGACTAAGAGCTGCCATCACAGCCCTGTGCTCCTGATTCCCCCGCTGAATGCAGCCATATACAATATTCACTCATGAGCTTGACATGTCCTTGGTCCGTAAGGGCAAAGGACAGAAGTGTCCTGGGTGTCCCAAAGGGTTATAAACCAGGCCCAGGCTTAAGGTGCTCACAGAGTCACGCCGGGAGAGAGACCTAGCTCTCTCTGGAAGCATTTTGAAATGTGTGGGCTATTCAGGATTGTCACTCTTGCCCATGACAGATGCAGGACGAAGATAACTAGTGTCCTCAGATGTAGGCAGAGAGAATGTCCCATCCTATACCAACAACAGAGCTCCACGTCCAGGAAGGTCGACTCTGAAGTGGACATAGCCTATCCTCAAGGTCTCCCACTCTGAGGGGGACAGACTGTCTTCAAGAAGCCATAGTCTGAAGGGGACACAAACAGCAGGGGATAAGGCTCCAAGCCCAGAAAAACAAAAGCAAAAACAAAAACACTGAGTGTTGAGAGGCCCAGCTGTGCAGGCTCTCAGGGGCAGAGGCACAGCCAGGGAACACTGTTAAGACATTCCATACCCCAAGGACTTTCTTTTAGATTTCAGCATTTACACCACAGGTAGAATTAACAACATCAGCACCAACAGCTTCCGCAAGCAGCAGGACCACAGGACACAACACACAGCTTGCGTCCACATCATCACATTAAGCCACAGCAGCCTACCCACTCAGGCAGCCAGGGCCGTCTCAGAGCAGGCCTACCAGGCCAAACAGGAGCCCGCCCGAGGCCCACACAGCCTCGGGAGTAGAGACAGCAGCAGTCGCCACACAGGCAGCTAGAAGCTGAGCAAGCAGCTGGCCCCTCACAAGCGTGCTCTCTCTGTCTCTCTTTCTCTCTCTCCCGTGTCCGCGATGCCCCTCTCTGACCTTCTGACTTGCCCTCTGGAAACCAACCTGCAAGTACGTTCGTTTAACTCAAGCTGCCTCGCCTTGCAACGCGAGTCTGTGTTTTTGCAGGAACATTTACACGTCTGCGGATCTTGGACAAACAAATGCTTTCTCCGCTCTGAGCAAGGCTCACAGTGACTGCAAAAAGGCAAAAGGAAAGACATCTAAGCTAGAGCATCAGCAGAGAGAGAGAGAAAAAAAACCCATGCAACACCCCCTAACGTGTCCACAACGGCTTCCCCCCAGCTCGCTGGCCCCTAGGCCCTTTCCAGGTTCTGGAAAGATTCGAGCGCTCTAGCAGAAGACAGAGAGAGTGGCAGAAAGACGCGGCACTGGCAGGGTATCTGCCTACAGGAAGAGGAGGGCAGAGGCGGGCAGAGTGCAGGGAGAAGGCTGCCATAAGGGGCAGTGCTGGCCCCCACGAAGACGTAGATCTATCTCAGGCCACAGGGCCCTAACTGCTGCTGTTCCCAGAACACATGTTGACTCAGTACCTGCTGGGGACAGTGATCAGTGGCCTATGAGACCACCGGAGGCACCTTCTCCCTGGAAAAGGCCTCTGCCCAGGCCCTCCACCAAGGGGGAGAGGGCCAGCCGAGGGCAAACCAAGTCCAGAGGCACTGTCCCAGCAGCTAGGCTGCCAGAGCCAGTGGCCACCCTAGGAGACCTCTGTGGGTGATGTTGGCCGGACTCGAATAGAGGGCCTTCCCCTCCTGGAGCCTCAAGTCCGGGTGTCAGAGCACTTCCAACAGAGAAGGGGCTGCCACACAGTGCCTGGCCCACTCAGGCTCATCTTCAGGCCACCGTCAGCCACTTCCCAAGCACCATACCCCTTAACTCACTCCACAGTTGCCCTCCACACCACTCTAACCCTCCAGACATATGCAGGAGCCTAGAGCAGTAGAAACCAGTCGGGTGAGGGCCCCAATGCCCAGCACCCGTGCCCACAAGGGCCCCACCACCAATGCCCAGTGGGTGAGAGAAAGTCGGTGCCCAGCCAAGCCAGAGTCCCCTCCCTGAGTGCGCCAGACCTACTCACCTTCCACCCACCCCATCCCAACCCTGGTCCAGCAATGCCACCACCAAGTCTACCCGTTGGTGCCATTAGTGGAGTGAGTGAGAGAGAGACTGAGGCCAGCAGGAGGGCAGGAGGGAGCTGGGGTGGAAAGGCAGGGTTAGGGGACCGGCAGGCGACTGTCTGGAGACCAGGAAGGCTCCAAGGGATTAGGCAGCAGCGGCACCAACGTACACGCTCCAGGATTTAAACCGGGATTTCTTGCGCTTTCGTTTTTGACCCTTTCCCTTTCCTCGAACTGATTTTCTGGAAAATATAAAAATAGAAACAGACAGGAAGAGAACGAGAAGGAAGAGAAAAGAAGACAGAGGCGAGAGCAGGTGGTCCAAAGCCGCCCTAGCCACTCCTGGAGCAGCCTCCAGGAAGGACCAGACACGGTGGGCTGGGACAGCCTACATCCTTCTCCTCACTTTGGCCCACCATAGGGTGGCAGCCCCAGCCCCAGGCATGGCTTTGGGTGGGCGCCACAGCCTCTAGGCTCATGTGGCCCCTGGTCCCAGGCAGGGCGCAAGGCCACGGGGGCAAGATGTTTGCCCAGCAAGCCAATAGGAACGGTTAGACCCTGAAGGTCAGGAGACGCTAGGAAGGTCTAAGCCAGACTTTAAGGAGAATCTGGTCTGAAACCTTATAGATGGCTAGGAACAGGCTGTGCCTCGAGAGACTTCTGCCTTTATCTCTAAGCATGCTAGCAGGGGTCCCTCTTGGGGTCCTGCTTCACGGTATCCTTGGTGAGAGGGAACAGTTAGGAGGGGACACCTGCTGCCCGGCAGTCACCTGGGATGGGAGTTGGGTCTGGTTGTCCTCAGAGCCCAGCACTAATGGGGGGACTAGGAGGGGTGAAGGGGAGTGCAGCGTGGGTGTGTGATTAGGGGCCAGGGCACTTGGCAGAGACCCTTCTCTCCAGCTTGTCAAAGCCTGCCACTAGACCCTCTTCCAAGCTTGGGAGAGCCCTGCCACTCTCCCTGTGGGCAAAGCAGGCTTCTAGCAAACAGCTGAGAGGGACAGGCTACAGCCTGCCATCCTCCAGGGGACTAGCACTCTCTGGTCCCAGAGAAGACATGGCAGCCGTCTATCACGGGGAAAGAGACAGGAAGGGACTTGGGAAGAGGGCAAGTCTGTCCTGCTTAGGAGAAAGCTCTGGAAGGGCGAAAGGAGGAAGCTCTCCTGGATCGTGTCTTCTCTCTCACTAATTACCTCCCAGACCATGGCTCTGGCACACACAGTAGTCCCGAAATCTGAAGACTCAGGGAGAGGCATGAGGGCTTCAGGGCAGGTGGGAAGGGGCGTGGGGGAAAGGAGGAGGGAAGGGTGCTCTCTCTCAGTCGCTCCTTCCCTGAAAGTTCATTCCCCAACCATGGCAGCCCCGACCTTCCACAATAAGCAACCGGAAGCCTCAGAAAATGGCCACCATACCACTTTTCCTGCCCCAAGAGGGCAGCTGGGTCTGCTACCTGAAAGCATGCACACACCAAGAAATCTCCTGGGACCTGAAGAGAACTGGACAGCCAGTCACCACCAAGCAAGGCCAAGGCCATGTCCTCTGATACACAGAAACCGCCCTCTGGCACCAACTTCTTCTCCTTCACTCTGCTGTGGGTGCAAGTACCCGCAGCACCCTCCACCACCCACCCTGAGCCAGTGCGGGGCCCTGGGACTGAGCCCTGGGGGGGGCAGCATCCTCTCTGGCAGAAACAGCTTAGACTTCTTCATATCCTAGAGCCATATGCCTGAAGCTGGCTCCACCCTGCCTGTGTCACCGTAATCTGGACCCACTGAGGCGATCAGAGCACCCGAGAGAGGAAGCCAAAAGCCCCAAACCACGACAACTGGGAAAAAGTGCTAACATGTGGCCACTTACTTTTCTGGCTTTGTTCTGTCTTTCTTTGGTCTGCAATGGGTAGAGAAGGGGGGGGGGAAACAAAACACAGAGGAATTAAGATGACAGTAACAACAGGGGTGACAATGGCTGGGTTGATGACCCAGCAGGGCTACCTCTGTCTTTATGCACAATAACAGAGTGGATCCCATTAACCCTGTGGTGAGGTGCACAGAGCTGCTGTGCCGGCTTTCTCCATGTGGGGAACGCACACAAGGTCAAATGCCCAAGGTCACACAGCTGCTTGGAAGGCTGTGTGTGTGTGTGACTAACGGTGTAGGAAGCCCAGCTTGGGAGCAGGCCGCGGCTGTGTGGAGCGTGTGCAGCGTGTGGCGCATGCATGCCGAGCACTGTCCTCACCTGCATTCACACCTGCTGTGCTGGAGGAAGCTCATCTCTCCTATGTGCTGGCTTTGGTGAGGCTTGATCCGCATGATCTGCAGAGGGAGGGAACAGACCACAGACGTTAGTGACCCAGCCAGCCAGACCCCTATGGGACACCTCGGGGCTCCTGTCATTCAGCACCCAGGGTTCTACTGAGCAGGGGTAGGTGGTGGAGGTAGGGGGACCAGGGCTCTAACAGAAAAGAGCCTTGGGCCACCCCAACTCCCCCAACCCTGCTGGCCTTAAGGAGCACCTGCTCTTGAGGGCAGACATTGCAAGGGTTGGCCAGGCTGGGAATTCAGGTCCTGGATTCTCACCATCCCCATCCCGTCCCCTCCTTCACCCCCTTCCCAAGCTTCACCCTAACCCCTAAAAGCTACCTAAGAGCTACCCACCCCATATTACTAAACTCCCTCCCACTCTCCACCCAGTCTGGGCCCAGATCCACCCGTTACTACGTAGCACCCCCAAACTGGCTTTTAACTCTACGGCTCCATCCGGCTTCCCAAATGGAGCCCTCAAGCAGGGAAAGCCTTTGGGCTGCTCTCCCAGGGAGGGAGGACACTTGTTGTAGGCATCAGCCCCTGTTGAGCGGAGGGAGCAAAGATCAGCAGAGCAGAGGAGATGATCAGACCGTTGAGAGCTTGAGCAGAGAAGTGCAGGGATGTAGGCATCTTCTTCCCCATAGTAGAAGAGAACTGCCAACCTCATCTCCTCACCCTCAACCCCAATTTAGCTCCTCCTACCAAGGGTTTCCCAGGCAGAGGCCCAGACAACCTTCTAATGGCCCTCCTTATGCCACCCTGCCCTCCTGCAACCCCTGTCCCCTACGCCACAGGTGCCCACCTGCATGGTGATGTTGCTCTCCGAGGTGGGCACGCACTCCAGGGCCTCATCGTTGCAACAGCCCCCACACCGCATTAGGGGCACACAGGACGGCTTGAAGATATACTCTATCTCATCGGGATACTCCTGGAAGATGTCCACCAGGGTCTCGATTGGACGGCAATAGCTGCGCTGGTAGACGTCCATGAACTTCACCACTGCGTGGGCGGGATGACACATGAGCCGGCTGGTATCACAAAGACAATCAGCCTCTATGTCTCCCCCACCCCAGCTTTGTAAGACCTTACAGCTTCCATCTCAGGTGAGTTCTTCTAAAACTCTAACTGAAGCACCTCCCTCATTTCTAGGGCCAGGTCCAGGGGAGGTGGCCTGCCGTATCTGACTCTCTTCCTCCTTGTAATAGCAGGGCAAGTTCCTGAGCCAACTATGACACCAGAGGGCAGACAGCCTGAGTGTGGGTACACTTGCTTTCCACTTTCATCTCACAGCTATGGCCATAACACCTATGTGGCCAAAGGCCGCTCCCCAGGCACACGGTGGACCCCACAGTAAACTACGCATATACACACTCCTCCCCACGTTAGCACCCAGTCCCACCAGGGCCCTACTTTACAAACGGAGACTCAGACACTCGGAGAAACTCCATTTGTCCCAAAGGCCACGCTGCTGCTAAGAAGCGGCTATAAGGGCTATAACGGCATAGCCTTAGGACATGCGCAGACACAGACACTTGAGGGCCACCTCACACCTGCCAGTCCCACCTCCCCAGACTTTGGCGAAGGCAAGTCAGCAGGTGGCAGTGGCAGGCACACCACGCAGGTCCTGCCAGCACTAAGAACCCCGCCCAAGAGGGCAAACGGTATCATGGAAAGAACACGAGCCGCCTCCGTACAAAGCTTTTCTAGAAGCTGACCTGGAGGAAGACGGGAAGAGACAATTCCCAGGCAGCCTGAGGTTCTTGTGAGCAGGAAGGGAATTCGGGGTCAAGGGGGTGGGCGCTAGAGAAGCACAGGACTTCTTCGGGACACCAAATGGTGGCTCGGCTGGCCTCTTCTGGTTACACCCCTAAGACTACCCCACAGGACACAAGCCCACACAGGGGCCCAGGCTCTGCCAGCAGCCAGTGTGACCTTGGGCCTGTTCCTCCAGTCTCTGGGCCTCCAACTGGCTATCTGCAGAAGCAGGTTGGCCTGACCTCTAAAGACACTTAGGAGAGCGTGAAGGTGGGGTTCTGTCGCTCTTTGCTAGCCCTGAAAACAACTGCTCTTTTCTCATTCCAGGTTGACAAAGTTTGGAATGTCACCAAGGCATTTTAAGTGCGCACTCCAGAGACTACCCCCCCCCCAACGTGGGGCCACAGCCAAACCTCCCTTTGCTCTCCATGTTTTGGGGTTTTTTGTTTTTTCCAGAAAGCCAAAGAAGGTGGGACCCGGTGTATGACAGGTTGGCTGGAGAGAACGTGAGACATCGAGGAAAAGATGGCCACAGATGTCCAACAGGAAAAGGAGTGGGGGTGACCTAACTGCCACCCTTCTGCCTTGCTCAAGGGCTCTCCTTCCTATCTGGACAAACAAGCACAGCAAGCAATTCTTGTCTACCCCCAAAGAGTTAACGTAAAAATACACAGCTCCCCCCCCCCCACCCCAAGTCCATGAGATCAGATCTGGAAAAATCTTTTCAAGGCAAGTCTACATCAAAGATGACTAACCCAGAATTTTTTTTAACTGACCCTTGGCTGGGACATAGGTGGCCCAGGAGCGGGCAGCAGAAAGTAATTGACCCAAGCAATGAATGGGCATGGGAACTGAAGGTCAAAAGAATTCCTTCCAAAGGTCCGAAAGAGGTGGTAGCGATGCCTTGGCCAGTACCCACGGGAGCCTGGCCCCTGCCCCCAAGGAAAGCTATCCTGTCCTCAAGACTGTGCACACATACACTCCAGCATCAGGGTTTCGTGGTTTTCCTTATTTATGGCAGACTACCTTTTCTCCATCAAACAAAGACCACTTGTCTTGCTTCTCCCAGACCACAGAGCCCACTAGGAAACAGACAGGAGTAGGTAGCACATTGGAAGTGGGGGCCTGGGTGGCTGGGTCCAGGGAGTAGCAGAAAGCCAGGCCCTGGGCCAAAGAAAGAGCTCCTGGGGGAGGAGGCAAAACCGGCTGGACATCACCAGCCTGCCTTGGCTGGTTCCAGCAGCTACACAGGATTTGGGTCAGAGAAATCAGCCTCGAGGAAGACCCCGGGGCCTTCCCTCCACAGAGGAAGCACACTGGGGGAGTGGCATCCGGCTGGAGCTGAGGCCACACTCGGTGCAGGGGAGAGCCAGGGCGTCCCCAGAGAAATGGGAGGATCCCGGTACTCCAAACCACACTGGAACAAAAGGCAGGCTGACTCGGGGTTGGGCAGGGGGGCGGGGCGCCTGAGAGCTGCAGCCGGCCCTCTGCTGGTCCTGCAGGGAAGTTCACAGCACCCAAATGCAGTCTGTGGAAGCTGCCATCCTCAGAGAATTGCAGAGCCAGGGCTTGGGCGTCCTACTATGACTCACACAGGAAGGGTCACAGCCTGCACTGGTGGGCCATGGCTGAGTAGAAAGTGGCACTAAACATTTATCCTCCCCTGGGAGTAGGGACATACGGGATACTTCCCCGAACATCTGGAAACCCTGAACACTGCCTTCCTCGTCTGTGCTCACGGCAGCCTTTCCAGATCAAAGCAACAAGTCCCATTTCTAGCAGAAGGCTGAAGAGAAGACACCTTAAGAAACACAGTATCCAGGAACTCTTGATCCTCACAGTCCCGAGGCTTATCCATGCACCCTCAAGACAAGCAGGAGTGAGGGCGGTGGCCGTCCAAGAGCTTGGGGACTCACCTTCATGAGCTTTCTGCTCTCCTTCTGTCGTGGGTGCAGCCTGGGACCACTAAGAACAAAACAGAGTAAAAAGCATTGGCAGGGGCAGGGGCAGGGGCAGGGACAGCCCCAGCAGCGCAAAGGTCAGGCCACTGCATCCCTCCACCCCTCGCCTCTCTCCCAGCCTTCAGCTTCCCCGCCACATCTGAGCCGAACAGGGACCGGTTAGGGGTCCCTCCAGGTCCACTAACCCCAGGACTGAAGGCATGGAAGCCAAAGGCTGACCAGGTGCAGGGGAACTCAGATGCAGGCGGGGAACACCAGAACCCTGCCACGGCTCTCATTCTTGCCCGCCCCTCCTTCTTACTGCCCCTGTTCCCCTGGTCCGAAGCCATGGGTAAGAATTAAGGTCAAATAGGAGGACAAATTTGGACTGGAGCAGGAAGGACTAGGGCGAGAAAAACAGCACTGTGACCTTCTCCTGCTGACATGACAAATACCAGGGTGAGCTGGTGTTGAGGAGGGAGGGAGGGTGCAGAGGGTGGAAGAGCACTAGCCACCCTCCCCCACCCAAACCTTCCCAGGCCTCAGGGGTAGTCAGCAAACCCACAGGTTGCTCAAGGGGTGGAGAGCTGGGGGACCCTAGGGAAGGGAGCCCCCCCCACACACACACAACCCCAGCCTGCCTAGAGCCTGCACGCAGTTCCAAAGCCTGACTGGCCTCCTCCTCACACATCCCCAAGCTTCTCACCTAGGCAGAGCTCACATGCAGCCATGGCAACCTTCTCCTCAGAACTGCCCAGCTCCCAAGGGGTCTCCTGCTCCACCCTGGGTCTCAGGCCCCCCTTCCTCCTCCCCACCAACTCCTTTCTCCCCTCCCCAGAAGCAGTGAAGGTTAACAAAAAAGGCCAAGCGAGCCTGACAGTGGCAGGCAAGTGAAGGCTCCTAGGCCTTCCTGAGGGTCTGCCTCCCCTGTCACCTGGACCTCCAACTGCCCTGAGGAGTTGGTCTACCTCTGTCTCCACCAACAGCCCCTAAACAGCAGGTCCTTCCAGGGTCCTCAGCCATGCCACCAGGGCCAAGGTCAGAGGTGGCCCTTCTCAAGAGCTAGCCTCCCACTGCCGCTACCCCAGGCAGGCCCTGGATTCTGCTCCTCGGGCCCTCAACTACCGGCTCAACACCCTCACGACATTCTCCCTTAGTCCCCTATCTTCAGCCCCAATGGAGAAAGGGAGAGAAACTTTGAACCCCCCCCCCCAGATGGGGAGGTTCTAGGCAGGGACTGGCCGGGTGCCCTTCTCTGGGGGCCTCTGAAGGTCATACTGTGGCCAAGCACTCCAGCCCCTCCTCCCCGCACGGAGGCCCAGAGCCAAGGCCTTTGTGCCAGGGTCTGAGGGACTCTGGATGGTGGCAGAGACCCCTGAGTGTCTCCTCCCTTCTGCCCCCCCCCTTCCAAGTAGGCTCTCTGAGTATCAGTGGGAAAGGGCATAAAAGGTCCCCTTAACAAGCAAACTGGGTGGCCGAGTTCAGAGTTAAACCACCTGCTCTCTGGGCTTCGGGTTTACCAGGACAAAGTGTGTGTGAGATCCTGACAGGAGAGCCTGCCCAAGGTGTGGGAAAGGCTAGTTCCAGGCTGCCCTTGTCACAGCAAATATCAGGTCGTTTTCCCAGAACGGGGGGAGTGGGGTGCTGCTGTCAGCCCCCCACGTCCCTGACCCCCATAAAAGCTGGAGCACAGCACACCAGAGCTCCTGGGGAGGGGAGGGAAGCGACACCTTTACCAACTCAAAACTTGGGTTGGCGTTTCCACAAAGAACCCGAGGGTGGGCCCCTGCATCCCAGGTCTGACAGTCACCGTCCTTTTTCCTGGGCCCGGGGGCCAGAAAGCGTTCCATGAGCTTCTCAGACAGAAGGGAGACATAAAGGGTGGGAAGGGCTTCTCTACACACCCGGCAGGAAATGGGGGAAAGGGGGAAGGGGCGTCGGAAATTCTTCCTAGTGCAAGGCACGGGTAGAAGTTGGGGACGGAGAAAAGGGGTATGGGAGTTTCTCCGGCTCACGGAGCTGGGGATACCTCTAGAGGTCACCTTCCTTGCGGAGGGCCGGTGGGGGGGAGGGGCACCGCTGGTCGCCCGGGTCTCCCGGCTCCCGCAGCCGCGGCTCCGGGAACACGAGGCCGGCCAGGCCCGGGCTGATGTAATCGGCTCTGCGCCGCGCGCGCCCGGCCGGGCGGGGGAGGGCGGGCACCGCGCGGGACGCGAGCGGGGACGGGAGGGGGTGGCGCAGTGCAGGTGGCCCAACAAGCTAGAGGGGTGGGACAGGGTCCTCGCTGCAATGCATCCTAAAACTTTTCCCAAACTCACGGCAAGGGCCGAAGAGACCCGAGCGGCCGTGACAGCAAAAAACCCCTCGGTGGCTCGCGCCCTGCCCCCTCCACGATCTCTGCCCTCCCCTGGTCCAAGGTCCGAGCACCCCTAGGCATGCCCGCTGGGCTCCGGACTCTCGCCCCCGTTGCCCGGACTTCCAGTTCTCCCGGGACCCGCGACCCGGAGCAAACTTCTGCCGCCAGCCAAAGCGCAAGCCCAGCCCCCTAGGCCTCCTCCTCTGGCTCCCGCCCTCGGCTGCTCGGCCCAGATCGTACGTGCGGTGACTCTGGTGGGTGGGCAGGGCCCGCGTGGGCGGCGAGACTATCCTGGCGCCCTCCCACCTAGCGCGCACCCCCTCCCCCTCCACGTACGACGACAGAGGGGGACGCCTCGCGCCCGGTGCCCAAGGACCCGCGTGGGGCACGAAGCCCCCACGCGCGCGCTCGCACGCACGCACGTCCCCAAGCGGGAGAGGCGCTCGCCACGGCCCGGCGACACCAGGCGGGCACGACCGCTTGCTTACCTTGGCATGGTGGAGGTACAGCAGTAAAGCCAGGGTCCAGTGCACCCAAGAGAGCAGAAAGTTCATGGTTTCGGAGGCCCGTCCGGGGCCGGCGCGGCTCGCGCTCCCTCTCCGGCTCGGACTGCGAGGCAGCCCGCTCTCTTGCGCGCCTTGGCGGGCTCCTCTCCCTTCTGGAACCGAGGCCCGGGCCGGGGCCTGGGGCGCGCGCGCGGCTGGAGCACTGTCTGCGCACACGGCCGCCTCACCCGTCCATGAGCCCGGCTCCTGCGAGCCGAGCGCCCACTGCAGCCCCCTCTCCTCTTCCTTGTCTTCCTCCTCTCTCTTCTCGGGCCCCGGCTTCTCCAGGCCCGAGCTAGCACTTCTCCCAGCTCCGATCGCTTTGCCTCCTCCGGCGCAGACCACGGCTACTCCGGAGCGAGAAGAGCCCAGAAGTTGGACGAAAAGTTTCAGTGCAATCCCGCGAGCCCCGACCCCCTCCACCCCGCCTCCGGGCGCGGGCTTCGGCTCCTGCTCGCGGCTCGCCGCCGCGTCCACCGTAGGCAGCCCGCCGGCGAGGAGGTGGGCGCTGGGGCTGGGGGCGGTGTCTGTCTGTCTGTCCGTCAGCGCGACTGGTCCGATGTAAGATCCCAAGGGGGAGGGCTCACGCCGCGCTCTGACGGTCACCCCCAAAAGCAGGTCAGTCACTTTGCCCCTGTCCCTCTTTCTGCTCGCTCGCCAGCGCGCTCTCTGACCGGTCTCTCGCTTCCTCGACTTGTCTGGAGCTCTTGCTACCTCTTTCCTCTGCTGATTTCCAAAATCCGAAGTGAATTGAGGGAGTGAAGGAGCAACCTCCCCAAACCGTTGGCACGATTTAAGACAAGAATAGGAAGCAAAAATAAATTAAAGCGTAAAACAATAGTTTTTTTAAATGTTTAAGAAAAAAAAGAGGTTGGAATATCAAATCCCAGCTCAGAGATTCCCTGGCTGGTGAGTCCGCTGAATTGTCTGCCTTGTCGCTGCGTCTCGCGACAGACCTCCGCTGCCGCCGCTCAGCTCGCCCCCAGCGCCACCGCCTTGCTGCAGCTCGGCTGCCCCAAGCCTCTGCGCTTCTCACCGCTAACAGCGGTGGAAAAAAAAGGGGCCTGGCCCCGCCCCCAAATGCCCCGCCCCAGACCCGCCCCGGGGGCGAGGCCAGACCGGGCCCAGGCACCGCCTTCCAGGATCCCCTAGGCCACCACGAAGTGGAAAGCTAAAACCCCTATTAGGGTTCACAGCCTGAAAATTATCCGTGCACCTCTTCAAGCTGGCCCCAGGGACACATTGGACACACTGGGTGTTAGGAATCAGGGGAGACACGAGAATGAGGTTATGTACGGACAGGGTCTGGGAGCAATACTCTTTCTTGGGAATATTGGAGAAGGTGGGGGGAGGGCGGAGAGGGGCAGGGATGTGTGGGGACAGGGACACAGATTTGTTAGGATCCCGGAGTGACCTCTGGCCTTCTCCCCCCACCTCAATACACCACACACACACACACACATACACACGCACGCACGCACGCACATTGATTCACGCGTCCTCCCTCACGCAGACTGGCTCTCCCAAGTTCATGATCTCCTGGTGGTGGCTGAGCGCCCCCTAGTGACTACATTATGCACACCCCCAACTCTGGCTCAAACTGCACAGGTCTTAGATGGGGTGAGAGTTGACTCCTGAGCCTAGCTAGCATTCTTTTTGCTTGTTTATTTTGTAGTTGTCGTCCTCGTCGTCGTTTTCGACACAGTGTTTGTGTAACAGCCCTGGCTGTCCTGGAACTCGTTTCTTAGACCAGGCTGCCCTCGAACTCACAGACTCCTTCTGCTTCTACCCTCCCGAGTGCTGGGACTAAGGGCATGTGCCACCACCAACTACCAGGCGAGCCTGGCATTCTTTGACCTCCAGCAGTTGCATGTTTCTGACGCTGGCTAAACAGTTGCGTGTTTGATCTCCGAGGCAGAAATCCTAGGTTCATTTACAGGAGAGTGGGAATGGGGCGGGGGGGGGTGGGGGGTGGGGAATACGCTTATCTGAGCCTTCTCTGGTTTGCAAACATCAGGAGCTAGGGCCCAGGGTGAACGCGGATCAGGCACCGAATTTGTAACGCTGAGAACGGGAGGCAAAGTAGTCCTGTGGTTAGTCAGTGGCCAGGAAGAAGAGGACCTGTGGAAGCCCACGTAAGCACTGTGGAGCCTGGCAGAGCCCACAGGGAGAGGCGCTGGGCAGACAGAGGCCCTTGTTCGTCCTGATCACCCCCCCCCAGATGTTGCTTGGGAACAGAGGCCAAGGGGTTGATGGGGGCGGAAGCAGGCCAGGCCTACGTGGGGATTGAAACCTACTTCAGGAACGAGGCCAGCAGCCCAGAACTGTCAGCAGCCCAGGGAAGAATGGGGTGGAGGCAAACATCTATCAGTCCTAGCCCAGGCTCACAATTCATCTTAGGAGCAGAACTCAGGTATGCACTCCGTACCGGCTCTTCTCCCTAGGACCCTTGGCCACTTCTCTGCTTACAGACTCGCCCTTGTCTTGGCTCCCTTTCCACAAAGTCCCCTTCTCCAGCTCCTTGTGTCTTCCTTTAAGAGCTCCCCAAAGCCCCCCACCCCACCCCACCCCACCCTGAGATATAGGAACCAGCCTGGGAAAACTCCTGGTTGGGCTTTGGCCCAGCTGTTCCCAGGCTCCCCTGGGAACAAGAGGGGGCTCTGATACCCTCACCCAGCACTGCTGAGCCTCTGAAAATGGGAGCCCAGCAATCTCCCTGTGGCTCGAAAAAGGTTATGTCACCATCGCCATCCTTCTGTACACTGTGAAGAGGCTTGGTGGGATCTAAGTTACCTCTTGGGTAACCCGCTTCCAATGGAGCAATGTTATGGGAAGAGAAGCTGGCTCCCGCTCTCCCACCCTGCCCACCCTTCCTGCCCTGAGTGCACCCCTCCTGGGTAGTTCTATTTACTGTTAGTAAATATTTGCTGACCCAGAGCCCTCCCATAGCTGTCCTCACCCGATCCATGCTCTGGGCTGCTAAGAGGCATAGGAAAGGAAAGCCACCAAATGTCACTTGTTGGCCCCTAACATCCCAAGAATGCCTTGTCAGGGAGCCCTCGACATGGACCAACAGGCACTGAGGGCTCCCAATGGCCTGCTCTTCCATTCCGTCGCATCACCGCCTTTAATAGCAGGGTTATCCCCTGTGGGTCTTGATATCCTGCGTATCAGATATTTGCATTACCATTCATAACAGTAGCAAAAGTATAGTTATGAAGTAGCAACAAAATAATTTTACAATTAAGGGTCACCACACCATGAGGTCCTGTATTAAAGGGTCACAGCATTTGGAAGGTTCAGGCCACCCTTTTACATTCTTGGGAAAGGCCACGGGCCATGGATCCCGAGGTCTGGAGGAAGAAGAGGCTTTGAGGAAAGTTAGACACCCATCTCTTCACAGCCCCAGCCTCCGTCCATCCCCAGCCAACCATGCCAGGTGCATATAACAAGGTGTGATATCACCATGCGAGGCTCCCCAATAGTCCTGTGCCCAGGGAGCCAAGCAATGATGGTGCAGATTTCCCTTTCCAAAGCCGACGCCATGCTAAGATTGCAACTTGGCCTGAAGGGTTTTGAGCAACCCGTATCAGGGTAGAGATGGGCTGCTTACCCCCACCCTGCATTTTAGAGACACAGCCTGAAGCTGAGTCACAGGAAGGGCCACTTCTGGATTCCATACGAGCTGCACATTGTCACCAACTTTCACAATGGTGCACTCTGTACACTGATATGGACCTAGAAAATGTCGCGTTCATACTGTCACCAGATGAAAGCAAGTCAAGTGTTAGGGTCATGTACTGTGTCCCAGCACTCCTGCTCGTCCTGGGGTCTCGTTTTCCAGAACACACTCTGTTCATCTTCCTCCCCAGGCCACTGCGGGACAGGGGGCATCAGAGTGTAATGGGCCTGACAAATGAAAATACTCTAAAGGGATACTTGTGTTTCTCAACTTACCAGACTAAACAGTGGATCCCCCAAATATGCTGGCCAATGTGAGTCAAACCAACCGGGATGAATCTTTTCTTGGCGTTAGGGGAATCATAGGAAACAATCCACTAGGTGATATCTTCAGAGAATATAGTTCAGAGACAGGGATGTCAGGACTGAAACAAAGTCAGGCTGGGCTTGACAGCGCTTGCCTGTATGCAACACTTAGAAGGTTAAGAAATTAAGGACAGCCAAGGCCTCATGATGAGACCCTGTCCCAAACTAATGGGATGGGATTGCCCCTGCCAGTCCTTCCAAAAGTAACTAAAGGTCAAGAGGTTAGGAAAACTGGATCTTATGCAAGGTTGCTTGACACTAACTACTTTAGTCCCTACTTGCATTCTATTTCCTATATTTATTTCCTGAGGTGGATATATTCCACCTCAAGGTTGAAATGCCAAAACGAAAGATGGGGAATTTTAAGTAGCCTGGCAAAGAACAGTCTGGCTGTCAGACTATTGAAACAGTCGACCTCAGTGAAATGGGAATTTCTCCAGCTCTTATGCTAGGAGAGGCAAAGAGCTCCAGCGAGGAGGGGATTTTGTCAGGCTAGCCCCAAGAGTGACCCCATCTTGGCTAGGGCTGCTTGGATATGCATATCTTTGACCCTCTAAACTTTAATCCTACTTACGGACCCCAAGACAGACTTGTGGGGAAGCCACCGGATCTTTGTCCCTCTTCCCAATGTGGCCATGCTGGCTAAGTCCTTTATCTGCCTTCTGCTTTAAATTTGACTCTGAATTAACTTACTGAGAATGGGTGGGTGGCCAGATCTGGCTTGGGGCACAGGTTGTGACACACATACACACCCAAATTTGATAAGAAAAGCAGAGTCCTCAGAAGGCCACCCTCCTCACCCCCGTATTCTCCAAGAGGACACAAAGGGCCCCAAGGCCACTCTACACATTGGGGGGAAAGCAGAGCCAAGGGTAGCCCAGACAGAGCTATGTCTACGTATGTTCTAGAATGTTCACTGTGCTAGAGGGAAGTCTCCCTTTCCACCTCTCTTCTGACCCACGGATGCCAGCAGAACACAGATCTACAGGAATCGTGTTTAATTGCAGACAGAAGTAAGGTAGCTCGCCTAAGCCATCTCTTGCCTTTGAATTAGTCCCTCCTCCCCCTCCTTCCCCTCCCCTCCTCAGCACCAAAGCTATAGAGAGGCAAAGAAGGGCTCCTGCCCAGGGCCAGTATCAAAGTCTGCTGTGTGTCTGCAAGCGTGCACTGGCGGTGTGAGAGGTAATGGTGGCTTGTTGGTGAAAGGGCTAGAGAAACAACAGTCAGAGAGGTTAACCCCTCACCAGGAGGACCGAGTCCAGAAAGGGGGTGGAAGGGGAAATGTGCCAGCCTTCAGTCCCTCCCTCTGTGAGCACGCCTCCCCATGCCATGCTTTCACGGCCCAAGCCTCTACCCATTTCAGGAATCCCATTCAGCGCCTAGCCTGAGCATCTGTCTTTGGTGTATTATCTCCCCAATACCCTGTCCATGCCCACAGCCTGACACCCCATTCTTTGGTACTCCCCCAAATTCCACTCCCATCTTGTTTATGGTGGCCCCTGTTCACACCCCTCGCCCCCACCCGGTCTTGGGGGTCCTTTAATGGGGAAAAAAAGTTATCTCAGGGTCCTCCCTGCACCTAAGCCCTGCCTAGGGAAGGGATTCAGTTCTAATTGTGACTGGTTTCCAATGTCCCCTGTACGCCCTGCTCTGTGCCGATGTTATGGGAGAGACAGGGGCCCCTAAGTCAAGCAAGGGCACTTTGAACCCCGGAGTTCCCAATCGGCACTCTGCCGTTCACTGTGTGACCATATGCTGGCCACTCAACCTCTCTGATCCGAAGTCCCTTCGTCTGGGAATGCAGAGTGAAAGTAGCTGTCTCGAGTTGCTGTGAACAGGCAAAAGTAGGAAAAGGCCTCTCAGTGTTAGCAAGCACAGCAGCCACCCTGGCTGGCAGGCCGTGTTCCTGCATGAAGTGACACAGGGCACGTACCTCACCAGCAGTTGGAACGTTCATCCAGCAAGCGCTGGTTTGGACAGGACCTTGGTTTTCCACAGTTTGTCTGGAGGTGATCAAAAGACTAAACTGACGAGGGTCGGTAGTTGCTAGGAGCAGTGAGGCCTTCCCAGAGGGATGACACTTGGAGTTGGGTTTTGAGGGGAAAGCAGGAGTTTCGGGAGTTTAGCCATCCGAGTTAACTGGGGATAAAGAGGAGACGAGGGGTTTCTAGAAATTTCTGTAAGGCTGCCTTCAGGTCCTCCTCTGGGTCTGAGTATAAAGACTTGGAGGGAACATCCCAGACAGACTCTCTCAGGGGTGAGTTCCACTCTGCCTTCCCTGGCCCCAGCCCCACCCCTGAGGGGGACACAACAATGTGTCCCCAGAGAATTCAGAAGACAAGCAGACAGTAGAGGTAGGCCCAGTCATGTACTGCGTTAATTGTTTGCTCCAGGGGCACCAATCTGGGACAAGTCCAGGGTCACTTGGCTAGAGAGAGCACAGAACAGGGTGACACTTTCTCTGGTTGTCCACCTGTCTCCGGGACAGCTGAGAAACTACATGCTGCGTGACCTTGGTCCTGCTTGCTGCTCCTCAGCTTCTAGGCAAGATTCCCTAGCTCTGAGTCACGGGGGACAGCGACAGCTGAGACCGTTCTTTGACACCAAATGTCACATCTTCTATTGGCCCGTGTCCTTATTGCTCATGAACAGGGTGATGCTTAGCGCAAAGAACTCTAGCACAAATGTAACGGTGACATCTGTCTGGGGTCCAGCACTAAACAATGGAAGGGAGACACCTCCTCTCTGCCCCCCTACCCCACCCCGGGCTCCTAGAGGGCAGGAAACTCCTTCTGTTACCTGCTTGGTCCCTTTGGGTTCTTTCTGTTTTATCTCTATCTTTTGGTCTCACTATGTAGCCCAGGCTGGCCTGGAACTCATAATCCTTCTGCCTTGGTTTTTTAAGTACAGGGATTATGGGAATTACAGGAATTAGCCTTACACACACCCAACTGGCCCTTGTCTTTCCCGAAGACACTGGTTGGTGACACCCCCCACCACCACTGTGAGAAGCATTGGCTCCCAATGCTCCTACACCCCCATAGCAAGTGATGGCAGGCTGGGGACAAATCTTGTTTCACTACTTCCAAGCTGTGGGCTTCAGTTTCCTTCTTAGCTGTGGTAGTGGGAGTGGCGGTGCCTGCCTGTCAGGGTTGTAGAGAGATGTGGGGAGTTGATGAATGTCGGCTGAGTTTCCGGTGGAGAACGGAACTCACACACTTCTTACTTCCCTTGACCCCTCTCGTTGCACAACCCATTGTGATCTGGCTAGAGTCAGACAGGGCTAGGGGAATACATTATTCCACACCCTGGGGAGGGGAGGGGAGGGGGGGAGGGGAGGGGAAGGGCACATGCTTATAATCCAAGAATTTTGCAGGTAGAAGACGGAGGAGCTAGAGTTCAAGGTCCTCGTACCTACGTATTGCTTTCAAGGCAATAGTTAGATGAGTTAGATGAGACCCTGTCCCAAAAGAAGAAACTAAGGGAAAGAGGGAGGAGTGGAGGGATGAGGGAGGGAGACAAGGAAGAAAGGAAGGAGGAAATCAGTCACATAATGTACACTGGGGTAATGACAGGGCTGGGGGGCGTGTTAACTTAGTTTCTGCTTTAGCCTTTCTGTGAAGCAACTTCGTTGCCTATGGCCACGGAGTTTGCAACAATGTGGGTTAGGAAAAAAAGAGCCAGTGTGCTCTCCAGGCCAGGGCCCCCTTCCCCAGGAACCACCTGGATGTAGGTAGAGACTGGCCTAGCAAGGAGATACAGCCAGTTAATGACTGCTCCCCCGAGGGGGTCACCCCCTACCCTGCCAGCTTTCCCACACCCAGAAGTTCAGGGAGGGTAGGGTGTGGGGGAACAGGCAGACCTCCTGTAGCTTTCAGAACCTTCCTGGCCTCATCCCTACTAGATAACTGGTAAAGCAATTAATCTTAGGCTATCTGAGCCAGGGAAGCGTCAGACTTGCTCTGGGCGCTTTGGGGTCCTCAGGGTCAGTGGCAGGGGTGGGCGTGGGCAGACAGGCACCCCAGTTTTGTCTCTTTTCCTTTACTGATGTTTCGTTTGGAATGTCACATGAGAAAAACTCTCATTACTAAAGAAGTTTGCAAACCCCTATTCTGGCCAAGAGAGGCCCAGAGCTGCCCGAAGCCAAACAGAAGGCAAGCCTAAGCTCCGGTCTTCCCTTTCTACCTCTCCAAAAGCCACCAGGTCACTTCACCAGAGCCCAGCACTGAGCCAGGTGCCTGTGGGATGCTGAGGCTTCTGACCCGAGAGCTGACTGCTTGGCCAGGGAATTCAATGCACTGGAGCCATTGGGCAGCCGGGCTCCTCCCTTCCTCCCAGAGGCACTCCTGCCCCCAAGCAATTCTCTGTTGAGGCCACAGCTGGTATGACCTACGCCCAACTCTACTAGGTCCCCCAGTCAGGCAGCCTGTCTACATCTCCCTCCACACAAATCCAGTCACTAGATCCCATGTCCTTCCAGAACACAGCTAGATGCGTCAGGAGAGGCAAGGCAGGGTACACTTAGTCCCTAGGAGGGAAGGGCGCCTTCCCTACCTTCTGAGAAAGAGGGCTGAAACATTTAGCTCCTGCTTTGTCTCGAGCACATTACACAGAGAGCAGGGCACCTGCTGAGCAAAGCATAACCCTTTGGATTCTGGATTGCAGAAGAGCCCTGGCCACCTAGGAAAGGAACAGGGTGGCCAGAAAGGCATGGGGATTGGAGCAGGGAACGTGAAGGCAGCTTTTTGGCAATCTGGTGGCTGACTCAGGTCTACATGTTTCTGTGTCTTCTCACCTCTTGGAAGGACCACGCTAGGGCTCCCACTTAATTTCCAGATGCAAGTGTGGCCGACATGCAAAACAGCAGGGACCAAGCCTGCGCCCCTCCAGGGGTTTGCACACACAACCACTTTGTATATGCCCCTGAGGCAAGGAGTCCATCTTTGCTCTCCAGCACCCTCTAGAGGTTTGGAGAGGTGAACCGACAGCTTCCAGGTCAGGTTGAGAGTGCGTGGCCAACTTGGTCAGGATTGAAATCCCAGCCCATGAGGCAGGTCTATGGACTATTATGGCGACCAGGACATTTTTCTATTAGCTAACTGCCCTTCTGAGATGGTCACGGCCTCAGCTTCTAAGAGACTCCTGAGAGGTGACCTCCCCACTTCACGATTCTTCTCGGGGCACACACTGGGAAGTGGGGGACACGCCCGAGGGTATGGCCTTCAAACCTCCCATCCCTATTGGCACGGGCTTAGCAGGAGATCAGCGTTGCAGCTCGAGAAAGGTGTCCAGCTCCTCCTGCAAGGCCCTGGTGTGACCCGAGGCTCCAAAGGGGACAGAGGTAGGCATGTTGCCTTCACCCACTGCTGATAAAGTTCAGGGAGCAGCTCCTCCTGGACTCACCGCCGTCCACCAATGTTTGGCCCCAATGTGTCCCTCAGCTGACCATGCTGAAGGCCACAGAACTAATAAACCGCATAGATATATATACACACCACCACCTATGACATGGCCCCTTAGAAAAGACAGGAGTGTTCCCAGAAACCCCGCTGGTCCAGGCACAATGACCTGGGTCACTGCGTCCTGCAGCGAGGCTGGGGGTGGTACCACCTCTCAGTACTACCCAGGGCAGAACCCTAAGGACCCTGTGGACTGGTGAGGCTTCTAAGCCCTATTCTTATACTGCTTCTGCCCAGGGAGCCAAAGACTGGGTCTTAGCCTGAAGTTATCTGCATGCAAAACCAAGCCCCGATATAGCTTAGTTGGTAAAGTGCTTGCCTAGCAGGCACAAAGCCCTGGGTTCAATCCCCAGCATTGCATAAAACCACGTGTGGTGGTAATGTTCGGAGTCTCAGAACTTGAGGGGTGGATATAATTCCAGTTCTTGGGACACAGAGGCAGAGGGACCAGGAGTTCAACATCACCTTCAGCGATATAGTGAGAGTCTGAAGTCCACCAGGACTCAAAAACAAAATCAGGCCATTTCCGCCCGTGCCAGGATGTCTGGTGCCATGCTGCCCCTGGGTGCTCTCTCTAGGCAGAAGAGACTAGACTGCCTGCCTGCCCTGCTAGGGTTCAAGTACGCGACCATAAGGAACAGCAAGGAAGCGGGAAGGGTGGCAGCTGTGGGCACCAGGGCACTGCGGGCGGGCAGGTCCGTCCAGGAACGACACCCCAGGACCATCCTTTAAAGGTGCTACAAAAGACCACTCAGACCTCGGTGGGCAGGGAGGCAGAAAGCAGCCCCTTCTGAGTTTGTCTGCTGCCACCAGTCAACGGCAGAGCAGACTGCGCAGGGTTAGTGGGATGATGGTTGCAGGATGTTTATCTAGACACTTCTAGGCCCACACGGAGCCAAGATGAAATGCAAGGGCACAGAAAAAGAGAGGGCCCAAAGGAGGAGGCGGAGCCAGCCCCCAGGTCCCCAGCCACCTTTGAGAGAAATGTTAGGCAGGGCCTCTGGCCCCCACCCCACGGACAGAGCTGAAACGGGCAGGAACGATTCAGGGTAGAGAGAGAGCTGGCAGTAATCTGGGGGAAGGCTGTTAAGAGGTGTGGCGAGGGTTGGAGGGACAATGCACAGGGCCGACCGCTCCTGGTGGGGAAGATGGGAGGGATCCCCACCCTGGGCACCCCTACTCCCCTCTTAGTACCACAAGACTTCCTTGGGCGGAGCCCGAGGCTTCATTTGCAGCATAGTGTGAGCCGAAAGCCCGGAGACACTGTCAGAGACAGACGACAGCTAGCCAGCCTGAACCTGGGTGTGCGGCTGGAAAGGCTGGCGGGGTGTCTAGAGTGGGGAGAAAGGAACAGGAAGGACAGGAGGGCCACCTGGCCCACCTCATCCTGACAAAGTTGGGGGTATCACCTTGCACCTGAACCCACAGGACAACCTTTTCAGGCGCTGTAGATGCTACAACCACCTAACCACAGAGCCTTCTGTAAACCCCATCCCGAAACCTTTACCTGCTGTCACCCCATGCCTCTAGAGGGTGCTGGAGAGCAGTACTGAACTTCTTGCCCCCTGGGGCTGATGGCTCTGTGCACAGGCCCCTAGCCCCTGGGAAGGCACACCATACAGGAAGCTGTCCATCCAGACTGGCCCTCTCAGGGCAGGGCTAAGACAAGAGAGTTAGTCTGGATTGTAGGGGTCCCCAAAGAGGGATGGGCTTTTGCTAGGGAAAGATTATGTGAGTGTAAGGCCTTCTCTGTGGGTCCTGTGGGTACCGAAGGGGGAGCATTGGTTTGAGCCTCAGGAGTTTCTTCCTTACCTCGGAAGAGCCAGCCTGAACAGAACAAGAATGAGTGCATGAACAGGAACCATTTCTTGCCTGTTTCTTGGTTTGTTTTGAGACAGGGTCTCATGCAGCCCAGGCTGACTTTGAACTCATGACCCTCCTGCATCAACCTCCCAAGTGCTAGGATTCTATGCATGTAGCACCACAGTGTGCTAGTAGGGGCTCTTTTTCCTATTTGCTTTTTGCAGGGTTAGGGAGGGGACTAGGGCCCCCAATCACAGCCAGACCTACCACTGAGCCACACTCCAGCTCTGTATCTGCGAATGGTCATAACAGTCATGGCAACTACTGCCTTTAATCGCATCCCTACTGGGCAGAAACAGTCGCTTGTGAGTCAGCATGTGTTGTATGCCAGGATTCTTAGGGAGACATGAACAAATGTCTATTTACCCCAGGTAGGAAGCCAATACAGACCAAAGTACAGATACCACCAAAGGACAACTAAGTGAACCAACGAGATTTGTTGGGGTTACTCACAGGAGTATGGGTGAGGGGTTACAGGAGCAGAAATGATTCAAAGGTGGTAGTATTGCCAAAGTTCGCCCCAGCATATGAGGTTCATGGAAGTTGGAACCCTGGAGCTCACGGCACAACCTTCAGGTAGCTCAACAGGTTGGGGCAGTGTCTCGTCCAAGGAGCTCACTTGGTGTTGCCTGTTTCCAGGCAACTTAGCTAGCTGGTCTGTCATTCGGGTATTTAATATGGTCAGAGAATCTTCTAGGCAGATTTGCTCCTTTCAGTGTGTTTCTTAGCAGCCCTTGCTGTTTTTTTTATAAGCGTGGGGAGGGAGGAGCCTAACATAACTAACTGGTCAGTTTCAGGGACTTCGGGAGACTCTTGAGTTGTTTGCTTCCAGAATCGGAATTTTAACAAGCTGCCCTGCAGGAGAGAAAGTTTCATCTCGTTTTAGGGAACTGTCCTGCAGGGCAGTGTATGTTATATTAAAGGAAGTAGCTACATAACATCGTGATAACCCTGGGAGGTAGGAGATAGTTGTAAGCCAAAGGCTAAAGCAGAGAAAGTAAGTTGTCTAAAGTCACGGGTCACCATACAGCTCTTGCTGGCTCCAAAGGTGGCATCTCAGTCACCATGGCTCTGACAAAGAATGAACCATTGGGCGACCTACCGCTCAACACTTGCCTGGTGGGAGCAAACTCGTAGGATGGGTCCTCAGTACCTCAAACAACCAACAAATCAGACATTCCTTTCTGTGCTGGAGAAGCAAGCAGACATCAGAACCATGGTTGAATGTTTTCAGGGTTTTCAGTGGCTGTGGGCAGGGCTGCAGACTTCATCACACACTATTAGAACCAGGAAATGTCACTCAAGAGGCCTTCCCTTACCAGGGTTCACAACATCTTCTAACAAATGGTTGAGGGGGGATATTCAAGGGGCTGGAGAGATGGCTCAGTGGTGAAGAGCACTGACTGCTCTTCCAGAGAACACGGGTTCAATTCCCAACACCCACATGGCTGCTCATAACTGTCTGTAACTCCAGTTCCAGAAGACCTGACATCCTCACATTAACATACATGCAGGCAAAGCATCAGTGCACATGAAAAGCCAAAAATGGATGCCTGTAATTCCCATAATGACACGGTGAATACAGGAGGAGCCCTAAGGCTGGATGGCCAGTGGGAAACCTTGTCTCAAAAAGCAAGAATGGAACTGGGAGATGGCTCAGAGTTCAAATTCTTCCCAGAATATGTGTAAAAATCCCAGCACAATGGCAGATGTCCATAGCCCCAGGACTGAGGAAAGGGTGCCGTGACCAGACAGCCTAGCTGGATGAATGAGCTACATGCTCAGTAAGACACCTGTCTCAAAAAATAAAGCAGGAGAGAAATCAAGGAAGACAGCAATGCCTACCGTACACACACATACATACACATGACACACACATCACACACCACACACATATCACACACCACACACTGCATACACATGACACGCACACCACATACTACCCCACACACTACACACATCACGCACATATACATACACATGACAAACACACAATACACACAAACATACATGTGATACACACAATACACACATATCACACACCACAAACATACATACATATACACGATACACACACATGCACCATATACAAACCACACATACTACACACATCACATACATTATATATACATCATACACACACATACATACATACATATCCTACATGCACCACATATAATACACACATACATACACACACACACACACACACACAGAAACAAAATGATCATCAACTTCTGAAAAATAACACCAAAAGCTGACCTCTGGCCTCTACACATATGTGCACAAACACATTCATAAAGAGCCACATACAAAGATGCACTTGCACACACAAGAATATGCACATGCATGCCTACACAAGGAATTAGAGTAGGGAATTACCAACAGCTAACGCTAGAATAGAACTGTGATGTGGCAGTATGCTGTGATGAAAGCCATGCTCCCCCCACCCCCACCCCCACCCCCGTACAGTATTCACCCTCCCGACTGTGGCGTTGGGAAGTGAGGACTCGTGCCTAGCAGTGGACGACATGGACTCTGACATGCTACAAGGAGGATCTTTGAGCCGAGAGATGATGGTTAAGTGAAAGTGCAATGTAGACTCTCAGATCATCGGAGTAACTACAGGATGACCCGCCCCCGCCCCTCGCTGGCTGATATTCAGGCATGCCGCTCTCCATCTCCTCCACCCACCTTTGCCTCCGCCTTGTCTCCCTGTGCTAAAATCAATTGAGAATTGAGCTGAACACTGTACTCCTCTCTCAGTGGCTCAGCCGTGTTAGTGGGGCTCATAAAGTTACAGGCCCACCAGTGTGGTGGCTCATGACTGTAGTGCCAGCACTTGGGAGGCTGAGACAGGAGGATGTGCTGTTCAAGGACAGCTCTGGCTACATAGTATATAGCCAGCTACACGAGATCCTGTTTCAAAAAGACTTAGGGCTTCACACGGCATGATCCGTACTCCGTGTGGTGGCGTGTTTAAAGCATGTGGCTGTGATGACGTGAATTCTGTCCCTGACACCCACGTGATGAGAGGAGAGGATCAACCTTCAAAAGTCGTCTTCTGAGCTCTGGATGTACGCACTGGGGCAAGCCTCTCCCCACGCAGAATAAATAAAAATGTAATGAAAAAATAATAAATAAATATAGAATAAAGTGCATGCTGGCATAGTGTGGGCATCACACGTGCTTGTCTGCAGACAATGTCGTGTCAGCTTGTCGGAGTGCCACCAGTGTCCTTTCCCTCCCAACTCCTAGGGCCCAGGCCTGGAACTCACTGCTCTCTCTCAGTTCTCCCTACCCCCAGCGATGTGCTGGAGCCCGGCGTACTCCATCTCCAGCTTCCGCTTCCGCTTTCTGAGAGTCTGAGAGTGAAGACACCCTTTGAGACTTGAATGGCTGGCTTCGAACCACAGACACACGCACTCAGTCTCACAGGCAAAGTTACCAACAGTGATTCCCACATGCCTAGGCCAAAGAAATCAACTTGGCTCAAAACATTTTGAATCTTTCCTTCTCTTTGTTACTTGATTGACCTCAGACTTAGTGTACACCAAACAAGGAAATCAATCTCACAGTTTGGTGCCACACCTTGTTTAAGACCAAAAAAAAAAAAAAGTTCTATTATTACCTACCCCATTTGCTCAGGCTCCCCAGTCACATGGCTTGGCACTAGATAACTTTTGGTTATTTCCACATACTGTTTAGTTCCCAGGACTGACAAAGCCTTGGTATCATGGAAGACATTGGTTTTTGTTTCTGGTTCTTTAGGAGTTTTCCAGGAAGGGTTTCCTGTAGCCAAGGCTGGCCTGAAAAGATGAAATATGTAGGGTGTGTATGTGTGTACACACATGTACATGTGCTCACAGCCTGCACTAGTGCACATTTGTGGAGGTCAGAGGACAACCTATGGGAGTCACACCTCTCCGTCTGCAATGTGGAACTCGGTGATGGCCCTCAGCTCACCCTCAGGCTTGGCCGAGTGTGCATTTCCTGCTGAGCTATCTCACCAGCCTAGGACTGTTCCAGAGTTTTGACATGCAGCCCTTGCTGGCCTGGAACTAGTTATTAGGTTATTTTGGCCTCAAATCCACAGACATTCGCCTGCCTCGGCACCACCAGGACCAGCTTCTTGAACTGTTTTCTAGTGCTGTAAGATTCTGAAGGCCGCCCATTTGCTCGTCTGTTTGCTCATTCATTCCTAAATACAGTGAGTGTGTGCTGATCCTGACCGTCACCTGTGCTGGAGATGGCGCTGTCCCCGATGATGCAAACCCAGAGTATATCTGGTTTAGTTTTCAGTACAATTACATTGAGCTGTTAATAGTCAAATTCTCTAAGAATAGAGTAGCGACTTCCAGGAAAACATGGCAGTTTGAACACCTGCATCGGCTTCCGTTTCATCCTGAAACCATGCTAAAGCAAAGCTGGAGGCTTTCTCAGCCTTGCTTTCGGTTGGCTTTGCTTTGTAGGTAGAAGGGGAGGAGCATGCTCAGAGCATGGAGCTGGCGGTGGGGGATTCACAACTGTGCAGCCTACAGCCTGCAACTCCCATCCTGGCCACCCCAGCCTCTTCTAGAAGCAAGAGTAAAGAGAACAAATAGTACTTCTATCATGTATTTATTTATCTATTTATCGTGTATGTGTGTGTGTGTGCGCGTGCGCATGAGTGCTCAAGAGTGTACATGTACATGTATGCTCACAAGACAAGGTCTCACGATGTACCTGGAACTCACCCTGTAGACCAGGCTGGCCTCAAACTCATAAAGACCCATCAGTCTCTGCCTCTGGAGTGCTGGGATTAAAGGCACTGCTGTGCCTGGCTTTTCTTCCTTTCTTTCTTTCTTTCTTTCTTTCTTTCTTTCTTCCTTCCTTTCTTTCTTTCTTCCTTCCTTTCTTTCTTTCTTTCTTCCTTTCTTTCTTTCTTAGTGTGGCTGGAGAGACTGCTCTGTGTTAAGAGCCTGTGCGGAGGACCTGATTTCCGTTCCTTGCACCCACAATGAACGGCTTGAAACCACTTATAACTCCAGCTTCGGGGGATCGGAATACCCTGGCCTCAGAAGACTGCACTCAGGTGCACCCTGGCACAGACACACACACACACACACAATCAAATAAAAATTAAAAGAACAGCTTTTAAAAGAATGTCTAAGTGGCTGAGGAGAGCAGTGAGGTAGTGGTGGGTTAAAATAAGTCTTCAGGCCATAGAGGCGCACGCCTTTAATCCCAGCGCTCGGGAAGCAGAGACAGGTTGTTCTCTGTGAGTTGGAGGCCAGCCAGGCCTACAGGCCAGCCAGGGCTACACAGAGAAAGCCTGTCTCAAAAAAAAAAAAAAAAAAAAAGACAAAAAAGTCAAGTCCTGCAGGGCCATTATGAAACTCGATATTTGGTTCTAAGCGTGGCAGGTAGAATTCTAAGACAGTCCCACAAATTCTATGTTAGAGGAGCCCCTTTTAATAACCTGAGGACAGTCATTCTTTATCGGTTCACTCCTGAGGTGAGGTTGCTTCAGATGGTACAGTTGAGTAGGGATGTGAGCCAGTCACGTGGTACTTGCTTGCCTTTATTTCCACTCTGGAGGCCCGATCTGTGTGTTGCAGGGCTACCCTACTTTCTGGCTAGGGGTCCACAGTGAGCCTGGGAGAGGTCGTCTGCCCTGGAAAGTCATTGCCGTCACTGCTTAAAGAAGAGGTTGGAAGTGGGACATCTGACGATGCAGAGGTGATGCCCTTTTCACTTCTAGGTGAGGGGGCACATGGCAGAGATATAGACGCTTTTAGGAGCATCGGGCAGCTCTGGCTGGGGGCCAGCAGGAAACAGCTCCAGCCTATAGTCACAAAGAACTGGCCCACCCAGGAGAGTGAGCTCAAGGGTTGGGTTGGTAGAAAGCACCTACTGCAAGCCAGGCCGGGGGTTCGATCCCCAGAGCATGTGGGGTCTGTCCATTCAGAACATCGATGCCAACCTTGTGAGACCCTGATCAGAGAGCCCAGTTGCAGGAGGCCAGACTTCTGGCCCCTGGGACTGTTACATGGGCTGAGATTAGGCTCATCTGTTCCACAACAGAAACTAACAGGCTACAGGGAGAAGCCACAGGCACCTGTAACTTTTAAAAGGCTTTTAGTTTTATTTATGTGTATGACATGTGGCTGCCACTCATATATGGGTACTCGAGGAAGCTCCCAGGGACACGGGCAGTTGTGAGCCATCTGATGAGGGTGCTGGGAACTGAACTCTGACCCTGTGAAGAGGGCAAACACTCGTCCCAATCCTAAGATGTCATTTACAACTTTTAAAAGTGACTTTTGTTAGGTCACTGGATGGTGGTGCACACCTTTAGTCTCCGCACTCAGGAGGAGTTCTGTGAGTTCCAGGACAGCAGCCAGGGATATCCAGAGAAACCCTGTCCAAAAAAAAAAAAAAAAAAAAAGACCAGTCGATGACAAAGTGAGTTTTGTTTTAATGTCCTCCCACACGGCTAAAACCCTCCCAGAATGGCCTGCATGCCTACAACAGCCACACTCATGGGCAGATACCCAGCAAATAGGCAAAAGCTTTTGACGGAAGGAAAGCTGCTTGGAAGAATTATCCAACCTCTGAAGACTATGAAGGGGTGGTATTTGAGTAAGTTCTCTAAGCAAAATTCGAATCTCAGGTCAGGTGTGGCAGCATCCATTGTCTTGTAATCCACAACTCAGAAGGCCAAAGTGAGACCCTATGAGAAGAAAGAGGGCTGGAATGTGACTCATTGGTTCAGAGCACCTATTGCTCTTTCAGAAGAACAGGATTTGGTTTCCCCGCCCACATAGTGGTTCACAAGCATCTGTAACTCCAGTTCCAGCAGCTCTGATGCCCCCTTCTGGCTTCCACAGGCACTGCACACATGGTGCACATACTGCATTCAGGTACACACACACACACACACACACACACACACACACACACACACACACGCAAATATTTTTCAAAAGAAAGCTAGGATGAGGGGAGAAGGGATAAGAGAAAGAAAGAATGGAGAGAAAGGAAGAGAAGAAAGGGAACAAGATCGATTGAGTTTGGGCCAACTTGGTCTCTCTATGTAGCTCAAGCTGGCCTGGAATTCACTGTGTAATCCAGGCTGGTTCGGACTTCACATCTTCCTGCCTTAGCCTTCTGCACACACCAGCTTACAGGTGCAATAAGATGAGGGGAGCTTAGCTCCTGCCCAAAGCACAGCTCCATCAGACTTCCGTCTCTGCTGTCACCACCTCCCAAGTCCCTGAGCTCTCACCTTGCACCCCTCCTCAGCTCTTCCCTCCCCCACCTCTCGCATGGCCAGCAGACACCATTGGTGGAGCACCCCTGCATGAACACACATCGGCAAGAAACTGAGGTGGCTGTCTCCCTCTATCACTTCCCCCTGAGCCCGGCACTCATCAATTCTGCTAACCTGACTACTCAGTTCCCATGTCCACGTACACGCGTGTGTGCATGCACATACACTGCCCCCAGTACTGCACTAACAAGTTCATGCCTCTACACCCTGTTTTACTGGGTGCTGGGACCCAAACTGCCATCCTCATGGCAACACTCACCAAGCACTTAACCCATGATCATCCATACCCCCAACCCAGCCATCGCGTTTGAGACAGAGCTTCGCAGTGTAGCCTAGACTAGCCTGAAGCTCGTTATGTATGTAGCCTGATTTAGTCTAGAACTCACAACAATCCTCCTGCCTCAGTGTCCCCAGGGGTGGGATTACAGGTGTGAGCTACTGTAGCCTGCCGCCTCTTGTCACTTTCATGACACAATCCTCAATACTGGCCAGATCCTGTTCCCCCTACTCAGTCTGTACTGCACTCCCCACTAAAGTCCCAGGAGGAAAAACGCTCATGTCCCTCTCTCCCTCCAAACTGCGGTCCACAGCTTCCTGGGCCCCAAGAGGGGAGGCCAGGACGGAAGGGGAGGAAGGGAGGAAGCTGTGTGCAGCTCTGGTGGGGGCGTGGGGCTCTCTGGCATCCTGGGGGAGTCTTCCTCCTTAATTGCTGCTGCTCTCCAGCTGTTATCACTAACAAGAAATTAAAAAGCATCCTGCCCCCTGCCCCCTGCTCCCGCCCTCAGAGGAGCCCCAAGGAGGGTACTACAGAGACTCAGGGACGCCTCCAACTGACCGGTCCCCACCCCCCAAGGAGAGATGAGGCCAGGGAGCAGGATTGGGCCCCAGCCCTCCACTCCTGCTGCCACCAAGCCCTGATTTTACATATCCTGCCTCATAATCCCCATAGCTCTTCTGGGACTCCTAAACTTTGGGGTTTGTGGAAAAGCTCCCTGGGAATGCAGATTGGAGATCTGCAACTGCTCTGAGCTCAGTGAGCAACTAGAGAAAAGCAAAGAAGGGAATGGGTCAGTAATGGCGACGGAATGGATCTCAGCCCAGAGAAGAGCCTCCCTGAGGCCTGTGGTCTCCTGCTCTAAGAATCAGCACAGAAGCACCGTGGCCCTGCCTGTCTCTTCAGCCACCCTCCCCTCTCAGGTAGAACTCTAGGACCTGTGCTGGTTTTCAAATGGACCCGGAGCACCTACGCACTGGAAATGGGTAGCATGGCTCGTCCTTACCCCCAAATTTCCCAGCAAAGGAGTGTCCTACCATGTTTCCTTCCCAGCTCCCCCAACACATACCATGCTTTCTGTGACATCATATCGCCCAGGTAAGGGACGAGTCCCTCCGTGAACCCGGGTTCTTTTGCTCTCAATTATGGTGCTGGAATGATCATCTCGGCTCACACAGTTGAGTGAAAGCATGCCTGTGTGCCCTTGGCATTGTCCTTGCAACATAGGATAGGTGCCGAGGAGATTAATAATGGGCAAGTTCAATTCAAGTTGTGAATAACTCCAGCAGACCTTGCTGTCACAGATATTTCTCCAATGATGGGTTGCCCGTTGTGTGACCACTGTCTTCTAGAGTTTTCTGGAGGTGTTTACTGTTAAGATGGGGTTTTGTGGCTCAAAATAATTGGGTGCACACCTGTAATCCCAGTGCTCTGAGGCAGAAGCGGAAAGATCAGTTCAAGGCCATTGTGGGCTAGCCTTGGCTAAGTGTCTCAGATAAAGAAGGGGACTGGGCAGAGGGGCTCAATCAATAAAGTGCTGCCACAAGGGAATGAGGACCCGTGTTCAGTCCCAGAACCCACGTAAAAGCCGGGTGCCCTGGCATGTGACTGTCACCCCAGCACAGGGGACAGAGACAGGAAGGCTCTGAGAGCTGGCTGGCCCGGCTAGTCTATCCAAATCAGTGAGCTGCATATTCTGTGAAGTAATTCTACCCCGAAAATAAGGTGGAGAAACCAACAAAGACCTCTGACCTCCACATACATGGGTGTGTACAAACATGTTCTCAAGAGTAGGGGGAGGCTTTCTACATGAGTGCAACTAATGATGTGGTTGTGTGTGTGTGTGCACGTGCACACATGCTTACACACACACTCACAGTCCCCGAATCTCGTGAGTATTCTGTGCTGGCAAGTCTTATGTAAATCCATTTTTACATAAGTCCGAATCATTTTTGCATCAGAAGGTAAATGAGGCAGGTATCTACTTGGCAGCCATGTCAGCAGAGGGGGCACCTTGAAGACCTGCCTAACAAGGGTGTCATCAACTCTCCCTACCTGTGAGCAAGGGTTACTGTAGAACATAAGAGGTTGACATGCCTGCTCTCTACTCCCCAAGGATCCCCGCAAGCCTGAGTCAGGGCCGAGTTTACATAAGTCAGTCCTTACATAAACGTATACCTATCCGGTCTTGGGAAGGTACTAGAGCTGTGTAATAAATAGCTGGGATCATGACTATGAATTTAATTAGGGGTATCTGATATGACAAGACTGATTTAAAAATAATTTAACCATGCTCAGACTTAAGCTTGGGCAGAGTGCCTGTGTGTGCCCAGCCCTGTGGAGGGGCTGCCAGGCAATTAAGAGATGTTATGAGCTGTCCCTGCCTTAATGAAGCCTGAAACCAAGTTCTGGAGAGGTGCCTGGACTCGGCCCAAGCAAGCTGTCATTTACCTTTACCTCTCCCTCTAAACCCCCCCAAAGCCCCCCCACCCCGCCCCACGGCAGAATGGCACACCCTTCCACTGTCCCCAACTGTCTCAGCTTTGCATGCCACTGGTGTTGAGTCCTGACAGTGTCAAGAGACCCCCTTGTGTCCCCCCCTACAATCATTTCCCAGCCCTCCTCTCCAAACATCCCAGGGGCAGGGTGGGGGTGTGTCACCATCTGCATCTTCTCAGCAATCAGCCCTCCCCCAAGGTCCATCTGAGTTGGGAGGGGGCAACTGCTGAGTCAGGGTATTCCTTCCGTTCCCTCCCTCTCCCGGGCAGGACCAAATGTCACACGCCCCGCCTGAGTGACCAGGGTCTAGTCTCAGCTCAGTGGCACGCCTCACATCCAAGGAGCTCAAGGAGGTGTGGGGGGGGGGGTGGCCTTTAAGGCCCTGCTTGGAGTCACACTGCCCTTGCTGCTCCTATCTTCCGGCTGGTCCTATTCCTGGTTCTCCCCGCACCCCCAACTCAGAAAACCCGTTGCCACTGACCAGGGAAGCGCTGGGAGGACCAAGGGCAACCAGGACCAAACCCCAACTGAAAATACACATGCAGAACGGGGCGGGGTGTCTTATCTCTCCAGCGCAGTGTTTGGGGTACCTCTGCTGTGCAGAGGGAAGTCCCAAGAACACTTCCAATCCCACAATCCCCAAGTAGCCTAGCCTGAAGAGAGAGCCTGCCCGTCTTCGAGGAGTACCTAATCTGTTGAGAATATCACACTGGGGAAACACAGGAAGCAGCTAGAACTCAAGTTCTAGAACAAAGTCCCTACTGGACCTGGAAATGCAGACATAGGTAGTAGTCGGAACTGTCTAAAGCAGGTGGGAAAGCTGATGAGCAGGGGCAGAGGACCATTCTGGAGTCCCAAGACTGAGCAAGGAAGGCAAGACCTGTGGACAGGCCTAGGACAATGGCTGCAGCCAACATGAAGCTAAAGCAGGGCCTGCCTAAAATGGCAGAGTGTAGGTAAGCCGTGGTCAGGGGACAGAGGGCTTCTTCCTGGTAATGATGCTGCCGTCCAGAATGACAGACAGCAGCCACAGCAGGCCTGCACTTCTTGGCACAAACTCCCCCCCCCCATCAGCAGTGTGAGGCCTTAAGTGACCTGAGCAACTGAGCTGCTATGATCAGCAGGCTCCCACCCTTGACGTAAGGCTGCCCAGCAAGAGACCGCAGTCTCGTGCGCACTGGGCGCTGATTCCACAGCCTTTTCTGCCTGTAGCTCCATGGCTTACTTCTCTCTGGAGAAGAAAGTTAGAGTGAAGGAAAACAGGAGAGCCGCAGGAGGGCCCAGCTCCCCACCCCCCAGGCCACAGGGCGGTGACTGCCAGCACGCCCGGGTCCAGGGCCTGACCCTTGGCAGCCCTCAGCAGCCCACTCAGCCCACAAATGGCCTCATCCCTTGGAGAGCCCAGCAGGGTGGTTTCACAACTGTGTGTATTTGATGGAGCCTGTTCTTGGAAAGCCAGGGACGGGACAACTCAGTTCTGGGTGTTGGAGAGGCCTGGGCCCCTGGGGTCTGTAGTGGAACAATAAACAACCATAACCCTCCTGCTGTGTGCGTGGAGGGGCACAAGGTTAGACAGTGTTGTAAGTGTGGGGTTGGAGGAACACGGCCCTTCATGAGCTCACTGCACAACACAACCCCTTTGGGGGTATCACGGTCTGTCCCCGCTAGAGAGGAAGATGCTGAGGACATGTAGCACAGCAACTGAGAAGACTCTTAGAGCAGGGCCCATTGTCCATCCCAGTACCTCCATAGCCTGTGGTACAGGTTAGGAAGTTAAGTCAGGGACACCGTATCTGAGAGATGGGTGACTTATCCTTTCACAGCTGGGATCTGGCCAGGTAAGACTGGACCACAGGCAAGAGAGAAGCCCAGGCCATATCTGGTGGCACAGGCTTGTCAACTCAGGCACTCGGGAGGCTAAGCAGGAAGATCAAAAGTTCAAGCCCAGCCTGAGCTATAGGGCAAGTTCAAGGTCAGCCTAGACAACTTAGACCCTATCTCAAAATAAAAAGTATTTTAAAAAGGGGCTGAGGATATAACTCTATGGTAAAGCATTTGCTTAACATGAATAAGGCCCAGTATGTAATCCTCTGTGTGTGTGTGTGTGTGTGTGTGTGTGTGTGTGTGTGTGTGTGTACATATATATGAGAAAGAGAGAGACAGCTAAAGGATGAGACTATGTCCTGTCTGTCTGTTCTGGGTAACAGGGCACTGATTCAGGTCCTTTTATGAGAAGGATTTCTCCCAGAGGAAGAAGGTATGGTTTCCTACCGGTGTAAGTGACAAATCTCTGAGGGCCGGGCCACCTCAGTGCCCATCACAGTGCCTGGCTGTCAAATAGCATGGCTTACTTTCTTATACACTTAAGCATGGCTGCCAGCCAGGGATGATGCCGCCCTCCACATCAGTCATCAATGAAGACGGTTTCTCCTGGATGTGACCACAGCCCACAGGTGTAATGGGAGCAATTCCTCAACCGAGATTCCCTCTTCCCAGGTGACTCCAGTTTGTGTCAGGCTGACATCAGAAACCAGCTAGCACACACTCTCCAGTACAGATGACATCTATGTCCCTAAAGCTGCAATAGCCACCCAAACATATGTAGGGTCTGGGAAGCTCGGCAGTTAGGAGCACGGACTTCAGTCCCCAGAAAGCATGTCACACGGCTCCAGTCTCTGAGGGCACTCACATGCGTGTGCACAGACACAGACACAGCTGTGGACACAGGAAGGCTCTCCTAAGAGTTGACGTCTCATGAGCACAGTTTGCTGTGAACCAGGGACTGTGCTGTTACTTTCTCTCTACGAGTGTCTAATTCCGTGAAGTTCTAAGTAAACACCGCTTGCTGGGGGGAGAGGGGGAGAGGAATGTGTACAAGAGACATGTTGATGAAAGCGTTTTTAACTTTGGTTCCATTCTCTGACACACATTTCTCACATTCCCTCGCATCTCTGAAATCAGGGCATCCGTCCCTTGAAACCAATAACAAGGAGGCACTGTGTCACAGTTTAATTAGCAGCCTGCGTCTTGTTTGGACAAAATATGGTAGGTGGGACAGCCATCTAGGTAACCCAGCCTTTCAGCTGACATCACTGACACATGGGCCGTGGATTTTGGTTTCCGAGTTTGGGGGACAGGGGTACAGACCTGTGTATTAACCTGGAGCTTTCCTGGGAAGCAGACTGTCTTCCCTCCCCAGAGCTCCCACTCCCCACATCCAGCACACCCAGTCCCAAAGGCCTCCAAGAAAGCGTTTTCACCAGAGAAGGACCCCAGAGAAACTGCTCCCTGCAGCGCCCCCGGGGGCGGGGGCGGGTACGGGGGCGGGGGCGGGTATGGGGGCGGGGGCGGGGCGGGGGCGGGGCGGGGGCGGGGAGGGGAGGGGTGGGGTGGGGGAATAGGGGTGAAAGGGGAGGAAGAGGGTTGCTCCACTCTTCTCCAGGAACCTCACACCAATGGAGACAGGCTTGCTCCAGGCACCAGGCCATCAGGACCAGGAGCCAATGGCAAACCCGTCACAAGGCTGGCCGAACCGCTTCCAATTAGGCCCTGTTTACCTGCCCCCCCCCCAAACCATGCCCCCTTCCACCTTGCCCTCTGCCCTCAGGCTGGCCCAGGAGGAAAAGCCAGGGCAAAGGCGGAAGAGACCAGCCCCAGTGAAAACCCAAGCAACTGAAGCCCTGTCCCTCCCACACCAGCAGCCATATCCCTGAGCCTGCCCTCTGGGCCCCTGGGTAGGGGATCTCCAGGGGCACGGGGTGAGAGGGAGGGAGAAGTGACCTGTGCCAGGGACTCTCCTACTTGGTCAGAAATTGCTACCAACCAACTCCTCCTCCCCCCTTTTCCCAGGGCTCCTCCAGTCAAAGGCCCACGTTCTACTTCCTATACTTTCCAGGACATTTGTCCTGGGGTCCCACTGACCGCTACAGCATATGCCTAAGCCCAGCTGCCTGGGGATGGACAGAGATAACACCTTGTCCGTCCCCTGCCCAGCCTGACTTCGGGTGGAAGCCTCTCCATCTGGGTGGAAGGGTCTTTGGGTTAGCCGTCTCAGGGCTGGGAAGGGAAGCTCTCATTTGGCCTGGGTAGGGAGAAAGGACAGCCTCCTTTGCATGCTGCCCTGGGCCTTCCTCACTTGAGAGGCTAAATGCTAGGTCCCGCTGGGGTGCAGATGGGAGCCCGAAGGAACAGTGTCCTTCCCCTCTGTGGCCTCTGAAACTATAAACCAGGCCCTCCAGAGCCACATAGCTTTGGACCCTGGAGCCAAAGACTGCCTTCTCTGCCTACCTAACACTGTGTACCTACAGGTGGATTTCCTAGGTACCTTCCTTTCTTACCTACCCAGGGACCCAGAGGTGGGCCAGGAGCCCAGTAGTGTCCCTGGACTACCAGCCCAGCACACCCAGCCCAGAACCACGCTACTTGTTATACAGGTTCCAACTCAAATAAGCTGCAAATGGGGAAACTGAGGCCCAGAGAAGCCAAGCAGCTTGCTGATTTGTTACTCCCAGGAAGTCTGGCCCTTGAACCTAGGGATGCCCACTCTTGGCCATTCCTAAAGGGTGTGACTCAGGGTCTGAGACTGAGTCGTGGGGTTGGAGCTGTGTATCTCATTTTTTTTTAAATTGGTTTTGTTTTCTGGTTGTTTGGGGCTTTGTTTGTTTGCTCTTGAGGTTTTTATTTGTTTGCTAGGTTGATTTGGTTTGGTATTTTTAGACAGTCACACCGTGTAGCTCTGGCTGGCCTAGAACATGTCACAGTGTAGATCAGGTAGACCTGGAATTCCAAGACCAGCCCTCCAGAGTTACAACTAAAGGTGTGTGCTGCCACACTGGCTTTCTCCCTGGAGACAGCCTCTTTGCAGTTCGGACTCATGTCAGACTCACCGTGCAGCTGGGGATCATCTTGACCCCGACCCTCTTTCCTCTACCTCCCAGGTGTTCACCACTTGCCTGGCTCCTGAGGTGCTGGAGCTGACCCAGGAATGGGAGAGGGTGTCTCCATTTTGCTAGGTGTGCTGGCTAGTTTTATGTCAACTTGATACAAGCTGGAGCTATCTGAAAGGGAGAAGTCTCAATTGAGAAAATGCCTCCATAAGATCCAACTGTAAGGAATTTTCTTAATCAGTGATAGACCGGGAGGGCCCAGCATGTTGTGGGTAGTTCCATCCCTGGGCTGATGGTCCTAGGTTCTACCAGAACGCAGGCTGAGCAAGCCAGTATGCAGCTTCCCTCATGGCCTCTGCATCAGCTCCTGCCTCCTGGTTCCAACTCTACTTGAGTTCCTGTTATGACTTCCTTTGATAATGAACAGGGATGTGGAAGTGTGATCCGAATAAGCCCTTTCCTCCCAACTTGCTTTATGGTCATGGTGTTCCATTGCATCAAAAGAAACCCTAAGACATCAGTCTTATCCCAGGCCCCACCCACGGGAGTAGAACAAGCAGAACTAAGAGACACACCTGTGTCCTCTCTGCTCAGCCGGTCCTCCCTGCCCCCCCCCCCCCACCAGGCCACACTGAGGAGAGCTATCCTTGGATCATCCGCTGCGCCTGAGCCTAGGTGTTGCTGGACCCACTGAGTGGTGGTGTCACAATAGAAGAGATCGATCCCCACCTGGGAGCTAGGGAAGGCTTCATAGAGGAGGCAGCAATTCTACCAGTCAGTAATAACTACAATAGTAGCGATGGTTATGGTTTCTACTTATTGGATAGATGGCTTGCGTAATTCTCAGTGCTTTTGAAACCACCTACGTTACTTCTATTGCCATCTGAGGTAGATACCCTTTCAACACACCCATGTTACAGATGGGAAAACTGAAGTTCAGGCGAAGGAACCGGCCCAGGATCGCCCAGCTGTCATAAATGAGTCAAGTCATCATTTGAACCCAGTTCTGGCAAAGGGCCAAGAATGAGACCAGTGTTCACAAGGTTTGGTGTGGCAGGGAGGGGGAGCTGCATCCCCTGGACCACATCCGGTCCTCAGGCATGTTTCGTCTGGTCCACGCTCGGTGCGACTCAGAGTCCTTGAAGAGGGCGCAGCAGTTGCCAGCCAGAAGGTAAACAGTGGGGATGAGGGGGAGCCTCAGAGCCTTGCATTCCAGAAATGCACAAGCATTTCAGGCCGAACAACACGCCTCCCCCACCCCTCAGCCCGCTTCCCTTGTCCCAGTTACCTGTCTGGCCCCTGTAAACATTTAAGTTAGAGGACCTGGAGGAGAGCCCGGGACACCAAGGGGAATTAGCAGCTAGTAACCACGGGAAGGTCCTTTGAGGTCAGAACACAAAAGGCCTTGAACTTTGGGCTGAGGAGTACGGACACTGGAGTCTGCAATAACCTTGTCATTGCAAACTGGACACCACCAGCAGTCAGCTGCGAAGTTACGAGCATGTACAGTCACACACATGAGCACACACACACACTGGGGCTGGGGATAGCCTCAAACTGGTGTCATCTGTGCCCAAAAAGTTCTGTGTGTGTGTGTGTGTGTGTGTGTGTGTGTGTGTGCGTTTTCATGGGTGCACGCATGCTACAGCACACGTGTAGAGGTCAGAGGTCAACCTCAAGTGTTGCTTGCTCAGGACAGCGGCTTTTGGTTGTTTTCCACTGTGTATGCCACACCAGCTGGGCTTCCAGATGTGCCTCCCTTCTTCTCATGGGAATTCTGGAAACGAGGACACACTATGCATCCGGTTCTAAGGATTTGAACTTGGGTCCTCACATCAGCACACTTTTGCGCACTAGGCTATTTCCCCATCCCTAAGGAGAAATCTTTGCATGCCCCAGGCCTAGCCCAGTGGGTCCCTCTCTCTAAGCAGAAGGTTCTCTTGTCCTAGGTTGTCCCCTTGACCCCTGGAAGTCCACAGCCCACAGAACTGACTGGCCCAGGAGAGGATGCAAGGTTTAGGACTGGAATTTCCCTCTGAGTGGGTGGGGCCCATCAGGTGAGCCAGGTGACAGGGATAGGGGCTGAGTGGAAAAATTTGGCCTGTTCCAGCCCCTTCCCCCAGTGACTCAGGCTCACCGTGGCAAGGAATCTGGGCAGAGAACAAGTCAAGAACCCACAGAAAAATTTCCCGTCTCTCTAGCTCTGTCACTGCCCAGCTCACCTCCACCAAACACGCACACACACACACACACACACACACACACACACACATCCTGAATCATGACTTGTTGCTGCCACCATTGTCTGACCTGGAGCCACATCCTGGATCCTGTCCAGGCTCTGCCAGAGCAGGACAGCAGCCTACCTGCACCCAAGCCTTCCCCATGGTGAGGGGGTAGGAACAAGTCTCTTACAAGGGCCAGAGAGGACTTGGGATTGGCAAAGTTAGTAAAGATGCAGGAACCGCTAGTCCAAGCAATGTTTGAGACCCTGTGTGTGTGTGTGTGCGTGTGTGTGTGTGTGTGTGTGTGTGTGTGTGTGTGTTGTGGGGAGCTGGGGAATCATTTAATCAGTCCAAGTGCTTGCTTTACAAGAACAAGGACCTGACTTTGATCCCCAGGACCCACATTAAAAGCCAGGTGTGGTGGCTGCATGTAATCCTGTTGCTGGGCAGCTCCCTGGGGCTTGCTGGACACACAGCTTAGTTGAAATGGCAAGTTCCAGACCGAGGTCCACCAAAACACAAACTTGGCAATGTACTGAAGGGATACCCAAAGTTGACCCTCCATGTGCGCCACACACACACAATACACAAATGTGCACACATGCACACTAACCCACACAGCCAACCCCACTCCTGAGCATACAGCTTCAAACTGGACAGATGGCAGCAGGGACCCACAGTTCCCAGGAGCCTCTTACCTCTTCCGCCACCCACCCTCTTCAGTGTCCACCAGGGCCTTCCAGTGGGTAGGATCTGTGGGGAACACTAATTCTGTTTTCTCCCCTTGGACCCACCACCAGCAAGGTACACTTGCTTGGTGACTATAAACGTTCCTGTCATTGATTATGGTCACAGCTAGGCAGGGAGGGGACTTGGTCCAAGGAAGAGGGAGTCAGGCTACAACTGGGTCTCCTCTGCAGTCTTTACCACATAATTGCTCTCGTGTGCAGGTGCCAAGTTAAGCCCAAGCCCCAGATAGCAATGCCAAGGTCCTTGTGGCTTTCCAAGCCTGGTAACAGAGAGCATGTACCTGGCAGTAAGGCCATGACTGAGGGAGAAAAGAGGAGAGAAGGCGGGACCAGAGCGGCCGTTAGTCTAGTTGGGAAGGGCCTTCTGGGGTTTTGCAAGGCAGATGAACCTGCCAATCACTGTGTCTGGTGTGGCCATCATTGGCTTCTCCTTTGCCTCCCTCTGAGAGCAAGACCACTGTCCCTGCAATGACGGGAACGCTCTGAAAACAGAAGTGATTGAGAGCCAGCGCTGCTAGGGGTGATGCTGGGTAGCACACGAAGGACATCTTGTCCCAGAACACACCTTCTTTCCTGTAGACCCCCACCCTGACTTTCAGTAAAGAGAGGCAGGGTGAGAACCCATGTTCACGTGACTCACCTAAAGTCACACGCAGTCCATGAAGGGAAGGCCATCGCCAAGCGCTAGGATCGTAATCAGCCCAGGCTGTGTGCTACCTTGAGTTTTGGAGGTTGGAAGTTCAAGCTCAAGGTGCTGGCCAGTTGGTTCCTAATGAGGATTATCTTCTTTGCTTGTCTTTGGTATGTGAATTTGGGGTAATGCCATATTTTAGTATCCTCTCTCTCTCTCTCTCTCTCTCTCTCTCTCTCTCTCTGGTATTTTCTTTAAGGGCACTAATCCTAATCATGAGACATCATCCCCATAAACTTGTTTAAATGTAATCACCTCCAAAGGCCTCATCCCCAAATACCATTACACTGGTGATGGACCTTTGTAATATAGGGACTTAGGTAGGAGACACAATGTGGTCTACAGCACTGGCCAATGGGAAGACCCCAGATCCACCTTTGTGGGATGCATTCACTCTTTCAGAGTAAATTGAAAGTTGGGAGAGGGGATATGCATCTATGACCTCAAATACCTTCCATCGCTGGCCTGGGTCCTGAGCATAGCGGGGACAGGGTGAAGCCCTTGTGTACCCCCTGCCAGGTTCTAGGTCTCATCTACTTATGTTCCCCTTCCCGCCTCATTTGGCTTCATGATTCCTAAATCCCCAGAGTCCTGTTCAGATGGTTGCCTTCACCATCTATTCACATCCGAGACTGGCCATCGTGGTGTACCAGGTACCTGTCAGGCAGCAGGCTGGATGTCCCAGTACAAAGAGCACCCAGGGGAAGGGATGGAGCACCACTCAAACATCTCTCACACAGCAGACACCCTTCCCTTAGTCAACAATGAGGGCTGCGTTGTGAAAACAGGGCCTCCCCAAAGCTGCTAAAGGGGCCTGCTTCCTTCACCCAGCTGCATCAGTATGCCTGGGTACTTCAGCAGAGAGAAACAGGACAGAAGGGAGACTCCAAGCAAGCCCGTGATATCCACACGGGAAGTCTGAAGACCCAGGCGTCCCTCAACAATGAAAGAACAGGAACTCTGCCCTTTAGTCTTAGCTCAGTCACTGTGATCCCTGAAAAGTCCTCTTTTCTGTGCCCCAAGACCTTGTGCTGGTCTGGGGTTCCCCAAAAGCCTGCGCTGGTCTGGGATTCTGAGACAGCATCTTGTCCAAACTGTGCAGCCTGGCCACAATCCCCACCTGCAGCTGGGGACTAGCAGATAGGGATTAGGTATGGAGGGGGAGGGGACAGAAAGGAAGGGGAGGAATGAGTGTCACCCCAGGGCGGGGCAGCACAGAAGGGAAACTGAGTGTGTCCCTGGCTTGCCCCAGCCTGTCCCCAGCATCCGGGGAAGGGTGAGCACTGTCAGCTGAGGTGGGGGACAGGCTGGGGAGGGGCAGGGAACCCCGTCTGGACTTGTTGGGGCGGCCAGCGGGTACAGCTGTTTCCCGCTGATGAAAGGGCCTTGACTGATATGGCTCAGGAGCTATGGCTAACTCCCAAGTCCTGAGCTGCTCCCAGGCTCGCCAATAGGGTCAAGCCCCGAAGCGCGGTGGGGAGTGGGAGACACATGGAGAGGAGGCTTCTGCTGCCACTGTGGACCACACAGAGACCACAAGATGGAAGGGATGCTGGGTAAATTTTCCCCGCTGCAGCCTAGCAGAGACCCAGGGATGTAGGCTAAGCCAGGACCAAGGAGACCAGGGAAGCCTTGCCCTTGCTTCTTGTCGTGTGCGCACGACACACATCTCTAACTCCCACACATGAGGGTGAAGCCTGCACCGCAGGGAGCTGGGCAGGAAGGGTAGGCTGACTCAAAGTGCAGCTTACACACCATAGCCTTCTGCAGGCCTGCAACATGCTAGCAGACACTCAGCGCATGGTCCTGTGTCAGGCATCCTAAGACCTTTAGGTACATGGTCTCCTTCACTCCTCCCCCACAGCTCTGCGTGCTACCGTATTAAGTGCATTTCTCATAAGAAGCAAAGGAAGGAAGGGAAAGTATGTTTGGTTCACAGTTTGAAACAATATAGTCCACCACAGCAGGGACAGTATGACCGCAGGAGCTAGAGGCTGTCAGTCACATGATGTCCACAATCAGGAAGCAGGTGCACGGCTCCCTTTTCAGCCATTCTGAGACCCCAAGTCACAGGACGGCGCCGCCACAGTCAGGGTGGGTCTCTTTCTACGGTTAAACCTTTCTGGAAACAGGAACACCCAGGGGTGTGTTTCTTTGGTTATTCTATATCCAGCCAAGAATGAAGATTAACAATCAGGGCTACTATGCTCCTTCACAGGTGAGGACACTGGTCCCCAGTAGTCCCGCTGTGGCCAGAGGGAGATGTTCCTATGATAAATATTATGACCGAAAGCAACTAGGGCATGGAGGTTTATTCCACCTTCCAGTAACCATCCATCACGGAAAAAAGCCTGCAATGGGCAGATAAAGGTCCAGGCTGACTTGAGACCACCCTGGAAACAAACGGTGACTGTAATGGTTGCTTGTGTCATCACTGTGACAAATCCCTGACAGAAGCGACTTTAGGAGGAAAAAGAAAGTCGACTGGCTGCCAACTTCAGAGTCCACCATCCGTTGCTGTGGAAAGGCATGGCTGGGTGGCTCCATGGTGGCAGGAGTGCCTATCTGGAGAGTTTGAAATGACCAGGAAGCAAAGAGCTAGAGGAAATCAAGGTCACCCCTAGTGGCCAAGACCTGTCAGTTAAGTCCTGTGTCCACAACCTCCCAAAATAACACTAACGGGACCAACTACTCAAACGCAGGAGTCTTCGAGAAACACTTCACATACGCATTGTAACAGTGGCCTTACATGTGGGAAAGGTTTCAACCCCATTTGTCCAACAAGTCCTCAGAGCATCTCAGATGGGGATGACCCAGGAGAGTGCTCAGAAGTCTATGGATGTTTTCTAGCTGAAGTTATTTAGTTTCCATGTGTTACTTTTCTAACTGTGTGTGGGTTTTGGGTACATGTACCTGCAGGTAATTGACTGTGTGTGCACGTGTGTGTGTGGAGGCCAGAGATCAGCAGCATAGGGTGTTTTCCTCTGCTTCTGTTTTGGTTTTTGAGACAGGGTCGCTCACTGAACCCAGAGCTTGCTGATTGGCTACACTGACTTACTAAGGTTTTAGTAAGCCTTTTCCTTATTAAGTTGATATTGATATTTTGCTACCATGACAGCAGATGAATACGATTTTAATCAAAGTATGGTTCACTGACAGCTTTAAATTTGATGAAGTTCAATTTAGTTTTTCTCTTATTGCCCATGTTTTCGTATCTCATTAAAGAAACTATTGCCAAATCCAAGATATTAAAGACACTCCTCCACACTTTCTTCTAAGAGTTTTCTATGTCTATGACTGGGGAGTTGGAGTGCATGTGTGCGCATATACATATACATATACATATACATATACATATACATATACATATACATATACATATACATATACATATACATACACATATATATGTATATATACATATATACATACATATATATACATACATATACATATATTGACCTGGACACAGCTAATTTCCTTCCCTTGTTCCTTTTAGATGGCTTGTATTTTTTTTCTTGCCTAATTGCACTGGCTAGAACTACCATTCCTGTGTTGGATGAATGTGACAGGACTTGCTTATGGGGAAGCTTTGTCTTCACTACCAAACATGCTGATCGAGTTGTGCGTTTTCTGTAGAAGACCTTGACCAAACTGAGGAAGCTCCTTACTATTCCAAGTTTATTCAGCCTTTTAATGATATTTTTTAATTTGTAAAAGACTTTTTCTTCGTCAACTAAGCCAATCATGCACAATGTTATCCTTTTTGTTCTATTAATTCAATTGTTCTAATAATTAAATTGACTAATATCTGTATATTGAACCATCCTTGCATTCTGGGTACCATGGTGTATGCTCTTTTTAATATGCAACTGAATTGGACTTGCCAGGTTTTTAAAAAATTTTTTGCATCTATATGCAAAAGATGTTTAGCCTGAAGTTTTCTTTGTAATGGTGTCTTTGTCTGACTTTAGTAGCAAGTTTATTGTCCTCTGAGAATGATCAGGAGATGTTCCCTCCTCCTCAGCATTTTAGAGGAGTTTGAGAAGAGATGTCTAATTCCTTACACTTGGTAGCAAGTGACACCGGTGACAATGGATCTGGGGCGTTTTGTGGTTGTTGGGTTTTGTGGTTGTTGGGTTTTGTGGTTGTTGGGTTTTGTGGTTGTTGGGTTTTGTGGTTGTTGGGTTTTGTGGTTGTTGGGTTTTGTGGTTGTTGGGTTTTGTGGTTGTTGAGAGGCTTCTGATAGCAAACCTATCCTTTGTGCTTATTTTAGATCCCCTCAATTTTTCTTATTTTAAAATGCTTTTGGTAGTGTGTGTTTCTAGGATCATTTTTTTTTTTTAAATCCAGACTATCTAATTTGTTGGTATATGATGGTTTTGAGGTTTGGGAGGTTTGTTTGTTTGTCTGTCTGTTTTGGTTTTGGTTTTGGTTTTGGTTTTTTGACACAGGCTTTCTCTGTGTATCCCTGGCTGTCCTGGAACTCTCTCTGTAGACCAGGCTGGCCTCAAACTCACAGATATCCACCTGCCTCCACTCCCCCCCAATGTTGGAAATAAAGTTGTGCTCCACCACAGCCCAGCCAATTTTTGATTCTTAAATAATTTATTTCAAAATCAATAGCAGTGTCTCCCACTTTGTGTCTAGTTTTAGTAACTTGAGTCCTTTATTTTTTCTTTCCTTACATTTTATTTATTTACTTATTATTTATTTTTAAAATATTTTAATTATGTGCATATGTGTGTGAGTATATGCATATGAGTGCAGATGTTCAAGGAATCCAGAAGAGGGCGTTGGACCTCCTGGAACTATAAACAGTACAGATGGTGGTGAGCCATCGAATGTGGGTGCTGGAAACTGAAGCTGGCCCTCTGCAATCGCAGCATGAGTCCCTAACCACTGGGCTATCTCTCCAGTCCCCTCTCCCTTATTAATTTACGTTGTGTGGATGTAAACGTGTTTCTGTGTGTGGACACACATGTGCCACAGCTCTCCTGTGGAGGTCAGAGGACAGCTTACAGGGTCAGTTCTCTCCTCCCACTTTGTGGGTCCTGGGGATCAAACTCAGGCCGGCTACAGGCTTGGCAGCAGGTGCCCCTACCTGCTGCGCCCCCCATCTCTCTTTGCCTTAGTTAATCTAGCCAGTGATTTGCCAGTTTTGTGAGCTTCTCAAAGGAAGGCCTTCGGGTTTGCGCATTCATTTTCTCTGCTGCTGTTCTGCTCCTTATTTCGCTTCCCTCCAGGCTTGTAATTGGGAAATCCTTGACTCTTTTGAAAGTTAAAATGTAGCTTCAGGCCTGGTATATGGGCCTTGCTGGAGAATGCTCCACACACACTTCTGAAGAATGGTATGTGATTGTTCAGTGGAGTGTTCTCTGTATGTTTGTTATAATTAGTTCATAGTTGTCTCAGTAGGATTTCTGGGGCCAGAAACAGGGTAAATTACACACAATGAAAGTTTATTTGGCATATGGTTCTAGAGATTGAGAAGTGCAAGAATATGGTACTACATCTGCTCAGCATCTGAGCTAGCATATTATAACACGCTTAAGGATCTGCACTGTGTGTGTGTGTGTGTGTGTGTGTGTGTGTGTGTGTGTTGCTGAGGATTTAACTTAGGATCTCATGTGTCCTAGTCAAGCATTCTACCACACCATGCTGTGTGGCCAGTGGGTCTGGCGTTCTAGGATAGAAGAAAACGGTTAGGAAATAATTTGACTGCACTTAACCATGGTACGTCTTGGAGTGGGAGGATGGAGAACTCCAAGAGCCCTGCTTCCTCCTTCTCTCATATTAATAAAAGAAGAACTGAGAAGGCAATCAAAGTTTTGGGACCATTGCCCTTGTTTGCTTTCTATTGCTGGAATAGACACCATGGCCAAAAGCATCTTGGGGAGGAAAGGGCTTATTTCAGCTACCAGCCCTTAGTTTTCTTGAATCGGAGTGCTATTGTATCTTTGCCTCACAGAACAGAGAATACAGATGTGCCACCATGCCTGGCTTCCTCTTCCAAAGCCATCAGTACCATCACAGAAGCCAGCTGTCTTGGCTTACTCTTAATTGTTTCCTTCTAGGTAAAGGCCCACCTGCTAATATTATCAACATGTAAATCTTGAAATTAAATTTTCTTTCTTTTATTTTCTTTATCAAGACCAGGTTTCTCTGTGTAGAGATTAAAAATTTAATACTTGAATCTTTAGTGACATATTCAAGCCATATAATAGTGTTCTCCAAATCTGATTGCTCTTTTCATCCCTAACAGTGAGCTATTGACTTCTCCAACAATCATGCTAGAGCTGTCTATTTCTCCCTTCAGATATGTTCATTTTGGTTCATAAATGCATGTAGGTAAAACATTCATACACCTGAAATTAAAAAAATTAAAAATAGAAAATAGCCAAGAAGTGGTGGTGCACCCTTAGTCCCAGCAGAGACAGGAGGATCCCTGAGTTCAAGGCCAGCCTGGTCTACAAATCATATTCCAGGACAGACAGGGCCACACAGAGAAATCCTGCCGCATAAAGCTAAAATAAATAAATAAAAAGTAAATTTTAAAAAAGGAAGCCTGCAGTATGACTCCTTAATAGAAGAGCACCGAAGTAAGGTCTGGGGAGGAGGGGCATCCAGGGTGAGGGGTACCGGGGAGGAGGGGCATCTGGGAAGGAGGGCATCCAGAAGATGAGGGGCAATGGGGGAGGGCATCTGGGAAGGAGGAGCACCCCCCGGGGAGGAGGGGTACTTGGGGAGGTGGAGCATCCAGGGAGGTTTCCAGAACAGCAAACTCTGGGATTGGAATTATGTTTTAAAGAACAACCAAAAAAAAAAAAGTTTACTATGTAAATCTGTTTTTTCCCCCCCACAGGAAAATACATCAAAATGCTTCATTTAGGGCAAAAAGCAAGCAAACAAGAAGCATGGGTGACGTCATTTTTCGTGACTGCGTGTGTGTATTTACATATTTAGAGGTGTCTGAGTATACATGCACAGAGAAACATTCATGACTATAGTCCAGGTGCTGACCCTGGCCTCCAGCTGTTGGAACGATGGGAGGAGGGGACGGACACTTCCCATCTCTGCTTAGCACGTTCTATACTGTTTGTCCTGTTTACAATGAGCACACGTCACCCTTGGAATCACAAGGAAAGCACTTACACTGTTTTCCCTTGGTTGGCTTATTTTGTTTTCTTTCTTATTTCTTCCCTGCAGCATCAAGGGGGCAAGGAGACATTCCCTGTGGAGACAGAGTGGGGAAGGGCCTGGGAGGCAAAGGGGTAGCACAGGCAAACGCAGCGTCAGACACAAAACCCCTCCCTATTACAGGAAATGCAGTCCCTGGACTGGCTGGAGAGCACTGGGGTTGCGGAGAAACAGGTGTTTCCAGGGACCCCATTCTCAAGGCCTTTCATGTCACAGAAAGAGTCTGCTTGGCAAGAGAGTAGCAGATTTTGATTTACAAGTGTTGCTTTATGTATTAAGCAAGCTAGTTAGTGTGGGAAGGGAGGAACCCCAGAGGCCGGGAGGCCTACAAGGGAGACTGTTGCAATGATTAAGGAAAGAGAAGATGGAGCTGGAGGTGAGTCAAGGCTCAGAAGAAAGAAATGGAAATAAGAGATAAGGGGGGGTCAGACCCGAAGACTAGCCCAAGCTGTTTGCACAAGGGCTCCTTGGCTGTGGCCCTGCTGGCGTGTTGTGTCAGTGGCAGAAAGCCAGGTCTAGGGATGATCAGGGTGAGGATGCTGCTGATTCACGATGAGGGAGAGGAAAGTCCCTTAGCAGAGCTCCGGAACCCTCTCCAGCTTGCAAAGTTCCCAACTTCCAATTCCTGGTGTATCAAATGCATGTTCAGGGCTGCAGAGTTGGATAAAGGTGCCCTCCTCATAAACCTGACAGCCCAAGTTTGATTCCCCAGAACCCACAGGGTGGAAACAGAGAGCCAACTGCTGAACTTTGCCCTCTGCCTTCTCCATTCCTGACATGACATGTGTGCATGAAAACATAATATAGTAAAAATAAAGGTATATTTCATTCATGCTGCTGTCTTCACAATGAAAAAGCCAGGAGAGGGAAGGCAGCCAGAGCAAGAACTAAACCCCAAGCACCTTCCCCTGTGCGGAACGAACAGCCATCATTGTTCCCAGCAGAGCCGGAACAACTTAGCATGCACTTTTGCTCTTTATGACATTACCTGTCTGTGCCTCGGCTGTCTTCTCCAACACTGAGGAAATGGTACAGGTTCTTCATGTGTTTCTGAAAAGATGAGGGTATAGTTTGTGTAAGAGCTCAGAAGAGACTGAGGCTTATAGTAAGTGACCCATAAACACAGGTGTCCCGTGTCTGTAAAGAATGGGACCCAGTGCTGGGTCTTTGACAGGCATTCGCCCTAGTCCTCAGACACCCGTTGCTCCTGGGACCGGCCTTGAATTCTGCCTTGCCGGTCTGTTCCACCGGAGCTTCAAGCTCTGCAATGGCCACTCCATCTGTCCATTTTCATGCACCTTTAACGCTAACTTGTGTGCTCTATCAGATAGTCAGTCATCTGGACCATTGCAAGGGGCTGAAACGACAAAGAAAATTATGGCCTAGGCCTTAACTTCATTCCCTCCTGACCTCCTGGGATGACTCATTAAAGATCCATGAAGCACTCCTGTAGGCCACACACAGGCACTCCGTTTGACTGTTTCTGTTGCCTGTTTGCACACAGCAATTATCCATGGAGTCACTTCAAGGAGTTATTTAGTTTCCAATCTTTCTCTCATTCTTTTCTCCCAAGTACCTACCTTGTGCCACTCTCCAGGTCACACAGAGGCAGCAACACAGACTCTAGAGACTTCTTCCCCATTTGCCCTGGCTGAGGACCTGGCATCAGTCCCCAGAGTCTGTGAACACTGTCTGCGCTAGGCCGGATGCAGCAGATAAGGAACATCCCAAAGCAAACCCTCATGGCGTCTCCACCCAATGGCTCATTCATTCTTTTTATTTTACTTTTGGTTTTTTAAGTCAGGTTTCTATGTCAAACAGTCCTGGCTGTCCTGGAACTCACTCTGTAGACCAGACTGGCCTCAAACTCAGAACTCACAGAGATCTGCCTGCCTCCGCCTCCCGAGTGCTGGGATTAAAGGTGTGCGCCACCACCACCTGCTTCTCATTTTTTTAAATACTCTTTTCACCTTGATTTGTGGTACATATGCGTGCACATGCATGACGGCATTCTCGCCATAGCACATGGATGGAGATCAGGGGATAATTTGCAAAAGTCAGTTCTCTCCTCTACCACATGGGTCTCAGGAACTGAACCCAGGTTGTCAGGCTTGGAGGCAAAGCCCCTTCACCCACTGAGCCACCTCAAATGGCTCCCAGATGGCTCATTCTTTCCACGGGTTTCTAGAGTCTCTGAAACTCCGGTAGAGGCTTTGGGAATGTGAATGAGATGAAGTCCCCACCCTTGCAATCTACACAGTACCATCTCATTGACCCAGCAGTGTCCCGGGCCGTCTGAGGGGCAGATGCTGGGCCAATAAGCACATAGACAGATGTCTGTTTCTATGGTCCAGGCTCAGAGGCTCATATCCAAGAGTGTTAGGGCTTGTGGCTAGGCTACATCTGCTGTGTAAATTTGACTTCAGCAGCTGCCCTCTCTGAGCGTTCATTTGCTGTGGTAGCCTTCCTGTCTGCCTGTCCTACGGTAGGGGAAAGAGCTAACGTGTGCGAGGGCTGACACAGAGACAGTGCCACCGTTGTTCTAAGCAGGTACATAAATAAGTAGGTCATTGGCACACAGTGTGGGATAAAACACAGGGGACCCAAGTCACCCTGGGAGCAGTGAGAGAGGGGCCACCATGCCAGGCGCCACTCAGCCACAGGAGGAGGGGCTGGACACAGACTCCCCCCTAGACCTGTGTCTCTGGTACCCACTGGCCACCCTCCAGGGAAGCAGCTCTATGAGGGATGGAGTAGGTGGGAATGGGTAAAAGGCAGAGACACAAACATCGTCTGAGGATTGCGGTGGGGGTGGGGGGTTGCTTGCCTGGCCTGCAGAAAGCCTGGGGTTCAATCCCCAGAACCACGTGCGCCAGGCATAGTAGCCAATATCTGTAATCCCGACTCTCGGGGGATGGAGGCAAGAGGGTCCTTTGCTAAGTAGAGAGTTTGAGGCTAGTCTGGGCTATATGAGACCCTGTCTCAAAACACAACAAAAAGGCTGGAGCCAGCTCAGCAGGTACAAATGCTTGCTGGGGAAGTCACATAAAGGTGGGAAGCCAGAGAGCTGTCCTCTGACCTCCACACACACCAAACACACACAACAATAAATAGATAAAATTACTGTAAAACACATAAACCTCACCTCTCTCCATCGAAGGTACCCTTCTAAAAGGGCAATGGACCCACCCCTCACCAGGCTCGGGGCAGGTAAGATAGTGCCTGTGGCTCTCCAAAAGTGCCTGTGGCATCCATGAGATGCTGCGGGTCCCAGGGGACAATGCAGCGACTACTCCCCTTCATAAACTCCCTTCCTAGAGCCCAGAGTTCCACGTCCCTGAGTGAGCCTCTTGTCAGCTCTGTGGACAAAGATTCCTGCTTCCAGACGAGCTTGGGGAGGTAAGACAGATGCACATCATTCTTAGGCTCTCGTTAGAAGTAAATGGCGGTGGGTTGACAGGGATAGAGACGCTGTGCCAGCAACATTAGCAGTACCCTTTAACCTCCCTCATTCTGCCTCTCACTGGGGTGTGCAGGGCAATCCCTTCCGTATGCACGGAGGCAGGGCTGTAGGTCTGGGTGCATAGAGGGAGGAAAGACAGACACCGCTGCATAAAAAAAAAAAAAAAAAAAAGACTTGTATCTGAGACGAACGGTCCAGGGCAGCAGGGCAGATGGGTGCAACTGGCAGGGTGGGTTACAGTTTGGAAAACATGGGAGGGATAGGAGGGCGGGGCGGAAGTCGGCCTGTTCTCCACCCCATCACAACAGCATCCTGATATGTGACCACCCCTTCTGTAGCAGCCCCTCTCCAGCACCACCTGATCAGGCAGCCCCATTCCTAGTTATGCCCACAGGGACCAGGATGTGGGCGACGAAAGCCAGACAAGCCCTGACGTAGACAGCCCTGCGACCCCCAAGCGCAGCCTCCCCCACAGCCGTAAGTCAAATACTCCTGTGGTTTGGGCACCAGCCAAGCGCCCACACCCCAGCTCACGGGACCGCAACTTCCCTATTGCATCGGGTTACACAGCTCGTGCACACAGGCCGGGAGCTTGTTACACAACCTTGGTGCGCGCACTCGGCACCCACATCCTCCGGGTAGCCTGCCGGTCACACAGAGGAAACCACAGCCTTGTGAGGAGGGCACAGGCTCTATTCCAGACTCCTGGCATCTAGACCTGGGGGGGGAGGGGAGTAAGCAATGGCTCCTGGCTGGGAGCCAGGGCCTGTGAGCTCTCCTACCGGCATGCTGTGGAACCCCAGGAGGTCACATCTGGGAGCCCACTTCCTTCCTTCCTTCCTTTCACCATGATGATCCAGATGTCCACACCCTTGGTGCCAGTCAGAGCCCTCAAACCTCTACCAACACCTCTTTCCCAATGCGTGTCAGCAAAATAAGGGGTAGGAATTGAGGAGAGCCTTGACAGTGGGTGAGGCGACGTCGAAAAGGGCCCTTTCTTCTTTTTATTACACACATTATTTTTTATTTGGGGTGTGTGTGGAGGTCAGAGGACAGACGTCACTTCTGTCCTGCCGTGCCTGTTCTGGGCCTTACATCTCCATTGTCAGACCTGGCATGAAGCACCTTTGCTCTGGGCCATGTTTTCTGCTCTAAAAAGACCTTTTCTGTTGGAACTCTTCTCTCGGAGCTGAGCCCCATGGTCAGTCCCTGTCGAAGGAGAGAAAGGGCTAGCGTAGGGAGTAGCAAAGGTAATTTTCTTCTGCACACTTTAAAAAATAAATATTTTTAATTATAATTTAAATATTTTAAATATAATACAATTGCATCATTTTCGCCGCACGTTTTCTTTCCATCATCGAACCGCAAACATGTTTCATTCTGCCTCATGATAAGTGGGGGAGGGGTACAGTTGATCATGGACCTCCCCAGGACCCATGTGCTCCTGAGCCAGATAAGACCTTAAATAAACGTCTCACTGAAGCATGTGTGGGAAATGAGTACAAATAGACACAGGGATCCTTGATAGAACCAGGTTTGCACATTTTCTTTGCCAGGTCACCGACATGCCGAGATGGACTAGACTGGAGATGCCTGGGGCCCCGGTGCCCTCTGTAGGAAGCATCCTCAGAGCCACTGTCTCAGAACTGCGGGATCCTGTAGGCAGAAAGTTCAGAGCTCACGAAGCCATGGAGGCCTAGAAGGGTAACAAGGCTGGATGACCAAGACAGTCACTGCCAATGAGTGGAACCCCACGCCTCTGCCCAAAGCATCCTGGCTATGCAGACAGGTAACAATGCAAGAGGCCCAGGGGTGGTTCTGTTACCCTTCCTAAACTTACTTAGATCTGCAGTGACCCCTGCTGGCTCCGACCAAAATCAGCCCTCTGGCAAGTTCTAGCCCTCCTGTCCCCTCTCCGATATCTGCCCTTCCAGCTTTGGCCTAGCCCTATCAGGATTCTTCACAGAGACCACCACACTATTAGCAAACCTCCATTGATTTTCCCAGGAAGTGTGGGCCAACCCATTATGGCAGATGATTCCTAAGACATAAACACTGTCCCCGCATCAGCCCAGTTCTCAGATGAGAGACCGAGGCTCAGACAAATCCCAGCTTGCAAACCACGCCCCCAGCTCCAGAGCCGCTGCCAGAGCCCCACCAACTGCGCAGCCCTTGCCCTGCCCGCTCCCAAGGCCACCCCTAGCGTGCCCAGCGCTCATTGCTTTGGGGAAGGGTGAGTCAGTAGGCCTGCTCATGGCTTTCAGAAATGGCCCTGTCATCTACATGTGACCCAGCAATGAACTATCCTATGGAAAGCTGGGCTGCAGATTTGATTTCTGTGCCCAGGACCCACCCTCCTGGATAAAAGTGGCTTGAATGGAGGTGACTCCTCCTCCATTGGGCGGGGCGAGGGGAGCGCGCACATGGGCGGACACACATGACTTACACCTGGCCATTCAAGCACCAGCACAGTGACTGGCTCAGAAAGGACATATGACCAGCCCTGACCAATCAAAGACAGTGCCAGGGTTTTCCTGAAGCCCCCCGGAAACTGAACAGCTTTCCATTCTGAAGCTGCTGAACAGGTGTCTCTGTGTGTCAAGGAGCTGCTAGGAGCTTTGCCTAGGGGATATCACACCAAAGAAGGAAGTCGACGCAGGACAGCAGAGGCCAAAGTCCTGACGACATTGTCTGGGCTGTGCCAAGGACAGACCCACCTCTGCACTCTGCAATGGCAGAAGCCAATAAATCCCTCCCCTCCCCCTCCCCTTGTTCTTGCCTCCTGCACATGAGTTGAGTTCCTGTTCTTTGAAACAAAGATCTCTCCAAGCCACCCCCTCAATCCCCCCAATGTAAATCATCGTTAAAGGCGCTGTCTCCCTGGCTTCAATCCCATACTCATGTAGACATGCTGGACATTTTTAAATAAAAAGCAACATCGCTGGCCACTCCTTCCTTCAGGGTATGATGCCTCAGTTCCTTTGGGAAAGCTCCCTCTCCCAGTCCCCAACTCCCTACCCCTCAGGACCCCCCCACCCCCCACCCCCCGCATCTGTGATCCCGGTCTGCTCAGTTTCCTTCACTGGCTCCTTTTGTCTGCAAGTCACAGACACCAACTGTGACATCATAAGCAAACACGAGAGAACATATTGGGGAAATGTAGAGAAGATAGATCAGAGGATGGACTAGAAAGCTGGGACACACTGGGACAGGGTGGACTGGGCTTGGCTCTGCTCCAAAGGCCCCTCTGTCCCAGGCTATGATGGGCTGATGTCCAGGCCTAGGCTGGCCTGAGTTAAGACCCTGAGTCTGTAGGGGCAGGCACCTCCAAGTCTGGCATAGGAGAGAAGGTCATATGCATGACTTTTCAGGCCATGAGATAGAGAGGCAGCAGTCCCAAAGGGACACCAAAGACAGGAAGTCATGAAATGAGGGTAACAGTCTTCCTGGGTTCTCAGGGTTGTCCTTCCTTCTTAGCGCTCAGGTCCCCTTGTTCATTTCCATAATGACGGGCGGAGCGGCCTACATTTGCCAGCACTGCTCTCCGGTCAGGAACTGTCCCCAAGTTCAGTCCCTTCCACCCCTGAGGCTCCCAGACCTCTAGCTCTGTGGGTTCACTAACTTGTCCTGCTCACTGAATCTTCCTTTTATTTTTTAAAGACAGAGTCTCATGATGTCACTTTGGCTGGTCTGGAACTCACAGAGAGCCACCTGCCTCTGTCTCCTGAGTCCACCACATGTAGCCCCAAATCCACTCCCCTTTCTGGGCAACCCCCCCCCCCTTTTAAAGGTCCTGCCAGCCTAGTCTCATCTCTGTCACTCGTCATCTCTTCGGCATAGACTCCAGGCCGTTGTCCGTTCTCCAGCAACATAGCTGCTGATTCTGACAAAAAGACTCTTGTCAAAACTGCCGCAGATCTGCTGTTCACGACAAACAAGCAAACAAGCAAACAAGAATCCCTCCTGTAGCTGGTGAGGTCAATGATGTTTAAGCAGGCGTGATATACTCTACCTACAAATATACACCCTTAATGCAAAGTGTATGCCCTCTCTCTCGCCTTTCTCCTTCCCACTGACTAGACCGGGGTGCAACAGCCGGAGGTGGACACGCCCTTTTGGACTATGACGCAGAAGCTGAGTCCTTGGCAGTGGGGCCCCTTACTCACAGCCGGACCTGACACTGGCCCGTCCCTGCCTTCCTTTCCATCTCAGCTTCAACACCACTTCCTCGGGGAAGTCTGCCCAGATAACTCAGATTCCCACAAGTCCAACAGGGAGTCTCTCACTGGGAACTAAGCCATTTTTTATGTAATAATTAGTTTTTAATAATTTCCTTTTTTTTTTTTCTTTTCTTACTCAACTTGAACACAATGTCCAAGAACTGAGCCTGCACCACATCACTGACCCCTCATTGCCCGGAACAGTCACTCAACAAACCGTAGTGTTAATAAGTAAGTGAACAAGCAAGCTGTGCAACTTTATATTTCACTTTATATTATTACAGTATGGAAAAGGGCGTTGAGTATCCCAGGATGGCCTTGAACTTACTATATAGCTGAAAATATAAGCATGAACTTCTGATCGTCCTGAGTGCTGCTAGTATTACATGTTTGAATGGCCATGCCTGGTTCATGTAACTCCCTAGGGCTTCACACACACTAAACATGCAGTCTGTCGACTTAAACTACATCTCCAGCCTTGAACTTGAAATTTCAAAAGGAATTCCTGGATCCTTCATTGCCCATATCAAGTCTCCACAGCAGCTTACACAGACGGACTCAACCACACCCACCTCCCATAGTTTCTCCCTTAGCATCTCACCCCTGCATGTGGAGGCATATCCACCAGGACCCCATCCCTCACCCCTGCATGTGGAGGCATATCCACCAGGACCCATCCCAGCCTCTATGACTCTACATACCCCCTCTTCTAAAACTGTGATCGGGAACTGGAAAGATGACTCAGTAGTTAAGGACTACTGTTGTTCCCAGCAGCCAGGCTGGGCACTTTACAGCTCATCTGTAACTCCAGCTGCAGAGCACCCAGTGCCCTCTTCTGGTCCCTAAGGGTGTCTGCATGCAAGGGCACACAGACACACACACATACACATAATCATTTTTCAAAGCCTTTTGAGCTGGAGAGATGGCTCAGTGATTAAAAATACTTGCTGCTCTTGCAGAGGACACACATTAAATACATCTTTAAAAGGTTTTACTCTGTTGACTTCCGTGTTTATTTATGGGTCTGAGTGTTTTGCTTGCATGTCTGTCTTTGTACTGTCTGCATGCCTGGTGCCCCTGAAGGTCAGGACAGGGATCACATCCCCTGGAACTGGAGTTACAGATGCTGTGAGCACCCTGTGGGTGCTGGGAACAAACCTGGGTCCTCTGCAAGAGCAAGTGCAGCTGGCCAGTGGAGGTGCACGCCTTCGATCTCATCAGAGGCAGGGGGATCTCTGTGAGTTCGAGGTCAGCCTGATCTACAGAGTGAGTTCCAGGACAGCCCGAGCTACACAGAGAAACTCTGTCTCCCCCCCCCCCCCAAAAAAAAGAGTACTCTGGGATCATTTGCTTCCCACAGCCAAGTCTGGAGCAATGGGTCTCAGAGCCTCACCCCATCCCTTGAGAAGTGGCTCCCAGAAGGCATGGTACCACCATCCCATTGGGGTGGTGAGCCAGCCACAGGGAAGAGGCGTATGTACCAGAGTAGATCCGCCTCTCCTCTGCTTCCAGCTCCCGCTAGCTGCTTTCTGTAATGGCCACATCCTGAGGTTTCCTTGTTTGCCTCTGTTCCCTGCAAAGCAATAAGAAGGGATGATGATAAATAGTGGGGATAGTCTCCACCAGGCTGTGAGTGCATTAGGGCAGGGTTAGTATTCATCAACCCTGCCTTCTTACCCCAGCACAGGGCCAGCATATAGTAGGCACTTAAAAAGTAGTGCACACTGAATTAAAAAAAAAAAAAAACTATCGGGCTATCGGGGATGTGGCTTCAGGAGGAAGAAAGGACTCAGTCTGAATGACAATTTGAGGTGTTTGCTGTTCCCTGGATGCTCTGAGGGGCAGTCTCCTCCATGACCTAAGGAGGTTGTGTGTCCAGTCAGGACGAGCTTGAAAGTGCAGCCTAGTTGGGGACTTGAGACCTTCTCTTCCTGGCCTTGCCTGGGTGACCACAATTGGCTATTGTCTCAGATGGGGGCTCAAGCTGTTCCTCTGATAGAGTACAAAGAGGCAGCAGTTATGGAGCCACTGGAACGCAGTCCAGGGTCTTCCAGGCCATTGTCTCCAGCCCCTCACCCTCCTTCCCAGGGGGAACCTTTGTCCTCTGCGAGAACAGCAAGTACTCTTAACCACTGAGCTGTCTCCATAGCCTGGAAGTAATAGAGAGCCCAACATCAACCTCTGGCCTCTACCCCTACATTCATGGGTGCATGCAACCCTGCACAGTCACACATACTACAGTCGAAAAACAAGTAGCTAGGCATTGTCGCACACACCTTTTTCTCGATAATTTACTTATTTCTATTTTATGTGCATCGGTGTTTTGCCTGCATGTATGTCTTATGAGGGTGTCAGACCTTGGAGTTATCATGTGCATGCTGCCACATGGATGCTGGGAGGTAAACCCAGGTACTCTAGAAGAGCAGTCATTTCTCCTAACCACTGAGCCATCTCTCCAGCACGCGGTGGCACGTGCCTTTAATCCCAGCACTCAGGAAGCAGAGGCAGTCAGCGAATTTGATACCAGCTTGGTCTATATAGAGAGTTCCAGGCCAGCCAGGGATATATAATGAGACCCTGTCTCTAGTAATAATAATAGTAAGTTAATTGACCAAAGGATTTAGGAATGTCTGATGTGCATTATGTAATCATTAAATACGGTCATCATTCCTGTATCAGTGTCCTAAGTCAACAGATCTTCTGAGGAGTGGGTTGTAGTGGCTAAGGGGAGATGGCTCAGCTAGTGCATTTCCTAAGAGTCTGGGCAGCAGTCTCTACCCCTCTTCAGGCTCTCTGTGACCCCACCCTCCAATCTCCTGTCTCCATGACTCAGTGGCTCTCAGCCCCTCCAGTCGCCAGCCTGTCTGCCCAGCTCTCACGCCTGATGCAGAGATAGGCACATCCAACAATAGTATTGTTTCCTACTTCCCGAGGTTCTCAAGTGTGAGTGGACCTAGAGGGTAGGATTAGCCAGGCATGCTGACAGTTTAGGCTTGGAAGGCTTGAGAGAGGCTGTTCCCAAGCTGGCCAGGCCCTAGTCTTCAAAGGCAATGTAGGTAGCTGAGTTTAGAGGCAAGGGTCAGAGGACAGCTGTGCCCTGAGCTTTTGGAACATTCTATCACCCTCAGACAGACAGACAGACAGACACACACACACACACACACACAAATACACACATACATGTACATGCACACACTCACACACACACTCACATACACATGCATGTACACACTCACACACACACACACACACTCACATACACATGCATGCCCGCACTCACACACTTGACCTAATGTAAAGGGAGGAACTACCTGGCCGACTGGAGAGATGGAACATCCCACCCCACCCCCCACACCAATAGTCAGCCCCACCCCACCCCAAATCACAGCCCTTGGCCCCTGTGTTCTCAGGTGGCTGACTGACAAGGAGCCTCATAGGAGAGAGCCTAGAGCGTTGGGCTCCTGAGCTTGTGAGGAGCTGGGCAGGCAGGGAGAGGGAAAGGAGCCTTGGGGCGGGGGACAGGGATACAGTGTTCTGACTTCATCTGTGGTAGTCAGCCAGGCCTTCCTCCTCTCCAGCCAGGGTGGCCCCTGTACTCCCAGTACAGCCATGATCTCACTGCCATGACCAGGAAGGCCGGTGGCCAGGAACCAGGGACCTGCCAAAATCTACGCGCTCCAGAGACCACCGTGGCCCGGGTGTTGCCTGGTTAACCTCCGCCCATCCAAACACTTTGTCCCACTGAGTAGGTGTTTACGCCAGCTAGTCAGGCCCGCCTCTTCTCTTGATGAGACTCTTGGGAAGCCAGTCCCCCATCCTCTCAGCTGAACCCCCAAGCTCCTCCTACCACTACTACCAAATTCTACCCAGCTACCATGGGACTCTTCCCTGGTGATGGCGAGAAGGGGCCATATATGGGGTTAGAGACGGAGGTGGCTCTATGGACAAAGGAATGGGTTGACATCATTTTGGTGGTAATGGTAAAGGTGATGGTAAGGTAGAGATGTTAGGAATCAAGGTGTGGTGATGTTATAGACGGACTTGATGGCATGGGAATTCACAGGTGGTGGGGGGGGGTGGCAATGTGAGGGATGACGGAGAAGTAACAGGATAGGGATGCAGGTGGCAGAAATGACGCTATGGGTGAGACAAGGACATTACAGGTGGCAGATGTGTCAGAGTGGAAGCAGAAGAGCTGTAGCCGGGCAGCGCTGGCGCACACCTTTAATCCCAGCACTTGGGAGGCAGAGGCAGGCAGATCTCTGTGAGTTCGAGGCCCGCGTGGTCCACAGAGCGAGTTCCAGGACAGCCAGGGCCACACAGAGAAACTGTGTCTTGAAAAACAAAATACAGCACCAGCAACAACAAAGAGTTGTCGGGGAGGTTGGGAGCTTTAGTGATAGTTGAGGTGACGGCGGAGGGAGGGGGGGTTGGGCTGATAATGGTGGAGGTGGTGGGGTGTGGAGGTTATGAGTGGCAGGGATATCGGTGGCTGTGGCGATAACAGAGGACATGTTAGCATGCTGGTGATATTGGTGGGGGTTAGTGACGATGGTGGTGGTAGCCAAGGTAGCAATGGTGGGTTTGAGATGAATAGAGGTGTGTGCTCTCCCTCTCGAAGTACAGATAGAGCATCAGCAACGGCCCTGTGGATACAGAGACATCATAGTAATTACTCATTCTCCAGGGCAGTCATTCAACCCCTGAGCAGCTGGGGAGCAGCTGTGTTACTGCCAGGCCAAGCATAGTCAGTCCCTTCTTAGACCCCAGGAGAGCATCCCTCCATCTTGAAGCAAGGCTCATGGGACATTGGACTCTGCTGCGACCACTCTAAGGCAGAGGCCAGAGGCCAGCCTTGGGGGATAGAAGAACCTAGAGTCCCAGCAAAATGGAGTGACCATGGGCCCCAACCTGACTCCAAGCCTGGAATTATCATTCTTACTGGCAGAAATATTGTGAGAGTTGACACAAATATCCTTAAAAGGGCCCTGGTGAGAATTGCGGCTCAACAAATGATGGGTATGTTTTCATCTTGTTTTCCAAGGCTGCCTCACCAAGCCCCACCTCCCCCATTCCCCTTCCCGCCCTTTTTACCATATGCTTCTGGATAGGCATTTTTCACCGCTACTGTAACACCAACGCAGCAAGCTTAAGACAAGAGAAACAGAGCCTAAAGTCCCAGGCTCAGTAGAGCCAGGCTCTGCGGTCTCCGTCTACCTGGGAGATTGCATGCCCTTGCCTCCAGGTCTGTCTGTGTTCCTATCCCGTTTCTTACAAAGACACTGGCCAACTGAGCACCCACCCCACTTTAATGGGGCCCGCCATCTCCATCCTCTACTTTGTAGCATCTGCAAAGAGTTTATTTCCAAACAATGTCACTCACTTGAATCCCAAGCACCATCTTTACATCCCTCCACCTCAGAGTGAGTCAAACCTAATTCTCCAAAGCCATGCTGTCTGGCACAATCTTGGCCCCACTTCAAGCTCTTCCCCAAGCCCTGCAGCCTCTGGGCCCTCAGCCTGTCCCCAGAGCCACCTTGGGCTCCATGCAGGAGCGTGCATGCCTATGCTGTGTGCATGCCTATGCTGGGTGCATGCCTATGTTGTGTGCATGGCTGTGTGGTGTGCATGCCTGTGTGGTATGTATGCCTGTGTCATGTGCATGCCTATGTCATGTCCATATCTATGTGGTGTACATGCCTGTGTGGTGTACATGCCTATGTCGTGTCCATACCTATGTTGTATGCATGTCTATGTGGTGTACATGCCTGTGTGGTGTACATGCCTGTGTGGTGTGCATGCCTATGTCGTGTCCATACCTATGTGGTGTGCATGTCTATGTGGTGTGCATGCCTGTGTGGTGTGCATGTTCTCTCTACACTTGGCGGTGAGAAAGGGGGATTCTAGGCTTCAGCAGAGCCCACAGGGGCCTCTCTGCTCGGAAATGCTTCTTCCTCTCCTCCTGGCAGTCGTTTGGCTTGGCATGGTCCCAGCTGGCAGGCTCAGCAGCCAAGGAGCCCGGGGGGCAGGGGAGGGAAGGGTGAGGGGCAGGCGGATCCCTCTTCAGGCTCGGGCCCTGGGAGCTGGGCCAATGACAGGCCTCTCTGCTGGCTGGCTCCTGCCCACTACCCCCCTCTGGCTTCTCCTCCTCCTTGGACTCCTGTCCTCCTCATCCCACAAAGGGGAATTCTGGAGACCCTCCACCACCCTCCCCAGCCAAGAAGAAGACGTGCAGAGGAGGAGCAGCATCTGGCAAGGCAAGAATCACAGAGCCAGAGCAATCAGTAGACCCTGCCCATCTGCTCGTAGGAGCCCTGGGTACTCCTGGAGGGCAACCTAGGACAACCTGGGCTGCTCTCAACACCTCGATCCTCTGTCCTGGACATGTTCTAAATCTCTCCCATCCCAAGTGTCCCTCTCTAAGTGCTTCCTTCTTCTTCCATGTCCCTTTGAATCCCCAAGCCGTTGACCATTCTTATAAAAAGAGCCTCTCTTCAGAGGAGTTGGGAAAGAAGTATGGCCTCAGTCCCAAGAAAGTCCCATGATTTCTCTCATGAGAAGTACATGGTAGGCACGTGGTGTGGTGAGCATGCTTAAGTGTCAATTTGGCTCACATTTTAAGTCATAGCTTTACACTGAATACCAGTGTGACCCTGGATAGGTGAGCTTTCCATTTCTTCTCCTGAAAATGAAGACTCAAGAACTAACTTCCAGGGTGGCAATGATAAAGTCCCATTGCCTTGGAGAGTAGAAATTCTCTGATAATTATACCATGAACATGGGTAGGGACATTAGACGTGTGGAGGATGCTGGTGGCTGCTGTAAATGCAAGGGTGATCATGGTCACCTGCCTGTAATTCCAGCCTCAAAAAGTAGAGACAGAATACCACCAGAAAACTTGCTAGCAAAACTAGCCATGTCAGTGAGCTTTGGGTTTGAGAGATCCTGCTTTACTGAGTAAGGAAGAAGAGTGATTCAGGATGGCTCCCTTTAAGAACCTCCAGCTTCTACACACACACACACACACACACACACACACACACACACACACACACACACACACGCACGCACACGCACACGCACACAGGGAGGGAAGGGAAAAGGCAGGAAGAGAGAGTGAGAATAAGCCATGGTGAGTATGGTACAAGAATAAGCATTTTCCTATAGATTTTGCCATTTAGCTCTAATCTTTTTTGAGATGGTGTCATATAGCCCAGGCTTGCCTTGAACTCACTATGTAGCTGACGATGACCTTGAATCTTTGATTCTTCTAACTCTACTTTCAAGGAGCTCAGATTACAGATGTGGTGGCTTGGTTTCTGCACTTCTGGGAATCAAACCCAGGGCTTTGTGCATGACAGAGAAGTCCTTTACCATTTGAGCTACAACCCCAGCTATTTAACCCTAACACTGACATTATGACATAGAAACCATTTCACGGCCAAGGGAGCTAAGCTGTGTGGGTCCCAAAGCTGGTTAGAGGTTGCACTGGGCTTCAGCGCCAAGTACGGAGTACTCTAAACCGCCACACTCTGGCAGAGTAGGAAGGTGAGAGGGTGTCATTATGGCTATTCACTTTGTTAGGGACTGTCTGGGCTGAGTCCAGGCCACAAAGAGCTGCTGAGGCTGCAGGGACTTTCCCAGAGGGCCCTGCAGGTGCAGAATGGACATTTCCATCTCCCTGTACCCCAAATTTTCCTGCAGTTTGCATGCAAGGATCTGCCTGGCTGCCTTGGCATTGCTGAAGTCCTGATTTGAGGCCAGCCTCCCCAGCTCCCAGCCACAGGAGGAGGCCTCAGGCCTCCTAGGCGCTGGTGCCTTGGCACATCTGGAAACGGTTAGCCTCCTCGACCCCCCTCCTGGAGCCAGCTGTTTGCAGTAGCTAATTCCGGGAAGTGCCCCTCAGCCAGAGGCATTGTGTGGGGGTTGGGCTGGGGTTCCTTGCCAGCAAAGCTGTGGGGTGGGAGGGAGATGGGCAAGCTGCAGAGGGTTGATGTGAGTAACCACAGCCGTCCCCAGAAGAGCTGGTCTCTTCCTCCAGCCCTAAAGACGGTCCGGGGTTACTACGGGTTGGATGGTGAGGGAAGAGAAGGGCTGGGGGGGGGGGGAGACTAAGGCACTGAGATGCAGAGAACATTTCTGCTCGAAAGAGATCTTGGAAAGGTCATCTGATACTGCCCATCGCCCTGTTGCCTGGGGTCACAGTGACCGCATGGTGTAGAGGAAAGACCACAGCCTTTGTAGCTGAGCCAAGCTGGGTCACAATTCTAGTTCTATCGCTGTCAATCTAGGCGACATTGAGCAATATCTGAGGGTCTCCAAGCCAAGCGGCTGTGTGTGTGTGTGCATGTGCACGCACACATGTGCATGCATTTGAATGTGTGTGTGCACGAGTGTATGGAGCATGTGTGTCTGTACGTATGTGTTTCTGTGTGTGTGCACGTGCACACACATGTGTGCATGCATTTGAGTGTGTGTGTGTGTGTGTGCCAGTGTATGAGAGTGTGTGTGTGTATATATGTATGTGTCGTGTGTGTGTGTGTGTGTGTGCGCGCCTATGTGCGAGTGTGTGTGTATGAGTGGGGTGGGTACAGAAAGGATCTTGCCAAAGCATCCACTTCCTCATCTCCAAGAGTAGCAGGAAGCTGGAAAGGTACCTTCCCCTGGCTCTGCCCTCTTCCCTACTTCTGGGGTCTGAGTCTCAGGCTTTCACACCCAGCAAAGCAGGCCTTGCTCTCCAAGCCGCACACCTCCAGCCACTGCGCCCCTGTACCTAGTTCTGCCCTCCTTGCTTTCTACCTCCCATGCCCGCCACCTCTTCCTAACACTCATCTCTAGAGCCTGAACTCAGTTACGTGGGTGCCAAGACGCCACTGTCATAGTCTTCTTCCAGACTATGACACAGAATCTTCTCCCTAATTCTGGGAAGCGAGGTAAAGCTACCAGTTTATAACTGCAGAGGGAAAAGCTGATGTCCACATTCAACAAAAGCTTGCTACCCACCAACCCAGGGGCATCCATCTGGTCTTGCAGCATCCAAGATCTCCTGCATGATTCTCCCAAAACCTAATCTCAAAAAATGAAGGACTGGATCTGGGCCATGGTGGTGGCACACAGCTTTAATCCCAGCACTCAGGAAGCAGAGGCAGTTGGATCTCTGTGAGTTCAAGGCCAGCCTGGTCTACAAAACAAGTTCCAGGGCTGTTTCGCAGAGAAACCTTATCTTAAAAAAAAATAAAAAAGGACTGGTCAGGCACGCAGGGGCACACCACCTTTAATCCCACCACACAGGAGGCAGAGACAGGCTTATCTCTCTGAGTGTGAGGTCAGCTTGGTTTACATAGAGTTCTAGGCTAGCTGGGACTATATGATGAGGCTCTACTAGAAGTGTGTGTTGGGGGGGGGGGTTTGTTGGCTAATGCTTGGGTACTGCTGCCAACCAGCTCCCAGTTCTTGTGTGGGACACTCAGAAGACAAATGCTCAACTATAACCCAAAGGGTGGCTCTACACACAGTCATAAGCTGTTCCCCTTCTTGTCACCTTCCTGCCAGGCTTCAGTCACAAACTTGCTTCTCCCTCCCTAGTCCATGTCCCTGAACTCATTTGATGACCCATCTGCAGGAGCCAATGCAGTTTAGTTCATGGTCTTTTTAACTGCTCTTTATCAAGTGCCGCTTTTGCTCAAGGTGTGTACTGAGTGCTTTCACTCAGCGCCCTCCCAGACAGCGATCCTCTTAGTGTGTTATATCCATCTCACAAAAGAGGAAACAAAAAGCACTAGCAAGCACAAAGCTTTAACACCATCCCCAGTGCTGCACAGTGTTATGGCATTTCCTGCCCGGTTCCACAGCTACTTTGCCCCAAATGAACACACAGACGCTATATTAATTATAAAACTGTTGGCCGGTGGCTAGGGCTTCTTCTTGACTAGCTCTGTCTTAATTATTAACCCATTACTATTAATCTATGCATTTTCACACAGTCTTGGCTTACTGGAGAATGCCTGACATGTCCTCTCTTCCCAGGCTCACATAGAGATTACGTCTGCCTACGTTTCCCAGAATTCTCCTCATCCTAGCCCTGCCTATAACAGTAGCACACTCCTGCAATCCCAAAATGGGGGCGGGGGGCGCACAGGAAGATCACAACTTCAAGATCATCAAAGCTATACAGAAAGTTTGAGGTTAGCCTGAGCTCTGTGAGACTGTGCCACAAAGGCAGAAATGGACCCCCCAAAGTGCACAATCCCAGACAGCAGCTACAGCACCACCTGCCCTTGGGAAAGACCCATCAGCTAGCATTGTGTCAGACAGACACCCAAGTTCACTCAGCAGCTCACAGGTCAGTCAGCAGCTCTATCTGAATGGCCACCAGGTATCTCCAACTCAGCACACCTCAGATCAAACCTCTGATTTCCCCTAGAAAACTTGCTTTGGAGCTGGAGAGGTGGTTCAGCTGTTAAAAAGCACTGGCTGCTCTTGAAGAGGACTCAGGTTCAATTCCCAGCACCCACAAGTCAGCTCACAACTGTAACTCCAGTTCCAGGGGACCTGACACCCTCATCTGACATCTGCAGACACCAGGAATGCATGCAGGCAAATAATTCACACACATACATAAATCTAACTTTTTAAAAACAACAAAACCCTGCTTTGCTCACAGCCTCTCCTTCAGGTCCTAGCAATCATTCCAGTAGCCCAGACCAGAAATCTTGGAGCTGTTTTGACATTGATCCTTACCTTCAATCATAGCAAGGCATCTTGGCTCAATAGTCAGGATGTCTTCAGAACCCAGCATTCCCAGCCACCACAGAAAGGGTGTGATGGGAGAGGTGTGAAGGGACCCTGGGGGAGTCAGCATAATAGGCAGTGATCACTAAACATAGCACATTCCAGTACCCTGTGGATCACACAATATCTGCAAACACCTGTATCCTAGGACCCTCCATCACTCCCTCTTTCTCTCTACTTTCCCTTTTTGTCTTTTTTGTTGTTGTTTTTCAAGACAGGGTTTCTCTGTGTAGCCCTGGCTGTCCTGGAACTAAGTCTGTAGACCAGGCTGACCTGGGACTTGCAGAGCTCCACCTGCCTCTGCCTCCTGAGTGCTGGGATTAAAGGTGTGTGCCACCACCACTCAGCTCCTCTTTTCCTTTCTTAAATGAATTTTTCTGAACATCTATTTCATTCACAATGCAGAACGGATGGTAGGGTACCAATGATGTTACAGGGTGTAGAGGATTTATGACTGCACTCATAGTTTCTATTACCACACCAAGCTTCTGGGATGGGAACAAAAACAGCCACAGCCTACAGAGCAGGGAGGTTCCATCAAAGATTCAGCAAACTCAAAAGAAAAAATAGACCTGAGTCAGGGGCCTAGGGAAAGGGGGTTTCCACATATTCCAAGATAGGAATAGCTCTGTTGGTAGAGTGTTTGCCTAGTGTGCACAAAAGTGGATGTGGTGGCACGCTTGTAATTCCAGCACTTGGGAGATAGAGGCAAGGCAGATCAAGAGTTTACAGCTATCTTCAGCTACATGGTGAGTTTGAAGCCTGGGTTTTCATACCTAGAAGAAAGACCTTAGCGCCTGCTTTGTGGGTTGCTTGTGATGGTTCAGTGAGATGGGGCACATGGATACCTTTCTAGAACACTGACTGCCATACTTCATGGATGCCTTTCTAGAACATTGACTGAACCTGAAAAGACAAAAGCAGTGAGTGTGGCTCGTGTGGTTTAGACACAGAAGGAGGGAAAGGCATTGCACTATGGCCAGAGTGCAGAGCAGGGAGACCGGG